>NW_026652285.1:87902266-88559519 GCF_009828535.3 Hylobates moloch | reverse complement strand
CTCCCTCCCTCTCCCTCCCTCCCTCTCCCTCCCTCCCTCTCTCTCCCTCTCCCCTCTGTCTCTGTCTCTCTCTGTCCCTGGCTCTCCCTCTTTCACCCTTCTGTTGTATGGATTTGCTTGCGGTATATATTTGTATCTGTTTCTTGGTATCTGTCCCCCCTACTCCTCACTCTCTCTGTCTCTTTCTCCCTCTCTCCTTCATATCAGGGACTGCCACTTTCTCCCCTTCACAAGTAACCCCTCCAGGCCCTGCCTGGTCCCCTAACAGCTTTCAGATGTGCCTCTGGAACAGTTCTACAATTACACTGAGACAGGCAGAAAGCGCATGGCCTTGTGACTTTTGACCTAGCACTGTGAGGTTGACATCTTCCTCCTTCTCCACCCCCCAGCAGGGTTGCCTGAGGCCTCCTCCATCCCGAGGCCCCCACTGGCATGTTTGGTTACTATAATAACAAAAATAGAAGCTACCTTTTAGGGAGCAAAGATTGAACTGGGCCTATTATTATCATTGGATTACTGAGTCTTGACCCCCAACTTTTGGGATATGGATAATTTCACCCTATTTTACAGGTGAGGAGACTGAGGCTCAAAGAAGGTGAAGTGACTTCCCAAAGAATGTTCAGCCAGCAGTTGGAGAAAGCAAGGATTCTACCCAGTTTTTATGACATGAATACCTTAGACCACTTCTTCCCCAGCATGCTGGGGGCTCTCTTATTCATGCTGCTTGGCTAAGCAGCGAGATGACCCTGGGCCCTCTTGGGTGGAGGAAATGGATTGCAGAAGCACCACAGGAGCATAAGTGGCCTATGAAAAAGCTGTATTAAAACATATTCCTACTTTTCGTATTTTGAACTTTCATTCATATATTCTATTCACTACAAGCCTTCCATGTTTCCCTTGGTTGAAATACATCTTCTAACTCCAAGAAAGCGTTTTTTAAAATGTGTTGTCTTGCACAAATAAGTGCTGTATGTATGGTCTTTATAAAAATCCTCCTCTTACAAGCCACTTTCTCATGCATCACTCCATGTAATCCTTGAGACAGCCATGCACTGTCTGAAACTAACCTCATTTTATTGATGGAGAAACTAAAATTAAGAAATGAGAGGTGGTATGCTTTGATTCATTCATTTATATCAGTATTTATCAAGTGCCTACTATGTGCCTAGTACTGTGTTAAATGACATGTTGTCATTTAACATATAGCTGTACCCAAACTGAAGTGTATGCACTGTGAATCATGCATGCTAGCATTTGCATCTTGCCTCTGCCACTTTCTAGATGGGTCCATATGTGGACGATAAGTGCTTACATAATGTTACCTAATGCTGTTCTCACTTCCCACCTTGACACTTGCTTACTCTCACCTCCTCGAATTTATTTATGATCTTGTTCTCAACCCTTCTGCATGGCTTTCCAATGATAACTTACCTCACAGTGCACTTACATTTCACATCTATCCATACTGCACTTGTGAGGTGGGTGGCAGTCTCTCTATCACAGATGTTGGGTGCAGAGAGGTGCAGTGAGCTCAGAGAGGTGAAGCGACTTGCCCAAGTTCACAATGCTAGACAGTAAAACTGGAATATGAACCCACATCTGGCCATCTCCAAGACCGGGCCCCTTCCTCTGTCACCCCCTGCTTCCTTTGTACCAAGAAGTTTTGACTCATGGTACCCTTTATTAAAACAACCTTTGAGGCCTCAGGTCATGGGAAGTCAAAGCTGGAAGGGCCCATGTAGGTAACCCAGATCTGATCCTCTGAGCCTGCAAGTGGGAGCAATAAAATGGCAGCTGAGAGCAAAGAGCGTGGGTTTCAGAGTAAGACAGATGATAGTCTTGGCTCCTTAATTTTCTGAACCTGTGACTTTGGACACATTGCTTAATTTTTTAAATCTTCAGTTTTATCTTCTGAAAGGTATAGATAATGAGGGTGATTATTTTAGCACGTTTTCATAAGATCAGAGAAACTTATGAGATGGCACTGCTTCAACATAGTTAGGGTTCAGCAAGTGTGCCTAATGGAATCACATTTTTACAGAGTTGATTTCTACAGAACTGTGATCAGAAGACAACAGCTTACAGTGGTTGCATGTATGAACTTTAGAATCAGAGAAACCAAGGTTTAAATTGCCAGTCCTAGTAATTACCATGTGGTTCTGGGCAAGCTGCTTCCCCTCTCTGAGCCTCACAAATAAAGAGAGTAATAGTACCTGTCTTTTAGGATTGTGGGGGGGAATTAATTGTATTAATGTAGGTAATTCTTAGTTCAGTGCTTAACACATATTAGGGTCTTAGCACATAATAATTACTTTGTATAACCAACTTATATTTATTAAGTGCAACTATGTATGGCCAATCAGGGCTCACCATTCTGAAACTTGGTAATCATAGTGTTTTTCCTATTTTATAACATGGGATAATTTGAGATGCAGGGCAGGAGGGAACAAAATAGGGCCATTATGACCCCAGTCTCTTCTCCTTAACACAGGGAACCCTCTACCCACTTCACACTACTGCCTCTACCCTTAAAAGCTGGTGAAAAAGGATGACATGATGCAGACAGAACACTCAGATGCTTAACCCTTCTATCAGACTGTTCTTGGCCTCTAAGGCTCACATCATCTAGAAAGTTGTTTCTGCTCCCTTCTTAGACTTTGCTTAACTGCAGAACTTGGAGATCTGGGAATACAAGGGTCACAGAGCTTCCCCAAGATAGGACAGAGGACAGAGGCTGCTCTAGAAAGAATTACGTGCTCTGGATTAGACTTGAATCTACCAGGTCTGTGTTTTACCAGTTCTTCCCTTCTAAGGCCACACAGGCTGTGTCTGCTCCCACCAATATAGCATGGAGCTTCAGATGACATCACAGAAAGGTGGGGGTATGCCTTAATGCCTTATAGCCAGATTAAACCCTAGTCTCCCTGACATGGCCTACAAGGTTCCCACTGACCTTCTACCTCATCTCCCTTTGTTCCAGCCACACTGGCTGCCCATTTCTTCAACTGTCTGGGCTCCTTCTCTCCTCAGGACCTTTGTACTTACTGAGCATTCTACCTAGAATGCTCTTTCCCCAGGTCTTCCTTCCATAAACTGGTTCTTCCTCACTATTCAGGTCTTAGGTCCTGAAGTTTCTTCTTCAGGAAGGCTTTCATGGGCTACATTCCAAAGCCTATACTCCCCATGCTCCTGCATTAGTCTTTTTCGCATTATTCTGGTATATTTTCTTTCACACCTAACCATTATCTGATTTTTTTTTAGTTTTTGATTTTTACTTATTTTTTTGATCTGTGACCTTGACTCTCTTGTTCATCTTTATAACCTTAGCACTTAAAGTACTTCCTGGTGTAGAGTAAATGCTCAATAAATATTTCTTAAATGGTAAATTAATGAATATATAAATGGATATATCCAGCCATAAAGGGTAGCATTGGGGCTCAGACTGCTTGAGTTCAATACCCCCGTTCTGTCCCTCAGTAACTGAGACAGTGGAAAGATACACAATCTAAGTCTCAGTGTCCTCATTGACAAGATGTGGGTGACAATAAATCCCTCCCTTTTAGGCTGAGATGAAGTGCAACGTGCTGAGTAGGCAGTTAGTGCTCAATAAATGCTTTATAATTATCATTCTTTTTTAAAAATCATTTTTCCTGTAGCCTAATGTGCCATGACTCTGTGTTCTTCCCTGCAACTCCCAGGGCCTTCTGTGAAGTCACAGCCTGGTGCTCTGTTTTCTTGCTGTGCTGCAGGTTCACTCTGTATGCTGTGGATACACGAGGGAGGCACTCAGAGCTAAGCACAGTGACCCTGAGGACGGCCTGTCCACTGGTGGATGACAACAAGGCAGAAGGTAGGTAACCCAGTTTTTCAACTCCAAGGTAACTCCCATATTTCTCCTAAGTTCTGCACCCAACAGTCACTAATCATTAAACACACACATGCACACCCCGACACCCTGGCACAGGGAGAAGAAATTGAAGGCACTAAGGGAACAGGAGGAACATGGAGCTAAATTAATCAAAGTCATGAAGGGAAAAATTAAGATTGACTAGCAATATCTTTGGCAATGGAAAGACTTGCCCCCTCTTTTAGAGAGTTGATCTGTGTTCTGACTCACAGGCCAGGAATGGTAGGGGGTCAGAGCCCCATGGCTGTATCTTGTCCCTTGGCCTAGATTTCTCAGGGACCAATCATTTTCTCCCACTTGTCGTTGCTAGAGTAGCAAAGAGATGGCACCTAGAAGACTATTTCATCTTGTGGTGTCCATAGCAGACATCATTAGCAGATCACAGCATGCTGTTCCATCCAGTCCCATGGTGGTCTCAGAATCCTTAGCATAGAGCTACCATCAGTGATTATCAGTCAGTTAGCATGCAAGATTAAACGTTTTTGCCGCTCCTGGTTCATGACATAAACAGCAGGCAAAAAAAAAAAACCTGAAAAAATATAATCAGTCAATCAGATCCATCATATACTTAGTTCTTGAGCATTGTGTAGGTGCAGTTTCTACATCAAGTCTAGCAAAATGTGACAGTGGCTCATAAGTCCTGGTGGTCTACTTAAAGTTGAACAATTACTTCTCAAAAGTCCAAGCAATGCAGTAGAGACATGGTCTCTACGTTTTAGGAATTCACATTATGGGTGGTGAGACAGACATTTCTGCAGATGGCTCAATAATAAACTCAATTATAAATGTTTTATGTGCTACCAAAGGGGAGGGGATTTGAAATATTTTCCTGATAAATTTTTTAAATTATTATTTTAAAATAACACGTCGACTGTAAAAAAAAAAAAAATACAAATAAAAATCATAGTAGAAAATAGTGTAACACAATGGGAGGAGCATAGTGTTCCTCCCATTTTTACTCTAAGTTTCCAGATTCTCCTAGCGTCGACTGTTGTTGGTAATGATTGAGGGCCACATACAGATTTTGACAGGGTTTTTGAAGCTGAAAGAATATGCCTTCTACTCATGATGAATTGAAGTTACTTCGATTAGTAGGACTAACTGAAGCAGTAGGAATAGCCATGAGCAGCAAGCAGAAGAGTTTGGATTATCTTTGAAAGGTGTTTCAAATGGGGACCTATCGGACCTGATCACAGAAATGTGTTGGAAATACAACAAAGGCGAAATAGAAGGAGGGTGTTGAGATTATCCGAGACAGTTTATTTAAGCCAATTGTATGTAAAATCACAGGTACAATAATTATATTGATAATTAAGCTTGTAATTATGAGCACTAACTTTGTGCCAGACCCTGTGTTGAGTGCTTTGTATCCACTCTTTAATTTAGTTTTCCCAATGCACCTCCAGAATAGACATCATTACCTCCAGATGATAGAAAATCAAACACAACCCGTCAATAACATATTCAAGATGAAATTAAGGTTTGTCTGCTCCCAGAGCTTATGCAAGCAAACTGTCTCACCACTGTGCCTTTCTTATTGAAGCCCATGCTTATATCCTTACTTTTTTTCACCACCCAGTGATCTGTTTCTGCCCTTCTGCCCTCTCAGAAATAGCTGACAAGATCTACAATCTGTACAATGGGTACACAAGTGGAAAGGAGCAGCAGATGGCCTACAACACACTGATGGAGGTCTCAGCCTCGATGCTGTTCCGAGTCCAGCACCACTACAACTCTCACTATGAAAAATTTGGCGACTTCGTCTGGAGAAGTGAGGATGAGCTGGGGCCCAGGTATGGGCATATTTGTGTGATCGGAGGGGCATATTCTTTTTGCCTCCAGTTGACTTTTCTGGACCCTTTCCCCATAGGCTGAGACTAGGCTTTATCAAGTAAATAAGGGTGATTATCACCTTAGTCCTGTCAAGGCTAAAGATGGAAAATGGGCAGAGATAATGAAAGAATCTTGGAACTTTAGATTCCTGCACTCCTGGAATGTTGAATGGGGAAAGGGCATTGATGCTCTTTGCATTAATCATTCTCCTTGCTCATCTCCCACCTCGTTTTACAGATAGGAAACTTAGGCTCTTTGAAGGCCTGTGTCCTAACCAAGATCACAGAGGGGAACAGCAGCGGGGCCATGACCCATAATCCAGGGCCTTTCTCAGTCTTCCATAAGAAGTCTGAGTTTTTCTACAGTAAATAGCTATGATTTTGACTAAAGTCCATTAGTGAACGTGACTATATAAATTGATGAATTCAACATGTATGAAGGCTTTATTTTTGTCCTGCATGCCAGTCACTATGCTAGGAACCAGGAATGATTCAAACAGAACTAAGGCACAGTCACTATTTTCTAAAGCTTCATAAAGCAGTGTATGCAATGGTGGCTGCATTTTATGTCTTGCATCTAGCAACATTCATCCATTCAGCATATACTTAACAGCACTTCTTATGTGGTGGCTGCTGACAATGCAATGATAAAAAGGTGGAAATGGTTGCTACCTATACATAGCTTCCTGTTGCATAAACAGGCAGTTATGTAGAGCAGGAATAATAAGTGTCATGATAGCAGAAGAACAGAACTCTTTGGGAACATACATGAGACATAGGCATCTGGTCTAGGTCACCCAATGAAGCTGCACTGGGGCTGAGAGCCTGAGGCCTAAGGTTTGAGTTGGGGTAAGGTAAGTGAGGGTTGTGGGGAGAAAGGATAGCTATTTGGAGCAGAGAGACTACCCGACGGAATGCTCAGAAGACAAAATGTTACATGACAGTGGAAGTTTTCATCTCAACTTTCATTTGCCTACCACTTTTATGACATGCCATCTCACCACCATATATACTTTATTTGGTATTTCTTTCTTAGATTCACTTCTTATTAAAAATGTATTTGAATAGAAAACACAACATCATCTTGTAAAGGGAAAACAAACATCATCTACCCTTAATAGAAAATTAAACCTAACCCTTCAATACAATGAACAAAAGCAACAAAAGTGGAACGAGACAAAAACCAGAAAACAATGTTGTTCAATTCTAGCAGAGCCTGAAGCTGTCCCTTCAAAAGGGAAATTAGTTAGAGAACTGTTACAGACACAGCCCCAAACCAAGATTTTCTTTTCTTTTTTTGACATGGAGTTTCGCTCTTATTGTCCAGGCTGGAGAGCAATGGTGCTATCTCGGCTCACTGCAACCTCTGCCTCCCGACTTCAAGTGATTCTCCTGCCTCAGCCTCCCAAGTGGCTGGGATTATAGACACCCACCACCATGCCCAGCTAATTTTTAAAAAATATTTTTAGTAGAGAGAGCGTTTCACCAAGTTGGCCAGTCTGGTTTCAAACTCCTGACCTCAAGTGATCTGCCCATCTCAGCCTCCCAAAGTGCTAGGATTACAGGTGTGAGCCACCGCCCGGCCCAAGATTTTCTTTTTGAAGTAACCTGAAAGAGGGGAAGAGAATGAAAGAGCTAATCTAACCACTTTTGCAAACGTAATTCATTTTTGTTTAATATTGGGTCTGTGATCGTCTTGAGTACCACCTAAAATCCTTTCTCTACCCTAGAGGAACTTGGCCTACACTTTGGTAAACACTGTGTTTAGAGCAACTGAAGAATTTCTGTGTAGTTGCAGCAAAGTGTGTGACAGCAGGAGTGGTAACAGATAAGAAGGGAGAGGTCAGTGGGAGGCAGATCCTGAATGCCCTTTAAATTAGGTTAAGAAGTTGGGATTATCTCCTTAGGGTAATGGTAAGCTTTTGAAGTGTGTTTCACAAAAAGGAGTAATATTACCAGACCATCAAAGGAGAAAGATCCCTCTGGCTTGAGTATAGGGGTCAAGGTAAGAAAGCGGCAGTGAGGCTCTAGAGGCTGTTGTGATAATAGTCCCAGAAAGACAGCATAGCATTCTAGGCCAGGGTGGCATTGGTGCATTGGAGAGAATCACATGACTTCTTGAAATACTTAGTGGGCAGCACTTCATGCTTTAAAAACTTCGAAATGACCATGTAGGGTATTCATGCCATTTTTTTGGATGATAAGGAAATTGAGGTCGCATGGGGCAAAACGAGCTGCCCAGAGTTGTGCAGAGTTTGACATGGAGGCCAGTTCTGCCTTAAGCTCTTACCTTGAGCCCTTAGAACATTTGCAATGGCCCTCCAAGAATTTGAGGCTCTCGGGGACAGAGATGAGAGCTTGGTCCAGGGATAAAAGGGATCTCTCCCCAGTGCAAGCCAGGCCTTATCAGTTATGTTGGGTCCTGGACTTTAACTGTCTCCCTTGCACATGAAAGGAAGGTTCTTTAGATAAAACCTAAAAGAGGGCCAGACTGGCAGGCAGAAGTGAAGAGCCCCAGATGAAAGCTGCTGTGTGAGTCATCTTGGCTGCCATCTTGCCTGTGGACAGAGGAAGGCATTCCAGTTTTTTGGACTTTCCCACAGGGCTCAGGGAGTTTGTGTGGAAGCTAAACCAGAGCTCCACTTCTGGCTTTGTCTTTACAGCCTCCTGGAATCCTTTATAAGCCTCCAGGACATAAATCTTCTGGAAAGGCTGCCGGGCCTCCCACAGAGGCCAGGCAATCCACTCAGTAATGGTTTGTGATAACCCACTAACCCCTAGTCAGGCAGTCACCAGCCACTGTCTGCGAACCTCCCCACCCTGTCACCCAGCTTCCTCCTCCTCTAGTCTTTCTAGTCTCCTGGAGGATATCTGAGATTGCTCCAACATCCCACACTGATATGTCAGCTGGAATCAAGGAAACTGCCTCCTAATCTATCCTGGTGCTGCTAATAAGCTCACTGTGCAACCCTGGGCTCTGCCGCTTTCTGGCCTTCAGTCTCCTCACCTATATCATGATAAGGATGAACTAGAACAGTGGTATTTTTTTTTTAACCAGTGGCTTTTTTTTTTTCTAAATAAATCTTACATGGAATCACAGCCCACCTCCACAGAGAATTCTCTAAAACTTCCACCCATTTGCTCTGTCGCACCCTCATGGTTTAACTATCTTTCCTGCACTTACTAGATTTAGAATCTTATATTGCTTTCATGTTTACTTACATATTATCTGTCTTCCCTACTACAATGTAAACTATGTATAGTTAGTGATCCCTTATGTCGTATTCACATTTGTAAGTAGGTGCTAAATAATTAATTATTGAGTAATTGAGTAATGAGATGATTAAATGTGTGGACCAGATGACTAAAGATTTGTTCTGGTAGAAACTGGAGTGGGTGGCCTGGAGTCCCACCTGCTGGGTCTCCTCTTCTATGACCCTCCACCCCACCCAATCCCAAGCATCCCTTATGTCTCTCTGAGCCCTCAAGAATCTTTAGCTCACAGTTGGAAACAATTGAATTCCATGAACTCTGAGGTCTTCTAACATTCCAAAAAATGCAATGTCCTTGCAAATATTAAAAGACTTGAAGAGATCTCACTTCATTGATTGATTGATTCACTGATTCATTAATGTGCTGACTATGTGTCAGGCCATGTGCTGGGGGCTAAAAATACAGAGTGAAGATGACAGAGATCCTGCCTTTACAAGGTTCAGCATCTAGTGAGGAAAAGAGTGGTCAGCCAGCAATTGCAGTGGCATTTGGCATGTGAATGGACAAGCGTTTTAGAGCAGTGTTTCTCAAACTTTAACGTGCCTGAGAATCACCTGAGGACTTGTTACATTCCAAATTGACTCAGTAGTCTGGGTTGGGTCTGAGATTCTACATTTACTAAATTCCATGAACTCTGAGGTCTTCTAACATTCCAAAAAATCCAATGTAACAAGCTCTCATAGTGATGTTAATGTTGTTGGCCCCAAAAGCACACTTGGAGTGACAAGGTTCCACATGCAGAAAGCTGGAGCAGCTAATCCAGATCTGGAGCTGAAGGAAGAATCCTTGTGGAAGAAAGAATGTTTCTAAGTTTAGAAACAGAATGAAGGGTCCTCCAGGTGGAAGGCAGAGAGTCTTCTCTTCAGAAGGAATTACCAATGCAAAGATGAGAGAAAGTTGGGTAAGAGAATATACTTCAGTTAAAAATATAAATCTTACTGGAGAAGAGAGTTCGAAGTGAAAGAGGAGAGTTAAAAGTGAAAAGGAAAAGCAAACAAACAAAAACAACAAAGCTGGATTGTTTAGCAAAGGACAGATCATGATGGCTCTTGTGAGTTCTGTTCACAAGTTTGTTCTTTCTCCCAGAAGCCATATAAATGTTTTAAACAGAGGAGCAATTTCGATACATTTGCTCTGCCTTTCAAGGATTAGCAAGTGTGCAGAACATCACAGTGTAAATAAAAGAGGGTAAGATGCTTCTCCAAAGCTAGGAGCCCAGGGGTTCTGTCCTAGCCTTGTCACCTACTTGTTATGTGACCTTGGACACAAGCCATCCCCCTTCTGGACCTTGTTTGTAACATGAAAGGGCTGAACTCCAAAGTCTCTTCCAGCTGGGAAGCCAAGGAACCAGAAAACCCTGAAGGTCATAGAGACCAGAGAACAGACACATTGTTAGTATCATTTCACCTCCAGCCCTGCACGTCTTATTTCTCAGGGACCCAGGTTGACTAGAGGGATAAGAGTTTTTTCCACAAGTACTTTGAGGACTGATCTCATAAGATGAGTTCTATTAGGATTCTCTTGGACTGTGTAATCACTAAACCCCAAAATGTTTTCAAATCTTTCCTAAATCTGTGGTCATATATCCCCATAAGATTTAGTGACAAAAGGACATCTCTTACCTCTGCCTAATAAATCTATCAGACCAGTATCCCCCAGAACCTGGTTCTTATGACCATAGGTTACCGCAAACAGCTGCTTGAAGAAGACGCACTGACACCCAGCTGTCCCCAGCCATAAGGTTCCTATTAGGAGACTTGAAAAACTGAGCTCATAGGTGGCCAGGGACCAGAATTTTCTCGGGTCAGAACATCTTTGACCACTCTTGGGCTTCTCTACACTTTCAGTTATGTTTGAGCATATTGATAGAGAGGACACAGCAAGCTCTTGAGGACATTTTGCTTCAGTGAAATTGATCTATCTGGACCAGGAATGGTGTATTTATGATGTCGGCTCCTCTTGCCTCCATGGCAGACATTATGAATAGATCGCAGAAATCATCACAGGACCTTTCTCAACGTGCCATGGGATTTGAAAAGAGTTACATATCCACCGCTGTGTTCTTAGTGAAAACAAACAAACCTGGGATGTCACTGTACATTCCTCCAAGATCGTGTTAGCTGCTGCTTTGGATATATTGAATTAACTCTCAGAATTTTTAAGATATTGGGAACAAGAGCAGACTTAGGCTTCTAGGGTCATATTCCTATAATCTCAGAGGTACTTTAGGCCTCTAGGGTCATATTCCTATAATCTCAGAGGTACTTTTAACCTTTTTCTGTATATTTTGGCATTTCTAAAATCAGGACGGATTGTGCACAGTGAATGTGTACATTAAGCATTGTATTCCTCTTTTCTTGAATGGCTGTTATTAAAGCATTGGCATATCTTATAAATGAAGGTATCTTCAATTATACCTTCAATTAACAAATAAATACTCATACTAATACCAACTAACTAATACTAACAAAACACACTGACTTTGGACTTTGAATAAGTGTCCCATGGATCTGTTTTCCCCACTGACAGTATATAGCAAGGTTAGTTATTGTCTTGAAGTTCCTATCAGTTCCAACTGAAATAGCTTTGGATTAGTTGAGACTCAGTCATTTCTGCCATCAAAATACACATTTTTGAAAAAGTCTTATGATTTCTTCTGAGTGGATGAAAAGAAAAAGCAAATGCAAACATTTTCAGTGGTCACCTTACAAATCACATTTCAAACCTGGCATTAAAGGTATATAACCAGGGGCAGTATCTGAGCTTCTGACTTTCTGTTGGATAGGAGCAAGCTGAGGCTAAATTTGATGTAGGTTTGTTTTGAAAGTAACACTGATGAACTACTGGAAAGTCATAAAACCATGGCTTCATTGCACAAGTTCATCACACCAGCTTAAAAATATATGTGTATATATCCATAGTTTAAAATGAAAATATCTTTATTTTGTTTTGAAATAATTATTGTTCATTATATAAAATCCAAATGATACAGAAATATATAAAATAATGAAAATTGTGCACCTCTGGGCCACATAATCCCAACCCTACCCCAGACATTACATTGTTAACAGTGTACACATGTATTTCCGTATACAGATATGGATATGCATGGAGATGGGGAAACAGATACAGGCTTAAGAATACGTTCACGTCTACAACCACAGCTCTATCATCTCTACTATGTTTAACAAATACATAAATTATGTTCTGTTATCTGCCTGTTTCTGTTTAACAATATGCTGTACAAGTTTTTACCCACAGATACATATGTAAATGTTTTATCTTTTTGAAGGGCCCTTTAGTCATGCAAATATGTGAATGTATCACACATTAATCTGGTTGTGTGTTAAAAACCAACTAGATTTCTTACAGTTTCTTTGTTTATTATAAACAAATCCACATAAACCTTTTGCCCACTTGCCTGATTTTCTTTAGGTCCACATGATGCTTTTATGCCATTTCATTCCCTTTATTGACCCCATTTCCTTCCTTCCTTCCTCCCTCCCTCCCTCTCTTCCCTCTCTCCCTCCCTTCCTTCCTTCCTTCCTTCCCCAAGATGGAGTCTTGCTCTGCCACCCAGGCTGGAGTGCAGTGGTGCAATCTCAGCTCACTGCAACCTCTGCCTCCCAGATTCAAGCAATTCTTCTGCCTCAGCCCCCCAAGTACCTGGGATTACAGGTGCCCACCACCACACCTGGCCAATTTTTGTATTTTTAGTAGAGATGGGGCTTCACCGTGTTGGCCAGGCTGGTGTCGAACTCCCGACCACGAGTGATCCGCCCACCTCAGCCTCCCAAAGTGCATGATTACAGGCATGAGACACCGCGCCCCACAGTTTGCATTTATTAATTCATTATTCTTGCACAGTAAAGAGCTGGACACCAGAGGAGACCTACACTGTCCAAGAAGCAGGTGGGAAATATTAGTTGAGCACCTATTATTGGCCCAGTTATTTATATTTCATTTAATATCCTGAACAATAGATTTTGAAGATTAAGCAACAGAGAATCATGTGGAGTTATATAAACTGTCCATAGTTGCAAGGTCTAAACACTAAGTGTTGGAGTCCGAATTTAGAATACTATCTTCTGATATTCAACTGGTGTCCTGTAAAACCACATTACATCCCAAGATATGTGCACAACTAAGAAAAAATGTGATATGGATCTCCACAGATAAATAAATGCTTCAGCAGCAAATGGGAAAACATGACTTATGATAGCTGGGAAGATCTGGAAGACTTCCTGAAGATGAAATTTCAGTGTGACTTTGAGTCATGAATAGAACCTCAGCAAAAGTGGTCCTCTCAGCTCAGGAATTCAGTGCTTGACAATTGCGTCACAGCAAATTTTGTTGTGAAGTGAGTGGTCATCAGATGATATTTCTCTGTGGATCAAGGCTCTCATGGCTTTTAGATTAAAAACAAACAACAATGACAAACACCTGCTACAACTCCCACTGTAGTGCACCCCTTTCTAAAACATACTTGATTTAATCACCTGCAGTGATGAGGAACCCGCTGCCACATAGAATAACCCATTCTAAATTTAGAGGACTTTAGCTTTACATTTTTTATTATTTTGAGCCAAATGTGTCTTCTGATAATTTTAGGGTGGCTGTGTCATAATGCTTTGGTGCCTTACAGCAGAGGATTGAAACCCCACCGTATTCTCCTGTCACCCTGGTCAAATCAATGACTGGCTGGAAGCTCATTTTTATCACCTGTAGACTGTAAAATTGGGTTGAGGATTAGAAGTAAAATAATGTTGCATAGGTACAGTTTCTGGCACATAGTGGGTGCTCAATAAATTATAATCATCTCTGACCCTCAGATTGTTGCCCACTTGTCTTTTGTTGCTACAACAATGTAACTACTGGCCTAAATCTTCTCTTCCATGGGCACTCTCCATTCCTGCTTTCAGCTCAGCAGGCTTGCTTTTGAGACACCCCTCAGCATCATGATCTGGCTGCAGTTTACATATGTCCCTCTTACCAGAAGTGTCGGGGGTTCTCCAGATGGAGCCTGACGAGGACACCATGAATGAAGCCATTACTTCCCTTAACCTCTGCCCTCTCCATTTCTGACGCTTATGTTCCCATTTTTTTGCAACCACATCATGTCCTCAATTCTCATTAAGCTTCGGATCAGCTAACACAGAGGCACTTAAGCTCAACTCTGTAAAGCAGGGAGGAGGGAGGGAGGCAAATGGGAATGTTTTCTTCCTGCCTGTCTTATTTTTCTCCATTTCAGGGTCCCCTTAGAAATTGGGTCTCTGTCCTGTCTGATAAGTGAGTCAACAGTTGATTGGGAAATGGTGCTGGGAATAGAATGGTTCTACAGTCCCGGAAAAGTGGCATCTGGGCCCAGCCCCTGACTCTTTCACAAGTGATTCCTGTCTCAGTCTCGCCTGCTGATAAAACAATAAATTAGTATGTGGTGGCCCTCCCTCACCTCTTGCTTCCTATCCCAGTGGGTCTGAGTTCTATCTCCATGAGGAAGATTTCATTTCCGGTATTTGAGAAAAGTGGTCACTCTGACCTATGATTTCCCCTCCAGGGAAAGCTTGAAGCATGCCTGGCCTTTTGATTTATGGATCTCCATTGCCTACAATTTATTAGCCAGCATTTTTGCCTTTGGTCTCTCTTACTCCGACTCTTCCATCTCCTCCCCAGCCTTTGAGCACCGCCAACCCTTCTCTCCATGGCTTCACTTTCTGAATTCTTCTTTGTTTTCTAAATGCAAACACTGGTTCAGTGCTTGTTATGTACAAAGTCTTGTGTCGGTTGCTTGTAGCCATCATTTCGTTTCAACCTAACAACAGCCCTACAAAATAAATCTTTCTATTTTCATTTACACAGGAGAAAACTGAGGCTTAGGGAGGTGAAGTGACTTGCCCTTATGGGCTCTAAATCCTATGTCCTTTTCACGATAATACTCTGCTTTGAATCATTGCTGACATTTACTTAGAGCTAAGCAAATTGTCCATATTATCTCATCCTCCCAACAAAACTGTTATTCTCATTTTATGGATGCTACAACTAAGAGTCAGTGGCATTGAAGAATTTGCTCATGAACCACATAGCTGTAAGTTATAGAGCTGGGATTTAAATCTGAGATTCTAGAGCTGACACTTCATCTTGACTCTGGAATCAGGAACCCTGGTTCTAGCTTTGCCTTTGTTACTAACTCAAGGTGTTCCTTAAAGGCAAAATCATTTTCTCACTCCAAATATGTTTTCCTAATCCATGCAAAAGGAGGCTTTGTCTGTTCCTTTGGAAGAAGGGCATTTGGGCATATTGGAAGAATTGTCTTTTCCAACTTCCTTTTGTATTTATATTTATTGCTTACTTCTGTGACTATCTAATCAGAAAATGTCTCTCCATTGCCCAGAATAAAATCCAAATACTACATCATGGCTTGGAAGAGTCTGCCTGGTCTGATCTCTGCCAAGCTCACTGGTCTCCCACCTATTCTTTGCACTGGTTATTTCAAACAACTAGTAGTTTATGTTCTCTCCAGTCTAACTTGGGATGGGCTATTTCCTCTGCCTTCTCATCTACCTGAAAATGCTGTTTCATTGTTGAAGAACTAGCTCAGGTGTGGTGTCCTCTTGAGAGACTACTCTGAGTCTCCAAACTGATGACTGGTGTCCATCTTTTATATTCCCAGAACAGCATGGGTAGTGTTCCTCAACCCAGTGCTCTGCCCCCGAATTAGAGGCTGTTAATATTTCTGTCTGCCTGTCTCTTGTCACTGACTTATAAAGATACCCAAGGCTTAAACTAGTTCATATCTGTCCTAGTGCCTGGTACACAAAATACACCTAATGATATAATAATGATGATGACAATGAGAGTGATGGTGGTGGTAGTAATGATAATGGTGATAATACTTTCTAGCATGCATCAGGTGCTTACTTTGTGCCAAGTAATTTTCTAAGAGTTTGACATGTACTGACTTAACCCTCACTATAACTTTATGAGGTGAGCCATCTGCTCTTCCCTTTGCATAGATAAGCAAACCAAGAATAAGAAGCTTTTTACCAGTGTAGAGAAAAATCAGACCAACACCTGTAAGTATAACAGTGGGAAACAGTTAACACCTGAGTGTGCACTCCACTTGGTTACTTTTTTTTTTTTTTTTTTTTTTTTTCAGATAGAGTTTCGCTATTGTTGCCCAGGCTGGAGTGCAATGGCACGATCTTGGCTCACTGCAACCTCCACCTCCTGGGTTCAAGCAGTTCTCCAGCTTCAGCCTCCCGAGTAGCTGGGATTACAGGCATATACCACAAGGCTTGGCTAATTTTTGTGTTTTTAGTAGACACAGGATTTCACCATGTTGGCCAGGCTGGTCTCAAATTCCTGACCTCAGGTGATCTGCCCACCTCAGCCTCCCAAAGTTCTGACATTACGGGTGTGAGCCACCGCTCCTGGCCTTCACTTGGTTTAATTCTGTGTTTTGCCTCCTTCCACTCAGTTCTCCTCAAACAAACAGAAATATTTTTAAACAGTTTAGCTCCAAACCTTTTACTTTGCTTCTTGAAATCTTTCAATAATTCTCCCACTTACTCTCAAGACAATAATCATAGATAACATTTATTGACAGTTTATTATGTGTTTGTTAATTTTTTTATTTTAAAAATAACACTTTGTGGTAGATACAGTTATTATTTTCATTTTGTGGGTAAAGTAGGAAAACTGAGGGACAAGTGGTAAAGCACTTCACTCAGTATCGCACAAAGTGAGTGGCTGAGCTGGGATTTGAACCTGAGCAGTCGGTGTTCTGGAGCCTGTGAATGTATCATTATTCCATACAACCACTGCCCTAGCTCCTAGGCTCCAACAGGCTGGCTCTGGCTCCTTCCAGTTTTCACTGTGTTCCCACTTGTACACTGTATTGCAGCTATAAATTCTCAGAACATCTACGCATCTCTTATCTCTATGCTTTTACCTTTACTTTTTTATTTTATTTTATTTTTTTTTTTGAGGTGGAGTTTTGCTCTTGTTGCCCAGGCTGGAGTGCAGTGGCACAACCTTCGTTCACTGTAACCTCTGCCTTACAGTTTCAAATGATTCTCCTGCCTCAACCTCCTGAGTAGCTGGGATTACAGGTGCCCACTACCACGCCCAGCTAATTTTTGTATTTTTAATAGAGACAGGGTTTCACCATGTTGGCCAGGCTGCTGTCGAACTTCTGACCTTGTGATCCACCCGCCTTGGCCTCCTAAAGTGCTGGGATTACAGGCCTGAGCCGCTGTGCCCGACCACCTTTTCCTCTTCATCTAACTCCTATTCATTTAGGAGACTCAACACATGTTTCCCTTCTACTATAATAGGAAGCCTTCTTGGACATCCTTGATCCTACTTAAGTACCTTCCTCTGTCTTCACACAGCTCTCGTGACTTCTTTTATAATTGCTTTTGTCACTCGTATTGTCATCTCCATTTGTCTGTCTTTTCTACCAGAAGTTCTTCCACATAATAAATGCTCAATAAATCAGCAAGAAATGACCTTATCTCCTTCAACTTCACAACAGCCTCATTTTTCAAATGAAGAAACAGATTTAGAGATGTTAAGTAAATGTCCCCAGGACACAGAATTATTAAAGAATGAAGCCAGAACTCAAATGAGAAGGAATGGAAAAGAAACTCCTCAGGCTCCTCTTGGGGGGGCACTTGCCCAAGGGGAAAGAGGACTGTGGATAGAGTGTGGTTATGAAGTGATGAATTCTTGGCACCTCAGGAAATATTCCACCCAAGTGGTGAACTATACAAAGAGGACTTTTTGAAAGGCACCTCATAAATTGTGCCCACAAAATGTATACGCATAAGCTCGGTCCTTTTTCAGCTGCTATGCAGGTGCCTAACACAGTCTCCCATTTGTGGGGTCTGTTGTTGTAAAACTCCTTCCCTCCTGTGGTATCAGAGGGGCGCGGAGAGGACAGCAGGAGAGAGAACCTCTCATGTAGCCTCCTAGGGTGCCTGGGCATCTTGAAGATGCTGGAATGTAGAGAAAAGTGGTTTCCACATGGAGACAGGCACCTTGACACTGAAGCTGACTTGTAATGTGACCTGGGATAAAGACATTCTGTTCCTTCTCTAAGCCTCAGTTTCCAAATTTTTAATGAAAGTGGGTCAGACTAGGTCAGTGGTTCTCAACTTGGGTGATTTTGTCCCCAGAAGATATTTGGCAATGTCTAAAGACAGTTTCACTGGGGCAAGGGTGCTATTGAAAATTCTTCAATGTCTAAAGAATTTTCACAATTCACAACTGGGGAAAGGGTGCTACTGGCAGTAGGTGGGGCCCTGGGATGCTGCTAAAAGTCCTATAGGATTGTTCCCACAACAAAAAAATATACAGCCCAGAATGTTGATAGTGCCACCTTTGAAAAACCCTGGACTAGGGGATTGCAACAATCCTTCCTGGCTTTATTTGTCTATGCAGCCATCAGATCTCTCCCAGCTCCCCTCTCTGGTGATGGATATAGGGCTCTAGATAAGTTCTTAATGACATCCTCCATAGTACAGAATGATTTTTGGTAACGCTAGTCTTCAGCATAACCTTGATCCTGAGGGCACATTCCAGCAATCCTTTATAAGAGTAGC
The DNA here is from genome assembly GCF_009828535.3 of Hylobates moloch. Taxonomy (NCBI): domain Eukaryota; kingdom Metazoa; phylum Chordata; class Mammalia; order Primates; family Hylobatidae; genus Hylobates; species Hylobates moloch. The sequence goes on along the minus strand of NW_026652285.1, from coordinate 88,540,902 downwards.
TATCATTTATTGGAAGCTTACTCTGAGCTCTATACCAGGCATTAGGCGTTTCTCTTACTTAACTTGAGAATAAGACCATCATCACTTTTTTAAAGGTGGGAAAAAATGAGACACAGAAAAGTTCTGATGTGGGGACATAAATATATATTTGATGAAAGGGAATCACAAAGGGCAAGATTTCAAAGTTTCCAGACTGGGAGAAAAGAGTGTGAAAGAGTTCATGAAGTGAGAACACAGACAGAAAGGGACTGTGGGTGGTCAGGCCTAGATTTAGATTCTTCCCAACTCCAATGGCCAACTTGATGTTTGCCTTAGTCAAGTAGTGTCACTATTCTGAGCCTTGCTTGAGCTTCTCACCCATTAAAAGGGGGTAGACAATACATTCAGGATAGTTATAAAGGCTAAATAAAAAATTTAAAATATATGTAAAGTATATACCCAGTGTCTAGCATATGGTGTCAATAACTTTTGGTTGTTCTTGTTGCTTTTTAATCATTATAATAATATCTATTTGATTAGAGTCCAAGGCTGGTCACCTTTGAACTCCTAGGGCTCCCATATCCTAGAAGTGAAAATACTAGGTTAAAGGCTATGCCTCTTGTTCATTTTTTAACACATTGCACAATTGAAGAAGATAGGTTCTAGGGTAGTTTTTGAATAAGTGTTTGAAGTACCACACTCCGATCTGGAATAGATAGGAAATGGTTGGGAGAAGAAGTTACCATTTGTTTGTTGACATTTACTACCTCAAAGGCCTAACTCTTGATCTGGGCTTCTTTAATCATGGCTGTCTCATCCTACCTTTCAGGAAGGCCCACCTGATTCTACGGCGACTGGAGAGGGTGAGTAGCCACTGCTCCAGCCTCCTGCGGAGTGCCTACATCCAGAGCCGTGTGGAAACAGTGCCCTATCTTTTCTGCCGCAGCGAGGAGGTCCGGCCTGCAGGCATGGTGTGGTACAGCATCCTCAAGGACACCAAAATCACGTGCGAGGAGAAGATGGTGTCAATGGCCCGGAACACGTACGGGGAGTCCAAGGGCCGGTGAGGGAGGGTATCGCCCTCCGTGAGCACAGAGACTCTCCATGGGAGGGGGAGCAGTATTCTCCTGGATCCTGGGGCCTGGGTGGGCTGGGGGACAGCTGAGGATGGGCCTAGCAGATGAAGCTTGCCAGCAAGGCCAAAGCAAATGGTTTCTCCTGTGGATAGTGGACAGAGACCTTTGTAACCAATGGAATTATTCATTTTTCTCTATCTTTTATTTTTTCAAAGATATTATTTGACTCTATCAAAAGTCTCTCCTTTTTAAACCTTTTCTTATGGATGGCTGTCAATCCCGAGGCAGAAGTTTTCAGGTGGAGACCAAGCGGCCTTTGCTCTTCTTCCTCCTTCCTGCCACACTCTGCTTTCTTCCTGCCATGGACCCCTGGAGGAGACCTATGGAGGGACAGTTTTGACCTGACCCCTAGAGGAGACAGTTTTGACCTCTTCAGCACCAGGAAGGAAGCTCTGGGGATGGTTGCAGTGAGGAAGCATGGGTCTTTAAGGACTTCTCTCTCTTTTTTGCTGGACGTTATTGAGGTTGTGGGACCCTGCCTCTTCCTGCTACCTGTGGATCTGCCCAGAGTCCTTGCAGGCCTGTCCATGCATTAAAAATTCCTATTGTCTCTCTTTCTGCTTGGGTGGTATTTCTTACCAAAGGAATGTGCTTGAGAGACCTCTGTTTATTCACTTATTGAGTATCTACCCTGTGCCAGTCACAGAGCATATGCAACTAAAGATAGAGAAGCTTCCTTCCCTCAGGGAACTTATGGCCCAGTGGAAATTATAGAGAAGGAGTCTGGTCATTTCAAGTTGTGCTAGAGGAAGAATGGAGGTTCTCTGCACTCACTCTTAGAGCATGAGACATACTAGAGGGGTCCTGAAATGCTTCCTTGAAAAACTGATACCTAAACCCAAAGGATGAGGAGAAATAAGCCAGACAGAGAGGTGAAAAAGATGGGATTTGCTTGCCAGGCACGGTGGCTCATGCCTGTAATCCCAGCACTTTGGGAGCCCAGGGCAGGTGGATCACTTGAGGCCAGAAGTTTGAGACCAGCCTGGCCAATATGGTGAAACCCCATCTCTATTAACAATAAAAAAAAAAAAAAAAAAAATAGCAGGGCATGGTGGCACATGCCTGTAATCAATCCCAGCTACTTGGGAGGCCGAGGCACGAGAATTACTTGAACCTGGTAGGCAGAGGTTGCAGTGGACCGACCTGGAGCCACTGGACTCCAGCCTAGGTGACAACTTAAAAAAAAAAAAAAAAAAAAAAAAAGATGGAATTTGCTCCAGGAAGAAGGGATATGAACAAAAGCCCAGAGACAAGAGACAAAATACCTCTTTCAAGGACTGAGAAGTTTCCTTAAGAGTAGGGATCAAAATAGGAAGTGTTAAAAGGTGAGGCTGGGAGCTTGGCAAGGCATTAGAAGCTTTGGGCAAGAAGCTTGACACTGTCTTGAAGCATCCATGACTATTTATGTGACTAAATAGTCAACTAGCTCTTTAAGAAAATCATTCTCACTACAGGGTGAAGGATGGATTGGAGAAGGCCCCAAAGAGAGGGGTGCCATTGTCATTTCCCATGAAGGAGGTGATGGTAGCTTAGGGGGAGACATTCCAACACTGGAATCTCCCTTTATGTATTTTGAAAACAGCTTTATTGAGGTATAATTGAAATCTCCTTTTAAATGGTAATTGCACTGCTTCCAGTGTACCCTTCCCTGGGAGGGTAATGAGTACAAAGAGATGTTATAAATTCTTAACACCCTCATATTAGCTCAAATAAGCTACCTAGCTTGAGCAGATGGGATGCAGGTCAGGTATATCATAATGCAAAGATGACACCTGTTAAGAGAAGAGAGTATAGCACTGTGGGGTTTCAGAAGAGGAAAAGATACTGAATATCAGTAAAACATAAGACATTCAAGATATGCCTATCCTCATTTGTCTAGTGGTGAGGAAAAAAGAAAAAACAATGCCTACTTCTCAATTTGGCGAATGTTGATGAGATTGACAATCCCCTTCCTGATAACCTACATATTGAGGGCATTTTTTTTCCCCAGGACTCCGATCCATTTGGGGAAAATGGGTAACACAAAAGAAAACAAAGCAGAAAGGGATTCTTTCAACCTTGGTGCCTGGGATGCTTCTCAACCTCTCACAATCTAAGCTCTAAGGCACTAGATTACTATTATTGGGTTTATGTTTCTCTAAGTATACAGGTGGAGCTTCTAAATGCCTCTCATGTATACCACTTCCTGGGTATACATGAGCTTTCAGAGAGCTATCAGTTTGCTGGGCCTGGGTCCCAAGTTTTCAGAGAGCTATCAGGTTGCTGTTGCTTTCCATTGTCTTGACCCAACCTGAGGAACAATTTAGCTCAACAGTTGCAGAAAATTACAACCCTCAATGTGCTGGTGTGGTGGTCTGAGCCTGATTAAGTTTGAGTCTGACAACACTGCTATTCACCAGCTATTGCCCTTAAGGGAGTAACTTGACATCAGGTTTCTTATCAACAAAGTGGAGTCAATGCTGGTCCCACCTCAAGGGGTTGTTTCCCAGCTTGAATGATAAAGGAGTTAACATGCATCCAATGCAATGTATAGTGTTTTTATTTTATTTTTTATTTTTTCTCCTCATAGAGATAATATGCATAATACTGTGAGTCTTGGGCAGACATCCAGGAAAATCTGGGTGGGAAAGACCTAGAGAATTCTGATTAAAAGAAAGAATGAATGATTTTCAGCTCTGTCAGCTATGTGAATTGTAACTAGTGTTAAAAACTTAAAGAGAAGTAGTCACCATGGTGGAATTTAATGCAATAACAAGACCCCCAAAGAGAAGTGTGTCATTAAAAAAATGAAACATTCTTGATGTGTAAATGAAGCTACTGGGTATGGTGCCCTGGCCACTGTATGACCAGATTGGTCCATGCACTGCCACAGAACTTGCCAGGGAAGCTCATGTCACAGTATGCTGGCAAGGATGAGACTTCTTATGTAGTCTTCACCACCATATAAAGAAGTTGTGAACACACAGAGGTGTGTGTTAGGGGTGCATAGGAAATCACCCCTAAATGACTTCCTCCTTCTGGATGGTCAAGAATTATCTTCTCTCAGCAGGCTTCATGATAAAGTGTGCACTACAGACAAATGCTGGTAACTACCATTTAAGGGATCCTTATCATACCGATGGCTCCACATACTTATCCCATTTAACCATGGGCAAAACAGTCATGTGCTATTGTGGCGATCATTTTACAATTCAAGAAACTCAGGTTTAGGCAGACTGAATAACCTGCCCCAAATCCTGTAGATAGTAAGTGATGGTATTGAGATACTGAGATCTAAACTTGAGCAGACAAAGTAATTCCAAATGATGAGCACTGTGTATGCACACTACCTGCTAGGGCTACTAAGTGCAGTGCCTCCCTTCTCCATCTTAAGTCAAAAACTAAGTCTAACTTCCAACCAATACCTGAGTACTGATTTCCAGGTTTGGGGTACTAACATGAACAGGATCCAGCTCCTGTCCTTAAGGAACTGCCAGAATTTAGCTAACCAAATACAGTGTGATAAAATCAGACACTCTGGAGTCAAGCCAATCTGGGTTTAAATATTGGCTGTGCAATTTACAGTGAGGCAGGGCTAACCTTTAAGAGAAATTTAGGAGGCAAACTCAACAGATATTGTTAACTAATAAGCTCAGGTTAGCTGGCATTAACTTAACCTTTCTAAGCCTCACTTTTCTCATCTGTGAAAGGGATAAATATACTACTTCAAAGACTGTTGGGGAGATTAAATTAGATGATGTATATAAAGCCATTGGGTACTTGAAAACAAAAGTTCTTAGTAAATAGTTATTATAATGACTTTTTTTTTAAGGGACAGGGTCTCACTCTGTCACCCTAGCTAGAGTGCAGTGCAGTGGTACTAACACAGCTCATTGCAGCCTCAACCTCCCAGGCTCAAGCAATCCTCCCACCTTAGTCCCCCAAGTAGCTGAGACTATAGGCATGCACCACCACACCCAGCTAATTTTTGTAATTTTTTGGTAGTGTAATTTTTCTTCATGTTGCCCAGCCTTGTCTCGAACTCCTGAGCTCAGGCAATTCTCCCACTTCAGCCTCCCAAAGTGCTGGGATTATAGGCGCGAGCCACTGTGCCAGGCCTATAATGACTTCTTTACGTGAGAAAGTGTGGGTGCAATGGACTCTGCCATTGGAAGACAAGTCATCATCAGGAAAGCCTTCATAGTCAAAGGATTTCTAAGAGTTCAGTAAGTAGAGTAGTGGAAAAAGGGCATGAGGGACAGAGAGACTAGCATATTGATGAAAAAGTGTGCCATATTTGAGGGATAGTGAGCAACTGGTGTGGTCAGGGAGATGGAGGATGTGTTTGGAGAAGTTGTCAGAGCCAGACCACATTGACCATTGGAAGGCACTGGACTGAAAGTAGAGGTGTGACATGGGCAGATAAGCATTTTCAAAATCCCCTTCTGGGTGCAGAGTAGGAAAGTGGGGAGGAGACAGTTAGTGGGAAGGAGACTAGATAGGAGACTATAGGTATTGTTTAGGAGGAAGATGAGGAAGCTTGAGCTAGGGCCATTGCAATGATGAGGCTTGATCTGAGAGGTGTCAGGGAAGTTGACTCAATAGTATTTGATAACCAAAGCCTGATGACTTGGGTTTTATCTTTCCCCACTGCTGACTGAGTGTTAGACTGGGCAGAACTAGCTGGGGCATGAAGTGAATGATGAACCACATGGGTTCAACGGACAGTGTGCATGGATGAGGCGTGATTTGCATCATGCAGAAACAGTCATTGGGCCATCAGAGAGCCAAGAATAGAATTTAGCTTTATGTGAAAACCATTCATGGCCCTGAGTGTAATTATGCACAAATGTGCTATGATTTTCAAATGCAGGTGTGGGAACCATAGCAGGGGGCTTACGTAAGTAGTGTAGAATTTTGTGGAAGTGTAAAATACTGGACTTATAGAAATAGTGCTGAGTTCCCTCCTTCTCCTATCCCTCCTCTTCCTCCTCCTCCTCCTCATCCTCCTCCTCCTCCTCATCATCACTATCCTCATCCTCATCACCATCATCATTTAATTGATTGCTTACCATAAGACATATTCTTTACATAAACATCATTTCATATACTTTATAAATTACCATTTCTTTCAAAGGTATGAGAAATGAACCTAAAGGAACTTAAGAAACTCTCTGGTCTCAGGCAGCTAGTATGTGGCAGAACCAAATTTCAATCCAGATCTCACTGGACTCCAGAATTTTAACTACTATACTCTATTGTCTCCTCAGGTAGAGACCTCTGGTCTAGTCTTGCTCCTGAAGTAGAGCTGCTATGTGACCTTGAGCAAGCCGTTCACCCTCTGTAGGACCTGGGTTCTCCATGTGCCCCCACCACACTGGGGGAGATCTATGTGTCATGGATGTGAAAGATTATATCAGATGATGACTCAGGTACAAAGAGCACTTTTAATCTCTCTTTTATCTTTGCTGCCTCCCTTTGAGATTGACGACAGCATGATGACTGTCTCTGGCCAGTCTAGAGAGGGTCACAGCCTCAGCCAGGTTGCGGCAGAGTATGGAGACCTGGAGTTCCCTAACTCTCAGCTTCTTCTGCAACACCACATTCCCAGCCAACTGTACTGCCCTAGAGTCAACCCTAGTCCCTGTCCTGGCCACACAAACCATGGGTTGCTGATGGTTCAGTAGCCCTGGGCAGGTGACGGCCTGTTCATGCCTTAGTTTTTCTCTCTGCTACTTAAAGGAAATAGTCCTCCATAAGGTTTTTCTCAGGATTAAATGGTTCAGTTTACATTAGATACTTATAACAGCACCTGGCGTGTGACATGCAGTTTACAGATGTTAATTGTTGTCATTCTTGTACTCAACTCCCTACTCTCCAGACACACAAAAGTCTCAGAAATGCCTTTCGCTCATCCCTTCTCATCACTTGCATGTGTTCTCCCTCTGGTGGAAGTGGAGTTCCAGCTTGGGCAGATCCACCCTAAATGTCATCCACTGGCTTCTTAAGGCCTTTTGCCTTCTCCCAGAGGAGTTGATAACTCTTCTCTGAGGTCTCACAGTGGGGACTCCCTGCTTTCATTTTAGCCCTGTCCTCACTCAATGCCATTCTTCCCCAAAAGACTATGAGAAACACAAGGGCATGGTCTGGTTAGAATTTCTTCTGAACCCTGGAGCCTTGCCCTGGACCTAGCCCACAGCTAGCACCCATTGAAATTGAGCATGAGGCCTCAAATGAGGAAATCCTGAAGGAAGATCCCCCAGCAGCACTGTGAATGTCCGGGATCCCTTAGGAACAGTGGTCCTTCCAATTTGCGCTGTCAATGCAGCCTACAAGGGGCCCGGAGAGAAGGCCACAGCCAAACAAAACCCACGGGCTTTGTGTGGGGGTATGCTTTTTAATTGGCCTCTGCCCATAAAACTGTCAGACCCTGAAAGGCGTTCACTGTCTGTCTCCCTTTGGAAACTTTGCTCCAAGTGTTTGTACATGTTATAGCCAAAGCCAAGCTGTTCTGTTTTCCTGTTTTACAAGAGTTGGCAGCAGGGGAGGGCAAGGGGCCACAGGTGTGCTCTGCTGGACAGGGAGGTATGTATGCCTGTGTGTGTGTGTGTGTGTGTGTGTGTGTGTGTGTGTGTGTGTGTGTGTGAGAAACAGGGAGACTTGGGAGGTTGTCAGTTTAGGTAGTCACAAGCACCCCAAATGGTAATTCAGAATTCAGATTCTGGACCCAGTCCTGACACTAACAGGCTGCTGGACTCTAGTTTATCCGTAGTCTTGCCCTCGGTGTCTCTTCATAAACAGGTTAGCTGGACAACAACTTCACTGAAGAATCCTTCAGCTTTACTAATTGTTTTTTCAATCTCTCAGGGACTGCAACTGGAAAAGAAGAGGGTAAACAATTATATATATTTGTGGAGGAGGAGGATGTTTACAGAGCAAACTCCTGTAGGAGAAGTGTTACTTATTCTAGAAAAGCTGCTCTGACCATAGCTCCAAATTCAGGACAAGAGTTCCTCCTTTCAGTTCTCACAATCCCCACATATCTGTGATGTTCCTACTTAACCCATTGGGTTTTAATTGTGCCTTTGGATATTTGTTTTCCCCTAATATATGTGAGCTCTTGGATAGGGCTATGTTTTATGTCTCCAGGGCCCATAGGTTAAACCATACAGTAGATACTCAAAAAATGTGTGCTCGTACTACTCCATGCAGTTCCAAAGTCATTTTTGCTCAAGTCTTCTGGAATGGGGCTCATGATCTACACTTTGTAGTTGAGGAAATAGAGGCTGAGATATGGGTTTGTATTCATGCAGGATCTCCAAGCCTGAGTAGACTGTGGGCTTCTTTCTTCTGAGTCCCAGACCAACTCACTTTGGAGTCTACCAAAAGGCTCATTCATGAATTTGCTAAGGAGCCACTGAAGGACTAAAGAGATGGTGGGTATAGGAACTAGAAAAGTCCAATCAAATGTAAGGCCTTAGCACACTCCTCCTTGGTCAGAGAGGCTGATCTCAGGCCGGGCGCGGTGGCTCACGCTTGTAATCCCAGCACTTTGGGAGGCCGAGGCGGGAGGATCACGAGGTCAGGAGATCGAGACCACGGTGAAACCCCGTCTCTACTAAAAATACAAAAAATTAGCGAGGCGTGGTGGCAGGCGCCTGTAGTCCCAGCTACTCGGAGAGGCTGAGGCAGCAGAATGGCGTGAACCCAGGAGGCGGAGGTTGCAGTGAGCCGAGATTGCGCCACTGCACTCCAGCCTGGGTGACAGAGCGAGACTCTGTCTCAAAAAAAAAAAAAAAAAAAAAAAAAGAGAGGCTGATCTCTTGGGGATTCAGATTAGAAGGACAAATTTCAATAACAACCAGAGCAGCAATTGCCCTTTGTTGAACACTTTCCATGGCCAGGGTCTGTGCTAAGCATGTTGGTTGGAGTATCTCATTTACTTGTCACACATACACCATATTATAGCTGTCAACACTCCCATTTTACAGAACAAGTTTTGAGGCTCAGGGAATTTAGGTGATTTGCCTGGAGTCATGCCATTAGGAGAAAACCAGGATGCAGTTCTCGCCTAAAACATGGTCACTCTACAGCAACATTCTCATAACTCCTCCAGAGGCCAATGCTCCCATGTTATAAATATGGAGACTGAGGGTCAGAAAAGGAAAAGTACCCATCCAAGATCATAAACGTGCCAGAACCAAGAGTAGAGTGTTTTTTAATTTTATTTCCAGTGCATTCCTGACCCCGTGGTAACCCCTGGTCCATCTGCTTTTCTGACCTCTGGGCAGTTAGAGAATAATAGGGGGAAAACCTTACCTCTTCTCAGAAATCAAGGCAAGTGCCAAGTTGTGTTAGCCTCCCCAGGCAGTTTTGTAGCACAAATACCAGCCTGGTTGCTGCAGTTCACTAGGTTTTATGATCAGGGATGACGTAGTTTCTTCACTCTCTTGCAAGCTATTCAACTCCACAGTCAACGAACAGCCTTCCTGGGGCAGAACAAGAGGCAAGTCTTAGAGGAGCTGTCTGCAAAGATCATCAAGGCTGGCCTTTTTTATCAGAAAATAAAAGCATGACTCATTGACTGTGTAGCCCTAGGCAAATTTCTTTCCTTCTTTGGATCTTGATCTTCCATGCAATATAATTTGGGGAACTGGGTTCAAACATCCAAATGACCTGGGAGCTTGGGGAAAAATACAGATTCCTGGGCCACACTCATTGAGATTCCAGTTACATCTTGGGACTCTGTGTTTTTGTAACTTTCCCAGGGTGGCTTTGATGCATGCCATATTTGGGAATCACAAATATGGATGATTCCCAAGAGCCTTTCCAGCCAGAGCACACAGAGTCTGTCCATTTACATGGAGAATACACCAAGGCCCAGTCCCCATCTTCAGATGTTGCAATAGTAGGTATGCAGCTGAAGGAATGCACCCCTTTGTTGGAGTCAAGAGAATAGAGTTAAGACAAAAGGAGGTTTGCTTAGGGAGTGTTCATACAAAGGGCTGCTTTTTTGAGAGGGGTGGATAATATGATGAGCTTTCAATCACTGGAGAGTTACAAGTTGACAGGCAACCAAGATGAGATGCAGGTCCCTGTTACAGGGAACAAAACACCTTCAGAAGGAGTTGTTAAGGGAGGAAGAAATTCTGAAGAATAAATATTAATCTTTGGAGTCAGACAAATTGATTTCGACTCTCAGCCTCCTCAAACATGGAAACTTAGCAGACTTGGAGCTCCATTTGTTCACCGAAAAAAAAAAAAAAAGGAATCACTAGATGTATGATGTATCCACCTCACTCAGACATTGTAAGGAAGACACTATAAATAAATCAGAAAGGGCCTGGCATAGAGTGTGACACACAGTAAGTGCTCCATAAAGGTTTGTGGTTTGCTTTTCTTTTTTTTTTTCTTTTGTTCATTCCATTGGCATCACTATTAGTTCCCACAAAACCTAAATCTAAATTTAGGGAGAAAGAGCTTCTCACCCAACCTTATTTTCTGTTACGTAAGATGCTGGGGGTTGCACTGAAAACAAAATCAACAAACAAAAACAGAACAGAGGATGACTATTGGGCAGCAGAGGTTTCTGTGGTTGGCTGAGGACATGGTGCATTGGGTGTGGATGAGAATTTTCTGCCCCTGTTTCTTTTAAGTTTCCAAGTGAAACTTCCAGTTGGGGATCAGCCAAGTTTAGAACCCACTCAGCACATCTGTAATTGGATTAATAGTATTTGGACTTGTTTGATCTAGTCACCTGACGTCAGCATAAAGAGAAGTTCTATGACAGTGACATCCCCCAGTTGGGGATCAGCCAAGTTCAGCCAAGTTCAGAACCCACTCAGCTCTCTGTAATTGGGTTAATAGTATTTGGACTTGTTTAATCTATTCACCTGACATCAGGGGGATGTCACAGTCATAGAACTTCTCTTTATGCTGAGCTAAAATAACACAATATTTTCATGCAGCAGTGACACAGGCAACAGTGGCACTGGCTTCCATAGCCTCCTGCCTTATCACAGTGCAGAATGGAGATTAAGCATTGTCATGCTCTGCCCTATTCATACCCTGTTCATAAGACCTTTTTGTTTTATGCCCTGTACCTAAGCTGCTTCAAGTTCCCTGCCCGTCCCTTGTTTTTTCGGACCTCCATACCTTTTCCCATTCTGCTTCCATAGGTATGTATATCCTTGCCAGCTTTTTTCCTTCTGCCCAACTCTTGCTTTAGTGGACAGTAGCAATTTCTCTGTTGGCTGCTCAGAAACAGTTATTTCTTCTGATCAATGCCTGGTTCTTTTTGGAGGAAAGGAGTAGAGAACCACCTTGGCTTCATTGGGTATGATCTTGGTGGAACTTATATCAAAGTGTAATGTTCTTCCACCGCAGGCTACCTAGGCATAAGACCTGCATGTGGCCAACTAGATTCTTAACTCCCAACACTCTGAATTTTGAGTAGAGTGATAAAGGAACAGCTGGAGTGTGTTTAACTGTAGAGTCTGGGTGATATTTTTTATCTCTTTTTGCTACTAAGACCCTGGAATGGTCTGGCTTCTTCAAGTCTCTTTCTCCAGCCTTCCCTCACAGGTTGAAACCTATGAGCAAAGCCCTCTCAAACACTTGTAGTAACTTTCCTTTGGGCCAAACTATAGCTGCCTCTTGCAGCCTATGAACCATGACATACATATTCAACCATGATCTAATACTGTTTTCTTTGGGACGCCTTCCTTGAACCCTCAGAGGTGGAGCTCATTTAGTTATTCATGACATCGCTATGGAGGACCTAATATATACTTGGTTCTGTACTGGGTTCAGGTAATATGAAGTCTTGGTACCTGCCCTCTCCTCTGAAATTCCCAAGCACCAGGGATTACCTCTGTGTTAGTCCTAACTTAGCATGTTGGAAAGCCTTGTGTTTTGTGACTTATCTCCCCCAGAGTCTGTGGAGTCCGCAATTACAGTGCAATGCTCCATTCACCTCCAGACCTCTACTGCCAAGCATAGTGCCTAGAAAAAAAGTTGATGCAAAATAAATGTGTGTTAAACTCAGTTGACTTACTTTTGGGGACACCCTACAAAGCAGTCTCAGCCTTAAATTCAAAACTGCTTTGAGAACTAACCCAGACACTGTTGTATTTGGGAAAGCAAAGGGGAAAAAATGGTTGGAAAAAAAATTGCAATGGATGTGTACTTTGATTCAATGAGGCATTCTTTTGCTGTTAGCCTGTTTTTAAAAAATCACCTCCTAGCAGTAGCCATGACCCAATAAGCGCTTTGGTGACTGGATGGAAAGATTTCATCTAGGGGTACTAGTAAAAACCCCAGTAAAAGGGATTCCCATTCCCTCTCTCTCTCCACACCCTCCTCCCTTCCCATAAGGAGACTTAATGGACCCTCAGTGCACCTCTGACATGATGGAAACTGCAAAGGGATGGAATTTCCACACTGGACAGAGAACAGAAGAATGTTATTTTTCTCACTGCAACCTTGGAATTGGCACGCTGCCCCTGGGTGGGAAAAGGGGTGTGTGGAGAAAGGAGCTAGAGTAGGGGGGAAGGGCAGCAGTGGCTGAGATGATGGCATGCCAGGCCTCCAGATGTTTGCTCCTTGCAGATGTGTCAGTGACGATTTGACCCACACATCTGGGAGATATCACCACATTTCACATCTGGAGAGTACTTCACAGGTTACAAAGTCCTCTCACTGATGTCTCTAATCAGATTCCCATGGCAGAACAGATACTGTTGTCCCCATTTTATCAATGAGGTTCCTATAACTGTCACGTGGCCTTGCTTAGGCGGTGATAACAATAACAATGATAATGATTGCCAACACTAATAAAGCACTTAGTAGGTACCAGGCACTGGTCAAGCACTCTATAACCCTAGCTCATTTAATCTACATGGCATGTCTTTAAGATGGACATTTTTATCCCCACACAACAATCTAATAATTTGCTTCAGATCACACAGAGAGCCAGTGGCAAAGGTGGAGGATTCAAGCCTAGGCAGTTTTCCTTCAAACTCTATGACCTTAAGCATTATTTACTGCCTGTCTGCCTGTCTGTCAAAGCTGGGAATAGAATCAAGTCTGACCCTTAATTTCATCTTGCTGCTTATAGCGTTAAATAATGATAAAAGTGTGATTCTAGTTAAAAAACATTTATTCATTCATTCACACATGTGCTAGGTGACTACAACATGCCTAGCACTGGTTTGGTCAGTGGAAACACAGAATTGAGAGAGAATAGTCTTCTATTTGGTTCTAAGTGTTACAAGCACAGTGGCCATTCTATCTCCAGCCCCTGAAATTGGGCATGGCACATCTTGGGCACTCAATAAATATGTGTTGAATGAATGGGTTGTACCTGCTTTTGAGAATAAAGACTTATAAGTGGATATATATTCATTTTCTTATATATTATGTAAAATAGTTAGATAATATAGAGTGTTGAGACCTACAGTGTGGTCTGGAGACGGAATAGATGAGCACGAGAATGTAGGAGATTTCCTGGCACTTCCAATAGTTCAGTACACTTAAAATGGAGAGGTATTGTAGGTGGAGTAACTATCCGACAAGTCCAAACAGATAAGCAGGGTTATGTTCTGAAAAGTTGGGCATTATATTTTAGGACAGGGATCAACAAACTTATGTGTTTGTTTGTTTTGTTTGTTTTTTGTTTTGTGTGTGTGTGTTTAGAAATGGGGTTTATCTCTTGCCCAGGCTTGAGCATAAAGTCACAATCACTGCAGCCTCAAACTCCTGGGCTCAGTTGATCCTCCTGCCTCAGCCTTCCAAGTACCTGGGACTAGAGTTGCAAGTAGCTGGGAGTACACTACCATACCTAGCTTAAACTTTGTTCTTTAAAAAGCCATATAATAAATACTTTAGGCTTCGTGGGCCATACTGTTTCTGTCGCAGCTACAGACTTCTGCTTCACAAAAGCAGCCATAGATAGTATATAAATAAATGAGCATAGCTGTGGTCCATCAAAACTTTATTTATGAAAATAGGCAGAGGGCCAGATTTGGTCTGTAGTGCATGGCACCATTGATGCAGCGTGATCAGATTAGGTTTCCTTTCTTCATTCATAAGTATTTACTGAATACCTACTATGTACCATGTATAGTAGCAATTGCTTTATTTTTGTTGTTTACAATCCTGCGAGGCAGAAAAAATCAGTTACAGCGGCCTGGCAAGTACTGTGATGAATGGAAACAAAGGGAGTCATGAGGTCACAGAGAGGGGCCCCTACCTTAAAATTTTGAAGGATGAACACATCTCACCCTTCTTCAAGGAAGAAATATTTGAACTCCAGCCCAAAGGACGAATAAGGCTAGATGATGAAAATGAAAGAATGAAAGAATGTACCAGATATATAAATGCTGAGAAGTGATAGAGAACTTGCAAGGTTAGTGAGCCTGGAAGAAATTCAGCATACCTAGAGCACAGATTGTGAAAGGAAGAATGGCAGGAATGGAGGCTGAATATTATCAGTCATATCAGTGCTATCCAATAAAAACAAAGTGTGAGCTACATGTGTAGTTTAAAATTTTCTGATAGCCACATTTATTTTTTGTTTATTTTCTTCTTCTTTTTTTTTTTTTTTTTTTTTTTTTAAACAGAGTCTTGCTCTGTTGCCCACGCTAGAGTACAATGGCACGATCTTGGCTCACTGTCTCTGGCTCCCTGGTTCAAGTTATTCTTGTGCCTCAGCCTCCCAAGTAGCTGGGACTACAGGCATGCACCACCACACCGGCTAATTTTTGTATTTTTAGTGGGGATGGGGTTTCACCATGTTGCCCAGGCTGGTCTCAAACTCCTGGCCTCAAGTAATCTGCCCATCTTGGCCTCCCAAAGTGCTGGGATTACAGGCATGAGCCACTGCGCTTGGCCCACTAATAGCCACATTAAAACATTTTTTTAATAAACAGGTGAAATTAAAATTAATAATGTATTTTGTTTGATCTAAAATTTTGACATCTTAATGTGATTAATATCAATAATGATTATGAGAAAAACCTCATTACTTTTGAAATCCGTGGTGCATTTTTGACTTGCAACACATGTAAATACAGACCAACCAGTGCTGAATTTCAAGTGCTCAGTAGACACATGTGGCTACTGGATTAAACAGGGCCAGGCCAGATCACATAGGACCAGTAGCCCAGCAACAACATCTGGACTTTAGCATCAGTGCAATGGGATTTTTAGGTATCCTTCTGGTAGCAGGGTAGACCGTAATCTTTCAGCTTGTAGTTTCCTTCTGGCTAATTGCAACGAGGTAGGAAGCTCAAAGAAGAAAAGCAAAATTCAGAATAAAAGATGAAAAGAGAATGACCAGCTTTGGAGGGAAAAGAGAAGGATACTGTTGCTTTACCAGAAAAATTGTGAACGTTGATAATAACGGAACCAAATTCCTAACTGACCAAGATCGATGACAATCGAGAAGTCAGATGTCTTAGTGAGTCTGGTCACACAATGAAGTCTATCTAAACCTGTAAGTCTGGCTAATCATCAGCTCTGTGAATTAACTAGTGACCAGAAACCCTCTCATTCAGAACCTGAGGCTGTCAAAAGAAGAGGACCAGGTCAATCCAGGAAGCCACCTCATTTTCCTTGCTGCCAGTTGCAGATTCAGGTTGTAGAACCCATCTCAGCCTGAGGGGAAGGAGTTTGGCAACCCCTCACCTCTGAGCCTATGAAAGCTGAGACCCATTTCCCAATTGAAGGCTGAGACCCATGTTCTGGGTGGTGGGATTAGTGTTGGTTATACCTACCACATCTCAGGTGCCTAATTGTCCTTCTGTCTGTTCCAATTCCGCACTTCGCCTCAAGGCTTTAAACCTTAGCTTTCTACTTGATTAACCAAACTCTCCTCCATATCTGACTCCATTATCCAAACACATGCAATTTGGATGTGCTAAGAGTTGGAATTACTGATTTTTTTAAAAGTCAAATTTGCTATCTCTAGACACATACTCATCTTGGAAAGCTTTAGCAGTTGGAGGTCTTTGGAGGGCAGCTTCTTTCATGAAAGATGAGAAAGATTGGTAATTGATGTATGATTTTTATGTTAGCAGGCATTTCTAAAGTGCTGAAAAACTTTGTTCTCTTAATTGGTTTAGTTTCAGCCTGGAGTTTATATCACTAATTTGATTAGCATGTGTTTTCTTCATGGATGGTACTTGACTCAGGCTCTGTTCAAATTTATTCATATCTCCCTCAAATAATCACAGAAGACCTACTGTATGTCAGGGGATACAGGCTGAATGAGAGGCAGCTTCTGTGTGTTTCTAAGGAATGAAATAAGTAAACAGACAATTATCATAGTGTGGTTAAGACAATTGTGGAGGAAATAAGAGCTGATGTGGGCCCACAGGGTTTCCAGGCTTGGTCAGGCTCAGAGAAGCCATCTAGGAGTATCATTAGGCATTGTTATGTTTTTGTGTTCATGAACAGATTGCCTCAGTTCAAATTCAGATTTCATCTGTTTACTAGTCATACTACATTAAGAAATTTATTTAAAATTTCTTGCCCCAATTTCCTCATTTTTAAAATGAGAATACTGATATTTATACTGATCTCAATGGGTTTTTACATATATTAAGTAAATGATTATGTGTGAAGTACTGAATTTAACGCCAGGCATATAGTGAGTCTGCAATTAATGTAAGCTATAATAATGATCATTAATGAGCTTATCTAAACTCCAAAATGAAGAACAAAGAGGAGTGAGGTGTGTGTGTATGTATAGATAAAGGCAGATGTTCCAGAACTTAGAACTAAGAGAACATTGCAAGCTAAGGTAACTAAAGGAAGTTTGGTTTGGCTGCAAAAAATGAGGAGTGGGCAGGGAGTGGATGGGGATGGTAGTAAAAGATAAGCCTAGCAAGGCAGGTAGAATCTACCGTGAAGGGTTTAGGTAGGCTAAAACTTTGGGCAACAGTATTTTTGAAGAAGTGAACATGTACCAATTTCAGGCTCTGAAGACAAATTTACAGGTGAATGGGATCCCAACAACTGATGCCTTGTATGTGTTAACATGAGTTCCAGGAGAACTGCAGATGTTTGAGATGAAAGCATTTGGCAGGGAGCTTTGTGGAAAATATTTTTAAATATCAACACAGAGAAATATTTGTAATAACCTGAGGGAAAACCATTCTGCTAGTGGAAGAGAAATATCAAGGTTTGGGTTTAGGTCTTGGATGGCGCATAAAATGTCTGGAAACTAAGTTCTGTCTTTGGTTCCTTGGAAAGAGGTTTTGAAATTGAAATTTGTCCTTGCAAATTTCACCTCCTTGGTCTGTGCTGGTATGGTATGCATGCATGTGTGTGTGTGCGTGCGTGTGTGTGTCTGTGTCTGTACAGATGAATGGGTGAATAGACGCACTATGTCACTGTTTTAAGGATTGAAGAAAATGAGATGTCTGGTCACCTCCCTTTTTACTGTGATCTGTGTTACCTTGACACGTTTTTTATCCTGGAAAGGAATGTGTTCGATATGATCCAAGGGTATGCAGGAGAATGAGCTACTCCTTTCTATGCAAAGCTCAAACAAGCCTCTGGAAAGAACCATAGAGCACCACCCCAGCTCTTAGACAAACTCTTGTGAAAGGACACCACTTCTATGCTCTCTCATACATTTGGAGGAGGAATATAGAGACAATGAGGAGACAATATGGAATCCTGAAATCAAGTGTGCCTGAGGTCTTTTCAGCCAGACTACCCTTCTTTTATTTTTCTAAAATCCCATTTGTTCTTTAAGACTCAGCTCAAGTGCTACCTCCTCTAAGTCTCCTGGGCTCTTCTCCAGCCCCATCTCCTGTGATTATCCACATTTAGACAATGTTCTGACCACACCTAATGGCTTGCAGTTCTCTAAGTGCATTCCTGTGCATCCTCCCACCCAAACTTTTGTCCAGGCTGCCCCCTCTGCCTGGAGAACCCATCTCTCCTTTCTTGATCTGAGTGGCTCCTACTCGTGTTCAAAACTCCACATCAGCAACACATTCTTATCCTCAAGCATGAAGGTCTTTGACATTGGAATTTAAAAATGTATTTACTCATATCTGCACCAACAGACAGATAATTCTCTGAGGGAAGGAGCCATGAGATTTTTTTTATTATTATTCATTTGGGAATCCCTATCGCCTAGGATCGTAGGTATGTGAGTATGTGGATTGTTGAAGGGACTGGCATCTGTGGTTCTCAAAGCGTGGCCCTCTTGATCAGCAGCAATCACATCATATGGAAAGTTTTTAGAAATGCAAATTATTGAGCCCTACACCAGAACTGTTAAATCAGAAACTCTGGAGTGGGACCCAGAAATCTGTGTTTTAACAAGCCTTCTAGAGGACTTTGATGCATGCTAACATTTGAGAACTGCTGGTCTAGAAGAAGGGGTTGACCACTGTGATGAGAAGTCCATAGCTCTGAGAGGTTCTATTGACTTTAGCTTCAACAGAACTGAAAAGTGTCATGAGCTATGGACAAACAGTTCTTAACTTTATTCGGAGGTTAATCCAGGGAATTCTCTGGACAGTCTTCTGTGGATTTAAACCGTGAGAAAGACTCATCCAACTACCCGGGTCTGTCATGGCCTATATCTCCTGCACTCAATTCTCCTATTCCGTGAAAAATATGGTATGGATTTGACTCCTCATGGCTACTTTTTTGGCCCCTAAACACCCTGGGATGTATGTGCATTTTACCTAAATCATATCATCTCTTTTTTTTTCTCAGTCCTTTATATAAACCCTATACTTATGCTATCCTACTACTTCGTATAACTCTATTGATCCCAACTTCCTTTTCTCATTGCCTCGGCACTACCAGATCATTTCTCACCTCCACCACTACTCCTGCTTCCCATTTGGTCCTAGTGAATCCTGTCTCTCCCTTGCAATCTTTATTTCACACAAAGGGATCCACCTCAAAAATGAAAATTGTTCCTAAAACTCTTTTATTAGAAGCTTCCGTGTTTGCTAATCTCCCTTGCAATAGTGTCCAACCACTTTAGCGCTGTAACAGATCCCACTGAAGCTCTGCCCATATTTGTTGCCACTGTAACATCTTCTAGTGTGACTTCCCATAGTCACTGTTCATTTTTCTTTGCCTGAGAGCTTTCTCTGGTGGCCTGAGCCCCCTCTGCCCACCAGCAGGTAAGACAGATGTGCTGGAGGATTAATGCCCCAGGGAAATCCCTCAACCACTGATGGGCATGATTGGATTAAATACCCCAGCTTCCTAACATCTCAGGTGGGATAATTCTGAGGAGTGTGTCTTCTGGCTCACAGAATTCGTCCCCAGGGTGATTAAGCTGCAGCTGATCACAGTAGTAATGTGTTTGATAATACTACCTCTTTTCATGACCTTACCATCTTTGCCCTCTTCTCTTCTGGTACTCATTGGAATCATCATCCAGATAATCTACCTGTACTTGAACCTTTGCCTCAGAGTTGGTGATAGGGTTTAAATCTCACCTTGAATTGTAATAATCCCCATGTGTCAAGGGCTGGGCCAGGTGGAGGTAACTGAATCATGGGGGCAGTTTCCCCCATACTGTTCTCGTGGTAGTGAATAAGTCTCATGAGATCTGATGGTTTTATAAATGGGAGTTCCCCTGCACAAGCTCTCATGCCTGCCACCATCTAAGACATGCCGTTGCTCTTCCTTCACTTTCCACCATGATTGTGAGACCTCCCCAGCCATGAGGGAGTCCATTAAACCTCTTTCCTTTATAAATTACTCAGTCTTGGGTATGTCTTTATTAGTAGCATGAAAACGAACTAATACTGTTGGCTTCTAAAGGAACCGAAACCAAGACATGCATTTACAAAGCTCTTGGCAACTGGTCTCTTTCTAACTCTCTGATATCACCTGGCATCTTTCTTCCCCAGTGTGGTTTCTTGGTTCCCCTTCTTCCAAACTGAGATCCTTGTGGCCTGAACACTTACTATTCCCCAAACAAGCCATGCCCTAATTCACCTGTTTGGTCTTTGCACATGCTGTTTTCTCTGCCTGCAATATTGGCCATTTTATTCTGCAATGGGTTTCCCCATTTGCAACACCTCACACGTTGCACTCCAATGAGCTAGTTGCTTGTCTTTGTATTTGGAAGATTTGGATACTCTGTAAGGAAAATGGCTGTGGATGTCTATCTTGGCCACCACTCTTATCAGTGTTTAGTCCAATGAATTGTGCATAATAATGCTCAATAAACAATTGTTCAAAAATATTTGAGTAAATGAATACTTTCATAAGTTAACAAATGTGTTTTTTGTGGTATAAAGTAGTATATATATGGAAATAACTATTTCTAATATGATTTTAATAAGCTGACACCCAGACGTTGTCTAAGAAACTTGGTCACCATCTCCGCAGCCTCTGGGAAAAATTCTGTTTGGAGTGCCAAAGATTAAAGAGGGAAATAAAAACATTCAGCTAAGCATGTAGCCCAGGCTGGAATATACATGTTCCAGCCTCAGAAAAATATGGAGATAACAAACTTCCCACTCCCAGGGTAGTCTATGGCTCGGCTGCATGTCAAGAAGAAAGAAAACAGAGCATCTCAAAAACTGTGGTCCTTCACTGCCTTCAAATCCCCCTCATTTTGTACCTAGGCATGAAGCCCAGATTTCTAAGACTCCACAGATCTCTGCATTTCATCAAGACCCCTGTGGGGAGAGCCCAGGTACCAGGTAGCAGCAGGGACAAGTTAGGCAGTGATGTCACTCTGTTTTCTACTCAGGGGCTCTGGGCAAGTGGGAAGTTCAAATTCTGAATGAAACCTCTGTTAATTTCCCCATCCGTAAAACAGAGTAGATTAGACCAATTCCTTTTACATCATGCTCTTTGGAACCCCAAAGCTCTGAAGAAAATAGAATCGAGCTACTAGGAATTGGGCTACCCCATCCCCTCTTTGATTAGAGAAGCTCTTTTGAATTGGCATTTCAAATAAATTTTGCACTTGAAGAATGGATTCTGTGGCCCAAATTTCTGAGAATGTTTGACTGATTCAATTACATCTGAGACAGCCTCTCAAGGATATAAAACTCAGTGAAGGAGAAAGTAGATATCAAAATTGGATATAGGGACTGGGCACGGTGGCTCACCCCTGTAATCCCAGCACCTTGAGGGGCCGAGGCAAGTGGACTGCTGAAGGTCAGGAGTTTGAGACCAGCCTGGCCAACATGGCAAAACCTTGTCTCTACTAAAAATACAAAAATTAGCCAGCCATGGTGGCGGGTACCTGTAATCCCAGCTACTCAGGAGGCTGAGGCAGGATAATTGCTTGAACCTGGGAGGCAGAGGTTGTAGTGAGCCAAAATTGTGCCACAGCACAGTGTGGGCAGCAGAGCGAGTCTCTGTCTCAAAAAAAAAAAACAAAAAACATATATATATATATATGGTGGCAGGGGTTCATTGTCAGTACATGGAATATCTTTAGGTAAAGCAAATTAAAAACTAGCCTAGCTCTGTTTGGGGTGGGATGGAGTTCCTCAGGGGATAAATTCCATTGTTTTGGCTGCTTCTTCACTGGCTTCTCCATAGCATCTCTTAGTGTTCCATCATATTGCTCAGTTAGCAACAGGCTCAGACAGCTCATCTCATCTTCATCTTGGTAATCATTATCCCCATTGCTCAAATGAGGAGTCATGAGGCTTAAAGGTTAAGTGGCTTGTCAGTGATCACAGGGCTATAAAGCAGAATAGCAGAACTGGAAACTAGGACTCCTACCTACTCATACTTCCACAATGCCAACACACATCGCTTCCCTGCTCTACCTTTTGTGTTATAAAACTGTTGTATTTTAAGGAATCTTTGCTAACATTTCCCCTGTATACCAGTTTTATAGTACAAAAGGTATTATAGTGGGGCAACTTTTGTGGCTGAACTTCAATGGTGTCTTATTCTCCTTCCACCAATTGCTCTGGAAAAATGTCTTCTTTCTATGGAGAAATTTTGCGGATGACTCTTTTAAAACTTCTTTATATCGAGATATAATATACATACAGAAAAGCATGTGAACTTTTAAGTGCTTGATAATTTTCATAAGTTGAACAGACTTGTGTAAACAGCACCGAAATCAAGAAACAGAACATTACCAGCACCGCATGGTAACACAGTATGTAAGAGGCTATCATCCCAGATCTCACCTAATTCCATTCTGACCCCTTTCCCAAAGCCTTCCTCTCTCATCTTGAGACCTTATGACAAAATCAATGAGGAGTTATCAAGGACGTTGTTAGAATTTCCAAGCCTACAAACCTGATCGCATTAGCTAGATTTCTCTGTTCCAATATTTTATTGTTTAAAACTGAAATATAATGTGAATTTTACTTCCTGCTCAATTTTTCTATAAACTAAAAACTTATGTAAGAAATAGGTTTTTAATTAAATACACAGTCTATTAATTAAAAGAAGGAAAAAAAACATCTAAAATTAATCAGTCAGTCAACTCCTTCACACTGCCACCCAAGGGAACTTTCTCAACCACAAATCTGACCATGTAAATCTCTAAATATCGTTCAGCAGTTCTGCATTGCTGTTAAGATAGAGCCCCAAATCCTTTGTATGGCTTTTAGTGACTTCTCCATCCTCTAGTTGGGCCACTGATACCCTTTCTACTGTCTAAACACATTGGCTTTTTTTTTCAGTTCTTTGAAAGTGTCACACTTTTTCTTACTAAGAAGGATGCACCTGCTGGTTCCATTTGCTTAAACACACTACCTGCTTTTTCTCATTGCCAATTCCTTCTGTCTCTGAAAAGGTCAGTGCCTTGCCAAGTCACAGGGCGGAGAGTACTTGAACTTGGTTTCCCCCATTGCTAACTCATGCTTCTGTACAGCACCGCTATTTCTCACCTTAAACATCATTCCTTTAGAGTTTAAAGCATTTACTCAAAGAAGCAAAGGTTCTTATGGGTTGAAGGTTAGAGAATCTGTGCTTTTGTCCAAACTTTTTATTTCTGGTGTTAAAAGTTAAGAACTGAATAGATTTACTAATACCAGTGCAGCATAATAGAGTGCCCCCTCAAAATTTTTTAAACTGAAACATTATTTTTTTTGGATAGACAAACTCCAAAACTTGCATTATAAATATAAATGAATCAAAATACTGAATATTTCTGCCTACTTTGAAGTGAGAAAGAAATAATTTCCCATTTGACAGATTAATAAAGTCCAGTGAACTCTCCATTATTCTGTGTGTGTGCGTGTGTGTGTGTGTGTGTGTGTGTGTGTGTGTGTGTTTAGTGCTGGAGAAAGGTGGAAGAAGATACTGGGTAAAGATCTTTCATCTTGCAGTAGGAAGCTCTTTTTCTTATTATTATTATACTTTAGGTTTTAGGGTACATGTGCACAATGTGCAGGTTTGTTACATATGTATCCATGTGCCATGTTGTTTTGCTGCACCCATTAACTCGTCATTTAGCATTAGGTATATCTCCTAATGCTGTCCCTCCCCCCTCCCCCCACCCCACAACAGTCCCCGGAGTGTGATGTTCCCCTTCCTGTGTCCATGAGTTCTCACTGTTCAATTCCCACCTATGATTGAGAACATGCGGTGTTTGGTTTTTTATCCTTGCAACAGGTTACTGAGAATGATGGTTTCCAGTTTCATCCATGTCCCTACAAAGGACATGAACTCATCATTTTTTATGGCTGCATAGTATTCTATGGTGTATATGTGCCACATTTTCTTAATCCAGTCTACCGTTGTTGGACATTTGGGTTGGTTCCAAGTCTTTGCTATTGTGAATAGTGCTGCAATAAACATACGTGTGCATCTGTCTTTATAGCAGCATGATTTATAGTCCTTTGGGTATATACCCAGTAATGGGATGGCTGGGTCAAATGATATTTCTCGTTCTAGATCCCTGAGGAATTGCCACACTGACTTCCACAATGGTTGAACTAGTTTACAGTCCCACCAACAGTGTAAAAGTGTTCCTATTTCTCCACATCGTCTCCAACACCTGTTGTTTCCTGACTTTTTAATGATGGCCATTCTAACTGGTGTGAGATGGTATCTCATTGTGGTTTTGATTTGCATTTCTCTGATGGCCAGTGATGATGAGCATTTTTTCATGTGTTTTTTGGCTGCATAAATGTCTTCTTTTGAGACGTGTCTGTTCATGTCCTTTGCCCACTTTTTGATGGGGTTGTTTGTTTTTTTCTTGTAAATTTGTTTGAGTTCATTGTAGATTCTGGATATTAGCCCTTTGTCAGATGAGTAGGTTGCGAAAATTTCCTCCCATTCTGTAGGTTGCCTGTTCACTCTGATGGTAGTTTCTTTTGCTGTGCAGAGGCTCTTTAGTTTAATCAGATCCCATTTGTCAATTTTGGCTTCTGTTGCCATTGCTTTTGGTGTTTTAGACATGAAGTCCTTGCCCATGTCTATGTCCTGAATGGTATTGCCTAGGTTTTCTTCTAGGGTTTTTATGGTTTTAGGTCTAACATGTAAGTCTTTAATCCATCTTGAATTAATTTTCGTATAAGGTGTAAGGAAGGGATCCAGTTTCAGCTTTCTACATATGGCTAGCCAGTTTTCCCGGCACCATTTATTAAATAGGGAATCCTTTCCCCATTTCTTGTTTTTGTCAGATTTGTCAAAGATCAGATAGTTGTAGATATGCAGCATTATTTCTGAGGGCTCTGTTCTGTTCCATTGATCTATGTCTCTGTTGTGGTACCAGTACCATGCTGTTTTGGTTACTGTAGCCTTGTAGTATAGTTTGAAGTCAGGTAGTGTGAGGCCTCCAGCTTTGTTCTTTTGGCTTAGGATTGACTTGGTGATGCGGGCTCTTTTTTGGTTCCATATGAACTTTAAAGTAGTTTTTTTCCAATTCTGAGAAGAAAGTCATTGGTAGCTTGATGGGGATGGCATTGAATCTATAAATTACCTTGGGCAGTATGGCCATTTTCACGATATTGATTCTTCCAACCCATGAGCATGGAATGTTCTTCCATTTGTTTGTATCCTCTTTTATTTCATTGAGCAGTGGTTTGTAGTTCTCCTTGAAGAGGTCCTTCACATCCCTTGTAAGTTGGATTCCTAGGTATTTTATTCTCTTTGAAGCAATTGTTAATGGGAGTTCACTCATGATTTGGCTCTCTGTTTGTCTGTGATTGGAGTACAAGAATGCTTGTGATTTTTGTACATTGATTTTGTATCCTGAGACTTTGCTGAAGTTGCTAATCAGCTTAAGGAGATTTTGGGCTGAGACAATGGGGTTTTCTAGATATACAATCATGTCATCTGCAAACAGGGACAATTTGACTTCCTCTTTTCCTAAATGAATACCCTCTATTTCCTTCTCCTGCCTGATTGCCCTGGCCAGAACTTCCAGCACTATGTTGAATAGGAGTGGTGAGAGAGGGCATCCCTGTCTTGTGCCAGTTTTCAAAGGGAACGCTTCCAGTTTTTGCCCATTCAGTATGGTATTGGCTGTGGGTTTGTCATAGATAGCTCTGATTATTTTGAGATACGTCCCATCAATACCTAGTTTATTGAGAGTTTTTAGCATGAATGGTTGTTGAATTTTGTCAAAGGCCTTTTCTGCATCTATTGAGATAATCATGTGGTTTTTGTCTTTGGTTCTGTTTATATGCCAGATTACATTTATTGATTTGCATATGTTGAACCAGCCTTGCATCCCAGGGATGAAGCCCACTGTATCATGGTGGATAAGCTTTTTGATGTGCTGCTGGATTTGGTTTGCCAGTATTTTATTGAGGATTTTTGCATCAATGTTCATCAAGGATATTGGTCTGAAATTCTCTTTTTTGGTTGTGTCTCTGCCAGGCTTTGGTATCAGGACGATGCTGGCCTCATAAAATGTGTTAGGGAGGATTCCCTCTTTTTCTATCGATTGGAATAGTTTCAGAAGGAATGATACCAGTTGCTCCTTGTACCTCTGGTAGAATTCGGCTGTGAATCCATCAGGTCCTGGACTCTTTTTGGTTGGTAAGGTATTGATTATTGCCACAATTTCAGAGCCTGTTATTGGTCTATTCAGAGATTCAACTTCTTCCTGGTTTAGTCTTGGGAGGGTGTATGTGTTGAGGAATTTATCCATTTCTTCTAGATTTTCTAATTTATTTGCGTAGAGGTGTTTGTAGTATTCTCTGATGGTAGATTGTATTTCTGTGGGATCGGTGGTGATATCCCCTTTATCATTTTTTATTGCATCTATTTGATTCTTCTCTCTTTTCTTCTTTATTAGTCTTGCTAGCGGTCCATCAATTTTGTTGATCTTTTCAAAAAACCAGCTCCTGGATTCATTAATTTTTTGAAGGGTTTTTTGTGACTCTATTTCCTTCAGTTCTGCTCTGATTTTAGTTATTTCTTGCCTTCTGCTAGCTTTCGAATGTGTTTGCTCTTGCTTTTCTAGTTCTTTTAATTGTGATGTTAGGGTGTCAATTTTGGATCTTTCCTGCTTTCTCTTATGGGCATTTAGTGCTATAAATTTCCCTCTACACACTGCTTTGAATATGTCCCAGAGATTCTGATATGTTGTGTCTTTGTTCTCAGTGGTTTCAAAGAACATCTTTATTTCTGCCTTCATTTCATTATGTACCCGGTAGTCATTCAGGAGCAGGTTGCTCAGTTTCCAGGTAGTTTAGTGGTTTTGAGTGAGTTTCTTAATCCTGAGTTCTAGTTTGATTGCACTGTGGTCTGAGAGACAATTTGTTATAATTTCTGTTCTTCTACATTTGCTGAGGAGAGCTTTACTTCCAACTATGTGGTCAATTTTGGAATAGGTGTGGTGTGGTGCTGAAAAAAATGTATATTCTGTTGATTTGGGGTGGAGAGTTCTGTAGATGTCTATTAGGTCCACTTTGTGTAGAGCTGAGTTCAATTCCTGGATATCCTTGTTAACTTTCTGTCTCGTTGATCTGTCTAATGTTGACAGTGGGGTGTTAAAATCTCCCATTATTATTGTGTGGGAGTTTAAGTCCCTTTGTAGGTCACTCAGGACTTGCTTTATGAATCTGGGTGCTCCTGTGTTGGGTGCATATATATTTAGGATAGTTAGCTCTTCTTGTTGAATTGATCCCTTTACCATTATGTAATGGCCTTCTTTGTCTCTTTTGATCTTTGTTGGTTTAAAGTCTATTTTATCAGAGACTAGGATTGCAACCCCTGCCTTTTTTTTGTCTTCCATTTGCTTGATAGATCTTCCTCCATCCCTTTATTTTGAGTCTATGTGTGTCTCTGCACATGAGATGGGTTTCCTGAATACAGCACACTGATGGGTCTTGACTCCTTATCCAGTTTGCCAGTCTATCTTTTAATTGGAGCATTTAGCCCATTTACATTTAAAGTTAATACTGTTATGTGTGAATTTGATCTTGTCATTATGATGTTAGTTGGTTATTTTGCTCGTTAGTTGATGCAGTTTCTTCCTAGCCTCGATGGTCTTTACAATTTGGCATGTTTTTGCAGTGGCTGGTAATGGTTGTTCCTTTCCATGTTTAGTTTTTCCTTCAGGAGCTCTTTTAGGGCAGGCCTGGTGCTGACAAAATCACTCAGCATTTGCTTGTCTGTAAAGTATTTCTCCTTCACTTATGAAGCTTAGTTTGGTTGGATATGAAATTCTAGGTTGAAAATTCTTTTATTTAAGAATGTTGAATATCGGCCCTCACTCTCTTCTGGCTTGTAGAGTTTCTGCCAAGAGATCAGCTGTTAGTCTGATGGCTTCCCTTTGTGGGTAACTTGACCTTTCTCTCTGGCTGCCGTTAACATTTTTTCCTTCATTTCAACTTTGGTGAATCTGACAATTATGTGTCTTGGAGTTGCTCTTCTCAAGGAGTATCTTTGTGGCGTTCTCTGTATGTCCTGAATCGGAACGTTGGCCTGCCTTGCTAGATTGGGAAAGTTCTCCTGGATAATATCTTGCAGAGTGTTTTCCAACTTGGTTCCATTCTCCCCGTCACTTTCAGGTACACCAATCAGACGTAGGTTTGGTCTTTTCACATAGTCTCATATTTCTTGGAGGCTTTGTTCATTTCTTTTTATTCTTTTTTCTCTAAACTTCCCTTCTCGCTTCATTTCATTCATTTCATTTTCCATCACTGATACCCTTTCTTCCAGTTGATCGCATCAGCTACCGAGGCTTCTGCATCTTCACGTAGTTCTCGAAACTTGGCTTTCAGCTCCATCGGCTCCTTTAACCCCTTCTCTGCATTGGTTATTCTAGTTATCCATTCATCTAATTTTTTTTCAAAGTTTTTAACTTCTTTGCCATTGTTTTGAATTTCCTCCCGTAGCTCGGAGTAGTTTGATCATCTGAAGACTTCTTCTCTCAACTTGTCAAAGTCATTCTCCATCCAGCTTTGTTCCGTTGCTGGTGAAGAACTGCGTTCCTTTGGAGGAGGAGAGGTGCTCTGCTTTTTAGAGTTTTCAGTTTTTCTGCTCTATTTTTTCCCCATCTTTGTGGTTTTATCTACTTTTGGTCTTTGATGATGGTGATGTACAGATGGGTTTTTGGTGTGGATGTCCTTTCTGTTTGTTAGTTTTCCTTCTACCAGACAGGACCCTCAGCTGCAGGTCTGTTGGAGTTTGCTAGAGGTCCACTCCAGACCCTGTTTGGCTGGGTGTCAGCAGCGGTGGCTGCAGAACAGCGGATTTTCGTGAGACCACAAATTCAGCTGTCTAATAGTTCCTCTGGAAGTTTTGTCTCAGAGGAGTACCTGGCCGAGTGAGGTGTCAGTCTGTCCCTACTGGGGGGGTGCCTCCCAGTTAGGCTGCTCGGGGGTCAGGGACCCACTTTAGGAGGCAGTCTGCCTGTTCTCAGATCTCCATCTGTGTGCTGGGAGAACCACTACTCTCTTGAAAGCTGTCAGACAGGGACATTTAAGTCTGCAGAGGTTCCTGCTGACTTTTTGTCTGTCTGTGCCCCGCCCCCAGTGGTGGAGCCTACAGAGGCAGGCAGGCCTCCTTGAGCTGTGGTCGGCTACACCCAGTTCAAGCTTCCTGGCTGCTTTGTTTACCTAAGCAAGCCTGGGCAATGGTGGGCGCCCCTCCCCCAGCCTCACTGCAGCCTTGCAGTTTGATCTCAGACTGCTGTGCTAGCAATCAGTGAGACTCCGTGGGCATAGGACCCTCCGAGCCAGGTGCGGGACACAATGTCCTGGTGTGCCATTTTCCAAGCCCGCTGGAAAAGCGCAGTATTAGGGTGGGACTGACCTGATTTTCCAGGTGCTGTCTGTTACCCCTTTCTTTGACTAGGAAAGGGAACTCCCTGACCCCTTCTGCTTCCCGAGTGAGGCAATGCCTCGCCCTGGTTCGGTTTGTGCACAGTGCGCTGCACCGACTGTCCTGCACCCACTGTTTGGCACTCCATAGTGAGATGAACCCCGTACCTCAAATGGAAATGCAGAAATCACCCGTCTTCTGTGTCACTCACACTGGGAGCTGTAGACCGGAGCTGTTCCTATTCGGCCATCTTGGCTTCATCCCAGTAGGAAGCTCTTTACCCCATGACTTTTTGTCTCTTCAGACAAAACCAAGGAATATAAAAAGCCACATTAAAACTCTCATCTTTTAATCTTTCTGTTTGAGAAATATTTGCCTCTTTTCAGGAGCCTATTGTCTAAATGTTGTTTCAGTCTTCACATTGAATAAAACTGTGTAAAATATTTTTCTTTCATCAATTATTTTACTTTGAAAATAACCAGTTATCTGGAAGAATTTAGCAATTACTCTTTTTTCTTTTTTAGTAGTCTACCTCATGTTTCTCCATGAGTTATATTTTTAGAGTGCAAAAAAAGCCACCCCACTATGAGTAGTTCTTGACTTCCCTATCCCTGCCCTTATATATAATTCACATTGATGTTCCCACACAGCCTTTTTGTGAAAAATTCAAAATGTAGTTATCAGCCGATAAACACGTATTTTGACCTGCCTTATGGTAGTACTGCCAGCTAGCAGCTCAGTGGACAGTGCTAATAAATTTACTCCATAAAATGCCTGTGCAAGCTCTTGAATGATTTATGCATTTTGTTTTTATTATCTTATAAAATAAGTAGATATCAGAAAAATTAGTGTATTATTACTCGTCATAAGTAATTCTGGTCTCATACTACTCATAACGAGATAATATAATGTGTTCAGCACTGTTCTAAACACTTGGCATATTTATCTCATTTAATTCTAGCAAAACCTTATGAAATACTTTTATTATTTCCATATCACATATGGGAGAACTAAATCTTAAAGCCATTAAATAATTTTCTAAAAATCTCATAGCTACTACCTGGTGATGATGAATAATGAGATACACGAAACAGATTGAAAGCAGCAACATTTCAGTTTCAGCTGCAGGCTCATTTTCACATATATAAAATTATGTATATATGTGTGTGTGTGTGTGTGTGGAGATATATATGTATATATATATATATGTATATATATATATTATATATATATATGTATATATATATATGCCTGCATATGCATATGTGTGTGGAGATATATATATATGTGTGTGTGTATATATATATATGTATATATGTATATATACATATATATAATGACATTTTAATACCAGAAGAGTAAGAAAGAGTTAATCTTAAAAGATAGAACTCCACAAGAATGAACAATTGACCCCACATTTTGCCTTTGACAAATGAAAACTTAGTTATGAACTAGCTCTGATCCACAGCTTAGCACTTGGGAACCACTGCACTGGTTTGTGTCTTTGGACCATACAAGCGTTTACATCTGGAAGTATACTATTAAAGGCTGTGTGCAAAAGGCAATATATAACCAAGAGTGACATATGCTTTAGCTCCCCAGAACTTTCTTATAACATGTAAGAAAGTTTTTCAGTTTTTGCATATGCAAAATTAGATACTTTCAGGAATTAATTTTTTAGAGGAATAGATATATATTGGATAAAATCTTATGCTATCATTGATTGTCTAATTCCAGGCCCCAGGGCTCTCTCCATGTTAGTGTATATATATGACAGCCCTTTATCATTCCGCAACAGACAAAAACCACACAACAACACACTGAAGCATACAAGCTATTATATATTTTCATAATATAGAACTTTAAAGTATAGTAATCAACAGTGGCAAAATATTTCTGTCTCTGACATTATTATTTGTGAGATCCAACCTGTAATTGAGATCAGAGAAAACAGTATGGGAAAACAAATCCATGAGAACAGGATAAAAATATCATGAACAGCAAAATATGTCTGAGTATTTAAAACTGTATAGAAAAAATAAATTAGATGAACAATTGTGTAAATATAAATTAAAAAGATGACATTCTTAATAAATAAAGTTTACTATTTACATTTTTATATATTGCCAAAAGATTTAACTTAGATCCATAAAAACACATAAACAGAAAAAAAAATAGGAGCAGCAAATTTATGCGCGTGAGGTACAGAAAAGGGATTGGAATTGTGTTTAGTTTTTGGTGTTTAGATTGTTTTCTTTGTGTCTTTTTTCTTTTTCTTTTTTTTTTTCTTTTTTACAATAGGCCAGTAGAATTCTTATGAGAACAGCTTTTAAGCACTTCAATGGAGTGTCATTTTTTTGGTAGCTTCCAGAAGGTGCCAAACAGATTTCAACATCATATTAATTAGAAATACCCATAATAATTATAACAATAATAAAAAGGTATAATATGATACATAAATATGGAAGAGCAGTTTGTAATATGAATACATTTTCTCTAGACGAGATCACAGTTTTATTTTGTAAATATTACATTTAAGTATATATATACACACATATATGTACAACTATATATACATGTGCATATATATGTAAATTTATATTTATATATAATATCTTTATATAGATAGATATCTGCAGACAGGTTATTGATTATAGAGACCCAAGAAAGCAACTCAATAATTGTTCAAAGTTTTCCTCACTGACTGCTGGTGTGTAGTTTAAGAAGCCCCCATTTGTTTGCACTCAGAATGCCTTATCTTCTTTTAATGGAACACTTGATGTGGAATTTTAAGTCTGAGAAGTGAGGTGCCTTCTGAAGAAGAGATTTTAGAGACTCCCTTCCTCTATAAGTTGGAAATGACCGGAAGTCTTAAGTAGACGACAGTTAGCTGACTTTGACATTGTAGGACGTAATCAGCTTTTAACCAAATTGTAGAACTGGTAAAGGGTAAGATCAAGTTTGCCAAAAAAATAAAATATTCTCCAATACAGGTCTCTCTTTTAAGGTGGACTACAATTTAGGAGCTCTGGCTTTATTCCTTGAAATATCAAACAAGCACTCCCTGTCTTTCTGAAAAGGCCGATGGGCCTGTGCGTTCTTGAATAATAACCCATGGACTTTGTGTCAAGCGTTGGCCCTCACAGCCCACCTAAAACCTCAGGGCCTCAAAATCTCCTGCCCTCCCACTGTGAGGTAGGTATATAGTATTATCCCCATTTTGCAGCTAGAGAAACTGATGCAAATGTAGAGGCAATTGAATAACTTGTTCAAGATCACTGAGCAAACTGCTGCCTGGAGTCAAAAATTTTAAGTTCTGTACAATAGGGACATACTTTCTGTTTTGGCTATTATACATTTCTTTTAAAAAGCAAGTGATTGGTAGGAATTTGGCAAAAGTTGAATACAAGAACAGGCTTTTATTCATTTGCTATTTGGTTTTTATGTTTGTTGTTTACTTGGTTTGATTTGTTTCTCAAAACTCACTGGGATTGCCTGTCTGTCATGTAGCAGCTTTTAAAAAAAACTGGACTGTGCAGTGTGGTTCTGAGTGCAGTCTTTATAAAGCCCAGTGCTGTACTGGTAAATATAAACATTTTATAACGTGAAAAGCACAATGACACAATATGTCCCCTTAATATCTGGAAAAACCAGTATAAGCCCTCCCACTCCCTACTACCACTGATTGCCACCAAACAAATAAACAAAATGCCCACCCCACCCAACAACAACACATCAAGGGGGAAAATGTCATATTTCCTGGACCTACCACAATGTACAGAAAATAACAGACAGTGTTATCAAAGCCCACTCTATGTCTTCTAGGGAAATGTTTATGTTTGTGTCTACCTACTGAGTCTGTAGAATAAACAATTTCCTTTAGGAAACATAAAAATAGGTTTTTTATTCTTAGTTTTTAATCATGCATTTTTATTTCCTTTTAATCTCTTTGTCTTCTATTAATCTCTATCTGTACAGCTTTGTCACCATTTTTTTTTTTATTTTCTCACTTGAAGTAGTTCCAGAAAAAAAACACAAAACCTCAAAACTGTTAACTTGACCTTATAATTTCCTTCCTTTCTTCCTTTTTTTTCTTTCTTTCACACAGGTAAGACCTATAACAAATTGACAATTAGAACCAAGTTAAATTGAACCTGGAAGGGAGGTAGCTGAACTCTGTCTCAAAGAATTATTTTCAACAAATAGTATTTAAGCATTGGCCAAGATGGGAATAAGACCAAGAGAACTGTCTAGGCAGTGACTCAATGTGTTGAAGCCAGGAGTGGCAGCTGATACCCTGCATTTTCAAAGCCCTACCATCTATGACCATTAATTTTTCCCTTAACACCCCAATTCACGATCAAAACTCATTTCCCAAGGACTGTATTTCCTTAAAAGGTTGTTGGCACAGAATCTGGGGGTAATGCAAATCCTTTGGGTAGGTAGTTAAGATTGTGGCTTAGAAAAATTTACCTAAATAGGGCTTAGAGAACTGTCCACCTCATCTTTTATATTTTGCTGCTAACAATCTAATATTTCAGATGCAGAACCTTCAGCGTTTTAGGGCCTTTGAGCTGCTGACACACAATAGTGCATCAGAGCTGCCTCTCAGTGCTCCGGTCACCTAAACAGAAGATGACTGAAGGAATGAAATGACGAGTTAATTCCCAGGAAGAAAATGAAACTGGGAACAAATGCATTGCCCAAATTGAGCTGACCTCCTCCACTAAGGTTTGAAAAGACCCTATTAAAGATACTTTCCATGTGGGCACGAGGTTGGCCACCAATCAAGTAGCCTCTTTTGCCTAATATCCTTGGCAAATAGAAATTATTTGTTAGCAACAGGTCTGAATGAAAGAGACTGAGTGGGTCTTGATTCAGAAGAGCTGAATTCACTCTGTGAGTCTGAAGATACAAGTCAGCCTCCAGGAATCTTTGCTTAGCTGGATAGTGTGAGAATAGATGATGATGGGAGTGAAGATAGAAAGAGGATAAGGACTGATTTGAGGGAAGCTGGTAAGGTTCTTTTGTGGCTCCTGAAATTACATCATTAGTAATGTCATCTTTGGGTCTTCAGAGCTTTTTGTATTACCTATGGGTGTAATTAAGCAACTAGGAGGGTTGATACTGTTGTTTCTTAGCTTGTACCTTCTAAGTTAACACCACACAGGCTGATAACTCAGGGCAAGAGAGAGGCCTGGAGAGTTGGCAAGAGTGGGAAGATACTGGAGAGGCATTCAAAATAGGATAGATTCTTCTAATACTATTCTTATTTCTTGCTAATAATTGGTCCTTGTAATTATAGTGAAGTAATGGTCTGGATATAAATGAGATATGGTTTTGTGAGGAAGAAACATAGAGGATTATTCTTAACAACTGTGGCAGCCTTGCCAATATGGAACCCAATTTCAGAGTTTGTGAAATGGTACAAGTCTCATAAACTATCTATCTCAGCACTGCATCCGTATTTGTGGGCACCTGTGCCAAAAGCACCGTGTTATGTTTCTTAATATAATTGGCCAGAGATGGCCAATAGATTCTTCTCAAGTGTTTTTGATCACCAGGTCAGTGCTATTGGGAGTGATATAATATGGTGGTTCCTAAAGTTATTTTTGGTCTTTTTTTTTTTTTTAATAAAAGGGCTATGGTAGATTAACAACACCTGCCTTGGATGCAGGAATTAGGTGGGGCTGCACATGTGCATGATATTTTCTATCCCTACGCTCGGTTTTGTTTCTGTTGGTTGTCTTCACTAGACTTGAGATGACTTGATTTACAGTAATCTCTATGTGATATAACTAGTCTAGACCTTCCCTTCTCCTCAATTCCCAGCTCCAGGTTTCAGAAAGTATGTCACACTCAACCCTTCTCCCCAGTTCATCCTGTATTAATTTCTTCCCATATTAATTCAAAGGGAGTGGACAGGTACCTGGCTGAAAAGAAACAAAGAGATCTCCAAAGTGGTGGGGGCTTCCACGTGCAATTGACTAATTTTCACTTAACTTTTGGAGGCTAGACATGGGAGAGAGAGAAGCACTGCCCAGCCACAGGTATGGAAGGGAGTACTGGTAGCTGGAAAAACCATATAGAAAACACGATGACCATGTTGAGTTGTTGGTGCTGAGGCTGTGAACTCTTTGGCTTCCTTCTGATGGCCCTCTCGAGAATAATCTGTACTGTTCTTATAAAAGATTCTTTCTCCTAGAATATCTCCTCAGAGCAACAGCGAGGTTCTCAGGATCAAAGCCTACTCTAGCCTGAAGGGCTAGGAAGATTAGGATAAGGATAATAATCCAAGAGTCTCGACAATTCCAATAGTCTCTGGATGGCTCCAACATCATAGAAATTTAACACTGTTCCACTTGCTTACAAAATCTAACACTGGCTTAGACATTCTGGACTTTCAGTGAGGGTTCCAGCATCTGATGTCCCTCAACTCCTTTCCAGGGTGAGTGGCCCACTTACTTACATGAAACTTAACTTCTCACCATGTGGACCCATGAGGGTTTTTCTCTTGCAGAAGGGCTAAAAAGTGAGGAGCTATGGAAAAATGTGGGTCACTTTAAGGCAGACTGTTTGGTTGTGTGGAATTTTTCCTAACCTAGTTCTACCATCTTGGATTATTCAATGTATAGGATAGAGCAGCAGGAAAAGTAGCAGCAAATGTGGTCCCAAGGCAAGATTTGGAGGAACAGGTAAGTCCTAGAGGGATATTATGACCTCAAGCCTCAAGCAAGGGGCTGATATAATACCTTGACATTGCAATCCTAAGCCATTCTCGGATTGGCCTCGAACCCTGGAGTTGGGGTAAAATCCCCCATGGCAGCAGAAGAATTGGGGCACGTTGCATACCTTATAATCTTTACCTCTTCCTAGGTCCTAGTTCCCTAGAAGGTAGGTGATCACAGACTATTTTATTTCCAATCCCAAAGGACTGCACAATTGTGCATGTCCTACATACTCTGAGCCTCAGGGTGTGAACTATCTTGACATCTCCACACTTCGTCTTAGCAGTTTCTGCAAATTTCTTTCTCCCAAGGATAGTGTTGGCTAGGAGCTTGGGAAAGAAAAGATTGAGTTTATTCCAGTCTCTCTCTGCTCATCTCCAGAAATGCCCTCACACAGATGTTTGTATGGGTGTGTATGCATGCATGTGTACTAACCACAGATGGGCACACTCTAGATATAGAACATGTTTCTTGCTGTGGTTGTGTGACAAATGGCTAGAATTTTAGGAGGCTCTGGGACTGCACACTGTATATGCAATCCATCTCAGACTTTGGAATGGGAATCCATTTCATCATCCAGCATGGCGAAACTTGGTTCATTCGCCCCACTGTGAGTCCTTCCTGGGTAAAATTAAAGGCAGACCGGTT
Organism: Hylobates moloch; assembly: GCF_009828535.3. Classification (NCBI taxonomy): domain Eukaryota; kingdom Metazoa; phylum Chordata; class Mammalia; order Primates; family Hylobatidae; genus Hylobates; species Hylobates moloch. The sequence continues at coordinate 88,504,229 of NW_026652285.1, read as the reverse complement.
GGGTGCTAAGGATCCCTGGTGTGGAGAGGCCATTCCGTTGAGCAGCTGACTGTGAAATCAATACCAAAGGGATGCGGGTCCTGGCGTTGGGAATTCTTTGACAAGTCCTTGTCCTTCCTTAGCCATGGCTGTATCCCCGGAGGTCTTTCCGGCTGTGTTCTTGGGCCTGGGGGTCCCGACAAGCACAGTCACCTTGTAGGTCACAGGACATAGGGAATGGGGTGACCTGCAGAAAGAAGAAGTGAATCAGGTGATTTGGTCTGAAGCAGTAATGATCAGAAAGGCAGTGCAGGGCAGGGATACAGTCACTGGATTTGAGGAGCAGAAGGTTCAAGTTCAAGTTATGGCTCTGCTTCTTGCTATCCTGGTGATAACTTTTATCGAGCGCACTACGATCATAATCACAGCAGTTTTCATTTGCAGAGGCACTAGGCATTTGCTATGGGGTAAGGCAATGTACTCAGTGATTTCCAAACAAGAAAACACTTTTGACAACTCTGTAAGACAGATGCTGCAACAATTACCCTTTTATTGATAAGGAAACTGAAGCTCAGAAAGGAATAAGAATTTGCCAAAAGTAATAGTAAGTGTCAAGTCTGGTATTTAAAGTAAAGCTACTTATCTCTGAGCCTCAGGTCCCTATGTAGAGCTGATATAATAAGACCCACTTTGTATTTTGAACTATAGGAGCTGAGTAAAATCATGGGTGGAAAATTGTAGTGCACTATAGCAAAGTTGATTAATAGAACTGTGTAATGGAATATCTGATGTATAAGTGATCAAGTGAAAGGAAGGATGTGGAAGTGTCTTTTGAGAAACATAAGTCTCTGCACATATTGGTCACTTTGATTTTAGTAGGCAATGATGAAAACAAAAAGCATGTCTCAGGGAAGCTAGACCACCTTCTGGGAGGTTTGGAATCCTGAGTAAGGAATAGATCGCATGGAGGTTTTGCACAAAATTTGAAGGACCTGGGAAGCAGATTTTAGCATACGAACAAGTGAGAGGACTGAGTTCAATCCAGTTGCCAGTTCGTTCCTTCATGTGCTCTGTGACCTTGGCCAGCTTTCCTTTCTGCAAACTGATAGGAAGAGCCCAACAGAGCGAGTGTCTTCCCCATCCAGCAGATAATCTATCTTTCCAAAGAGCACAGTGCAGTCCCTGCTTGAGTCCCCGCCTGAACTAACGCAAGTAGATTTCACCTCATTGCATCATGACATTTGCATATAACTTTCCCCAGAGAGTCTCCCATCTGCGCAGATGGATTTAATGACCTCATTTGGCTTCTGCCTGGGCAGGGTCTCCAAGTGGTCACGTAGTCTCAGAGAGAATCTTTGTTTCTATCCCTCTCTCTCCTGTACTTGTGGACTCATTCTCAATGTCTACCTCTTCTTTTTTCTCTGCCACTTTGACCTCTTTCCCTCTCTCCATCCTGAAATTTTGCAATAATTTAAAATGTAGAATGGAACATCAGAAAGATTTAAGTATACGCCCCAGCTCTCTCATCTACTTGAGATGTGACCTTGAACATGTGACAATTTCTCTGAGTCTCAATGAACTCATTCATTTAATGGGAAAAATAAAAGTGTAGACCTCCTGAGGTTGTGATAAGGAATACATGAAATAACTCATGAAAACACCTCACACAGTGCTTGACATATGCTAAGTGCTCAATTATTCTGTCTCTTTCTCTCTCCCGCTCCCTCTCCTTTATTTTTTTGGTCTATCCTCCCACCAATTCTGTGGCCCATAAGGCAGGGACCAGGTCAATCTTGTTTATTCCTGTTTTCACAGGACCTAAGCCACAGAATGAATAAATTTGTATTCATTGCTCCACCTCTCTCTGACTCTTTGTACTTATGGCTACCACAAGTCTTTGTTTCTCTTTTCAATTTAAATTCATAAGTGCCTGATGCTGTGGTAAGCATTTCCACAGTCCCTTTTTCCAAGCAGCACCTCTCTTCTTGCTCACAGCTACTTGCTGTTTTCTGTTTAGGACATTTACTTTCCATCCTCTGTGACTTTGTGAAATACATCTAGGATATTCCATCTAGAATCTAGAATATTTGTCCCTATTCATTTTACCTTGAAGAGAAGCACAGAATATTAGAACTGGAAGTGACAGGGAAACTGAGGGCAAAGCCAAGTAAAAATCCAGCCACTGGGGTAGAGTGTGGACAGTACTATCATGACAGCCAAAAGGTTCAGGTTGAAATCCTTGTTTGCTTCATACTCGCTGAATGATTTTGGGAAAAATCCCTCCACTGTCAGGATCTTAGGTTCTACATCTATGAAAGGAGGATTTTTAAAATACCATATTTCATATTGCATTTTTTGTGAGGATCAAGCAAGAAGAAACATGCAAAAGCCCCAGCACATGGCCTGACACCTTTGAGATGCTCAGTGCCGAATACATATATGCTGAATCAAATTTCTCCCTCACTCATATTTCACCATCTTTCCTGCCTATTGTCCCCCACCTCCCACCTTCCACACTTGAACAATCTCCTTGTCCTTAACTCCCCCATGCTTTATCCATCCCCATCTCCTGCCCTTGCTCTTATTCTGTCATTAGCACGATCCAGTTACCTCTAACGTCTTCTCTAAAATTCTCTCTGTAACACTTTCCCATTGAGCTCAAACACCCATTAGGGATGGTTTCATGTCTGCTTTATCTTTTGTGCTTTCTGCTGCACCTCACTCAAGGGAAACATTCAAAAAATTTTATGTCTTAGAATAAAATCCAAAGTCCTTACCACAAGTTCAAGGCCTTGCATGATCTGATTTCTACATAATTCTCAGATCTTACGTGGTTTCCTTCTCCTCCTCACTCTCAGTGGCTTCTTTATTTATTGGTTCCCCATATACTCTGTTTTCCTACTTTTGTGTCGTTAGCCACTAATGGTCCTCCACTCTGACTGCTCTTCCCTGGCCAGCTCTTTTTCATTGTCCAGGTCTTTTCTCAGGTATCACTACCTCCCTCAGTAGTCTGACCAAAGATATTAGGTTAGTGCAAAAATAATTGTGGTTTTTGCCATTGAAAGTAATGGTAAAAATGGCAATTACTTTTGCACCAAACTAATAGCACCATCGCCTTCATACCGTATCACAGCATCTTATTTTTACACCCTTCTGATACTGAATTACTTCTTTACTTCGAGGTCAGCTCACTCTGGGCAGGGACCATGACTGCTATTGAACTCAGTCTTTATGCATTCGATGAACCATGAATGAATGAACAAATGAATGCATGAATATGCAGGCAGAATACAAGTCAGGGAGTCTCCACTTTTACAGTCAGTTGCTGGGTGACTTTAGACAAGTTACTTCCCTTCTGAGCTTCAGTTTCCCTACCTATAATAAGAGTTGATTTTCATAGCTTCTAACTTCTCATCTGGCTGAAAATCCTTCTCAGTCTGAGAAAGGTAGAAGGCAAAGACCTGGCCAGAAAGGAACTTGAAACATAGAATTTCTTCACAAACCCTGTCTTGAATGCTCCCCTTCCTGCCCTCCCCAGTTGAGTCAGCTTCTCCAAAATTGTTGGCTGGCAAGGCCTTGCCACCAGTTAGCTTCTCAGGCCAGTCTTGGCACTGTGGCTATGCTGGGGTGGTGTCACTTTTTCTTCCTTCCCCAGGCCAGTCTGGGCAGTTTCAGCACTTCCGAAATAAACACTGAAGGAAACTCAATCAGAATATGACAAAGCCTAGGAGGGTTGGTCTCAGGAGGCCTATCCAGAGCCACCTTGTCTCCACTACATGCTTATAAGTAATATGTTGTAGACTTTACACAGAAACTGTATGACTTTCAGCAAGTCCCTGGCATCTTGTGGACTTCAGCCTCCTCATCTATAAGACAAGAGTCTTTATCAAGACCTCGAAGGGCTCTAGTGAGGAGTCAATAAAGTCATGTCAGGTCCAGTCCAGCTCTCAGAGCGCCCAATGTAGAGGAGACACATGGTGTTTTCTTCCCTCCTCTTGCCTCTTTGTGAACTGCCTGCTCAGAGCCTCCTCTGTTACAAGCTTCCTCACTGATTACAGATATAAAGCTGAGAAGAAAAGGGTGGAGATTTTCAGGCATTCCTAGGTCTAACCTGGAAAGGACTTGGGGACACCTGTTCATGCAGGCTCAAGTGGTGAATACCACTGTACACATGCCAATGATTCCAAAGGGCCTTCCACATGCCAGATGATTTCTCTATGCTAGCTCTCTGACTCTGCACCACCTTGGGAGACTATCATTATTAGCTACCCATCTTGCAGATGAGAAAATGGAGGCTTCAGAATGTGTAAAGCAAAACTAACCAGTCTCAGGCCTCAGTACCAGTCAGTGAGTTGATGGTGCAGGATTCCAAACCCCACTTCAAACACTTGAGAGCTTTTCAGCAAGTGAGAGTAAAAAGAAGGCAGGAAAAAAAAGGTATTTTCTTCACAACCTGAAAAGGCTGACTGCTGCTTTGTCTTTTTAATCACCAATAACCTTTATCCTTATTATGTGCCTGGCGCTGAGCTAAACTCAATGTGCATCATTATCTTACTCACTCTGCCCAGCAATGCTAAGAGGTAACTATTCTTACTATCCCCATTTTACATCTTAAAAGAAACTAAGATGTGAAGAGATGAGTCAGTGGGCTGGCAGGTGGCCTGGCACTCCTCAGCACCATGCCCCAGGAGGATGGCAGAGCAGGAGTCAGGGTCCTCTCTTCACAGACAAAGAAACTGAGGCATGGAGAGAAGAATCACATCATGATAAAATCAGAGCTCTGAGCCCAACTGCCAGATTCCCTGACTCCCCAAGCAGCTCCCCACCTTTTCCCCCAGGCGGTCTCCCAAGAAAACCTACCACCCACAGCATGAACACCATGGTGGCCAGTTTACATTTGGGGATTCTCAGCACCGTGTGGCTAGGCTGTCCCATAAATGGCTTGGCCACCCACTCTGGGATTCTGTTAGCAAGTCAGGTCCATGACTAAGGGCCAGGATTCTCTCCTTTTTTTACTTGGGGCTAGAGTTGGTGCTCCGGCACATGGGTTCTCCCTCTGGGTGAGCTGCTGAGGCTAACACCTCCATCTGTGAGTGTGAGTGGCTCAGGAATGCAGCTCAGGCAACTGTACCACAAGGCCCTGGCTGCAGATCCTGTCTAGAGCTGAGAGACATGCAGGGGCTGGATTCTGACTCAGACTCCACAGGGAGGTAACTAGCAGAGCATAGTGGGGGTGCTGGTTGGGGAGGGACAAGAGTCATGTTGTGCTGATGGTCAGAGAGCTTTGACTGTGTCTCCTGCTGGCTGTGGGGAGCCACATCACTGGCAGGTCACTTCACCTGGTTGAGTCTTAGGGTCTTCACAGTGCTGATGGAAAGATTTCATGAGGACCAAGTAGATAAAGGCATGATGCCAAGGATGAGGATTCCCCTGTAAGTTTCTTAAAGGTAGGATGGATACAGTACCTGGCATAAAACATGGAACAATTAATGTAGATGAAGCTTGTTTAAATGAAGATAAAGTGGTCATGTGGATAAATGGAGGATAAAGTGGAAAAATATGGGTAAATTGGAGGAAAACACCGGCCTAGAGGAGAAAAAGACATGTTTGAGTCTTTGCCCTGTTGCTGACTTTCGTGTATGCTATCAGGCAAGTTACTTCCCTTTTCTGGGCTTCAGTTTCTCTATCTGTAAAAAGGAGGTGCTAACAGTCCTACCACACAGAAGTATGAAATGCAAGTAAAGCATTTAGCATAATGCATGGCATAAAATATGGGTTCAATAAATGATGATGCTAGTGGTGATGGTTTTGACAGTGAGGTAATGATGGTGATGGTAATAACGTTGATAATGATGCTGATAAGTTTTTGGGATAGAAGGGCTGGATTCCGTCATAGGACCAAGCTAAAATGAGTGTCTACTTCATCCATAAGGAAAAAGTCAGGGCTACATTCCAAAGCCGGGGGCAAGGGGAGGCAGAGGGTTTAATAACATTCCAGAAGCCAGTAATTTTTGAACATGGAAGAGTTAGTCTAGTGTGCTTAGCCATCTGCTTGTTGTCTCTTACTAATCCTCCAAGTTAAGCATATCTACTCCCTCTTCCAAAAGGCCTTCTGGGATTCCCCAGACTGGCTCAGTGCTTCAAATCCTCCTGAATACCCCCACTGACCTCTGGATAAAGTTCAGTCTCCCTGGCTTGGGTGATAAAAGCCTTGCTTATCCATCTAGGCTCATCTTTTATCCCTTTTCCCCTTGCACCATGCTGTAGGCATACTCAGGGAATTATAATTTCCTTAACACTTTCCCTGGTGTCTGGGCCTTTGCACAGACTGTTCCTCTGGCCAAAGATACCCTTTTCCCTCCCACCCCTATCTCTGGTCCTCCCTTACTCCTTTCATCTGGGAAATACCTTCTGGACCTTTCATGTATTGCCTTTGGTGTTGCCTTCTCTAGGAAACTTCGCTGACCTCCTGACTTGCTGTGTCTCCATGAGTACTTGCTATACTCTAAATGTCTGGCTACTCATCCGTAAGACATGAACTCAGTGCAGCTGTGACCAGGTTCTTGCTCATGGCCTAGTACAGTATCTATCACACAGCAGGTACTACCCTAAATTATTTGTGGGTGTTGAGTACCTACTATTGGGCAGGAAACAATGAGGTACACTGGAAATTTGAATATATCAATAAACAAACAAGAAGCACATTCTTATCCTCATTAATTCTACATTCTAGCATCAAGAGGGGTGGGGGTCATCTGATCATAAATAATAAATATATTTTATAGTGTGTGCCAGAGTGATAAGTATTAGGGAAGAAAGAAAGAAAAAAAACAGAAGGCAAAGCAAATGAGTGTGGGATTGCCAGGGGTGATGTGGGGTGGGTGGTCAGGGTTGGACTCACTGAGAACATGGCACTTGGGCAAAGACTTGAAAGAGGTGAAGGAGTGAGTCATGAGGATGAATAGAAGAGGGTTCTCAGCCAAAGAAATTGCCAGTGCCACAGTGACAAAGGCTGTAAAGTAGAAGGATGCCTGAGCTGAACTAAGGACAGCAAGGGGTCCAGAATGCCAGAGGTGACTAAGAAAAGGCATAGACATTGGGAAGGGGGCAAAGTCAGAGAAGCAATGTGGATGGGCAAAGCACCCACATTTTCCCAAGAGCTTTGTAGGCATTGGGAAAACTTTGGTTTTCACTCCAAGTAAAATGCGAAGGAACTGTATGTCTTTGCACTGAGGTGTGATATGATCGGACTTGATTTAAAAGGACTATTCTGCGAAGTTAGGAGTTCAAGACAAACCCCGTCTCTACTAAAAATACAAAAATTAGCCAGGTGTAGTGTTGTGTGCCTGTAATCCCAGCTACTCAGGAGGCTGAGGGAGGAGAATTGCTTGAACATGGGAGGCAGAGGTTGCAGTGAGCCAAGATTATGCCACTGCACTCCAGCCTGGGCAATAGAGCGAGACTCTGTTTCAAAAAGAAAAGATTATTCTGGCTGCTGGGTCAAGAAGAGACATTGATGTACATCCCCAAGTCAGCTACCCAACACCCAGCCCTTTGTCAATATAGGTTATCACCCACTCTGCTAAGAAGGCTGCTCTCCATGTAATGATATTGATTATGTTTCCATATCTTATAGAACCACTAGCCTTCTTAGACCAATGACCAATGTGCTGCATATTGGGTATTATGTCCTTTCTTAAGAAACCATGTTCTCATTTAGGTAGGGTTTAAGATTTAGCAAATCTGTCATTTATCAAATATTGCAGCCAGCCCTACACATAGTTGCATGAGTTGGGTGCACTATCCTGTGCTGAGATGTGTTTCTGGGATTAACCTCTTCTTATTCCCTGTAGGTCTCAGTCTTAACTAGCCTTCAACTTCCTGCTCAATGACCAACTCATCCAGGAAGCCATGTGAAGAGTCCTTAGACACATTTTTAGAAAGCCTTGTTGAGTTATTAGACAGGAATCTAATTCAAATATCAAAACATAAAAACCCAAAGTGAGTCTGGCCTACCCAAGGTCACAGAGTTAATAAGTCACAGAACCGGGACTATACCCCAACTCCCCAGACATCTATAAGAATCAATCTCTTAGCAGCCATCTGAAACATGACCACAACTACTGTTCCAGGCCACCACACCTTAGAAAGCTTTGGTATGTTGAAAATGTTAAGGTTGTTTCCCTTTACTCCCTCACACCCCAACACATGCTTACTTAGAATGATTCCAATTATAAATTGAATTTTTTTTATCTTGAAGGGAAACCATTGGAGCAACCATTCTGGAAATCTGCTTTGTATTTGAGGCTCCTCAAGGCTCCAACAGGAAAATAATAAACTGACATCCTGAGAGGCTGAGTCCTGCCCCTTCCTGTCTGCCTCACACTGCAGGCAGGTGTCTGGGTGGGAAATTGGACACCCCTGTCAGACAGAGTTTCCTGCACTGTCTTGCTCTTGTCTGCCAGCCGGGCCCAGATCACCCCATAAGGCGGATGTGGGGAACAGCTGGTGTCTGTACAGACAAATAAGGGAGGGAGAATGAAGGGAGCAGACAGTCATCATGCTGGGCCAAGGCATCACGGAGGCCCTAGCCCTGGGAACCAGGAAGAAGTTTAGGTGGAAAACTGGCAAGAAGGAAGTCTGGGAGAAGATGCTGAGTGCTTAACTCTGGGCCTGGAGTTCATACCAAGAACTCCATTCCTGGAGGTCTATGAAGCAAGAATATCACCCACAAGGGGCAGGACAAGATGCTTGGGCAAGACACAAGCCCATTGCAAAAGGATGTTCTAAGGGGTTAGAGGCAGGTGCTGTGCAGCTTGAATTCTCTTGGTTTGCATCTTAGCTTTACCACTTGCTAACTGTGTGAATTTAACCCTTCTAAGCCCCAGTTTTATCATCTACAAAATGAGGATTAAAAAGATAATGCCTAGGGCCGGCCATGGTGGCTCACATCTGTGATTCCAGCACTTTGGGAGGCTGAGGCTGGAGGATCACTGGAGCCCAGGAGTTCAAGACCAGTCTGGGCAATACAGAGACACCGCTTTCTCTACAAAAAATATGAAAATTAGCATGGTGTGGTGGTGTGTGTCTATAGTCCCAGCTATTTGGAAGGCTGAGGTGGAAAGGTCATTTGAGCTTATTAGGAGGTTGAGGCTGAAGTGAGCCACTCCAGACTAGGTGACAGAGTGAGGCTTCATCTCAAAAAGAAAAAAGAACAACATCTACAACAGGGTTATTGTGCTGATGAAATGAAATGACATGTAAAGCAAAGCAATAACTCTTAGCTATTACCATTTGTTCAGATTAGGAAATCCTAAATCCCAAACATAGCTCTGTCACCTTGTACAAATTATTCCATTTCCCTCAACCTCAATGTTCTACTTGGCTGAATTATTCTGGAGTTTAAGTGAGATGACATGCAGAGATCCAGGCCACAGCAAAGCACATATTAAGTGCTCAGTTAACTGAATTCCTGTGATTTAGGAAGGTGCTTGCAACTCACCCAGGGGTGAGTTTCTCTGAGCACTAGCCTGGGTGTGTAAGGGAAGGGATTGTCTCTTGATATGGGACTGGGGCTGAGGGGATAAGTGGGACCTAAACAGGTCCAGCAGGTAAGGGCAGAGGCATGAAAGGAAAGTAACCTCTCTCCTTCCCCGAGAGGCTTCCTACGGTGGAAGATGGAAACAAAAACCAGAACTTTCTTCTGTCCCGTAGATGCCCAGGGGAAACTCCTGTCTGGGCTGCCGGGGATGTCAGGGGTGATGGGAACGCTGGGAGACTTATCTTCCCCGGACCGCATCTCTGCTGCTACTGGGAAAAGCTGCTCTCCTCTTTGCCAAGGTTCTCTGGCAGTCTGGGCTCATGGTGAAATGTCTCCAGCCAGAATGGGGAGGGTCATGCCAAAGTGTGCCAAGGACACAGGCACCCTGCATGCTTTCTTCTTCTGAAACTCAGCACCATGCAGGAGAAAAAGCATAACTTGTGAGTCAGACAGAACTGGGTTCAAACTTGGGCTTCCCCACTCATTTGCCAAGTGAACTTGGGCAAGTCCCATATGTACTCTAAGCCCAGACTGGTTCATCTGTGTGACGGGAATAAGAATAGTGACCTCTCTGTGTTGACAAGAGGATTCAAGAGGATAACAGAGGCCAAGTGTCTGGCAGAGTGTCTGAAATATGCAGTAGTTCACTTAGGGAAGTCTTGTGTTCTTATTTATTTTCTCCATCTATCACCACCTTTAAGCCAGTCTACTGCAGGGAATAGTTAGGGGTGTTCAAGAAAGAGGAGAAAAGTTTCAAGAAGTTGGAGTTCCCTTAAAAGTCAAACTAGGAAATCTAAATTGTAGGAAGTGTGACTATAATTTGAGACACTTTTCTTCTCCAGAAGTCAGACTTCTAGGAATCTTGCATCAGAAAAGCCCCAAACACCTGTCCACACCTGAAATAATGATGGTGAAGTCTTATCTGCCATAAAGAAGGCCCTTAGTCTCTCTAATCCATACTTCATGTACACTTTTAAGAGACCTTTCCCCTTCTACCCCCAACCATTATTCACCTCCACCAGGAAGACTCCTGTTCCCTCTTCAGATCTCCATGTAAATGTCCCTTTCTCAGAGAAGCTTTCTCGGACCTTCATGCTGTTCTCCATAAAATCTCACACTTTCTCATCATTGCCTCTTCCACAAAAGTAATTAAATGCAATAGTTGTGTGGCTCCATGCTTAACAGGCTCCTCTTACAGACTACAAGTTTCACAAGGGCAGAAATACTGTCTGTCCACAACCTGGTCTGGTGCTGAGCACACAGAGATCCTCAATGGAGATTCACCTCACTGGATGAAGGCAGCTTGGCCATCTGCATTCTGCACCCTCAGCCAACAAGAAGAAACAAGAATTTAAAGTGGAAGAAGAGGATTTCTTAACACAAAAAGCCCGACTACATTTATAATTTGGGTAGACAGACAAGGAGGAAAAAAGAGTATGAAATGCATTCAGAGCTAGCAAAGAACTGGTTCTGAGGTTCCTTAGTGAAGAGTCTGTGCTTATCTTGGGGCCTGGGAGTCTGAAATTGCTGCACTGGAACTGAGTATGGGAACAGAGAGCCAAAATGGTGGCTTGGTGTTCAAATATATGTATATGGTAAAGTTACTATAATAATTTGGAATCTGGTCAGGTGCGGTGGCTCATGCCTGTAATCTCAGCACTTTGGGAGGCCGAGGTGGGTGGATCATGAGGTCAGAGAACTTTCCAAAATGGATTCCTCTCTCTACAGAGTGCATTGTGGGAATATGAAGTCATGAGATTGAGGTTCAGGTGCAGATTCCAAATTATTATGTATGTATGTATGTATGTATGTATGTATGTATGTATGTATTTATTTATTTATTTATTTTGAGATGGAGTCTCGTTTTGTCACCCAGGCTGGAGTACAGTGGCACGATATCAGCTCACCGCAACCTCTGCCTCCCAGGTTCAAGTGATTCTCCTGCCTCAGCCTCCCAAGTAGCTGGGATTACAGGTGCCCACCACCACACCTGGCTAATTTTTGTATTTTTAGTAGAGACGGGGTTTCACCATCTTGGCCAGGCTGATCTCATGACTTCATATTCCCACAATGCACTCTGTAGAGAGAGGAATCCATTTTGGAAAGTTCTCTGTCAAAAAATCAGCTTCATATTTTATATTTTAGTACCTAAATTACAATAGATAGGAACGTTATTTTAAACAGAGCTGCTGCTCCTCCAACCGTTGGTGTCAGATGGAGCCATAATTCTGTACAAACTTCTATTTCAAATACAAACTTCACCGTCCATTCACGTTCAAAGGTGGCTGACTCCAATGAAAGAAAATAGATAATATTGTTCACTGTATTCATGTGGAAACAGGTATCGAGAGCCTTAAATATGCTTATATCCCTCCCTTGGCATTCCAATTGTAAGAATCAACTATAAAGGAATAATTAGAGCTATAAAAGTATTTTATGTGCAAAGACGCTCATGAGCATCATTTTAGTTAAAATTACAAGAAAAAAGAAATAATCCAAAAGTTAACAATAAAAGTTGAAGTAAATGGTTATGTAAATTATCATACATCACAACCATATAATAAACAATAATGCAGCAAAAAATACAGCTGAGAAGTTTATACTACTATCATATTTTTTTTTAATTTTGAGACAGGGTCTCACCCTATTGCCTAGGCTGGAGTGCAGTGGTATGATCATGGCTCACTGCAGCCTCTACCTCTCTGAGCTCAAGTGGTCCTTCTGCTTCAGCTTCCCAAGTAGCTAGGACTACAGACCTGTGCCTCCATACCTGGCTACATTATTATTATTATTATTATTATTATTATTATTATTATTATTATTATTATTATTATTTTATTATGTGTAGAGACAAGGGTCTGCCTGTGTTGCTCTGGCTGGTCTCCAACTCCTGGTCCCAAGTGATTCACCCATCTTGGCCTCCCAAAGTGCTGGAATTACAAGCGTGAGCCACTGTGCTCAGTGCAAATAATTCTTGTGTCTAAGATTTCCTGTGCTAAGTAAACAAAACTAAGCAAAACAAGATTGCAAGCTAGAAAGGCAGTGATATATACACAGACAAAAATACCCTCACACTTACTTAACAAAATACACAGAATAAAATACACCAAAATAAAAAGCAGTGGTTTTCTTTGGGTTTTAAGATAAGTGAATTATTTTGTTTTCTTCTTTCTGAATATTCCAATATGCATTATTTCATAATTAGAAAAAAATGATAAAATTGCTTAACAGAAAATGAATTTTATTTTCCTCTACTTAAGCAAAAATTGTACGCCTTCAGTGTCCTATCAAAAATCAAAACCAAACCGAAACCAAAGAAGGGTAGGCATGCTGAAAACTGTTGCCCACATGGGACTGACTGATCCTGGACAATCCCAGAATTTTTATGCCTCAACCAAAAGATTCAGTAAGAGCCATCCGATTAGAATGTGTTCCTTGGGTCTTGTCCCATTTATTCCTGTATTTTGGGTCAGAGATTCTTTCTTGAAGAAACCAACTCTCCTAAGGATGTTGCAAAATAAAGGGACTGGGACTGGAATCCAGGAACCTTGCTCTTTCTATCACTCACTTTGTCACCTGGGACAAATCATTCCTCTTTTATGGGCCTTAGTGCCCCTATTAATAAAATGAAACATTTGGGCCAAGATAGTCATACAGGGCTCTTTAGGCATGACTGACTATGATTCTTTGCTTTTCCTGTCTCAGAAACTCAGTTCCCCCTTTTTTAAAATGACACAGATGAAATGATCTTTCAGCTCAGATTGCAGATGAATATAAAAATAGAAATAGTTTTCCATTAACTCATTCATCACAAGAACACTTCTCAGCCTAGGCTGTCTGGGTTACCACCTCCCTCCCAACCCTTGGCTAGGGATCCTCACTCTGGTCTAAGCGGCAGTCGGAGAAAAATGGAAGTGGCCACTTTTCTGTGAGGGGTTAATGTGCATCTATCGAATGTTTTTCTTTGGTTTACTGTAAACACTTGAATCACTCCTGGGTGTGTCCTGATACAAAGAAAAAAACCATGACCATGACCATCTTCCTCTAATTCTACAGGTATGACAAATAATAAGATAGATGATAAAATGCTCAAAGACTGTAAATGACCTCATCAGGGATGTACTATTTTCTCTTTCCTAGACTTCAGCCCTCCCCCCTAAAAATGTATGTTCTTGCGGGGATTTTACATGCCAGTCTCCTGCTCCAGACACCGTTCTTTTGACCACCTCCTCACGCCTTCCTCTTATCCCTTGAGTTTCAGCGCAGATGCCTCTTGCTCTGCAGTGCCTTCACTGACCCCTTGCCTATTCCCCCAAACACTTCGTCCTTCCTGTCTGAAAGTACATATTGCAGTTTTATTATCTGCTTCCGTACCCGATTCTAAGCTTTGAGAACCACATCTGCAAAAATCAACCAGGGCCCAGCCCCTGATATTAGTTCAACTACTGACCAAAAGAATAAAAAAATAAAATGAAATGAAGTATGTGGACAGTGTTGGCACAGTTAGGACAAGGGTTGTCCAGCCATGTAGGAGTGATCCTGGCCCCACAAGCTGGAGAAGCGGGCAGGAGGCAGCTGCCAAGGAGTGCACACTGGCCTACCTTTTTGGTCTTCACTGTGGAGGTGCAGCAATCCCCGCCGTCATAGTTGCAAAAGGCTCGGTTGTTGATGGCATCACAATAATTGTCTCCCATGAAGGGCTGGAAAGGGAGAGAGAAGCAGGAAATGAGGCCTTGTTAGCATCCTGGAGTGAGTGGGAGCTGATGTCTGCAGTCCTTCAGGTGTCTGTCATCTTTTCACAGCCCTCCACGATTAGCTGGCCAGGCTTCACATCCCCAACACCCCCTTGGATAAGTTATCACCTCTACCATTCATAAAGACTCTTATCTTTCTTTCTACCATTCATAAAGACTCTTACCCAGTTTTTTTCCAACTGGAGTATGGTTATGCTGATGAGACATACTCTTGTGTGCTTGGGTGTGCAAAACCACAAAATAGATGGCTTACATCTTCCTGAAAGAGGACTCATTTTACTCAAAGAAATGACCAGGAAATGTGAGCCTCCTTCTCCCACTTTTTTCAGCAGTATGTAATTAAAAACATAATTTATAATAAAATATATGCAAATATGTTAGGAAGCTGAATGTAAACTGCCCAAGAAGTATTAAGATAAAATATAAGAACTCATAGGAATTTGGCACCATGGTCTGTGTGTGATGGTGGGCTCCCTCTCACAAGGAGGGCAGATGTACTTGAATGTCACACATTTTACATGTTTGTTTTCTTCTTTTGCTCTCCAAACAATAAGTGAGGTAGGTATTGGTTTTCTCACTCTACAGATGAAGATGCGGAAACTCAAAGACAGGGACTTGCCCAAAATCACACTGGCACAGTCAGAGTAAGTGATTTAAATCTAAGTTGGCTCTATGGTTTTTTACTTCATCACTCTCGGCTGTTCTGGCATATACTGATTTATTTCTTTTATTCTATGTGTTTCTCCACCCCAGGACACTCCCAAGATGAAGAAAAGATAATAGAGTCAAGCCATTATTTATCTGAACCCAGAGCCTTTTTAGGGGAAAGTCCAGGAGTCGCTTGGATTACCCAGTCACTTGTATTTCCTCATCCCAACCGCTAGCACATTGTATTCTGTGGTCTGTTTATGTTTCTGTAGCTGGTGCAAGACTGTGAGCTCTTCATGGACGTGGGCAATGTCTAGTTTGTCTTTGCCTCCCAATCACCTCATTTAAGGCTGCACACAACTTTGGCTCTTAGTAATGTTTCTGAAGTGGAATGTAATTGTACTGGCATAGTGGCAAGGGCAGTTGGCAGGGATTGAGAAAACCTGGGTTCTAGTCCTCCCAACCTCAGCCAATGGGGTGGTTACTTCATGGTTTTGGTTAAGTGACCTTATCTCCTCTAGGCCTCAGGACTCCCACTAATGAAATAAAGAGGCCAGATTAGTCCATTGATTTCTCAAAACAGTGAACCTACCCCTCTCCTCACCATCAAATGCAATATTGTATGACACTTCAATATAGAAAGCAGATGAAAGTGAAACCACTCTGATTAAAGTGCTGGTTGGGGTCTCTAAAAGCTCAGTGACTCATTCATGGGAAAGAGACATCATTTGTTTAAGACCTTTGCATCTAAGCATGCCATCTGTGATCCAGTGGTCTCCCCTTCCCATCCTCACTGCTCCAGAAAGAACCAAGCTCCATCCCTTGTGGCATTCCTGGCTTTTGCCTGTCTGTTCCAAATTCTCACTCACAGAAACTTTTCACCCTGAACTCATGATGCCAGATTTCATTTCATCACTCCACTATTAGAGTCTAAAAGATCAGAGCTAGACAGAGCTCTGAGAGCAAGGAAGACCTGAGCTCAGTTGTGTGGGTGTGCATGCATATGGCTGTGGGTTCAGGTGTGACTCTGCTGTGTGACCACCAAAATGAACACATCACATCCACATTAGAGCAGCAGGGTATAAACAACAAACGATAAACCCTTTCTTTTCCTTCCTGCCTCAGGAGATCTGCCTGTGGGCTATGTTCTTTTTTATGTAATAAATGAACAGAATAATGATGGAGACTAACTGTCCCTTCCTTAGAATAAAAGGAACTGGCTTGGTAAAGAAGTAGCTAGGGAAAAAGAGAAAAATTAAATGAAGGTGATACTTTTTTATTTGGGCCCTGAAATAATTCTCCAGTCCCATCACTGGTAACTCTACCCTATATGTTCTTTCCTGCAACCATATCCTTTCATCCACCTATCCATCCATCCATCCATCCATCCATCCATCCATCCATCCATCCATTTATCTTTATTCCCTCCTATGTATTTAATTCCTACAATGTGTTACACATTATGCTAAGGAAAAGGATGCAATAGTGAATCAATGTAGATATAGTTCCTACCCCTCCAGACCTTATACTCTGGTGAAGAGACAGACTTTAATCACATAATCACACATCTAATTAACCAATTTCAACTCTGATAAGAGCTATGGAGAAGAGGGATGTGATTCTATTAAAGAGTAGAAAGATTTGATCTAGACAGGGAGCTCAGTGAAGGTGTCCCTGAGGAAATGACGCTTCAGCTGAGATCATAAAGATGAGTAGGAGTTAATTAGGTGGGGGTGGAGAAGAGAGAATTTCTAGAGACAAGGAACAATATGAAAAAAGCTCTCGTACTTAGAGATTTCCCCTGTCTCTAGTGTATCTCATGTTGCTACTTCTACTAGTAACGCATTCAGACAAACAAACCATCCTTCAAGATCTAGCTCAAATGTTACCTCTCCAAAATGCCACCCCCTAATAGCCTCAGGATGCTCTGTGCTGCCATAGCCTCTTGTATTTGATTTTGTGATAGCTCTTCAGGATTTTAAAATTCTCTCTTTAATTGTGTATCTCCTTCACTATACTGTGAGCATCATCCATTTCTGTATCCTAGATTGCTAGCAAAATGTCTGGTATTTGTGCAAAACTTTGTCAAATATAGATTCCATAAATGTTTATTTAGTGGATGGATGGATGGATGGATGGACGGATGACAGGCAAGAAGATATCACAGATGACTCAAGGAGAGCATAGTTACTATTTTCACTGGACTCACACCAATGTATTCCCAGAACTGGAACAGTATCTGGCATATAAGAGGTTCTCAATGAAGCCTTGGTGAACAATTGAGTGAATGATCACTTTGGACCCAGCATGGTGCAGAAAACAGGGGCTCAGGGGTCCCCAAACCCTTTCTTTATCTTGGATACCTCTGGATACTCAAGGTTAATAGTCCCAGAGTTTGTATGTCTTCTAAGCATAATTTTCAGCTCCAGACAAGGCACTATTAGAACAAAGCTAAAGAGGACAGGAGATGAGGGGCACCTGCAAGGGCAAAGGCGATAAACATCACTGGCAGGGCTCAGAGTCTGACAGGTGAGGGTCTCTTGGGTCTCACTGCTGAGTCCAAGGAGGGATTGAATTCTGCTGTCACACTGGTTGCCCAGACCACCAACTCAGCAGAATGAGTGCCCAGGTAACTCAAGCTTTCTTTTCCCAAAATGTTGGATTGATCCAAAGAGATAGAAGTAAGCAACAGCCACAGGGCCTTGGCTTTGATTTTGGCATTCCTAATTGAAGCCTGGGAGAATGGGGTTCCTAAAGTCAAGTACAATGTCAAGTGCCCTCAGGAAATCCCTCAACAATGCAGGGAAAAAAAGGTGTAACCTAGGGATTGTCTTGTGACACAGATCAGGGAATGGATCATAGGCAGGCAGTAGGAGAAAAGCACCAGCCTGGACGTTAGAAGAGCTGGGCTCATGTTTTGTCTTTGTGGTTATCATGCTGTGCAAACTTGGACATTCCATCCCCTCTCTGGCCCTCATTTTCTACTCTATACACCAAGAAAATAGAGCTAGATCAAATTAAGAGCCTTCCCAGTTTTGGCATTCCATCAAATTTTAGATCCAGCCACTGCCTGGGTCTCTGTTTACCCATTTTAAAAATAAAAGGTTAGTTGAGATTAGGTAAAAGAGTCTTTCTGGTTCTGGCATTCTAAGAGTTTCATCAAATACAACTTTTTCTAGGGCATGGTCTGATCCTTTTCACCTGCGTTTTCCTCAGTGGGCTCTGGATGAACCACAGAGATTTGGCCATCCATCTGGAAGGGATTTGGGGCCGCTTTTTCACTGTCAGCTGGGAAGAGCCACAAGGGGCAGAGTGATGTGCAGAAATGTCTGAGTTCCATGGACAGCCCTCCCTTCAGGACACAGCTGATGTTCCAAGAACCATGCTCCTTGAGTCCTCCCAAGCTTGTCACTGACCCACAGAGCCAGATCTCTATAATTCCAAGCTGTAAGGAATGGCTCAACTGTGAAGTCATTGAATTTAAGGGTTATAAAGGCTCTTTCACTTCAGCTCAATGGTTAGGTCTAAGGCATTCATATTCCTTCTGGGGTTGAGGCATGAGTAAATGACTAAGATGTGGGGCAGAAGCAATAGGTCTGCAAGTAAAGGTCATCAGTAAAATGGAAATTAAAAATAAAACCACCTCACATTACTCTGTAAAAGTTAAATGTAACAATGTTGGTAAATTTCCAACGTTAGCATATTCTAGACGGTAAATCATTATAGCCTCCTGCCCTTCCTTTCTTACACATCCCATATTTTGTAGACCACAGGCTCTGGAGCCACAAAAGCCTGGCTTGGAACCCAGCTCTGTTACCCATTCCCTATGCTTTTTAGTATGTTTCCTTATATCTCTGTGCCTCGATTCCATCATCTGTAAAATGAGCCTGCTAATCCCCGTCCAAGAAGTCTGCTAAATGGATATTTTCAACACTCAGTAGGTATGGCAAAGGATAGCCAACATTAACATAACAATAATAATAACAACAGCAGGATTATTTACAGGGAACTGAAGAGTGCCTTCCCTGTGACTCACCTCACAGCCTTTGACACAGTGAATCAGAGCAGGGTGAGGATACCACTTGAGACCAGCAGTGCAGACAACTCTCTGTGGGAAGAGGGAGAGAGAGGTCAGATGGGCTTGGGATTGGGAGGGACCCACCTCCGTGTTGACATCACATTTAAACACCCCACCTCTTCTGGGACCTTCCAATTCCTGACCTCACCCTGGCTTTTACATGGAGAACTTGCCTGGGTACTTGCAATAACAAGAGCCATAAGATTAAAATAATATTTGTGTTCACCATATGTGTCGTGGTTCTGTATTTCCCTGGCAGGAACAAGGGTTGAGGAGAAGCAGAACTGGGCGGTGAAGACACGATCAGAAAAGCCCTTCAGAAAATTATCGACTAATATTCGACCCATTCATGGAGTTGGGCTAACGTGGGGGGAGGAGGGGTGTGTGTATGTGTGTGTGTGTGCGCGTGCGTGTATGTGTGTATGTGTGCATACATGTGTGTGGCTGCAGCAGGAGGATGGGAGAAAACTGTGGAGCAGCATTTCTCAAAGCATGAGCTGAAGACCACTTTCATCAGCATTGCCATGGGAGTGTGTTAAATTAATGGCAGATTCCTCAGACCTGCTTTGGATATAATGAATTGGACTCTCTGAGACCAGGCCCTGAGACTCTGCATTTTAGCAAGCCTTGCAGATGATTCCAATGCACACTATAGTCTGAGAGCAAATGGGCTATTATGAACCAACCTATGGTTCAAATCCCTGGAAAGGCAGAGAACCCCTCCTGCTGTCACCTGCTGCCATGTCATACGGGTCTGCCCACAGTTCCCTGAGGTTGCCCACAGTGAATTTGTTCTTGCTCTTCACCTTCCCTGAATGCCCTTCCCCATTTTGTCACTTTGAGAATCTTTGAAATGTCTGCTCAAAACTTATGTCTTCTTTGGCACTTTTCCTAGCCCCATCAGGCAGAGCTTATAGGCACTTATTTATAGCTTCCTCTTTAAAAATAATAATTATGATGATAATAATGACGACTAACATATATTGAGTATATTTGTTGTGCTAATTACTGTATGCATTATCTTATTATTTCTTGCCATGATGCTGTGAGGTGGGCATTAATCTTGTGTCATAAGAGAGTAAATTCCCCATGCTCCATAGCTGTTAGGTAGAGAAACCAGGATTTGAAAATAACCAGTTGTTTCAGAAATGATTTAATAAAGCTCATAACATAAAATCCAACATGATGATATTTTTAAAAGTGGGTGAAAGAAGAAAGCTAAATAAGACTAGAAAGATAACATAGTATCAGGAATACAGTTACCATAAAAATTCTAGAAGCTTGGCCAGGCGTGGTGGCTCACGCCTGTAATCCCAGCACTTTGGGAGGCTGAGGCGGGCGGATCACGAGGTCAAAAGATCGAGACTATCCTGGCCAACATGGAGAAACCCCATCTCTACTAAAAATACAGAAATTAGCTGGGTGTGGTGGCATATGCCTGTAGTCCCAGCTACTTGGGAGGCTGAGGCAGGAGAATCGCTTGAACCTGGGAGGCAGAGGTTGCAGTGAGCTGAGATCATACCACTGCGCTCCACCCTGGTGACAGGGCAAGACTCCGTCTCAAAAAAAAAAAAAGAAAAATCCTAGAAGCTCCCTTTTCTATTCTCCATAGATGCCCCAGTTTTCATGCCAGATTACAATTATTTCTATAAAGAATAAAATGAAATAAAATAAAATGGTACATGCTTAGATGTGGAGTGACAGGTAAC
Organism: Hylobates moloch; assembly: GCF_009828535.3. NCBI lineage: Eukaryota > Metazoa > Chordata > Mammalia > Primates > Hylobatidae > Hylobates > Hylobates moloch. The sequence continues at coordinate 88,483,520 of NW_026652285.1, read as the reverse complement.
TATGAACAACCAGCTGTGGAAGTCCACATGATCAGAGGTTGTTCGACTGACTGAGAGGCCAATTGATTAATTTTAATTAAAAAATGAAAAGTCACCTGGGCCAAAATGTGGAAAATCCATGTAAACAGCCTATTCTCTCCCTGAGGGCAGACCTATGTGGTAGCCAAATTGTAATTAGGTTTCTTGGCGAGGTTGTGACAAAGGGAATCAGGTGACCCCAAGACTAGATTGGGTGCCTTTCTTCTCTGCTCCATAGAAGCTCAGGTTCACATTAGATATGCCATGCCTTCAGCAATGCGTGACACAGAAGGGATGCTAAATATTTATTTTATAAAGGAACAGATTCTTCTCAAAATAGAGATGATTTTACCAATGGACAATAATTTCTTTACTTGTCTTCCTGTCTTCTAGAGCATCAGAAGATCATCTAAGGTCAAGCACTAGACTTGTCCTCTAAACAAGTCTAGTTTAGAGGATCAGTTTAGTATATAGGCTGAATGTAGCCACTGTCATCCTTCAAGTAAATCAAAGACCTTGGAGAAAGAGCTTAACTTGGTGATCTTCCAATCAGTCTTGCAATGTGAAATCTACTATCTTGCCTCTTACTGCTTCTATTGAAATTGTCTACCCGTCCCCAATACACGCATAAAGTGGTATATGGGAAAAGTCATGGGATATGATATAGGACAGGTGTGGTTGCAATTCTGATTTGGAATTGCTCTGTATATTTCTACTATGAGGTTTGGTTCTCTCATCCATAAGATGGGTACTGAAAACATCATAGACTTGTTGAGATGGTGCATTCATATAAATGATGTGAAAATGGTAAACCTAGTACCAATTTCTTAAGTTTCTTGAGGGCAGGTCCTGAATTATAGACACTTCTGCATCCTTCCAGGGTGAAGCATGGAGCACAGTGAAGAAATACATGAAGGAATGTGATACAAATACAAATGAGGGAATTTGGGTTGTTTCAGTATTCCTTTCTTCCAGTTAAGCTACATTCTTCCCCCTCTGCCTCCCAGCTATGGGGCTGGGTGAAGAGGAGCACCTGCTTTCATTCCTAACCAGATTTTCCTGTCTCAGTATGAGAGTCTGTTCCCAGTCAAAATTCAGAGATGTTGGAGGGCATTTGGTAAAGGTTCAAGAAGTGGAAAACAGCAGAGTTAGAATCCACTAGGGATTTGGTGCCCATGCCTTCCCCTGTTTATTTGAGAGCTAATTTAATCCATCTGTAGGAGTGTCTTGGTGTGGTTGTACAAGTTTCTGTCAGTTGAGGTTTACCTGACGTGAGTTTGGAAAAAGGACTTTTATACTATCTGCATAAGCCTATTTATCTTTCCAAGGCTTTTGGATTTTCCACTATTACTCAGGGCTGCACGCCCCACCTGTCTCACTACAGGGCCCCTCTGTGTGCTAGAACTGAGAAAGGGGACAGGCAGTGGGAGCTGAAGGATTGGCTAGGATGTTTACAGGAGAAGTTGGGAGATCTCAGATGGGGCCCCTCAAATGTCAGCCTTTTTCCTCTTGATACCAGTGAGACATCTAGCCCAGCCAGAGCTTTTTCAGATAAGGTTTTGTAAGAGGGCTTTCATTTCCTGACTTGTTGGTAGGAAGAATAGACTATCTTTTCTTCCTGGTTGCAATTACCATCATCATCATTGTCATCATCATCAACACCATTGGCACCACCATCATCATCACCACCACCATCATCATCATCATCACCACCACCACCAACGCTACCACCATCATCTGCACCATCTTCTCTTTATCATCATCATCATAGCACCACCACTACCACCAACATCATCACCAGCATGAAAACACCATCACTAACATCACCACCTCCACCAACATCAATACCATCATCACCGTCAGTATCCTCATCCTCATCAGCACAAAATTCTCTATTTAATGAATATTATGCTCTAAGCCCTGGGCTCAGAGCTTTCATCTCATTTAATTCTCACCATAACTATGAGATAGGTACTATTTTTGACTCTGGTTTACACAAGAGAAAACTGGGGCACAGAGAAGTTAAATGACCTGCCCCAAATCGTACACATAGGTAGTGACAGTCAGCAATTAAACCCACATTTATCTGGTTTTAAGGTCTAGGCTTTGAACACCATAATCTCCTTCAAAGTATACCATCCCCTGAAGCTGTAAGTATAAAATAGCTTACTTTTTTGACCGATGGGAAGACCAAAGTTCAGAAAGGTGGAGAGGCCCTTTGAGACAAATGTTGGAGTGGGTAGAGCATCTAAAAGATGAAGGCCCAAGAAGACAGGCCCCAAGCAGAGCCAAAGACATGTGAGAAGGCATCTAAGAGAGCCCCCTCATCCAGAGGCTCAGATCTGACACCCCTCCTGGATGTCTTCTAAGATGAGCCCTTTTTCCCTTAGCTTTTTCCTTGATTTCTGGGAACTGCTATGAGTGAATCATATCAGTTATTATTATTATTATTTGCTTTTTGTTATCAACCACTGAGTTTCTGGCTTCTTTCCAGGGTAAGCTTTTTAAAAGCCGAGGCATTTCCCACTCATATTCCTAGTGTTTGAAGAGTATCTGCTTGGAGGTGCATACTCGATGTTTATTGAATAAGTAAATGAACAAATGGACAATCAAATGAACGAATGTATAAGCATGTCCATAAATGAATGAAAAAAAATCAGTAGATTCTGGCTGCATCTCTTTGTCTATGGGCTTCCCCTCCAGTGCACTTAGTTCTCCATCTCTAGGTCAGTTAGACTGGACTTAACAGTCACTGAGAACCATTCGACCTCTGACCTTTAGACACTCGGCAGGGCTTTCCACAAAGCTACCTTCTTTTCACAAATGGATTTTGCATTTTCTGTCTGCATGTGTTGCATATTTTTAAAAGACATGTATGAGGGTTGCCCTTGCAGGATGGAATGCAGTGCAATTAGCTAGCTAATTCTGTCACAGTCGTTATGTGAATTGGGCAATGACAACCTCTTTGAACCTCAGCTTCTTCATCTGTAACGTGATAATCCTTACCTCACTGGGGAGTGATGAAGACAAAATGAAATGGCATATATAGAATTGCCTAGCAAACCATGTCTACATATTAGAGATAGTCAATAAATGGCAATTTACCTCTCCTTTCCTTAAGTCATTCCCTCCCTCTCTTTCTGCCTCCCATTTTTTTTTTTTTCCAGAAGCTATTATAAAAGCCAAGGTCTCAGCACCTAAAGGAATTATAAGGTTCTGAGGATAGGGAGATGCACTTTCTATTGTGAAACACTCTCAGCATCCCTGGGCAAGGGACGACGTGCAAGCAAATTGGATCTATTTCTTAGGAACTGATGGGAGACAGGCTGCCACCCCAGAATTCTAGATCTCCAGACTGGAATAGTCTATCTCATCCAAAGGTTGCAAGCCAACAGCTTCCAGGCTACACAAACCACAGAAATGTTTGGTTTGGCATACAAGTGTTTAAAAAATTGGAAATTAGTTGCCAAAATTTTAAAAAAAGATATTTCACATTTTAAGAACTCCAGATTTCTTGTACCCAAGAAAAAATGAAAAATGTGGCCACAGGAGGCCCACATTTCCACATTGCTGCACTTGGCTAATGCTGTCCCCCTTTGGAAGCAGAAAAACAACGACTGTGTTTTCCATAGTTTGCCATAGTCCCCACCATTCCCTGCAGTCTCTCTAGCATTGAACCTGAGGGGCATTTCCACCTATTATTGAGTTTGTATCATTTTGTTTATTAGATTAGAGGAAGAGTTCTCTGTACCTCTAATCACTTTCAAAAGTGCATGTACAGGGAAGGGGACTGAGAAAAAGAAGGCTTAGGACACAGAAAAGAAGGTACATTGTGTTTCTCTTTATAGAAGTTGAAAACACACTTCTTATGAAAATGGCTCATGATTTCTAATTATATGAAGTTTATGAATAAGCAAAACCAATTCATAGTGATAGGGACCAAGTCTACAAATAAATTTACAAATAAGCAAAACCAATCCATAGTGATAGAGAACAAAACAGTGGTTACCTTGGTGCTGGAGAAATTGCCTGGCCTGGGGAGGGAGGACTCCCTGAAGATTTGGACAGGCCCACATCCTAATATGAGTAGTGGTTTCATGAGTGTACACAAAACAATTTATAATGCCTTACACTTAAGATAAAGAAGTAAGTTATAGCTCAATAAAAAAGAAGGAGGCTGAGGCAGAAGGATCACTTGAGGACAGGAGTTCAAAACCAGCCTGGGCAACACAGTGAGCCCTCATCTCCACTAAAAAAAAATAAAAATAAAAAATTGAAAAAAAGAAAAATAGAAAAGAACTTCAACAGTATCTGTAAAGTTTTTATTTATTAAGTTGGGTAGTATGTGTATTGGTGTTATATTTTTCTGCAAGTCTTTCTTTCCAAAATATTTACAGTAAATACTACTACTACTAATATGCTTCAGTGTTTATTTTTAATTATTATTATTATTTGAGACGGAGTCTCACTCTGTTGCCCAGGCTGGAATGCAGTGGCATAATCTCAGCTCATTGAAACCTCTGCCTCCCGGGTTCAAGCAATTCTCCTGTCTCAGCTTCCCGAGTAACTGGGATTACAGGTGTGCGCCACCATGCTCAGCTAATTTTTGTATTTTTAGTAGAGACGGGGTTTCACCATCTTGGCCAGGCTGGTCTCGAACTCCTGACCTCAGGTGATTCACCTGCCTTGGCCTCACAAAGTGCTGGGATTACAGGCGTGAGCCACTGCACCCGGCTGCCTCAGTATTTAATATACAAAAGAGTATGGCCTGCTTCACTCATTTCTCCACCTGCCTGGTTCAGGTGGCATTTCAGTTTGTGACTCCTGAGTGAAGCCCAGCTCTCACTTCACAACTGGGTAAACTGTGGCCTAGAGAGGTGACAGGATTTGCTCCAGGACATACAGCAGGAAGGCACCAGAGCTTACACTAGAACCTTGGTCATCTGACTCAGCAATCATAAATATTTAGCAAGTACCTGCTGTGTGCTAGGCACCGAGGGAGGTACTATGGTAACTAATATGACCATGGTCCTGCCTTCACAAAGCTCACTGTCCTGGTGTCCTCATCATGACCTGTGATCTCAATGTTGACATTCCACTCATCTAAGTAGTCATCTTTCTCTTCATTCACGTCAATATATGCAAAGGACTTAAAATAGAGTCTGTCTTGGCTAAGTGTCAGTGGTGGACCACAGCTGGCTGGCATAGGCTCGCAAGAGCCAACAGTGCCTGGATCTTCCCAACTTTGTGCTCAGTGACAGCAACCTGGAAACCTTGAAGTCTGCCACGGTAGGAATATTTATATCTCAGAAATTGGGAAATGCTACAAATCAGAGTCTAATGTTTGTGGAGAGCCAGTTGTTAACTATTTGCCAGCACATCCCTGGTAAGCCATCAGTAAATGTATTGCCTTAATTACTCTACATTTCATAGAAGCTGCAGGGATAGCTGAAGTAAACTATCAGACTGGCCTGGGTCTCTCTTCAACTTCTCTTAGGCAAGTGGCTTCCACATCTGAGATTCCATTACTTCCACTGGAAGCAGGAAGAGACTAATACCCACCTGATAGGGACATATGTGTGTAGTTGTGCGTGTGTGGTAGAGGGTGGAGGTGGAAATAAAGGATAGGAAGTGCCTGACCCAGTGCCCGATCACAGCAAGTGCCCAATAAATGCCAGTTCTTGCCTCTCACTCTCTTACCCCGGGGATAAAAGTGGCAGCAGCTGGAGCAGAGCCTCACCCCCAGCTATCTAAATTGCACTGGTGCTCACAGGCAGACCCTCAGAAAGCAGAGGAGCTATCCAGGGCCTCCTCTGGCCTGGAAATGCCGGCACCAGCAGCTCTATTTCTGTAGCTCTCACTGCACAAGGGGCAAGGGTGCAGCAGAGGCCAGCTTTTCTGCCTTATTCCTGGAAATCATCAATCTCTGCCCTTCGCCCTCCTCCCTTTTTCTACCACATTTTTTTCCTCCTGGATAATGAGGCCTCCAGAGACCAGTGGAGGTCTGAACCTCGTTATGGTTCTCTCGGTAGGCCAGCATCAATAAAGGCAGGCAGACCAGGGAACTGGGTGGGGGATGGGGCAGGCAGGCAGCGGGTGGGCAATGGTGGGGGTGGGGGCAGCTTGCAGGCTTTCAAATCCCTAGATTTATTTCACAGTGAATTATAACTAAACTCTTTAGTGCCCAGGGCTCACAGAGGGAAGGGTGGGAATTTGCCCAGGGGGTAGGAAAAAGGTCTTAAGTGGGAGGCTGGGCCAGGCCAAGAAGATCTCTGATACTGGGGTGAGAGGGAGGTCTCCTGTGTCTGTTCTGTGTGTGAGTCAAACTCACCTGCTTTCAGGTATGTGGGAGTTAGGGTGGGAAAAGGAAGGAGAGCTGGTAGTATTGGAAGAGCTGCCAATCACAAGTCCAGCTTGTCGTTCCAGTTTTGTGCTGCTTGTGTGGACCAGCTGCCTTCCTCTATAGGCCTCAGTTTCCCTATCTGTACAATGAGGAGCCTGTCGTTGATTATCTCTAGCTGCCTTGAGATTCTGACATGTGGGCTCCCTGCATGCCTGGGTATATGAGCATATCAGGGTGCACTGGGGCATTCAGGGGAATGTGTCAGGAATTCTGGTTCAGGAATGGTGGAGGAAACAGATGAAAGAGCTTGAGGTTTGGGAAATAGGGCTGTCTTATGGATATGCAGAGAGTCAGACGCAGAGAGAGAGAGAGAAACAGAGGGGATGATGCAAAGGAGAGTATGGGAGGGAGGAAGACAGAACAAGAGGAAAGGTATATCAGAAGAGGGAGGAAAGAAAAACAGAGTGGAAAAACAGAGATAGGAAAAAAATTAGAGAGAGTAAGATGGAGACAGAAAAAGACAGCAGAAGAGAAAGAGGAAGCAGAAAGGAGGGGAGTAGCATGCCGGGGCGCACAGAAGAGTGGAGGATGTCTGGCCAGGTCTATACGCCCGGAGTGCTGAGTAAGCCCTGGCAATCGTGCCCTCAGTGCATTTGAGAAACAGTACACCCAGTATCGGGTTCTGCCCGGCTATCCAGAGTGTGATCTACAGCAGGCAGGCAGGCAGCAGCTCCCTGGGCTCCATGGCCTCTCAGCACCCCAGGCAGTAGGCTGGTGGAGAGACACAGAGCTGAACCTCGCCCACCCCGCAACCCCGGCCTCCTTCTTTCCGTTTCTCCAGGGTGAAGAGCCAGTGCCCACAGTGACACATAAGGCCTGGGACCTGTGATGTCCTGGGGGAGAAAAGCAGGGCCCACATCTGCTCCAGGGGCCCCAGTTGATTGGGTGACACAAAGGCGAGTGGGAACAGCCAACCTTAAAGTCAAACTGACACTGCCCCGAGGTGGGGGCCTCTGTAGTCATCTGGCTGGAGGCATGCTGGCCTGGCACTGGGGGAAGCACACAGGGCTCAGACTCAGGTTTGGGTTCAAGCCTTGGTTCAGGGCCCATCACCTCACTTCTGAGATTTCAGTGTCCACAACTGGAAAATGCAGACAATGACCCCTCTCTCATACAACTGTACTGAGGCTGAAATGGAGTCTTCGTGCTAAGCACCAGACACATGAACGTGGCAGGTTCTCCACAAACAACCGATGTTACTAGTTTGCTAGACACCTATTAATTGCTTTCCTCAAAACAGGTAAAGCTTGGAGAAAGATACCAGAAACCCAGGCTATGTAAAGTGGAAGGCTACATAGGAGGGCACCAGAGAAGCCACACAACACCATCTTTATGAGTATGGCCTTTCCAGCCAGACAGACTCGGGTCTGAAACCTGGCTCTCTGCTCCCTACCTCTGTTATTGGTGCCTCAGTTTATTCCTAGGCTGACATCAGCATTTAGTAGGACAGTAAATAAAAGGCCCTTCATGTAGGACCTGACAGAGAGAAAGTGTTAAATAGTTAAGGACTAGAGAAATGATTGTGAATAAGTCTTCTCCCCACTCTACCCTACATCCCCACAACACACGGCCACAGGGCAGGTGTGATGATTAGATGAGATAATATGTGTGAAAGAATGAACTCAGGACCGGGACATAGCAAGTGCCCAACAATATCATTTCCCTCCCCCTTAGCTGCAGGTGGGTAGATGTCCCTGGTCACTCACCTCCACCCGTGTGGGGTTCAGCCAGTGGGGGATGTCACGCACGGTCACGTTCATTGGCAGGATGATGGACTCGCTGTTGTGGTCCAGGCACGAGATGGCACACTCTGACCCTGAGGGAAGCACAGCATGAGGCAGCAGCTCAGGCCCCAGACCCTTGACATCTGCAAACTGCCCTCCTGCAGAGTGGGCCCTCCCACTCCCTGGTCCCCACTGGACTCAGCTACCCAACCTGAAGGCAGTGGGAAGGAGAAGGCAAGCCAGGCAGGGCCACCTCTGGTCTCCCTGACTCCATTCACATGCCTCCCATCTGGCTGGTTCCTGCTGCCACCCTCACTGGCTCTGACCCTAGTTTGATCAAGCTCCTCCTCTGCTCAAACACCTTTCCAAGGCTTCCCACATCCAGAACAAAATACGGCCCCCTTTGCTGGGCACTCAATGCCTCCTGCAGTCTGGTCAATCTCCTCTCTCACTAACCACCTTCACTCTTTGGTTGGTTCAACCGGACTGAACTCCACTTGGTTTTCATCGGAGTCCCACAGTTCTCATCTTCTGTGCTTCTTCTCTTGTTCATCCCATCTCCTGAAATGTCCCCCAATCTGCCTTCCCATAACCGAATTCTATCCATTATTCAAGGGCCAGTTCAATTCTTCTAAGAAGTTTGCCCTGATTTCCACAACTGAGAGAGAGTACTCTATCATCAGATGTGCTTGATTCATCTCGGAGTTTAACCCAGTGTCTGACACCCAGGGAGAGCTCAGTGAGCACTGGCCAAGTGAATGATGAGCACATAAATGCAATACCAGCTTCTCTTTCCCCAGGGTTTCATCCCTGTCTTTCCCTGTACCTTAAAGACCCTTCCCACTCCAACGAGTACATTTTTAATGATCTTACAGACCTCAATCCCATGCCACTTGCTCAGAGAAGACCTTCGTGGTTTCCTGACAAGCCAAGCCCCTCCTAGGTGCCCATGACAGAATTGTCACATGACCATTTCCTGTTTGCTTGGTGAGTGTGATATCAATAGCTCTCTTCCCTGCTGGACTGTAACTCTATAGGGCCAGCACTACCCATACTCCCCATTCTATGTCCAGAGCTTGGCACTATGCATGGCAGATTATAGGCACTCAATAAGTATTTGTAAAATGAGTGTAAGAGACAGTGAGTGAATAAGTACATCAATGGATCAGGAAACGAGTGAACTAATGGATAAATGAATGGCATGATGACTGACTGATGAATATGCGTTTAGGTATCTTATGAAGGAAGAAGTAAGTACATAAATGGATAAGTGAATGAGTAAGTTATGGATTAAATGGATAAAGGAATAAAAAAAATCGGGTAATGAGTCAAAGAAGGGGTAAATGACTAACAGAGATAGGGCTACTACATAGAAGCCCTTGGTCCAGGAACTTTTGGGTGAAGACAGTTGACTTCCAGGCTATGGGTTGGCAAGTTGACTGTAATTCAGCTCATTCATTCTCTACCCTGACCTCACACATCCTGAGGTCATCTGAAAAATCAAGCCTAGTCCATGGAAAGTACTCAGTACCCCAAAGAGGCATTTATTCATGTGGGCAAAGAAACAACCTGTCAGAATCTGACTAGGCCTGAAAGAGGCCATTTCTCTGTCTTAGTATCAAAACCACCCTCCAAACACTAGGAGCAAGTCCACTCTTTTCTTTAAATATCCTATTCTATTAGCTATTTTAAAGCTCCCCCTTCCAAATATACATATGTACGTATTAGCTATTTTAGAGGCCCCCTTCCAAATATACATATGTACATGACACCTGTTTCACAGGCTGAAGAGCCAAAAGGCACAAAGCTCAGGGCACAAAGCTGGTGAGAAGAGAGCCACATCTCTAATTCCAGGCCCCACAATCGATACAGTGCAGCCACATGGAGAGAGGAGAGAAGGAGGCAGCCATCGAAACAGGAGAGATGGTGAGAGGCCAGAGGAGAGACAAGAAATGGGGACAACACAAACAGACAAAAACGATAAGTGATGAAAATAAGGAGCAAAAATCCCTAAGCAGTCAGAGAAACTGCTTATGGAGTGTGCTTTATCATGAGACCAGTTCTAAAGGAGTTTTTAGGGAGCAAAGATGAGACAAGGCTGTGATAATAAAATTCTTTTGGAAAAAAAAATGCAGCCTCTGAGAAATAGACAAAGGCTATCTTATCCCAAGAGAGGAAAAAAAAAAAAAAAAAAAAAAAACGGTGGTCAAAACAGGAGACGCTTGCTGTCCTATGCAGTGGTCATGTCTTAATTTCTCTTTCTCCACGTCTCCCCCAGGCTCCCCTCCCCTACGCCAGCTCTGGGGCTTTAAGACCAGGCTACTGTGTTGTGATATATGAGCCGTAATTGGCATCCTTACAGAGTGGTGATCTCACCAGGCCCCCGCGTCTCCTTCCTGGGAGGCGCGGGGAGGGTGGCAGCCCTAGTGGCAGCAGCAGCAACTTTCTGAGGGCTCATAACTGCCACAGAAGCCTCCCCAGGTGGCCTGGGGGAGGCACGCAGCGGGAGCTGGTCTGGGTGACTCCAGAATGTGCCCTCCAGCCCCCAAGCCCGACACATATCTCACCCCTGCTTATAAGGCCAGTGATCAAATCCCTCTCCTTGGCAAAGTGGATCTCCCCAGGGAAGGGCTCAGCCTGGGAGGTGGAAGTCAGGGGCATTTGGTGGAAAGCGAGGATACAGCTGGGGCTGAGGAGTGGATGAGCAAAAACTGCTCTCCTGCCTTGCTTCTCACTCTGACCCTCAGTCTTCCTGTCTCCCTATGTGGCTTTTTCTCTCTGCTCTCCTCCAGTGTCCGTATGCACTCATCATCTGCCCTGGATTATCATATTCATAAGATGGACATCTGGGTGCCAGCCATGGGGACTTGGGGTACAGGAAAGGGGAGTTAATTCAGGTTGCAATATCATATAGATTTCTTTCCCTTTCTGCTTTGACCATGAAAACACTCAGTGGGTAAAGAAATATCACCCTCCCACCCCTTCCCCTCTTTCTCCACTGTTCTGATGGAGAAGACAGACAGGTATTGTACTCATTTGCATACAGTTGAGACATGTGAATAAAATGTGTAAACGCATCTATGAGATTTGTTTGCCTTTTCTGCATCTTTCTGTGTGTCTGATATGTTTTGGGACATAAAATGTGTTTGTGTTTGTTGAAGTATGAGATTTGTATGTACTGCATGTGAGTGCAGTGTATAGGTTTATGTGCTACCTGAGTGTGTATGTGTTTGTGTGAGGCATTTGTGTGGTATTTGGCTGCTGTGTAGATGTTAGGCATGAGCTTACTATATGATGTATGTGTTTGGGGCTGTTTGGTTATGAAGCATTTCAGCATGTGGCATGCATTTATGTATGCACGTGTGAATGTATTTGAATGTGTCAGTGGGTATAGATATGCAGCAAATTTGTTTCTGTAGGTTTTCCCTAAAGGTCACTTAATTAGGCTTTTTCTCACAGAGCCACTCAATGCCAGTTAAGAGTATGAAAGAATATTCACTTGCATATTCTGATTGAGCTGGAGGTTGGGAACCCATCACAGACATACTTGTTCAGGACCACACACACCTATCAGGAATGATGGAAAGGACAAAGTGTTGGCCTTGGGATGGTGCAGCCCAGGCTGCTCACCATGGCAATACTTGTTGCCCAACCTTCTAGAATGCCTGTATTAGCAGGTCCTATAAGATCCCATCTCTCTGCAACCCTCCTGGTCAGCACCTCATGAATTGGTGGCTGTATAAGATCTTAAAGTACCTTCCAAACCATCAGCGAGAGCAGTCATGTACTTTGGTGTTTTCTGACCCACGCAGGAGCCGGTGTCCTGGGCTAAACACAAGAGTGCTGATTCCCACTGTAAGTTACAGTGAAGAACTTCTGCTATCTGAGGGCATGTGTTTTCGTCTTCAAAAAAGGATGGACAGTCCCCATGAACCTTCCCTCTCCAACCACACAGGCCTTGCTTGTGGACATGCAGTGATAACTCTCTGTTTGCTGGATGAAGATCATGTTGGCTCTCTGCACATTCAGATAACCTTCTACACCAGACACCCCTGGTGATTGCTCCATAAATCATATTGGCCAGGAGAAAAGACGTTCAATTCCCTAGGCTTTTCATCATGGCCAATTAGGGAATCAGCCCAAAAGGTCAGCATCACTGCCCTTAAATGAGGTCACACTCCATGCACTCTGAGTACCCCAGAAAGCTGTGGTGCTGGTGATTAACGCATCTGTCCAGACACCTGGTTTCAACAAGGCAAATCCCTGGCATACAATCCCAGCTTGTCTCTTGTCACTGTGTGTATTTCTCGAGCTGGCCTGTCACCATACAAAGAGTATTTTGAAAATGCAGTTTATGCTCATCTTGGATGCAGCTGAGATGCCACGGAAAGAAGTCAGACTTTGGAATAGGATGGGTCTCAGGATTTGGGAGCATGTTCCATTATCCACTCAAGTTTTGATTCCCTCATCTATTAAAGGTTATTGCGAGGATAAGATATAATGCCTTTCAAGTGCTTGATGAAGGGCCTGAACTATATCAGGTACTCATGAATGTTTAGTGTGATGCAAATTTTAAGATTAATAATAAAGGCAGCTGCACCAGACTGCTGTTGCTTCCCTAAATGTGATGTGTGCTTTCATAACTCCTGCTCCTCAGTCACAGAGTTTCTTCTGCCTGCAATAGCACTTCTTCCCTGACAAGCTTTTTCAAATCCCCATGTAAGCATCCCTCCCTTTGGGAGTCTTCTGTGTCCCCCCCAGGCACCTGACAGCTTTTCTGTGTTCTGGTGTTAACTGTGCACACTCACCCACCATTGTGTCACCATATCCCTGTCCCTGACTCTCTTTCTGGGAGGACATGGTCTACACTCATTCATCTCTCTTTCTGTAGTGCCTACGCACGAACTCATGTGACCAGGGTGTTCAATGACCCACCCAGGCATTAGCCCTGCATTGCTGGAAGGAATTGCCCCTCCTACTGCTCCCCTCTCGGGCCATCGTACCTATGGCATAGCCATCAGGGCACTGCAGTTTGAGGTTGCTGTTGAGCTGGTTTGGGACCGAGCACTGGCCTTGCATCTCCTGGCAGACATGGAAGGAGCCGCTCCAGGTGCCATCTTTCCGGCAATGAATGACATTGCTCCCAAGTCCCTGAACAACAGAGAAACAGAGTCAGGACCAAGAGAGACACCAGCCCCAATTGAATAAGCTATTCGGAATAAAACAGAAAATAATTTTTCATCTCTCCAGAGCTCTGAAGTGTTCCAAAACAATTTCTTAACAATGGTTGAAACTCAACCACCCTGAAAGAGAAGTATTGTTAGTGTCTCCATTTTACATATGGGGAAACTGAGGACTCAGACCAGGAAGAAACTTGTTCAAGGCTTTCCAGAATGCCAAACTCCCACGTCTGAGCTTAGTAGTCTTTCAGAAATTTCAATCAGAGCCAATTATAGTTTTGATTTGTGTGTGGGAGATTTTTTTTAAATTGAGAGGGTAGGAGCCCATCAGCTCCTTGACTGACACAGAGAGTAGCAGCATAGGTTAATGAGGAGCACTAGAGTTTGCTTCCTCTTAAATAGTGAGAAAGTATCCTATGTCAGGGCTCTGTCATAAATAATAATCTGGGTCTGGCTGAGAAGTTTTTCTTCCAAGACATTTCTTTTCCTTTTCTTATCTTCCCTTTCTTTCATTCCATTCCATTCTATTCCATTTCATTCCATTCCAACAATAATGGCATGAAGAGGGTGATATGGGGATACTTATATATCTGTGCTTTCCTCCCAATTCTTTAAAATAGGGAATTATAGTTTCTCAATCTTCTGCAAAGCATTAGGCAAATGCAGCTTGAAGACATAATCCCTTCTTGAAGTCCCCTTCCAACCTCCGAATTTCAGAAAGCTAATTCAAGTAAGATTCATTAGTGTCCAATCTGTGCCCCGCTCTGTGGGGTGCAGAAGTGAAGAGAGCCAGTGCCTGCCTCTGCAATCTAGTGGGAATGGCAATCATGTGATCCACCAGCCATGCCAGTGTGACTGTGTTCAGTGAGGCAGGGTAAATATCACACCAGTGCTGTGAGTACACAAGGAAGAGTAACTGATTATGAGGGGACAATCAGGGAAGGCCTCTTAGAGGAGATGATATATGGAAAAGGGTTTTCAAGGATGCGTGGAATTGCAGGCAGAAAAGGAACAGAAGATATTCCTGGAAGATGGAAGGGCGTGTGCAAATGATGAAAAATATAGTGTGTGCTGGAGAGCCTGTTGTGGTTGTAATTCTATGACTCAAGGCATGAAGCAGGGGAAGATGAGCTGGTAACACAGATAAAGCGTGGAGCCTTAAATGCCAACTTAAGTAGTTTAGACTTTACCGAAAAGAAATGGAGAATCACAGGTGGTTTCTGTGCAGGGGGCCCGTATTCTGAAGGATCTAAGAACAAGCTATATATTCTCTACCCCTTTCAGGCTTATAATAAGATGAGAAACTTGACATGAGGCCAGAGGAGCTGGCTGTGCTCCACCAATGCAAAAGTTTATGCAATGGCTTCCTGTGACCTTCAGCTTCCATGCAAACTCCTGTGCTGGCTCCAGAGCCCTCCTAGCCTTAATTCTGCCTAATTCTCCAGTTTCTTCCTCTCCAGAGCACCACCACCAACCTTGAACTTCAGTTTAAATTGCCTGCATTTGTGAAGGCATCGTATGCTGTGCTTTCATGCTCACTGCTCCTTCCGTCTGCTATTGTTTCCTACCCACCCTTGTCTACCTTGCAAACACCTTATCTGGCACAACCCATCCTGCTCTCCTGCCATCTCAATTCTGCATGGGGCCCTACCTGAATGTCTCTGACAGGACATTACCTATTTGTTTATCATCTGTTTTGCAACCAGACAATGAGCTCCTCAAGGCCCAGGCTGGTGCCCTAGTCAACCTTGTAACCTCAGGCTCTTCCACAATGCCTAACAGGTCCAGGCCACTCAGTACATTCATTCATCACTTAATAGATATTTCTGTTCATTCAAAAATTGTTTGTTTACCAAAAGATGGGGTGAATTGGTGGAGAATGATAGAATGTATTTCTTTAAGAAATAAGAAAATAAATGAACACACAGATGAGGAAATAAATGCACAAGTGAGTAAATGAAGAAATGAATGAATGAGGGAATAAATTATGAATGAATGTATGAGAAAATGAATGAACTCCTTAAAAGAACTGATGTAGGCTGAGGCTCCCCATGTGAGAAAACAGCTGCAGAGAGACAGGATTCGGAAGAGAAAGGGGCCCCTTTCCAGGCCTCTCCTGTGCTGGCAGAAGGAGGGTGCAATTGCAATGGAAACCTCTCTGGCTTTGGGAGAAGGGTGGCCCATCCTGAGCATGCAGCTGCAAGGCGGCTTGCAGAGTTCACTCCCAGAGGTTCTGTAGGGGCTCATGGCAAACTTATGCAGCTTCATGTGGCTTCAAAGAGCCCAGACTCTCCCTCTCAGAGCCCCAGGCTCTAGGCCCCATGATTCTCCTGGGCCCTCTGGGGAGTAGGAAATTGACCCCAATTTCCTGGAGCCTTGGCCTGGGCCTGTGATGCATTTGGCTTCCAGCCCCTGAAGGGCTGCAGACCTCAGCACTACTTGGGCCAGGACTGGCTGGAGAGCTTGGTTTGTAACAGAGAATGTATTAGAAGTAGCCAGAGTCTGCTCATGGAGTTTCACACTGGGGAGGCCCCACTGTGAATGAAAGGTGGGAGCATAAAGCACTGGTTTTGTTACCATTGGTTTATCTCTCTCCTGCCCAGTTCATCTGGCACTTTGTGTTGCGAAATTTGCTTTTAAAAATATATAGCATCCTTTTGCTAAGACACCTTAGCCTTCAGAACAAGGCATACTGGTAGGTTGGCACTTCAGGGCTTCTACAATGGTATCCAGATGACATTTCTAGCTCCATCTCTTGCTATGTACGTATCCTTCCTTCTAGACAAGTGAATCACTTTGTTTCTCCTGCAAACTTTTCTTGCTTTCCCACCTCCACATCTTTGCCCTTGCTGTGCCCTCTGCACAGCAAGCAGACTTTCTGGAGCCTCTTTGGATTTTTAAATCCTTCTTTAAGACTAGATGCTAGTGTATTCAGAAATTGCCTGCCACCTGGTGCAGAACTTCATAGTCGATTATTGCTAGTTTGACCAGAGAAGATCTGGCATCATTGAAGTTCCAACCTGGGAAGACCAGAGGGTACTTTCTCTGGGTGTTGTCAGGGAACTGACTGGGTATGTTTGACTCCAAATGTACAATTCTTCATGCTAAGGTGAAATCTCTTATAAGAGGGCTGAACATCTCTCAGCAAAACAGTTTGCCACTCTGTGCTTGTGCATCTGTTTTCACAAGAGCATATTGAGCTCTAACTCCCCTGCTGCTTTAGCTACACAGATCCACAGAGAGCTGAAGGCATATAATAATATTATCAAACACCTATAACATGCCCAGTGCTTTAAAAATCACTTGAACAATACAGTAGAGTAGAAATTATATTATTTTTGCAGACTTGGAAACTGACTGTTAGAAAGCGAAAAAGCGAGTTTTCAAATGATGCTAGTGTCATGGTTAGGAGCCTGGGTGTAAGTCAAACTGCCTGAATTCAAATGCAAGCTTGGCAACTTCCCAGCTGGGTAGATTTGGGGACGTTCTTTAACTTCTCTATGCCTCAAGTTCCCTGACTGCTAAATGGGCATGGAGTCTACTACCTGAGAGAGTGATCATGAGGATCATGTGAGTCCAATTATATAAAGCATTTAAAGCCTAACACACATACTGAGCTCTGTAATTGTCAGATGAGGTTCTTACTCACTTTGCTGTACTGTCTCTAAGAGAAGTTCAGAATCAACCCAACCAACAGTACATTTTAGAAATGACAGCAGCCAGAAAGCGGAGGCAATGTGCCCAAGTCACAAAGGTTGCCAATGTCAGAACCATGTCTCTTGACTCTAAGCTGTTGTACCCTAGTGGGATGAAGGAAAAGAAGAGAAGAGGAAGGAAGAGGGAGAAGCAGTAGACTTCTTCTCCTTAGAAGACATGAAAATAAACAAAATAATAGCAAGAAGAAATGTAGTGGCATCTGAGCAAAACAAAACCAGGCAGCGAGTGCAGGAGCTAGATGGCTAAGCTTTGGAGGCATGCTGACTTAATAACAAGAGTGTCAGTTCCACCATGTCTGGTTGTATAAGACAGGGCAAACCAGTTTACACCAGCTTCCTCATCGTAAAATGGGGCAGTAATGCCAGATGCCATGGGGCTTAAATGAAGCAATCAGTCTAACGTGCTCATCTCAGTGACTGGCATGTAGTAAGTGCTCATTATATTTCAACTGCTGTGAATCATTTGTCTCTGTTCCCAGTCAATGCCCTCACATGCATTTTGTGTCCTCCAAGGTAGGTAAAGGGGTGACATGTTGCCCCACGAGGGAGGATGAGTGGAAAGTGTGAATTGTAAAGTGATGTAGTTTAAGACCTGGCTTTGCTTGTATGATTCAGGGTAAGTTTCTTTCCCTTTCTGGGCTTTAGGTCTCCCATCAGTAAAACAAGCGAGCTACAGTGGGGGTCTCTGAGGTCCTGCCTAGCTCTAACATCACATGGGTCTGTGACTCTTCTGAATTCCTCTAGGACATCCTGGGTGCTTGGCCAAACATTTAACAACCCGGAAATGAAAACCTAGCTGAGGCACTGCACATATGTGAGCTGTACCTCGTCCACGGCAGGGCTCACAAATGGAGAGTGCAGCTTTACACTCCTTGTGGCAGAAAGGCTTTCACAGCCACCTTCCGTGATCTGTGCAATGAGCTGGGTGTGTTGTAGATTCCACTGCACCCTTTCTCTCTTGCTCCTGCTGAGTTGCTGAAATCCATCATTAGGTGCATCACTTTGCCCACAAAGCACCTCTAGCTTTTGTCCTCCCCTGCTGATGCATCTTCCAAAGACCCCGTCCCCATCCCAAGACTGGCCACTCCCTGAATCACCTATAAAGCCCCCACAGGCCTATGTTATCTCATCAACCAGCTAAGGGCCATCTGAGCTGGATTAAATCCTGAGATGAGTAGCTCCTCACCCCCTGGGGATAAAATCTCTGCCCTTCGCTACTGGTCTGGCCTGAAAATGTTTGGGAGCAGTGGAAAGAGCAGAGCTAGAGATCAGAAAGAACATCACCTGCTCTCTTGTCACCATAGGCAAGAACTTACCCTCCCTGGGCCTTCTTTCTGCATCTGTAAAATGGGGATTTTGTTTCTTTTCCAACTGTATGTTGTGAGCTGTCAAAACAGAGCAAGTCTGCAGCAGCAGCTTGGCACACATTTGACACTCAAAAACAAAGACAAAGAAAGCTGTTATTATTAAGGTTCTCTGTCTTGGTTTAAAGAGACGAGAATATCAGAAGTGCTAGAGCTGGACTATCTGATATGGTAGCCACTGTATAAGTATGGCTATTTACCTTCAACTTTGAATTACTTTAACTTAAATAAAAGTTTTTTGTTGCTCATTCACTGCCACCATGTTTCAAGTGCTCCATAGCTACATGCGGCTAGTGGTCATCATTTGCCTGGCACAGATATGGAACATGTTTATCACAGCAGAAAGTTCTACTGGAAAGCACTGGTCTACAGGAACTAGAGGACTATTTATTCTACAGGTTTATTTGAGCAAGGGACCAGGTTTGACTAAAGCTCATGCTGGTCTCTCTACTCCACACCCTGGCCTCATGCAGGATGGGTGCCTCCTTCTCAGTTTTTTTTTTTTGCTGTGTTTTACTTTTAAGTACTGGGATACATGTGCAGAATGTGCAGGTTTGTTACATGGGTATACAGGTGCCATGGTGGTTTGCTGCACCTATCAAACTGTCATCTAGGTTTTAAGCCAAAAAGAGACCATATAGCCAAGACAATCTTAAGCAAAAAGAACACAGCTGGAGGCATTCTGCTACCTGACTTAAAACTACACTACAAGGCTACAGAAACCAAAACAGCATAGTACTGGTACCAAAACAGATATATAGACCAATGGAATAGAACAGAGGCCTCAGATATAACACCACACATGTACAACCATCTGATCTTTGACAAACCTGACAAAAACAAGAAATGGGGAAAGAATTCCCTATTTAATAAATGGTGCTGGGAAAACTGGCTAGCCATATGCAGAAAACAGAAAACTTCTCAGTTTTTAGAGCTAGCCAGCAGAGGGCTAGGTTGCAATCTGTTGTGTTTCTAGGCCCTCCAGGAGCTCACACAGAGCATAAGGGATTCTCGCCACTGGAGTGATCTTAAAGCAGGCTAGTTCATTTATATATTCCCCAGGGTTACCACATACAATTGCATAGGTTGTGCACTGCACAAGGCCAGTGGGTACCCATAGACATGCTCTATTTTCATTACCTCATTTAATCTTCACAAACAAACTATGAGGTACGTAGTATTCTTTCTCCTCATTTTATACACAAGGAAAGTGAAGCTTAAAGAGTTAAGTAACTTGGCCTCTAGTGACTAGGTAATGAAGCTGGGATTTGAACTCAAGCTACTGATCCAGTGTCATACTGGCTCCCAAGGAATGAATAAAGTGAGGTTTTTATTTGCTTTTAGTGGCAGTGGAAGAGAGTGTGTGACTCTCCCCTACAATAGCCCCTGTCCAGTCCCGCCAGGATCTGAAACTTGTTTGGAAAGCAAAGAATCCCTGCTCCATACAAGCTGATTCAAGATGCTCTGGGCCATGCATTTCTGCTGTTTATAGGCAGCAAGAGGGAATCTGAGGTGAATACTAGATTTGGCTCTCAGGCCCTGATCTGTGGGTAGAGGAAATTCATTTTCAGTACAAAGTAGAAATGTCAATTGTATTAGGAGTCCATTTGGCATGCACACCCTCATTCTTTGAGCAGACAAGCAATACCCTGCTCCTTTGCGACTAGCCTCTCCGTTAGTTGCCAAACAGAGCTGCTTGAGTCGTCTGATACATTTACATTTTCCTCTCCTTTAAATACAAACTGGCCATGAAAGTTACTTGGAAGGCCCCAGGCAGGCTGAGTTTCAGTTTGATAACATGACCGCAGCCAGAATATTATTTGGCTCAGCAGTTTGGGTAACTGTTAGCAACAGTTTTATGTAAGGGAGTGAGGGGGAAGCTGATCAGCCTGCAAGAGGCCATGGTAATCTCTAGCCTTTGTTTGTTCCAGTGCTGGCTTCTGCCTCCCTGGCAGTCAAGGGTGGGAATGACTCCCATGAATGCACACAGACACCGAGAGTGTATGAGAGCAGGATTCTCAGGTGGTGCCTACTGGACTCAGCCCATTTACAGTTGGAGACAGGGAAACCTGGATTCTGACTGTGACTTGGCTGATACCAGCTGTGTCACCGTGGGGGGTTGAGTAACCTCTTTGAGTCTTGGTTTTCTCATCTGTAAAAGGAGGAACCTGCCTTTGATGTTCATTGCAGTCCTTCCTCCTGCCCTTAGTTCTTGTGACATTTCCTGAGTACCTACTAGGTGCCCAGGCACTGTCCTAAGTGCTGAAGGCACAGGGAAGGGTGCAGATGCAGTGAAGGACTGTTTCACAGCCTAGTGTGGGGATGTGGAATGAAAGCAGGCAGTGACAATGCAGTGTAGCCAATGTTGTGAAGGGGGAACCTGAGGAGGGGCACGGAGCCCGGCAGTGGAAGGGACATTGAGGAAGGGCTCCTGCAGGAAAGGGTGCCTGGGCTAAATTGTGAAGGAAGATGAGGTGTCAGACAGCTGAAAATGGTACAAGGATAACTCTTTTTAAGGTAGAGAATGCAGAGGTGTGGGGGGAAAATCCATCTTATTGGCATGGGGGAAGGGTCCTAAATGTCACCCTAAGGAGTTGGGACTTTATCCTAAGGGACGGGGGCTCCTGGTTCAGACAGATTGACATAATTGCTCAAATCACTCTGGCTGAAATGTGAAGAATGTACTGGAAAGAGGCACAGGAATGAAAACAGGAAAATGATCAAGAAGCTGCATGGTGGCTCATCAAAGAGCTGATGTTGGCCTGAGTGAGGGTAGTGGAATTGGGGACAAAAGAGGACAGCTTTCAGGAGACGCTGTGGTGGGAGAATGGGTATGACTCAGTAATTGCTTGGATGTGGAGGGAGTGAGGGGGATTCAGAATGGTGATTTGGCAGTGCCTGGTATTTGGAGGCTGATAATAAAGACCAATAAATACTGATTGAAGATGATGCCTGCACTGAAATCTATCCCCACCTGGCTGATGATCCTTGCACACCTGTGAAACACAGAACTTGGGTTATCAACTCTACATGGTTGCTTTGATGGAGATGGAGCTCCTTGTGGACTTAAGGTTTTTTCAGCCTTTTGTTTCTTTTTCCTATTCTTGATTCCCCTACCATCCTTTTGGGCATGTGTAGGATTTGAGGAAAATTCCTTCAGCAGAGGCAGGCAGGAGTGTTGGACTTGTTCTCAGTTACATGTGGATTGAGATAAAATTCAAACCTTGCTCCTTCTGCTCTTCCTTTCTTCCATGGTGTTCTCAAAACTGTACTTCTCATCTAAATATGGTCCCCTTTTTCCTTATGCTTCAGGAGCCAATTGATGTCTAAATATAGTGGCAGTCTTGTGATTTTAAATACTTCAAGGACCAACATGGGTGGTAATGGAGGTAGCAAACTGGCAAAAGAGCCCTGGTCATTCCTGTTTGAGGAACTTAACTTTTATCAACTTCATACATTGGGATTCCATGTATGATTTCCTTCATAAAAGTTCCGATGCTTAAAAAAAATTCAAAGCTAAGAATCTCTGAGCAAATCAAATACGGTATTGCAGGTAGGAAAATGAGGATCAGAGAGATTACAAAAGTAGATAATTAGAGCCCAGTTTCTTAACTTCTGCATTGGTGACACTGCCATTATACAATTTGAGCCTAGTTAGACAGTATCTTGCAGAAAGTGGTTCCTGAAGTACAGGCTAGTTTTTGGGAAGCAGAAAGGAAAGGGACCATGGTATCAATCTCAAGTTCCAGGAGGCTTACCTGGGAGTCATCGCTGTCTTCACACTTGATCCTACACTCACTGTTGAACTGGAAGCCATTAGTGCACTGGTAGAGCCCGTGGAATTTTGGTGGAGGTGGGTCACAGGTCACAGGAACACAAGCTCCCTCTTGCCAGCTGCCATCTTGGGTACACTGAGTCTTGAAGGCCCGTCTTCAAGGAAAGGATCAAACAGGAGACATCTCAAGGACCAAATGGCTAGATTCATGCCCTGCATGCACACCACCAGCTGGGCCCCCATTTCATATTTCGTAGTTTTGATTCCCCACCTGACCTACTGGGTGGTGGTGGGACCCGTGTAGGGATTAAGGATAATTCATCCACAGAACTCCTTTAGCAAGAGCAGGCAGAAATGTTATGCTTCCAGCTACATGTCGATTGAGACAAAACTCATGCCCTGCAGCCCCAGGTTCTCTCCCCTTTTTTTGCAGAGTGTTCTGATGTGTGTTGGAACCATGATGCTATGATTACCCACCATTTACTGAACAACTACTATGTGTAAAGCATTTTGTGAGCACTTTACGTGCACATCTTCATTTGTTCTTCATAACAACCTTATGTGGTAACTGTTATTATCATACCCCTCTTATTACTTAAAAAAAAAGAAAGTGCACAGAAGTAAAGTCATTTGTCTGAGATCACATTGCCATTAGGCAGCCAAGCTGAAACTTAAAGTTTGTTCTGTTTGACCCAAAGCTAATATTATTAACAAATCCTTCTAGCTTCTCACAGAACAGAATGGAATGAACCGCAGGCATTACCTCCAGTGAAGAAATGAGTGCTTCCATCCAGTCAGGCGTTTGAACCTAACTCTTGTCCTCCCAGAGCCCATAAGTTTGCATTTCCAACCCCACTTACTTCTTTGACTTCCGAGAGGATCCAGGCACATGGTATCCAGGCTTGCACTTGTATTTGCAGAAGGAGCCCACCTTGTGCTTATTCTCTCGGCACCGGGCGGTCTGGAGGTCTGCATTGGGCACGGGGGGTGGAGCGAGGCACATGAGCTCACACAGGGCCTCTGGGAAGGACCATAGCCCATCCTCCATGCAGGTCAGGAGGCTGTTGTTGCCTGGAAGACATAGGCAAGCAGGGTTAGAGGAGAGAGGAGTCTCTGATAGCCAAGCTAATGTATAGCCACTTGGATTTTAGCTGACTTGAAGAACCAGGAGATCCCTTATGTGGAATTCCAACCCCTTCTACTTCCAACTGAGGAGCCTAGGGAGATCAAGAGAGCTGCCACAAAGAAGAGGAGATCTAAATGGGGGGAGTGAATTACCCCCATGTCTACAGTGAATTAAAATCCAAGGCTTCTGACTTCTGATCCTGAGCCTCTTCTGCTGCATAGAAAAGACACATTCATAATCGTTGAATCCATCTTTCTTACTTTATAAGTGGGCATCTGAGCACAGAGATGGAGGCACTTGCCTTCTAATACTTGGCAGCAAAAACTCCCACCAGAAACTACAGCAAACTCTGATATCAGTGAGTGTATGACCTCAAGCTGCCACTCTCCCCCTGGGCCCAGCACCCCTGTATCTGTTCTGCCTACCACCTCCCTCAGCTCCCACCACCAACACCTGGAAGTGACAGCATTGTGTTATCAGGAGGCTTGATTTTCTGTTCAGGTCCTGGTGCTCAGTGCAGCTTTGCCAAAGCAATTGAAAGAGCAGCACTTCCCCCGTAGCCCATGCCAGCTCTGACAGAGTGCTGACTGCCGTCGGGAAGCTAGTCTGATGGGGAACGTTGCAAATAAAAGTAAAACACGGGAGTTAGGCTTTTCACTGCCAGCTCGTATATTATCGAGGCACAGCCTGCCTAAAACCTTCCCAAGACAACTAGAGGAGGACCTGAAACTTGTGTTTCCCCACCAAACTCACCTCTTCCTGGTTATTACTGAATGGTGTTGACAACCAGGGCTGGAAACATGTGGGGGGCTCGGAGACTTGCAAGTTGGAGGGGTGCAGTGATAGGGAGAAAACTGACATCTACTGAGCAGTTACTATGTACCGAGTGCTTCTGATATGCAATCTCATTTATTCTCACTATAAACAGTGAATTTAGTATGACAGTCTGTATTTGGAAATGAAGACTCAGAAAGAGGTGACTTGACCAAGTTATCATAGTTGGCAAAAGACAAAACTGAGGTTCAAAACAAATTCTGTCTAACTACAGAGATGATTGTTTTTAATGGGAAGTTGGCTACTACATATGATGAGCAGGGCCCTTATTCACTCTGGAAGAATCAAATCTCAATTTTCCTATCTGTGGAAAGCAAACAATTGCTTCTGCCCTTCAGGGTGCTGAGAAGATGAAATAAAACAACATTTATGAAAAGTGCCCATAAACGTGTTGTCAATGTCTTCGTTTGCTTCTTAACTTCTTTCCTTCTTCCCTCCCTTCCTTTCTTCACTTCCCCACTTCCTCCCACTTTCCTTCTTCTTTTCGTCTTCATTAGTAGCTCTGAAAGAATCTTCACAGAAGTCTTCATTCATTCAACAAACATCTATTTAGTGCTTATTCTGCACCAGATACTTTAATATGTTGAAGGCAAAGCAGTGAACAAAATAAAATAAAATAGAAATAGCTCTGCTCTCTTGATGCTTATAATCTAGTGGGACAGGTAGGAGTACAATAAGTTATCCTAAAAAGTATATTATTTAGTGTGCCAGAAGGTGCCAAGTACTATGAAGAAAAAGCAGGAAAAGGAAGAAAGGGGAGAAAGTACTTTGCAATTTTATGTACGCTTCTCCACTTATCTTATTCCTTCTCATTTTTTTCATTTTTCTTCTTTGTCACTGTGATTCATCTGGTTAGCACAAGGCAGATTGCTGTCTGTAAACCCCATAGGGGATTCCACATTGATAAACTGTAAGACTGACAACTCTACATATTTTAACATCAAGTAAAAAGAGTACAGTGTGCGGAAAGGTGATTCGTTTGGTTTCCATAGACGCATAGAAGCGTCCAGAATACCAGTGTCTACAAACTTCTTTTTGCATTGCCCTTGTAATCGGTGTAGTCATTGCTTTGGGGTGCCCAGCAAAAGCACAAGGTTAGTGGGAAGGGGAGCTGTATAAAAAGTACAGGAAGCACACCCTCTCCAAATTGCCCAAGAGAGATAACATATCTGTGGAAAAGGTGTTGGGACTCTAAAAAAGTACATTGTATTAGCTATGTATATTGTAAATTATGAAGTGAAAGTCATGGTTTTCTGTGACAAGAGAACATAAAGATTCCAAAATGTTGATCAAGAGAGAAAATGCAAACCAGAAATCTGCTTTCTGGAAGAGGGTGAATAGGAGTTAGCAGTGCACCACAGCTAAAGCAGGCACTGGTGATTCAGGACCATGGATATGTCCCCCCACCCCTGCAACAAACTCCAAGAGAGTTTTCAACTTGGCAGTATTTCTGTGCACCAGTTGTAGCCACTACCCTGCATCTACAATGTGACTTTGAAGAAAGTAGGGTATGATACATGATGTGCCCTTCCTTTGTCTTCTTGGCACTGGCCTGTATACTGTGAAAGATGCTTACTGCACTGCCAACTCTGCCTGAGGCTTATTATACTGGTCATGGATGCTTACTCTGTCCATACGCAGGGCGAGTTTAAGGTACCAAGGAGTTAATGCCCCTGGAAGCACCACTAAACTAATGGTGGAGTTGTTGGATTCATGTGCCAGTTTCCAGAGTTGAAATAACTCTGAGGCATGTTCTGCACCGTCTCCCAGAGTTTCCCAGAGGGACTGAGCTCTAGTTGCCCACAGTGGCAACTGGCTTTAGAAGAGAGCCTGTTGACTTTTGGCAGTTCCATGTCTCCTGTCCTCATTCCCCCACCGTATTTCCTGGAGGAACATGACTCAAGACATGAAGTGAAGGCATGTCTGAGCCTGAAGTTCCTGGTAGAGGTTAACATCTCTTCATAGAGGTGTTGATATTAGAGATTAGGTTCCATCAAGTTTTGGGACCCTGTAAGTTCACTTGTTCATCTTTTAATGCAGAAAAATACATCCTGCCCAGCCTGTCTACAAATGTGGCTAAGGAAATTCCAATCTCCAATGAGCATTAAAATAATTGTCAACTTGTAGCAGTGTCAAAGGAGAGGTACTTATTTTTATTACTTCATTTAAAAGATTACCCAGGAGATCAAGTCTCCTTGGGAGTGCCATAAAGATTAAAATTAACATAGAACAGAACTCAAGGAGAGAAATACCAGACCTTCAGTCTGGTATTCTAAGCACTTGCCTCATGGTGTTGGCACTATCTAGATCCTAAGGCAAGGGCTGTATCTTGTATATTCTTTACTCCCAGAGCCTAGCCTACTGCTGAGCACATAGTAGGTCCTCGGTATCCATTTGTTGAATGCATAAAGTATGAATTTACCCATAACCTTGAACAAATCACCTAACTTCTTTGTCCCTAAACCAAAGTTGTCTCTGAGTTCTTGTCCATCTCTAGCATGTTAGAATGTGAAAGAATATTGGCCACTATATTGTTTGGAGGAAACAAAAATGCACTAGCTGGACTGGAATAAGGACAATCACTCAGTCAACTGGCTGCATTAGCCAAGGGCTGGTATGGGGGGATTGCAAGGAGCAGTGGGGTAGACTTGGTAAGGGGTAGACTTTAACAGAAGTTAAGGAGGAAGAAGACAGATTAAGAAGGACAAGAGGTACAAATAGAGGAGAGGGCCAGGTGGGGCAAAAACTGAGGGCAGAAAGGATTTCTAGCTGGTCATTATCATTATTATTTATTGACTGTTTAAAATTAGTGCTTTTACTATTTACAATAGCAAAGACATAGAATCAACCTAAATGCCTATCAATGATAGACTGAATAAAGGAAATGTGGTACATATACACCATGAAATACTATGTGGCCATAAAAAAGAATGAGATCATATCCTTTGCAGGAACATGGATAGAGCTAGAGCCCATCATCCTTAGCAAACTAATGCAGGAACAAAAAAACAAATACCGCATCTTCTCACTTATAAGTGAGAGCTAAATAATGAGAACACATGGACACATACAGGAGAACAACCAACACTGGGGCCTATCACAGGGAAGAGGGGTGGGAGGAGGTACGAGATCAGGAAAAATGGCTAAAGGGTATTAAGGCAGGCTTCATACCTGGGTGATAAAATAATCTGTACAATGAACCTCCATGACACAAATTTACCTATATAACAAACCCGCACATGTACTCCTGAACTTAAAATAAAAGTTTTTTTTTTTTTAAACTATTGTTCTTTTTGCTTAAACTATGTTATGATCAAAGGAAAAACAAAAGGTAGAAAGGAGGAAAGGGAAGCAAGTAAAAGAAGGAAAGTTGAAATTGATCACCTCTTTACCCCCTGGCTTGAGATGAGGGTGAGAGGGCAAATTAGGTGGCAATATCAAGTTCAAGAGAAAGGCAGCAGGACCTTTGCCCAGTCCTTGCTGCCAGTAGATCCAAGCAGAAGCCTCAGCACAGGACTCTGAACACTAGATGACGCTGACAACCAAGTTGCATGAAGTGGCAATTGGTCCTAGTTGATCAATATGGAAATAGAGAGAGATTTCCCTGTATGGTCAAAGGAAAAGCAAAGTCGGAATCACCAACTGTCAAAAGGATGGTCCTCCTAAGGCCTTGTCTCCCCAGACAGCTCACACTTCCCCAACAACAGTTGGCAGTGGAAGGATCTGCATAATTTTGATTAAGTATTATTATTAGCCACAATGAGGGCTGTAATACTCAATGCTAATTTATACACCTCCCTTTCCCAAAAGCCTCTGATTGACAGAAGTGTGATTTCCTAGTCTGGAGTTATTAACACATTCCACATCTAGTCCCAGCATTCTAGGACACCCAGGCCAGCTACTCACTTTTTTCTAAAATTTGACCTCTTCTCTTATTCCCCTCAACATCCCTGGTGCCTAGCTCAGGAAGATGCCAGATGCTTCCTGTCCATATCTGCTCTTCTCTGCCCAGCTGGCCCCTCTTAATGAGTGGCAGCCAGCATTGGAGAATGACAGACCTGGGTTTCAATATGGTCCCCACCACTGATGGTGCAGCCTTGGGCAAGTTCTTTAAACCCTCTGAGGCTTGGTTTCCTCATCTGTGAAATGGGAATAGTAACGCTTACCTCATAAGGCTTACTGGCCCTAATCATACAGAGTGAATTAGTTTCATCAGTCCCAAATGTAACTCTTTTTTCTTTTTCTCTCTTCCTTCTTCCCTCCCTCCTTCACTTTTATCCTCTCTTTTCTTTTTTGCCAGATTTCCAAGGTCTTGGTCACTGTCATAAATCCATACACTCTTTTTTCTTTCTTATCTGCACAGCAGGGCAGTTTACATAAATACAATTGGTAGGAAGAAGTCAGGAGCATAGATAAAACCCATCCCACCCTTAGTGTTTGAGAGCCAGAAAGAGGACCTGGATGCAGCT
Source organism: Hylobates moloch (assembly GCF_009828535.3). Taxonomy (NCBI): domain Eukaryota; kingdom Metazoa; phylum Chordata; class Mammalia; order Primates; family Hylobatidae; genus Hylobates; species Hylobates moloch. The sequence goes on along the minus strand of NW_026652285.1, from coordinate 88,454,911 downwards.
TCTAGGTTTCCCATAGACAAAGGAAGGCTGAGCTGGGGAAGGCGTTCTTAATACCTTTCAATTGTGCAGGGTGACGGCACTGGAAGGAACATTGACTGCCAAAGGTGGTGCCCTCAGGGCAGGAGAAGGAGGCGGCGTAGACTTGATGGTGGTCTGGGATGCTGCAGTCCACTGGCTCACAGGCCACCTGCTTATTCCACTTGCCCTCTGTACAGGTCACTGTGACGCTGGGTCCCGTCTGAAAGGCAGAGGCGTGCATAGTAAGGAGTGGCAGACTGAGCTCTAGATGTGGAGAAATACCCTTCTTCCCAAGGTGACGGCTCAGAGTCTCACCCAGGCACTATGAGACCAATGCTTAGTGTTTAACGTTAGCTCACTTTTAATGATCCCAATAACTGCATGAATCAGATATTTCAGATCTCAAAGACACAGAGACCGAGACTCAGAGACATTACATGATCAGCCTTAAGTTAACCAGCTGGAAAAAGGAAAAGTCGGACTTGAGTCCAAAGGCTATGCTCTTAACTGCTGTCTATAGTGTCTCCCAGATCACGATTTCCATTTTATTGTTGAGAATCTTGAGGTTTTGAGACCTCACAGGGCATGATGACTTCTTTCACAAAACAGACTGTGAAATACAGTTCAATGGTAGGACATCAAGTGTTGATTTGTGTGTCTTTTATTAGCTCTAGAGGAGTTACTAGGAACCTGTTGTAGTGCTTGGCACACAGTAGGCACTCTCCATGGCTATAGGAGACTTGCATGTTTTTCCTCCATGTTATGAGACCACAGGCAAGTCCCTTTCCTTATATGAGTTCTCCCTTTGGCAAAATGGATGGACTGAACTCACGAATTGCTCAAAGATCCACTCCCTACTCTGAGATTTGGCAGCTCAATAGTCAAGAAAGAAAGGTACAAAGACAAAAAAAGCCTAGAAAAAATTAAAGAGTAAATGGAGATTTGAACCAAACTACAAGATGATGGAGCTGGGTGGAGGGCAAGACCATGCTAAAGAGTCAAGGGATGGACAATCATTGCAGCCTGGTGGCTTTCATTCAAGGAGGAAGCCGCTAAATCCTAGGGACTGGAAATGCCAAATGTTGATCTGGGATTTTAAAAGCAAAGGACATTTTCCCTCTTAAGCACACATCAAAGGGATGTGTGCTTCAGTGAGGTCCCTCACTGCCAAAACAGTCTAATTGTTTCTACAGGAGTTCAGGCCTGCCAAGTCTGACACATGGAAGTAAGTGTCTAAGAAGAGCAAGTCCAGAAGTTCTGTACAAATAGGCATTCCCAGCAATAAGGAATGTGCCCTGTGTGCTTGCAGTTTGAAGGCAAAGTCCACTGGCCAGCCCTGGAAAATGCTGCATTTAGTGACAGAAATCCTCAAATCCCAGGACAACCTGTCCTACTCCCCTAAGCCCCACCTGGGACATTACAGCACCATCTTGCTGAAGCAACATTCTGTCACATCACTCCAAATCATTCACTACCACTAATCTCACACAGGACATGTCCTATCTTCTATGACTCCTTTGATGACTGTCTGAGGGAGGGGGTCTCCCTGCTACCAGTCTTACTGCTGGACTCCAAGCTACACCCACATGGAGTATCTAGAAGAGACTTTGTCAATCAGGATCTGACCATGTCATTTCCTGCAACAGCTCCCTGTTGTCCTAAAGATCAACCCCACACTTCTTGACTAAACCAACAGGCCCTGCACCAGTGGATTCAGCTGACCCTTCCAGCCTCATTGCTTGGGTGAGTACAGAAAAAGAAAACAAACAAACAAAAAAATCTGTGGCATTTTTTTTTTCTCATCAATGTGCTTCCACATACTACCCATGCCTGTGCCTACTGCATATATTTCTTCCTTCTCCCCAACACACACCCCTTTGCTGATCTGTCTAGTTACGTGTTTCCATGTCACTTTTTCCAAGGCACCTTCCTTGAATCTCCCTGTGCCTCCACAACACCCTACACTTCCCTTGACAGCATTTATCACACAGTGGGGTCATCATTAATGAGTTGTCTGACTCTTCCTCCACCACTAGGCACTAAGCTCCTTCAGAGGAAGGACTCGATTTGTCTTAATGGTTTCTTTTTCTTTAGCACTTACTATAGCATCCAATTTCCAGTAAACAGATGCTTTGCAATGAATTAGTGAATGAATGAGCATCTCATTGACAGAGGGCTCACCTCGTCCTAAAGCAGCCCATTCAATTATGTTCTGACTGTAAGATATTCATTCCAAAATACTCAGCCCCATAGTCTTGGAGATTTGCAACCTATACAAAAACATTGGTAAGTATTGTGTGGAACACTACTCTGCACAGGAACCCTTTTTCTTAGAGATTCTAGACTGCTTGTTTGGTTAATTGATTCATTCATGCATTCATTTAATCAATAAATATTTATTGAGCACCTGGGTATTTAGCAGAGAACATGGTCAACACCCAGTAAGCCTTCCGTGGGCTGCAGAGAGGCTCTGAGCTCAGCACCTGCACATACCTGGCTCTTGATCAGCTCATCATCCCGCCGTATCTGGAGCACGTAGCCTGTCTGGCAGCTCACAGTACACTGGGCGCCGTGGTAGCGGTCGCTGCTGGAGCAATTGAGAGAAGCATTCTCCACAGCCAGCTCTGGGCAGTCAGTGTTCTCACATGCGAAGTGCACGCAGCTAGGGAGAAAAGAAAGAAGAGGGGAAGAAGGAGTCTCCTCACAAGACAGCTATGCTCAGTTGGAAGATAAAGGCTAAGAGCCTCTTTCTCCAAGATTTCAGGGGGCTTGAGGCTGAGGACAGAAAGGGGTGCTGGCTAGGGTGAAGATGACTCTAGAGGCAGCAATTAAAGTTTCTCATTAAGAGCACAAGTTATGCAACAGACAAACCAGAGTTCAAATCTTGCCACTTGAAAGCTTTGTATGTTATCAAGATTTAAACCTTGAATAGTCTCAGTTTTTCCATTTGTGAGAAGGGGATCATCATGATTACAGTGAATATTTATTGCATTTTTCTACCAGGCACCAGGTTGAGCAAAAGCCTTTTTGTATTTTATGAGTACCCACTTACAAGGATCATTTTGAGAATTAAATCAGTTTAGAAAAAAATGCATAGCAGAACTCCTGGCATATACTAAGCACTCAGTAAATGGTAGCTAGGCCGGGCGCAGTGGCTCATGCCTGTAATCCCAGCACTTTGGGAGGCTGAGATGGGAGGATCACGAGGTCAAGAGTTTGAGACCAGGCTGACCAACATGGTAAAACCCCATCTCTGCTAAAAAAGAAAATACAAAAATTAGCTGGGCGTGGTGGCAGGCGCCTGTAGTCCCAGCTACTCGGGAGGTTGAGGCAGGAAAATAGCTTGAACCTGGGAGGTGGAGGTTGCAGTGAGCTGAGATTGCACCATTGCACTCCAGCCTGGGCAGCGAGAGTGAAACTCCATCTCTAAATAAATAAATAAATTAATTAATAAAAATAAGTGGTAGCTGATGTTATAAATACACCTATGCTCTATTACCTAGTTGGCAAGGTACATCACATCTCTGAGCTTCAGTATACTCTCAGATTTGGTCAACCTCATATAGCCATGCGACTCAACTGAGGTGATGGAGGTAGAAGTCTTTTATAAACCGTAAGGTAACTTACACATCATTAGTGGAGTCATACAGAGACTATGCCTTGCATCTTGCTGCAACTCTTAATTCTACCTTTCTGCCAGTCTGAATTCCACCCGTTCTTTAGGTCTAAGCATCATGCAAATTTCTATAGGAAGCTTTCTCTTGTGTCCCTCGGCAAGCACCCTCATGGATATTCTACCCTTCTTTCTCTAATGCTGTTGCCTCATGTTTGATGTATTGAAAACTCAGTTCCTCAGTGCCGGTGGAACATATCAGATTGCAGGCTAATCTTTAAGGATGCAAACAGAAACAGCATGAAATCCTCATTCTTGGATGATCATTCCCCTTGTATTATAGTTAGGCAAGCACTCAATAACATTAGTTACTATTTGCTGATTGCTTATACACATGAGCTCACTCCATCCTTACAACAACCCTGTCAGCTAAGTGTTACTCATTTTACAGTTGGATACATTGGGGACTGGCAAGATTAAGTTACTTGTTTAAGTGCCCATCCAGAGGAGTGACTCCAAAGGCCTTGTTGTTAACCTCGTCCCATGTTTCTGGACTAGAACATCCGTGAGGGCAGAGAAAATGCCTATTTCATCTTGGTGTACTTTGCAGTGCCAATAAAAATTCCTTGCAGATGTTTCCTAAATGGCAGGAAACCAATGGTGATGGTGCCTTGCAATAGCTCTTAAACACTTTAAAGAGGTTGATTCTGCCAACACTAAAAGCTTCTAGGGGGCAGTTTTCTCTGACTTTTGCCTCTCTGACTGTGTCTACCCCCAACACCTGGCCTATCATATGCACCGATGGGTAGATTTACATCCAGAACCTCAAGGCTTTTATGTTCTCGTTTTTATCTAGGAGACAGGGAGACATTTTGGCCAAACCAGTGTCAGAAAAGTTTTGCACATTTTTTTGTCGTTGTTTTTATGTTTTTTGTTTTCTCTCAGTTTCACGATACCCAACTGAGGGTTTTAATGGGACCTATTCCTATTCTCTACCCTCTGCTCAAAAGTATAGTGAGAAATAAAGTCTGGAGGCAGGGGGAGCTAAAAGCTTCCAAAGCATATCACAAACCAATTTACTTTTTTAAAGACCCAGAAAGGACAAGCATTTAATTTAGGTCTCCGACCCTCACTGATGGGAGCTTTGCAGTTCTCCAATACTCTCCTTCTGAAATGCAGGGCAACTGGCATTAAGGAACACTTGTTGAGACAACTCCAATTTTCTGCCCTTTTTCTTACTCCTGACAGCCTCAGCATTGTACCATGTGGAGACCTCAAAGAGACTGTAACTGTGGAGTCAACACAAGGGCTTTGACACCAAACAATGCATCTGTTCACATTGTGTAAGCACCAGGGGAAGGAACCACATGGTTCCAATTTAAATATATTTACTCTGTAAGCAGCTAGCTCCCAAGCTGTTCTTCTGACCTGTGCCTAACAGTTTGGGCATTCTTACTCTGCACTCCCACAAGGTACCTGGGCTCTTATGAAGACCTAGAGGGAAAGATGATTTTCTTCAAGTTGCAGAGCCATTAAAGTATAAACAGTGTCTTCCCCAATTATTTTGTGAACATTAAGTTCTTCTTCACAGGAAAATGAAAATCTGAAGTGCTTCATTTTCTGGGGTAGAAGGAGCACAAGGTTTACCAATCAGGGAAATCTGGGCTGCAGCCCCCACTCTGCCATTTATCAGTTGTTTGACTTTGGAAGTTTATATAACATCCTGAAGCTCAGTTTCCTTATCTGTAAAGTGGAAGTAATAAAATAATTTATTTCTTAGGATTGTCAACAGGGTGAAACATCATCCACTGATTCATCTACTCAACAGACCTTCACTGGGGGCTTTACTGAGCACCAGACATTGTTCTATACATTGGGAATATAGTGGACAGAGGGGATAAACAAGATCCTGTGTATTTCAGGAGGGAGGGTGTGTGCCAAAGAAAAGTAATAAACGAGATCATTTCAGATAATGATGCATGCAGTTAGGGCGTTAAACCAAGGTGAAATTATAAAGAGTGACAGTTGGTGGAGAGGGGCAAGTCACTTTGTATAGAGGGATCCATGAGGAAGGGACATCTGAACTACTACCTGGATAAAATGAAGGGATAAGCCATACACAGGTTTGGGGCAGAGGCAGAACCAGGTAGAGGGAAGAGCAGGTACAAATTTCCAGCACAGCATGGAGCTTGGCGTGTTTGTAGACTAGTAAGGCCAATGTATGAGAAATGCTTTGAGGTCGGGTGTGGTGGCTCACACCTGTAATCTCAGCACTTTGGGAGCTGAGGCAGATGGATCACTTGAGGTCAGGAGTTCGAGACCAGCCTGGCCACCATGGTGAATCCCTGTCTCTAGTAAAAATAAAAAAATTAGTTGGCAGTGGTGGTGCACACTTATAATCCCAGCTACTTGGGAGGCTGAGGCACAAGAATCACTTGTACCTGGAGGGCAGAGGTTGCAGTGAGACAAGATTACACCACTGTACTCCAGCCTGGGAAACAGAGTGAGACTGTGTATCAAAATAAATAAATAAATAAATAAATAAATAAATAAATAAATAAATAAATAAATAAATATTCTTTAAAAAATTTAAAAATAGAGAGCGAGAGAGAGAGAGATGCTTTTGGAACTATGAGGCTCCTTGAGAAGATGAGTCTCTCTACTCTGTCTCTTTTTGCTACAAAAGAAAAAATAGTCCTTGGTCCCATGAATCACCTGACCAAAAGATTTCATGGTCAGATCAGTAGGGTTGGCATTGAGTTAATGAAACCAGTTAGTTTTCTTAGTTGCAAGACTTCTCAATAATTTGGATAGCCCATTGAAAATTTCCAGAAGGGGCTAAGGTACACATTATTTTTTAAACTCTGATAACATTTTTTTTTCATGGGACATTTCTTAGGACCACTGCCTTCCAGAATACACTTCAGGGATTGAGGCATCCTGCTTTTTCAGCACATCTGTCTGCACCTGGCCTGCAGGCTTGAAAACAGGAAGAAAAGGGATAAGGGAGGTAACATGTGTCAGGCATTGGCCACTCTGTTTCACCTACATCACCTTATTTGCATTCCACACAGCAACTCCTTGAGGTAGTGATATTATTCCCATTTTCAAGAACAGGAAACTAGGACTAAGAGTTTTAAATTGCTTGCCCAAGGGCACTCAGCTTGGACAGAATTCCAATAGAGATCTGCCAGTCTGTCCCCTAAGTCCCTGCTCTTTTTTCTTTGCTATCCTGTTGGTTAGACAAGGTCGTGTGAACACACTGTCCAAAAATGATAAACATTACCCTAACTGACCCTCTCAAGTAACTCTGTGATACAGCCCTGTCATTTCTGAAACACAAAAACAAAAAAACAAAACAAGGAGAACAAAGAAAAGGCTCTGCTACTTCATTCAAAAAAAGAGGGAAGGATTTAATAATCGTGATGGGCAGTCAATAAAAATAACAAAAGAAGGAAAAAATGAAGACACTTCTCTGAAGGGAGAAAGGTGGCTGATTGGATGGATGAGTGGGAAAGGATGCAGGTAATTCTATAGATCAAATTCTCACATCTGGGCAAAAGTGGAGGTCCCTGGAGTGCAGAGCTAATCACATACTTAAATAACTTTTTTCTTTCCTTCTTATCTATATGTTTAATATATTTACCTTTGGACTCAAGTTCCATATAGAGGTAAAACCTTATCTGATCCAATAGCTAATCCCCCCACTGCTGTCTCCATTGTCAATAAGAATGGACTCCAGTCACGCATAACAGAGGATAGCTGGAGAGTGCTGGAACCCGGATAAAGCCAGAAGTTAAAGGGCTGACAAGGGTTCCTCTCCTGGTTCTGTTCCTTGACTCACAGTGTAACTGCTGTGCCCTGCCACTTAGCTGCAATTATGCCACAGGGAAGCAGAGATAATAACAGAAAGGCTGTTTATAAATCATTCTGGGTTGCTCAGATGGGGACAACAGAAAAGACAAGTGCTCCACACTAGAAAATGGAGGGAAAACTGTTCTTGGCATCAATTCTGCAAGTTCACTTGGGAAGTGAAACAGTGAAAGAGCTACTATACTAGAAACTCATTTTTCTACCCAGAAATGAGGCAACTGGGGGAATGATCCTAAAATGTTCTTTACCCTGGATTTCTAGGAGCCAGTATTGTGGTGTGGTATGGAGGCAAGTTTTGAAGATTAGTTGATGCAAGCTCAGTAGCCTGCAGGGTTCAAGCGAGCTGAGTGGGGTGTGCCGAGGAGAGGGTATGTGCCTGGCCAAAGAGCAGAGCGCTTTGCTCTAGTCCAAGGTTGCCTAGTGGGATGGAGGACCTGATGTTTTCAAAGCTTCTCATTTCTTTAAAGAGTTCCAAGAAGAATTCTGTTTTTTAATATGAACTCTCCTGATATTTAAATGTTGGCAATTAATTAAAGAAGATAACTAATAAAGGCCAAAGAGAGATTGTTTAATGGACTAATGTGGTCTATGGAACACCAGCCTTGAAACTTCTGATGGAGAGGAAAGATAACTGGATTCCTGAGAACTAGATTCCAGTGCTGGTTTTGCCCCCAACTTGTTAGGTGATTTTAGGTGAGTCACTTCTCTTGCTTAGACCTTAGATTTCCCATCTTCAAATGAGCGCACAGAACCAGGAAATCTTTGAGAGCCTTCCCCGCTTTCAGGCTTCATGATTTTATGAGAACAAAACAACAGAGGTCTATAATTTCAGAGCCCTTTGAAATGAGAAAAATAGGAAAAAGTAGTCTTTGGTAATCTCAAGCATTGCCAAGGATATGGAGCAACTGGAACTCTGGTAGATCACTGATGGGGCTGTGAATTGGACAATATTTTGGAGAAGAGTCAGGCAGTATTCGGCATAGTCAAAGACACACACATGCTTAGGCACAGTAGTTCCATTTGTAGTTATATTCCCCAGACTAGTGATTCCCAATCAATGTTCTGAGAGGCACTAATTCCTTTGCGGGTTGAGGAAGTTGAATGAGGTTATGGCAGCGATCTGAGCAATCTGTGGTTTCTGGCCAAGAGCAGCTTCATTCTGTGTTCCAAATCCTACCTATGAATCCCTGTATCATTACCTAATGGGATATTCCACACATGGGGTCTCATCAGGGCACAGACTCTAGAAATACTTGGCTCAGTCTTTGGGCACACCCACCCCCAACCAACAAACAACAGTTTAAGTTTTCCCTGGCTGAAAGAGTTAATCTAGCCATGTGAAGAACTTGTTGCCCCCCAAAGTTGGCCTTCTAAAATTTAGCTCTCAATCAGAACTGCCTCTCTCTGAATGGACCAGCTTGTAGAAATGGGGAACAGTTTGAGATAAAGGAAGAAAGAGAATGTGAAAAAGAGGTGAGAGGAAGAAAGGAAGCATGAAAGGAAAGAAGAAGAATAAATGGAGGGAGGAGAGAAGAAAGTTACTTTTCTAAATACATGGTCCATTCAATTTTATAATAAATTGTTCAATTTCTGTTAAGAACCACAAGGTGGATGAACATGATGTATGTGCATGTGTGTGTGTGTGTGACAAATACTGCAGCCTCAATATCACCACTGAAATTTTTCTCATTAAAGAAGCCTATTAATCACCCCACGCCCCACCACTATCCTCCCCTCCCCACCTTTTCTCCTTTCCACAACTTGGTGTGGGGCTGAGATTTGGCTAGAATTGCACAACTGGACTTCTCCTTTGAAACCTGATCCTGTTTTCTTGGGTCTCTGAATTTATAACAAGTACTGCAAAGAGACTGGAGACCCCTGAAGCTAGAGTAGAACACATTGCCCAAAACTGGTTTTGCTATAGGACTCTTCCCAAGGCAGCACAGTAGTCATCACACTGCTCTCAGGAGGAGAGACAGAAAATGAGGAGGAGAAAGGAGGTAAGAGAAGGAGAGAGAGAGAGAGAGAGAGAGAGAGAGAGGAGAAGGAGAGGTGGGAGAAAAGGGAGAGGAGAGAGAGGGAGAGATGCAGGGAGAAGAGGAAAGGTTGTGGGAGGGAGGAGAGAAAGGGAGGGGAGAAACAGTACTTTTCACTACCTGGGAAACGGCTGAGAGTAAAGTGGGATGTTTCTCCTACAACCAGTTGAAATTTGTGTTATAAAAAGTGATGCTATTTATTTTGGTGTTTTGAGAATGAAGGAAAACATCCCATGGTTCTTTACAGTTGTTGCTTATTTTTCTTTCCTTTTCTCCCTTGTTTGTTTGTTTTAATGCATTTGCATGTTTGCAGAGTCCTGCTTGTTTTGGTAAATGCCTCTTTAGCTCCCCATGAACAGCTGCTGTCCTTTCCCCACTGGGCCACTCAGGAGGAGGTGCTCCTGCCCTGCAGCCTCAGCGCTCAAGACTCAGCCTGTCATAGCCTGATCCAAGCTCAGGGATAAGTCAGCCAAAGACCTCAGAGCTGCAGCTCCATCCCCTTACTCAGAGTTCCTCTGAATAAGTGATCACATGGGTCCAGTTGTGAAAAGTCCTCTTCTCTGCTACTTGTGCCTTCCTGTGGTAGGCAGAGCACGGCTTTCAGGGACAGAGGAAGCAGGATTTTGCCTCTTACTGCCTGGACGGTCATGACTCACTCACTCTGTTTCTCTGAGCCATACCTCGCAGAAGAGGTGCGATAATAAAATAAGATACTGTTTCTATCTATTCAAGAGGTGCAATAATAAAATAAGATAATGTTCCTATCTATTAGGGGCTCAACAAATGTTTGTCCCTTCCTGTCCTCTATCATCTTTCCTAGCTGTTGGGAAACACAGACTTAGAACTGGAAAGAACCTCAGAGAATCCATACAATCCACCGTCATCATTTTAAAGATGGGGAAACTGAGGCCCAGAGAAGGGGAATGACTAATCCAAGGTCACATAATTAGTCAGACATAGGGCAGCATTTTGCCCTCATTCAATGTTCCTCCTACAACCAAAGAACTAACAAATACATATCGATCGATCCTTTTCGGTGGTTAAATATTTCCTACTGTTTACTTAGGGCACAGACACCATTCGTTGAGAATTCAAACAAGTCAGTCTGGGCCTCGGTCAACTTATGAGTGGTCAGAAAAGCTGGTTAAAAATGGGAAAGTGTTGTGGAAAAGGTCTAATGGACTTCCATTGACATGGTTTCCCCAGGCTCTGAGAATTAACTTATTTTTATAGGGTCTGGAGAACAAGAGATAAAAACATCCTCTTAGAGTGAAATAAGACAATGAGTTATATTTAAGAAGCTCTTGCCTCTGAAAGATTGCGACAGACTTTGCACAACAGAAGCTAGAGACAGTGGGTCCTAAACAATGTGGATTTTGCAGCCACCTTTTGTGTCCTCTGTGGTAACAGGGGTGTGGGAAAGGCTGGTGTCCCCCTCTTCTCTTTTTTTTTTTCTTACTCCCAGGTATACAGGGCAAGGCTGAATCAACTTTCAGAGAGCCTCACTCTTGGGTAGCCTACAAAAATCACAACTTTCTCTTCTGGACCTCATGAAACAAATCTGAGAGATGCTGTGCAACTCTGCACACGTTCTTCCCTTTCTGGACCCTGTGATTCTACATGGTAACACAGAAGTTTGGACATGTCAGATGCATGAGATAATCTCTGAAGCTTTTTCCAGCTCTAACTTTAAGAACTTTACACAAAATTCTGTGCAGAGAAGCAGCACCATCATCATCAAAAGATGGTTATAAATATTCTTTTTTAATATGTTATGTTTGCATAATGCCTAACAGTCTGCAGGAAACACTTTTATCTATAGTGCCACATTTAACCCTCACAACCACCCTGTGGAGTAGATTTCATCTGCTTATTCCAAAATAGAAAACTATGACTCAGAAAACTGAAGTGACTTGGCCAAGAACACACATTCAAGAAGTGGTAATGTGGAGGTTCAAACCGAAGTAAGAGTATTCCCAAAGATCGCATTCTTTTCAGGAAACTCCACTCCCTTGTAGCTCCAAACTAGGTGCATTAACAGATGCCAGCCCAAAAGCACTGAGGGAGTGATGTTATGCAGTTGAAAGACGGGCTCTTAGACCACTTGTGAGGTCATAGGAGCTAGGCTTGTGGAAGGCATAGAGATTTCACCTATCCCTGAAACACACGGTGAACTAGGATGATGCAAATACCAGTCTCACTCTATCCCTGTTGGTTAAGAAGGTTATGCCTCCTGCCTGTGCCACGGGAAGCAGAATATTCCAGTATTTCAGAGATAAAAGAGAGCTAATCCTGTTTTTGTTCAGATGAGGACACTGAGGCTCAGAGAAGGGAACTGATGTTTCCAGGGTCACCCTGCAAGCTATTGTGAATTCTGCTGCTGCAAGCCAGGTGAAGGAGGTTCTTTTGTCACCACACAACCCTGTTTCCCTTAATTGCCCCAGGAATTCAGAGACTCATGGGCCTCTCAAGCCCAAAGGCAGAGCCGGCCAGAGGCCAGAGGATGGATGGAGAAGGGAGAAATGCACAGACTTTTTACATCCACACAAATGGCTACCCAGCTTCAAAATCACACTGTCTCCACTCGGCTACAAGTGGCCTAGGGCGAGTCTGCCGCGGGTCCCTTACCTCTGCTCGGCAGGGCTGTAGGTCTCCCCTCTCTGGCAGCTGCTCAGGGTGACAGGGTCAAAGTTGTCGAAGGAGCGGAGGGCCACCCCCGAGATGGCGACCAGGGGCGAACTGAAGCTCACACGTACCGCCTGGCTGTGGTAGAAGGGCTGGCTGAGGTCATGGACCACAGGGATAATCAGGGGATTGTTCCTGCAGCTCAGGACATGGAGGCCTGTCAGGGGAGACAGAGGGGCCGAGGGGCCAGGCTCATTACTCAAGGCCAGTCACGCCCTCCCCAACGGGCCCTTCCCGAAGCCCCCAGACCCTTTCATGTCACTGCACAAAAGCACCATTGGGCGGCCAGTGAGGATTTTGAGTCTGATTGAAAGTTTCTTTGTCTGCCTTTTTTTCTTGGTTCCAAATCTTTCCAATCCCCCTGCCTCCCTGCCCCCTAAGCTTCCCCTTCACCTACTGCCCAAAGTCCCTCTCCCTCCCCCAAATGGCCACCCCTCAGCCAAGCATCCCAGGCCCTCACCTCCCTCCCACATTGCTGTAGGGCTTGTTGGTCTGAGTTGCTGAGTTTCAGGCTGCTTGCCTGGTCAGTTGGAAAAGTGATGGAAATAATTCATAGCAACAGGCACTTCCCAGGGTAAAAAGCCCACTCTCATAAGTAATCTGTGAACCTGGGAGCAGCCCTGAGAAGGAAGGACCTCTTGCTTAGTCTGCAGAAGAGGTTTAGAATCGTGGGCAGGGGTGGTTTTCCAGAGGACCACAGCCCAGGCATGGCTAAAACTGTAGGGAGAATTCAAGCTTGCCTCACTCAAGAGTCCTCAGTTTTTTTTTTTTTTTTTTTTAATGCAGCCAGCAGGTTCCCATTCTCCAAGAAGGAAGGGAGATGGCCAGGGAGAAAAGATACACAAGGGACAGAAGGAAAGGAAGGCTGTGGCAAGATGGAGTTGGCAAAACGGAAGCTGGCTTTTGTGTTGGGTGGACCTGAGTTTAAATGCTGGTGTAGCCCCTTCCTAATAATGGGACTCCAGAAAGCCCCTAAAACTCGGCTTTCACATCCAAAAAGTGGTATAATCCTAACCATGTCCTGGCAGGCTTGCTATGTAAGGAGAAATCTCCCACGTGGAAGACTGAAGCAGGTGCCCTTCTCAGTTCCAGAGGTGAAGCTGCCTCGGAGAATGCTGGGATGCCGTAGACTGAGGAAGATGGTGATGGTGGGGGTGGAGGGGAAAAACAGAAAAGCCTCAGGCATCAGTATGAGGATCCAAAGAGCTCCTGTGGAACCAGACTTTTCCCTACTCTGCTGAAAAATCCTCTCCTCAGAGCCCTGGGCTGTGCAACGACAACTATGAAAATATTTGTTTCTCACTTAGGGAAATTTCCCAGGAATCCTGCTAAGTCCAGAGGGGTTTTCCTTCTCTTCCTTATTCATAGGTTCCCCTTGCCTTTAAAAGGAACTAAATAAATAAGCATAAAAACAAAACAAGAAAACCTTCCCTGCTCCCTTGGCTTTTATCTGACCCTGAAATGACCCCTTGCCTGCTTGCTTCATACAGGTCTTTGAAAGGCGTTCTCTGCAGAATGGTATGGGCACAACTTTGAAGTCCAGGCTTCAGTACTGGCCAAGAATTCCAAACGCTTGGAGTATCCAGGCTGCCCAGAGCTCTCCAGGGTAGACTGGAAGTGTGAAGGTGTCATAGGAAATTCTTGGCGACAACAGGAATTCTTAGGGTCCAATCTTGTGCTAGGCATGGTTACAACAGTGTCAAATAATAGCGCACTCTGACTCTAAGGTGGATATCATTGTCCTTGCTGTGTATATGAAGCAAGTGAGCCTCTAAGTGATGTGCTGTGAGGACAGGAAGATTGCTCACCTTCTCAAGGTGAGTGAGTGGTGGGGACAGGATCCAAACCTCAGCTGTCAGCTCTGGATTCAGGCTCTCTCCTCTGGACCACGGTGCATGTGGGTATTCAAAGGGGTGGTACAAGTGGCAAGTCCAGCCCTTGTCCTCCCCCTTGGCCCTGCACTCAGGGAAGTCCTCCAATGGTAGAACCTGACTCCTCAACTTCCTCCCTACTCCTACAATATTCCTATTCCTATTATCATTGGAAACTTCTCCAGAGGTTGTACTCGGGGTGGAGGGTCATCAACTTGGGGTGGAGGGTCCCCACTTGGGGTGGAGGGTCATCAACACTCCTGGTTATAGGGTAAAAAGCAATAGGCTATGACACTCAAAATCTAACTAGTAATTCCTGACCCGCCATGTGACTTCGGGTCTCTCAGTGCCTCTCTTTGGGTCTCAGATGGTGACATGTACAATGGGGAAATGGCTCTTACTCAGTCTCTCTCCTTCTTGGGGTCTGTGGGGAATAATATGGGATGTCTGAGTTAAATAAAGGTGGCTGGCAGAAGGGAGTGCTTGGCCATTGGCCCCTTATCCCTGTATCTGCCAGATCTAGATTTCTCTGGATGCATAACCACATCTTGATTTGAGGGTAACCAGAATGCCAAATAGAAAAGAAGCAAGAAAGGGGAAAAAGGAAGGAAGAGCTCATTCTAAGCTGATCCTCACAACTAGTTATGGGGCAGACGTGGAAGCAGGTACTGAAAGCAAGCCAAGCCCAAGAGAGCATGCTTACCTAGATCGTGGCTCTGATCTTTGGTATCAAGCAGCTGCACACTGATGGTCTCCTGCTTTTGGTCCCCATAATATGTCCCATCTGTCACCAGGTGGACAATGACAGCTGCGGCAACCATTGGTTGAGAAAAATACGCCTGAAATTGCGAAGACATAGGAGGGTCACATGGGCACTCGGTCGTGTGGTGGGGAGGCAGCCACATTGGGGTGCATTTGAGGAGAAACTTCCTTTTTAAGAACTGGGCTACTACTCATCAGGGGTCCAAGATGGGAAGGAGGAAGCAATGAAACCTAACAGTGAAGAGCACAGGCTCTGAGATCAGAAACCCAATTTTAATCTTTCTCTGCTCCTACTTAGCTGTGTGACACTGGGTGAATGGCTGGGCCACTCTGGGTCTAAGTTCCATTATTTCTAAATGGTGGATTTAAAAAAAATCAAAAAATCAACAGGTACATCATAGGACTGTTGTGAGGTTCTAGTAAGATAATGAGAGTAAAGTGTGTAGCAAAGGTCCCGGTCCACACTAAAACCCACACACACACACACAAAAATGGTACATACTATTATCTTTCACTTCTCCATGTCAACCTCTGCACTCAGTTTTGAGGAGAGAAAGCTAAATAAGATATGGCCCTTGCATTTTTGGGAATTCAAAGTAGGTCAGTGACACACAAGCCAAAATGCAGTAATATCCACAATCCTTAGCCAGAAAGAAAGACCATAGACAGCTCTGTAATACCATGTGACAAGTGCCATCCAACAAGCGACCAAACATGCAGGACAAGAAGGGAGATAATGGTCACTTCTTTTTCTGGTGATCAGTAAAAGGTTCAAGGAGGAAAAGATAATTTTAAAAGATCTTGAACAATGAATAGGAGGTTCCAGGCAGACAAGATGTATCCAAACTCTTTGCTAAAACAAGAGCTCAGTGGGGGCATTCCATGAGCAATTAGGATTCCATTTCAGGAAGCATCACACTGCTAAGTGTTTTGTTCCCTGTTCTTACAATTAACACCCTCAGCAGGTAGACAACCCATCTTCAGAAAGGGTCATGGGAGTCAGTGTTTTCTGTGGCTCGCTGCTGGAGATTCCAAAGCTCTCAGAGCTTCAGCTTACCCGGAGCCAAAAAGTGGTCTGAGCCAGCTGGGAATACGGGTAGCTGATGGTGCAAGGGTACCAGGCGTGCTGGGAAATGCCTTCACTGAGATCTATCACCTTGGTTCGACACACCTGGAAAAATATAAAGAAAAAATAATCATGTTTTAGAGAGTGTCAGAAGTTCAACTAAATTCAATTTTACAAACCTTTACTGTTCACCTATTTTGCTCTTGGCACCACAGGAAAAAACAGGGATGAAAAGACCAGAATCTGGTCCAGGAGCTCATGTTCTAATGTAGAAGAGGTAATCCTCAACACTTTTAAGGATATAATAGATAACATATTTTGATGGTAGAGATGACAGAGATATTCTCACGGAGACAAATCCTGGAGGAGTTGGTATTTGAGTTGGGCCTGGCAGAGTAGGGCAGTGATAAGAGGAAGGGCATTGCAGGCAGAGGGAACAGAAGCAAGGCTCAGAGGAAAGGAGACGCCCAGAATGCTTAGGTTGTGATCAAATGCCTGTTACTACTGAGGCTGAGGGACAGTGGCAGAAAAGGTGGGTTGAACAATTAGATCTCATAGAATCTTGAATGTCAAGTAGACGATTTTAGAACAAATCTGTAAATTGTGCTCCCAGTGATATTATAACAGAGAAAAGACTGAAAACATTAGTATTTGCTTCTCCATCAACAAAGATAATCAGTTCCATCACTTTATACACACACACACACACACACACACACACCCCTACACACACACACACACAAATTCATTCTCAATGATAGACAATACCAAACAGTATTAAAAGAAACAGGAAACATTTTTAGACAAGCAGCATTCGTCAAACTAGGGGTTTCTTGCATATTCAAATGTCACTTCATTTACTGGTTCATTCATTCATTCAAACGATATTTATTGAGTAACTATTGCTTGTCAAACACTCTGGGACAAAATGATAAAAAAGACAGATGCTGAGGAGCTTAGAGCAGGCAATGTGTGCAGATGTTAGTCAAGTAATTACAAATGCATATATAAATATAAACAGAAAACAGTGCAATGAGGGAAAGAGGATAGGAACAGCTGAGCTGTCCTTGAAATTGGTGAGGTCTTTGGTAGAAGGTCATCCCAAATTGGTACTTCTCCTCTGGTCTCTAATGTGGCTCCTCTCTCAAAACTTCCCTGTGAATTTGGGCCTGTCATTTCATGTCTTGTCAGTGCATTCTACTCATCCGAAAAGTACAGCTGACCTGGAGAGCCCTGAGGATCTCATATACTATTGAAAAAAAAGTGATATATCCTCAACAAGATCAAACAAACATAAACACCTAAAACAAGCAAAAACAAAAGTAAAATGGAAAAGTATATACAAGGATTAAGAATATCCATTTCTACAATAAACGTAGTAGAAAAAGATTGGAAATAGTCTATATGTTCTCCTGTTGGTGGAGAATTGTATAAAATATGAAATATTCACATGACAGAATTCTACTATGGCAAAGTAACAGTAAGAGAAATAAACTGGATTCATATACAAGGATGATATAAAAATATTTTAACGCTTGGCTCAGTATGGTCTCTAGCCAAATAAAAAGGAAGCCCTAATGGTAAGCTCATAGACATCAACATGGAGAGATCGCAAAACATAACATTGAGAGGAAAAAAGAAACAAGGTGCAAATGGATAAGTACATCATGACGTCATTTATAAAAATAACACAAAGCTAAACTATATATTGCCCAGCGATTCATGCGAATTAAAAATAGAGTAGAGAACTATACATCAAATTCAGGGTGGTAGTTGCCTCTGTGTATCAAGGAAGGGAAATGACACCGGGAGTCAGGAAAGAAAGGGACCTCAATCTTATTTGTGGTGTGTTATTTTTCTTACAGAAAGAGACATGAAGCAAATATGAAAAAACTTGTACAGCTGTCAATTTCATGTAGTGCATACACCTGTTATACATAGGTGGTTTTGGTTTACATCATTCTATGTAATTTTATAAATTAAAAAAAATCCAAACTGTTAGCTTAGAAAGCCATTGAAAATAGATATAAAACCATCAACATCAGTTTTCGTAACAATGTGTTCAGTACAGTGGGCTCCAATGAACTGGACCAGGTCTGAATTTTCTATGACAGCCCATCCTTCTTACTCTTGGCACCAGAACCATCTTGCTGAGAATCCCATCTATATTCTATGCTATATTCCATCCTGGGAATCCCATCTATAAATTTGTGCAAATTCATATGTCTCTCTTTCCATTACTTCTTGCAATGGTTCTGGCTTCAAGGAGGTCTTGGAAAATGCCAAGTCTCAATTCTCTTTATAATAATGAGACACTAGTCAAAGCACATGGTTGCATTATAATCTGCAGTTGCAAGCATTAATACTTTTATTTTTAAATAAACTTTTTGTTGAAGTAATTTCATGTTTATAGTAAAGTTGCAAATACAATATGGATACTACAGATAACCAAAATGTGGTGTGCAATTGTGAACAAGTTGTCTTGTCTTTTGGCCCTTAGTTTACCTTACACATCTGAATGTTGGGTTAGACAACAGGTTTTCACATGTCTTCCATGGATTCCTTGGATTCCATGAAGAAGTTGGCCAGGGGATCATGATGTAGGGAAGATCTGCTTAGTTTCCACTCTACTATTTCAAACAGAGCATCTGCACTCACCTGTTATATATATCAAGCTGGCTTATAATATTTCATTTAAGAAAAGAGTTTCATTGCTTTAAAAACATCAGAAAGTATTGAAATGTGTTAGCTGCCAAAGTTCCCCTCACTCCAGCCCTAGGAATTGATGGGTTCTAAGAGCACAATATTAATTCTCTGAATATCACTGGTAACTTCTTGAGAAGAAACATGCCATGAATCAACTATCCCATTGCTGATGAATTAGGTGATGGCTTCAGTTATTCAAATCTCTAGAAGCCTCACACTGAGGAGGCTAAGGGTAGAACATAGCCACTTAAATGGGCTGGAAGACGCTTTTAAGTTTATTTATTTTTCTCAAAAACAACTGGGACCGGGTTTAGGTAGATCTGCCAGTGGATTGTGTTACACTTTACAGCAGCGCAAGACTTTGCATAAACTATCTATGGAATTTGAAATCCAGGCCAGCAATTCGACATGTATCATTGCAGAATTCTTTCCCCTTGTGTTCTTAGCTGCCTGTCTCCCAGCAGAGCTTGGTGAAGCACATCTCTGAAGGCTGGATTGGGGGTCTTACCTCTGCATCTGAAGCATTCACGGCTACAGGATTCTCTGACGTGAACAAAGCCCTCTTACTGCTTAAATACTATTTCTTCTTGTCAGTTCTATTAGCACTAGACAAGGTTTTAGAGGAATATACTGGTGTTATTTTATTCTTCTGTTTTTCTATGTCGTTTTGTGTTTGTTTCAAGTTGGCTGCAACCCTGACCAAGGACAGTCAAAGCAGATCAGAGGAGAATGAACAAATCCAGCTGAAACTTTGCCCAAAGCCCTAGTTGATCTGCAAAATCATCTATGTTCCTGGGGAAGTGGAGGGAAGCTGGAGAGGAAGAGAGAGGCAAACCCTTAAAAGCCTCCTGCTTTCATAGACATTGAGTGAATTTGCTCATTCAGCAGCCATTTACTGAGGGCATATGGCATGCCAGGCTTCAGAGAACTGCAAACAAAAGAGCCTTGCCCATGACACAAAGTTGGTCCCTAAGGACACAAGTGTGATCCCCAAGGTGACTGATTTTATGGGCATGCTCTGTTTTCATCCACCTGTGTTTTTTTTTTTTTTTTCACCTTCCAAAAAGATAAAGCCAACTCCATAAAGCATTGCTGAGCAATGTTGACTTTACTGAACGTTTTGGGAGGGGACATGCAGGAGAGTTACATCACACATTCTAGGGGCCTCTTTAGCTCTCCCTACCATCACCCCTAAGCTCTTCTTTGCTCATCATCTCCCCTCCTCCAGTTTCTTCAGTGGCACTGGCTCCAGTGACATTCTCAATCTTTCTCAACCTTTCCCCCCTTCCCAATCTGCACATTTCTTATACCCCATGCAGAGCCATACTGTCTTCCATCCTTCCAGTGATGCCAAGGTTCCTCCCAGCCTTCCAACACTAGAGATGTCAGGAAGTAACACAGTAACCCTTTTTCCCCTCTCTGCCATGCTGGTGTGAACAAGACCTGCTCCCTCCTTTCACATTGCTCCCTGTCTTGTGGAACACCTCAAGAGTGCTCTAGAAACACAAGCAACCTCTAGGCCTTGGGTTTCCCAAGGAAAATGGAAAAGGAGATAAGGAGAGATTCCGTGGAGCTGAAACCTGTTTTTCTGTCCTGCCCAGTCCCATGTTTATTGCAGTATTATTCATGATAGCCAAGATGTGGTAACAACCAACATGTCCATCAACAGAAGAATGGATAAAGAATATGTGATATAGACACACAATGGAATATTACTTGACCTTAAAAAAGGAAATTCTGCAATCTGCAATAAGAGGAATTAACTTTGAGAACATTATGCTAAGTTAAATAAGCCAGACATGGAAAACAAATACTGCATTAGCTCACTTAATATGAAGTATCTAAAATAATCAAATTAATAGAACCAAAGACAAAATGAATGGTGGTTGCTAGGGGATGGGGAAGGGAAAAGTGATCAGTGACTAATCAATAGGCATAAGGTTTCAGTTAAGCAAGATGAATAAGTTCTAGGACTCTGCGGTAAAACATTGTTCCTATAGTGAACAATACTGTACCATACACTTAAAAATTTGTTAAGAGGGTAGATCTCACGGTGTGCTCTTCCCACAATAAAAAAATAAAGAATTCTTACTTTGAATGACTAAAATGTTGACATTCAATGTTGATCCACTAGCCTGAAAGTATTTGACTCTTTGAACCCCTGGTACAGATTTAATGGCGTCCACATTGGCAGAAAACCTGCTTACTTCTTTTCCCATCCTGGGCAATCTAGCAGGACCCTCCAAGCAGCTTCCCCAGCCCTTATTCCAAGAAAACAGTTGGTCCCCGGGGTGGCTTCAGGTCACAGTTTTGTTGTCCTGGGACAACAATAAATAATTACAGTTATTAATGTATAAATACATTAAATATTTTTTACATAAAATAATCAAGTGAAGGGAAAAATAAATTGATATAGCAGTGCTAGGCAAAGAGCAGATGTGGTTGGGCTGACAAGCACCCTCACTTAGGTCCTCTCAGGTTGAAGTAGGGATGACATAGCCTCTTGATTACTTCAAGGACATACAACTCATTTCCATTTATAGAAAGCCTATGTACCATTGGACAGTCCTCTCCAACAGTCAGAGAGAGAGAGAGACTCCTGGATCCGTTTTCTCCTACTGTTTCTTCTAAGTAGCAATGCCTATAAGCTTTCTTATTTTAAAGTTAGATGGGACTAGAATAGGTTATCTGCTGAGACCATTCCCCTTCACAGTGGTCAAGGGAGGGGAGATATCTTGCACAGTAACATACAGCCAATAAGGAGCAACACATTTATGAAAAAGCAAAATTTTCTGTCTCCCAGAAATAGTGCACTTTTCTCACTTATGTTCTGTACCTTATTGATCCTATTTTTGCTGTGTAGAACCATCTCCAGTGACATTTATATCTCTTCCCCCAAGAAATCATGGCAGAAATGACAGACAGCAATTCTAGTGCCTAACGCCATTCTCTTCTCCAAGATACCCAGCTCTGTGTCTTTTATGGAAGATGGGCAGATGACTGCTTCTTATCCTCATCCTAGCACCTGGAGGAATTGAAAAGCAAGTGGCCTCTTTTCCACTTGGCCTTGAGTAGGGGCCGCTCGTTTTAGCAGAATCCCTTAGACTATCCATTATCTGCAGAGAAAATCTGTGTTTCCTTCAAATACCATCCATGGACAGTAGACGACCTGGCTTAATTCCAGCTCTGTCAGCAATTAACTGGACATTTCTCTGACTCTCCGATTCCCCCTCTGCAGTTGTACTGAATGGTTGCACTGAATGACCTTTAAGGGCCCCAGGAGCTTAAGGACACCCACAGTCATAATATCCACCAGGGGTTTCATAGTCACAATATCATTTAACCCTGATAGTCTGGGAGATTAGAGCCACTGCATTTTCTCTGGTGAGAAAATGAGGCTCAAAGGCTTTGAAAAACCCTTTCAAGATCCTAAATCCAGTTGTATATCACAACTAGGAGTTGACTGATCTCTAGAATTCCATGTTCTGCGTACTTAATTACAAAGCAACACAATTGCTACTTGGACTCAACTGAAACCTCTGCTTCCTCTGGTGGAGAAAGGGCACCAACGACCAGTCTTTTTGCTTCTGGTCCTGCCACATTCATTCATAAAAATGCTCCCCATAATTAACTTTCCAAAGGGGAAAAACTAACCATACCACCCTGCTACTTATCCACCCACCATGCTGCCCATGATCCACAGGATGGAATCTTCCCTTGACACAGCTTACAAAGGCTTTCAGGAGCTGGTTTCAGCAGCTTCCACCAATGTCACGGCTCTCTGTGCTCCCTTCCCTGGCATCTATACAGTGGTGCTTCCTTCATGCTGGACAACTCTTTCTCCCACATGTTGTGGACTCCCCCTCCATGATGCTGGAGCCCAGAACCCCCACTCCCACGCCCACCACCGCTGCACTGCCCATTTTGTGAAATACTACACGCATTTCAAAGCCACTCTCAAATATCATCCCTCCTCTGAAAGCCTTTACTCACTCCCCAGGCAGAATTAATTGCTCTTTCTTATGTGTCCGTATAGTTCCTTATTTATACCTCAGTTACAGCACTTGTCAAGTTAGATTACAGTTGTTTAGAGTCCAGCCTCATCTCTTTAAACTCTGAAGATTTCCAAGGTGAGAAGCATGTTTTATTTATACTCAAATAAATCCCAGCAGATTTCCCAGCACACAGGAAATAAAAGGGGCCCAGCAGGCAACAGCAGCAGTAGCAGCAGCAGCAACATGTATCGAGTGCCTATTCTATGCTGGGCACTGTTTTAAGGACTCCGTACGTACTAACTAAATCATGCAGTGCTCACAATGGCTCTGTGAGGTGGGTATTACAATGATACGCATTTTACAGATAACAAAATTGAGGCCTAGTAATTTACCTAGGGTCATACAACTAGTTAGCGGTAGAACCAAACCTGAAATCCAGGCACAAGTTTAGCCCACATTCTTAACCATAGATGTTAACTTCAAGAGAGCCTGCCCACATGTCTCTCAGGGCTGCGATGAGATTTTTAAACAAGAGAATAGATACATTTGTGCTAGCGGGGTCTTAATCCCAGCCACATGGAAGATGGACTTGGGACTTCTTGTTATCTTTCCCTGGGGCTCCTGAAATAGAAGCTGCTTCAACAGACCAAAACAGGCCTTTTCAGGTCTGCCCTGGAGTGGAGTGATACGGTAGAAAGAGCCTGCAATTGCCAGGCAAGGGACCTGCCTCCTAGAACTGACTCAATTGCTCACTTTTTCTGACCTTCACTCTTCCTATTTATGGAAAGACAGAGTAAGATGAATTCATCTCCAAAAGGCTTTTCAGTCCTGACATTCTGCCAGCTTTTGATTTCCAGCTTCTCAGGTGAATGCTGCAGAAAAGAATGTTGACTCTAAAATTAAGTGTAAAACAAGCAAAGAAACAAACAAACAAACAAAACCACACTGTGCAGCAGGTGAACATCCTGTTGACTTCTGAGACTTATGGGTCCCTTTCTCTGAAGCTGAAGGCTAATTTCCAAAACACTTTTTTGGGCAAAGACAATCAGAACAGTAACACAAAAGTTTACTGCAGCCTTTCCAGCAATGCATTTTTTTTTCTCTCTCTCTCTCTCTTTCTTTTCATGTCTGCAATTGCATGCTGCAAAATAGCTGGTGAAATCCTTTGCCCAGAGCTTTGGGATCACTGGATGTCTGAGCTAGGAGGGTCCTCAGAAATTCTTACTCCAACTCTCACATTTGATGGATGGAGAAACATAGCCCGGTGGAGGGAGAAGAGACCGGCTTGAACATATACAGTAAGCTCCTCTGTGACGGGCCAGGATGTCTGGTGGTGACTAGGCATTTCAGGTCTGCAGAAACAGAGGACTCTGTGGCTCCAGGGCCCGGGGACTCTTGTCCACTCAGTGCACTGCCAGCGGCTACATCCAGCACCCTCCTCCAAATCCCCCTCCTTTGCAGAAGACTGCTTTCAATTAGAGGAGTTAACGATGTCTTGCTTTCAAAGGGTTTTTTTAAATCCAGTTTATCTTCCACCCACACACGATGTACACAAAGGCAGGGAGACGGAGGGAGAAGAGGGGGAGTGGGGGCTCTGGTATTTTCCCACACAGGGGACATGCCATGAGGTTTCCATTGAATTTCGATTTTACAGATTTACATGCCCTTTTGTCAATCATGGGAGGGAGGAAGTGCTCATCAAGCCTCTAGCCCAACCTCTCCAATTTCCTTTTTCCACCCAAAGGGACCTGCGAACGAGCCTTATAGAAGAAAATAGGAAAAGGAATGGGGAGGAGGAGTGCGGGGATGGATACTGACAATAACAATACCCATAAATGCACAAGTGTGCAACACACACAGACACACACACACACAGCCAGGCAGTGTTTCTCAATATTTCTCCTTAGGCCACATTTTAACCTCAGGCTTGCAGTTCCAATGCCAGGTTATTTCTCAAGAATTCCAAGGGTGCAAGAAGGACAGAAGTTGGTTTCCTGATATAAACCCCCAAGATCCTTAAGGGTCCTGAGAACTACAGGAGGGAAAGCCTGCTGGGAGACGGCCTATAAGACTACAGCTGTAAAGGGCCTCAGGGAACCTGGACAGAGAATGGCCCAGGTGAAATAAAACCTCCTCCATAAACCAGGCTTTGCTGTTTTTATCAGATGGTGTTCTCCCTCCTCAGCACTCTCCTGGGAGAGTGAGAGAGGGCACCAGCTCTTTTTTTTTTTTTTTTTTTTTTTTTTTTTGAGATGAAGTCTTCCTCTTGTCCCCCGAATATGATGGCATGATCTCAGCTCATTGCAACCTCCGCCTACCAGGTTCAAGTGATTCTCCTGCCTCCGCCCCCCGAGTAGCTGGGATTATAGGCTCCTGCCACCACACCCAGCTAATTTTTGTATTTTTAGTAGAGATGGGGTTTTTACCATGTTGGCCAGGCCTCAGGTGATCCACCCACCTTGGCCTCCCAAAGTGCTGGGATTACAGGCATGAGCCACCGCTCCTGGCCAGCACCAGCTCTTAAAGATGGTCTGCCCAGTATGGGTGTATTATCTGTGTATTATCTCATTTTACCTTCCTAATAATCTTGTGAAATAAGCATCTTTATCCCCAATTGAGATATAAGGACTCTGAGGTTTGGGTAAGCATTGATCAGCCTGCCATGGCTTAGCAGTCAAACTCATGCTCGTCTGACGCAGTCTGTTCTCTTCTTACTCCATGGCTTGACCTCCCAATAACTCTTGGTCCATACCCTTGGTGTAATACACTTGCATTGTTGTTTGTTTGTCCATCTGAATCTCCATGTATGAGCTTCGCAGAATCACAGTGCCTATGCCTGACTTCTCTCTCCTTTTCATCAGTATCTAATGCAGGTTACTGGGCAGGGCTCACCAAATGTCCCCTATGTTAAACTAATATGGCTTTCCCAAGGCTTTATAGGATTGGTGATGCATTAGATCAAGAAATCAAAGTCTATAGGGCCTAGACCAATGTTTAGAAATAATAATAACCATGTAGTGCAGGAAAGGGACCAGGAGAACCAGGACTCATTCCCAGGTGACATCAGTGCTACCATTCTCTCATCCATTGCACAGGACAGGCACCATTAATTACATAATGCATCCCTGAAGGTAGGCCTCTAAATCCATCTCAACAAAACACCACGGGGAGTCACTCTCAATTGCTCAGAACCAGCCTAGAAGATGAACCCTATTTGCAATTCTTGAACTTGGTCATTAGCTCACTGAGGGGAAGAATGAGCTCTTGTCTTTTCTATCTTCAGTATTAAGAGCAGAGGAAGGTCCAGCTTAGATACTAAGTGAATGTATGGCCAGGCGCAGTGGCTCACGCCTGTAATCCCAGCACTTTGGGAGGCCGAGGAGGGTGGATCACGAGGTCAGGAGATCGAGACCATCTTGGCTAACACAGTGAAACCCCGTCTCTACTAAAAATACAAAAAATTAGCTGGGCACGGTGGCAGGGGCCTGTAGTCCCAGCTACTTGGGAGGCTGAGGCAGGAGAATGGAGTGAACCCGGGAGGTGGAGCTTGCAGTGAGCCAAGATAGCGCCACCGCAGTCCGGCCTGGGTGAAAGAGTGAGACTCCGTCTCAAAAAAAAAAAAAAAAAAAAAAAAAAAAAAAAAAAAAAGAATGTATAACAACAATAACACTTTACGTGTCTCATCTCAGTTAATGCATATAATGAACAAACAACTCAAATCTTCCAACTTCAGGTTCAGGGCCTCTCCCACCACCTGCAGAGCACTATAGACCTCTCCTACCTGAGATCTTCTCTTCATTCCTACTCTTATCCCTGCTTCCCTCTTATGCCTCTAATTCCAAACTGACCCAATGAACACAGAAAACTTTAAGGGAAACCGAGGGTTAACAGATACACAACACAGCACACAGGCACACACACACACACACACACCTCCTTTTTACACACTTAATAGCAATGGCAGAAAAAAGAGAGGGGCGAGCCAGGCTTTCTTTTACCGACCATTAGAAACAATTATCACTTTCCCCAGGCCTCCAGAGCAGCTTTCCCCTTTGATGCCTGCCTTAAAGAGATAGAGGGGAAAGGGAGGGGTGGTTTGCCTTTCTTTCAATATGAGGATTTATTATTCGGCATAGACAGACAATCAAGGAAAGAAGCATTTCCTGTGTGCAGGGCCAGAGTGTGAAACAGAGAGATGGCTTCTTCTTCCCTCCCAGAGTTCTAGAAATAGCAGCAGATCTCAGGGCCTCTACCCAGGAGACGCTTTCTGATAAGATAACTTGGCATTGGATGCCCTCCAGCCTTGGGGCTCAGCTCTGGGCTGATTAGCACCTCGTTGCTCCAGGGATCTGTCCCTAACACATTAGGCATTTCACACTCCTTAGGGGTCTCATACCCTTCAGGCCGGCACCTCCCCACAAGTCTGAAACCCTGGGATTTAGGGTGCAAACTCCTGGCCAGACCAAATGATCCTGGAGGAAAAGCCAGGCTTTCAATGGAAAGGGAATATAGAAATCATATAAGACATCATTGCCCTACAGCATACTAACATTTTTACAGATAGGGAAACTAAGTTTCTTAGAAATGATATGGTTCAGAATCATAGAACTGATTCTTAGAGACTACTCATTAAATCGCTCAATTTCATACACACAGGTTCAGGATTTCTGGGGGACAACAGATAGATGTCTCAAGCTTCTTCTAAGGGAAAAGCTTATGTTAGAGGCCTAAGACACCATTCATTAAAGTGGTAAAGCTAACATGTTTTCTTCGCCATCATTTACTGTCCAGCACCTATGTTCCAAACATAGATTCCCCACATTCCCGGGAAGCCAATATTACTATCCTCCTCCTTGTTTGTCCTACAGATAAACAGCCTGGGCTCAGAGGTAATAAATAAGGCGCCAAGGCCACACCTGTCCGAAGTGGATGTTGAAGTCTGTGTTACTTCAAGTCTATCTCCTGTTCCCAGTCCATTCTACAGATGAGAAAACTGAGACCCACACAGTGTACATGCTGATCTTAATGAGAATGATGACAATAACAGTGAGGATGATAAATATCCAAATGCTTCCACCTCCATGGACCCCATCCTTATGTCATTGTGATGGGGAGATTCATCGCCCACCCCACCCCCTTTTTCAAACGGAGAAAGAAAATTTACAATAGCAGTGGAAGTACTTATTAATATAATGACACTACTCACTCATTTATATTGCATGAAATGTTAGTTCTCACACCTCTACCCCATGGGGTTGGCATCAGCTCCCCGTTCCGCAGACAGTACAGCCAGGCATTGGGCCGAGTCCCTTCCCGGATGCCCGTTTTGAGGAGGAGATGGGCAGGGGGCTCGAGCTCCTCCAGCTAGTAAATCCTCTAACAAGGGAGAGTGATTAGTGTCGGATGTGGCGGCCGCCTTTTGTGCTGCTGACAACTGCTGCCATTAAAGGCCTGGCTGGGCTCATTTCACACGGGCCCTCCGCAGGCCTGCTCCCTGTCTCCCTAATTATGCCATTCACTAGTCGCCCAGGCCCGCCTATGAACTCCTGACCCAGCAGTGAAAGACTTGGGATCTCATTACTAATCTCTTAAGCCACCTAGTCCTCCAAAATACATCCATTTAAGTTGGAGGCCAAGGCTTTGGGGTGGGAGGCGGGGAGAGGGAAAGTCTGGCACAGAGACTTCTCATGACATGGCCATTTCCCCTTTCGGGAGACTGTGGCCTGAGCCACAGGGCAGCTGGCATGACTGTCCGGCTCAGCCCAGGGCAGGCCCTGCTGAGGGTCAGCGGCTGGGACTCTAGGAGGCTCTTGGACGGGAAGGGGGAAGACATCTGGGCCCACCTGTTTGTAATTTCAGGGGTGCGGGTGGGGGATGAGGCCTGTGTTTGTTTTAATTATTATTATTGTTGTTGAAAAGGGAGGAAAAAAATGAGCAGAAACTGCTAACATCTGGAGGCTGCTGTCCAGTTTACGTAATCCCTTGCAGCAGAGGAGGAACACGGGATCCCCAGCCAGATGGTCTGTGGGTGACTTCACAGCACATGTGCTACCTCCAAGAGTAAGATGCTGACAGGGTTAAAAGAGTGGGATGCAAAACCTTCCTTGTATTCTTACAGAGTGAGAGGCAGTGGTTTGGGTGCTCCCAGGGATCTGTTTTCTTTTGAAAGAATCTTTTTTTTTTTTTTTTTTTTTGTCCAGCCTAGGCGCAAATGTTTCTATGTCTCTCTCATTCAGTCATTCACTCATTCAACAAACATTTATTTAGCACTTATTTATGTGTTAGGTTCTTCATTCCCATGGTCCACATGAAGAAAATGGACCCCGAAGGAACAAAAGCAATAAAGATAAAAATTCCTTCTCCTCCCATGGGGACGGGAGGTGAAGAACGAAGGAAGCAAACACTCATAGAGAAATGTGGTAGGTTCTGTATTCAAGCTCTGTGAAGGCTGAGGGAGGGGCTTGGAGAAGGGAATTGATGAGGCAATCGATATCTGAAGGCCAGGTCTGAAATGCAAGATCTTAATATCAAATGGGCCCTGGAGAGCAGGAACTGGAGAAAAAAAAAAAATGGCCAGAGAAGGAGAAAAACTCGGCCACAGCTAAGCCATGACAAACCCAGTTTCCCAAATGATGTCAACAGCGGAGGCGTGAAGGATAAGTTTGAGATGCTGAATATTGCTGTGAACACAGTTCTGAGCACGTTATTTAAAAAAATACATTGCTAACTTTCTGTAATTTAAACTTTATTTTTGCATTTGTGCTGAAAGAAATTAATGAAATGTCATGAATTCTAGATCAGAATATAAAACCAGTGTAGACTCTGGATCAGATCAAGAGAGCACTGTTAACTTCAGTCAGGATAAACACTCAAATCTAGACAGGAGCACAGAGCTATTGCCAGCAGTAGAAAATTCTGAGGCATTTCCAGCTCCAGATAAGAATCCTGAAAAATCATGAATTTTATTTCAGAGCCCAGAGGCAATATCAGTTCTAGAGCAGTATGTTGAGCACTGAAACACTTCTACTTTCTGGACCGGACTACGAAAACACCATAATCCTAGAACAGGGCTGGGTAATGCCTTCTGCTCTATAGCCCCAAACCTGAAACTGACTGAGATTTAGACACTGAAGATTAAAAAACAAAAATCTACTTAGCTTTAATCCAAATGCTTTCTCTGCTGGCTCTAGAGTGAAATTCAGAAACACAGCCAACCCTGGAGTAAGGCACTAAAATATGGAAATCTCCATCACTCAGCTCAGAGCTACTAAGACTAAAGGGGGATGTCTTAGGACGCTTCTACACCTCTCCTTGTCCTTTGATTTTAAATCAAAGCCGCTGGGCATTCATGGGTTAATCAGGAAAGCGATGATCACATCCAAGTTCGGTGCCTGGTCACCGAAACCCTTGGTTACGAATAGTTGAACAGTGGTTAATGGCAGTCTTGACCACATTAGCCTATTCAAGAAAGGTCAGAGGAGTGATTTTTTACTTAAAAACATCTGTCTTGAAAGAACAAGACTTTCTCAAGTTCATAAAACTAGAAGTTTCCAGGTTGTTGTTTTTGTTTCCTCCCCTCTTCCCCCTTTCTCCTGTTATCCAGCTTTCCAAATTAAGATCTGTGTGTTCCAGATTGTGTTGAAAATGAAGTACAAGTCACATTACCTGCAGGGAACCCCACTAGATGCCAAGATGATCATGCAGAGTGCATTGTCTCTGAGTCCTGCTTCTCACTGCAGACCTCAGGGTCCTCCCATCCCCTCCTATAGCCTCAATGAGTAAGGGCTGGGAATCACTACATGATTCGCTCTCTTCTTTTTGCTTTTGAAGAGGAGGCAGTACTCTTGTCTAGGTTGCCTCGAGCTTGATTTTTCCTAGGAAGAGTCTCCAAAGGATGCAATGCAGTGATGTATGCAAGGAACAGGTGGACAGCAGTCACTTATGTTTTTAACAGCATCCTGCAGACCTTCTAACTCAAACAAGAACTCCCATTTTTAAAGACAAAAGTGGCATTTCTCCCCGGCCTGCCCCTCCAGGCTTCAGAGGTAGAAACAGTGACTGTAATGTACAAATTGGGGAGCTTTGTCCACCACGGGTGCAATGGACACTGTTGACTTATGTGTCCACCACTCTATCAGCAGAGTTCTCTGAGAAACAAGAACCTTCCAGAGTGATGCTTTTCCCTAGTGGCAGCCTTGGCCAGGGCAACAGACATCTGCACAAATGCAGGGTGTTGAAGCAGCTGTTCTGAGATGCAGTGCCTGGGAATCTGGGATCCACAATGTGAACTTCTCAACAACCCCTGCACCTGCCACTTCCCTGAATCTTCCACTAAGCACCAGAAGACACATGCATTTTAAATCAAAGGAATGTGAGTTGGAATTTCAGCTTCTGCCATTCACTGACAACATGGCCTTGAACCCTTCATAAACTCTAATATCTTCCACTGCAGAATGAGATGATGGTACCTATGTTGTAGGGTTGTGAGGATTCAAAGAGCTCTTGCACATGCAAATATTTAGATACACCCTACTCACTAAAAATAAAAAATTGACATTTTCCTCCTTCATCACTTGCTGCTTCTTTCTTCCTGGCTGTAGAGGGACATGGTTCTGGGTTCAAATTCTAGACTTCCCTGTTCTACCACTGGGCTACCTGTAGATCTTGGGTAAGTGACCTAACCTTTGTGAGTCTTAATTTACACCTCTGTAAATCAGTGAAAATTACAGTACTTACCTCATAGGGTGGTTGACAGGTTTAAATGTACAAAAAACAGTGTAGAGTTCTCTACATAATGTAATCACTCTGACAGCCAAGCCATTCCCATTACTCTACTCATCATTATCAATTTCTGTGATTACTATTATATTATGGTTTTTACTGGTATTTGTTGTTATTGTGTAGTCCTTCCTTTTTCTCTGTCTCTTAATTCTATATTCCTTCTTTCCTTTTACCTCCACCTCTTCTTCCGCCCTTCTTTCTTCCTCTTACTCCTTCACACCCTCCTGTGCTGGGCCTTGTATTGGGAGATCTCTCTGAAGGTGAATCACATTCTCAAGTCAGAAAGGAAGACCCTTAGATTTCCATCCATCTCTGTAGGAAGCCAATCACAGGAAAATTGCTTAGACCCCAATCTTTCCTGCAATAACAAGAAGCAAAGCGTAGAGCTTCCCTTCTGGGGCTCAGCCTCCAGAAGCTGTTTCCTACTTTTTGCCCAAAGCTGTTAGCAGAGGAAAAAAAAAAAAAAACCCATTTATTTATCAGTATTTATCATGAAA
Source organism: Hylobates moloch (assembly GCF_009828535.3). NCBI lineage: Eukaryota > Metazoa > Chordata > Mammalia > Primates > Hylobatidae > Hylobates > Hylobates moloch. The sequence goes on along the minus strand of NW_026652285.1, from coordinate 88,423,008 downwards.
CTCTATATGCCATGCCCTGTTCTTGATGCTGGAACACACAGCAGTAAGCACACAAAAACAGTTACCAAACAACCCTTCTCATTGTGCAGTGAACATTCCGGGGGTGAGGATGGATTATGGAGGCACAGAGTAGCAGAAAGAACATGAGGTCTGGGTTCAGGATGGGTTTTCAGGACCTCTTCCTCCCCCAATTCACACAGTAGCACTTATCTCCTTTGTAATGTGAAGGGATGAACCAGGGGATTTCAGAAGGCCCTGCCTGCTTTGATCACCTACGGTATTAACAGTAGGCTGTAACCTGGAAACATAAGGGAATCACTTGTAGACACTGATTTATAAATTTAATCCAATCATAAAAGAGGTTACACCCAGCAGCTATTGTTCCCAACAACATCATTTAATGAGTCCATTTTCTGAGTATTGTCCACACAGCAGGCCCTGTGCTGGGCACAGGAAATACCTAAAGGCATAAGATGAGAGCCAAATCCTTAGCTGCTAACTGGTCATTTGGTATGAAAAGCTGTGGACACAAGCAATGCACACTGAAAGTCAGCTTGTGCTCAAGCCTGTCTGATAATTCTAGAATTATTCTGTACATAGAAGAGGGAGGCTGCTCATGGGCTGAGGTTGTCAGGGGAGGGATATGGAAGAGGAGCCACTTGAGCTAAACTTTGTAGGATAATTAAGCCCTAAAAAGGTCGAGGAGCAAATGACGGTGTTTCCAGGCAGGAGAAAAGGAAACCCCAAGACATATCTGGAAATTGCAAGTTCGTCCATACTGCCTGGAACGTGCCCCTTAGGCAATAGGCTGTAAAGCAAAGGTAGAGATTGTGCGTGGCCTTGTCTGCTAAGACTTTTGGAGTTTATAGGCCATGGGGAACAAAATAGAAAGCTTCACAAGTGAGAAATCACAGGTGAGAACAATATTTCTTGTGAATTATGGAGAATATGCTCCAAAAGAAAAAGTCCTCCAGTGAGAATTTATGCAGACTTAAAAAATTTAAGACATTGAATTACAAAAAGATGAGAAAGTCATATCTCACTCCGGGAAAGAGAAATGTCATTTAAAAAATCTTTGGAGAGACCGAGTGTGGTGGCTCACACCTGTAATCCCAGCACTTTGGGAGGCCGAGGCGGGTGGATCACGAGATCAGGGGATCGAGACCATCCTGGCCAACGTAGTGAAACCCTGTCTCTACTAAAAATACAAAAATTAGTTGGATGTGGTGGTGTGTGCCTGTAGTCCCAGCTACTTGGGAGGTTGAGGCAGGACACTTGAAAAACCTGGGAGGTGGAGGTTGCAGTGAGCTGAGATTGCACCACTATACCCCAGCCTGGTGAAAGAGCAAGACTCCATCTCAAAAAAAAAAAAAAAAAAAAAGATTTGATGCAATGACAGAACTGAATGTATTTAGGTAGTACTTACTCTATTCCAAGCACTGTCCTAAGTGCTTTAACTGTGCTATCCCATGGAATTCTCACCATCTCCCCTTAATTATTTAATTTTACAGATGAGAGGACTAAGGCACAGAGAGGCTAATTAATTTGCTCGAGATCTCAATGCAAGTAGCAGCCCTGGCATGTGAAGTACTCTAGACCTGCTCTGTCCAGTAGGGGAGCCCAATGCCCACATAATAGGCTATTTAAATTTAATGAATTAAAATTAAACCAATTAGTTCCTCAGATTCGTGAACCACATTCCTAGGGTTTAATATCATAGGTGGCTAGAGGCTACTGAACAGGACATTCATATGTAGAACATTTTCATCATCATGGAAGGTTCTATTGGACAGATAGTCTGGAGCCTGGCCTGTGAACACTGATACAATTTTGCTCTCTCTGAAACATAAACCCCTGAACGTAGCTCCCTGGTGCATGTCAGTTTATCTCCTCCTTCCCATTGCTTTACATTGATATTCTCTTCCTGGAGCCCTTGCCACCAGTCAGTTGCACTGCAGACATGGGCATTACCCAGGTGGCATCTGCATCTCTGAAAGCAGTATCTCGCCAGTAGACCAGATCTCTCCCAAACCTGTGACTTCCCCAGGGGCCACTCTTCCAGGAAGGAGGGAAATGTAGACATCACCGAAGTGGCCCCTTCCATCAGCTGCACATATGAGTCATGTTCGGAAAAGGATTCTGGGGTGGGCAGCAGCCCCAGGGACAACTTTCTTGGACTGCCCTTTCACAAGGAACCTCTCAGCAGGGACATCTCTCATGGCCTCTCTGGGCCGATTTCTCCCTGGAAAACAAACATGTACAAACGTACCCAGGGTATCCTGGTGCTTGGATCTGGCTGAAGAATTAATCAGGGTTTAAGAAAATCATGGTTGGAGTTTCTTTCTTTTTTTTTTTTTTTCTTTTTGAGACTGAGTCTCACTCTGTCACCTAGGCTGGAGTGCAGTGGCGCGATCTCCGCTCGCTGCAAGCTCCGCCTCCTGGGTTCCCACCATTCTTCTGCCTCAGCCTCCTGAGTAGCTGGGACTACAGGTGCCCGCCACCACACCCAGCTAATTTTTTGTGTTTTTAGTACAGATGAGGTTTTACCGTGTTAGCCAGGATGGTCTCCATCTCCTGACCTCATGATCTGCCCGCCTCCGCCTCCCAAAGTGCTGGGATTACAGGCGTGAGCCACCCCACCTGGCCTGGTTGGAGTTTCTTAAGAGGAGGCAGAAGGCCCTTTCTGGTCTCATTCTACAGGTAACATACCCAGTCTAATTTATCAAAGTAAGGATGGGAAGGAATAGAGAGTGGGGAGGAACAGAGAGTAGGGACGAGGGGACTTGAAAGACAAACAGAAACAAATGAACACACACAGAAATAAAAACAAAATCTTGTGCACAGCCAAACTCTAACTCCCCTCGAAACCCCATCCTTTGGGCCTGGCTTGAGAAAGTTTACTTTCAGACTTAGAGAAATGAGTATGTGGTTTTAGGGACAAAATTCAATACCGCCAAAGCAGCAGGCTCAGCAAGCTGAACTGGCTATTGCTTCCTCAGTGTATTACAGCCCAGGAGAGTGAACGCTGTTTACATTTTTTACATGTTTCTTGGGTACAGAACATGAAACTAAATTACACAGCAAAGGCCATGCTGGCTGAATGCCAGTGACCCCACTTAAAACAAAACAATAACAAAAAAAAAAAAAAGAAAGAAAGAAAAAAGAAAATGAAAGACAAGAACAGAGAAGGGTTTTAAGGGAGCCAGAACAAATGACAGGGATAAAAGAAAGGTTTCTGGTCCTGAAGCTAAAGAGGATGTGGAGAATGAAGGCGATAAGATAGGGGTAGGCCAGGTTTGGAAGACAAAGGAAGACAGAGGCCAAGGAATCTTCCTAGATGGGCCATGGAAGGGGTTGGCAGGGTTTTGTCTAGTCTACATGGAGAACCAATAGAAGCAGCCCCAAACCACAAAGGCTTGCTTATTCTTGGGCTTCAAGTCAAGAGTCAAGTGTCAACTGAAAAATGAAGACTCGCTATTCAAACCAGGATCTCACTGTTCCATGTGGCACCTTTCCTGATCAATCAATACGTGTTGTTTTATTCCTACAAATGCCAAGCCCATCCCTTCATTGCTTTCCTCTCTTACACATTTTCATTCCTTCTCCAGATTCAATTTGCTCAGTGATAACGTGGTTTAGTAGGGATGTGAACTGACAAGAATTAGATGCCTCGCAAGATGTAGCCATGTATTGTACACTTTATATATGTTAGCTCATTGGATCCTCATACCATCTCACAGAATGACAGCAGGATCATGTGAAGATGACAATTGAGGCTCAGAAAACTGAAGTCATTTGCCAGGCATCAGACAGCTGGTAACAAACAGTACCCAAGTCAGGTCTTTCTGGCTTTAAAGCTTATGCTTCCTCTGTGAAACAATATGGCTACACTACAATGTTTTTTAAAGCTTCCCCCAAATGCCCAAGTGGAAAGAAAAATTACTTTCTAGATAACCTGTCACTTTATTCAGGTTCACTCTTCCTCCTCAAAGGTTAACCTCTAAGGTTAACTCCATTTGTCCACATATCACAGCACTTTGCAAGCTTTGTCTTTTCTTATCAAAAGAAGCTATTTTGGTGTCTTCCTTCCTCCATGGCACATAACTTACTGCCTGAGAGCAGTGGTTGCTTTGCTCAACCTCATGTTGAAAATGATGCTTTGGACACAGAAGATTCACAAGATTCTGTTGATTTTGAATCCAAATACCAGAATCATTTTATAACGGATGGGATTGAGAGGTTCAGGGAAGTTGTTTAATCAAAATCAAGTCTTAATGAAGTGAAGAGAGAGACCAAGAGACTCTCAAAGTCTCTCTCTGGTTAAATTTCTATGCCCCAAATACTATTCTGTTCGAAAAAAAAAAAAAAAAAAAAAAGTCCACATGTTGTTCCTAATTGGATTTCTCAGTTGCCAAAACTTCACAGGCAGACAGAAGTGTTTCTTTAAAACTTTGTCGGTTGCTACCAGAAGGAAAACTGCATTTCTAGATCAACTGTCTCATCCTTGACAAGCACCTCCCATGGAGACATTATTACTCCTATTTTACAGATGAAAAACTGGAGTGGGGGCAAAGAGAACTGACTTGCTTAAAGTCTCACAGCTAGTAAGTTGTGGACTCTATAACTGAAAATCAGGTTGAAGTGATCCTAGACCTCATTTTTTATAAAGCTCCAGTCACTCAGAGTTTTTCAGTCCGAATCCTAGGGCCAGTCAGAGTGCCTAGATTTTTGTAGATTTGAACAGATATTGAAAGGGTAAATGACCAAAGGATGAATAGAAGAGAGAGCCAGGAGCAGAATCTAATAGATCTCTTTTCTGGGGCCCCATAAGATTCAGTAGATTTAAAGTCTCCCACAGTCCAAGGTTTCCATGAAAGTTTTGGGGGTGGTTATAGTGACCAACTCAGTGGGCTCCTTTCTGAGGCAGGCTCTGATTTTTACTTTCCTGTAGGGATTTTTGGGTGCCCCACACCATGGGACAGGCTGAACTAGACCATGGTACTTTCTGTTCTGTCTCCTTAGATGACTTGCACACGTGCTCTTGAAAAATTATTCAGAAACCACCAGGAGAAAGCAGATCCCTTGGGTATTTGGGAAAACTGCTTGGAATTGTCTCTGAAATTTCAGCATGTTCCCTTTGCCTTTCCTCCTTCCACCACCATTGGCAAAGGCTCTCTCATTTCACTAATGAGAGGAGATGAGTGCTTTGGTGAAGGCCATAGCAGGCAGGGCAGGCAAGGAAGGGACAGAGAGCCCCTTAGAAGTGACTTCAGCATTGGGTATAGAGTACAGGATTTCTTCCTGCCCTTTACAAATAGCACACTCTAATTAGCATTGCGGAATTGCTTATCAATGCAGAATTTCCAAGTGAGGCTGTTTTAATGCAATACCAGTATCCTGGTATAAGAAAAGAAAATGGAAGAAAGAGTGCCATGGGTGGAGTGATTCATCTCCCTGAGACTCAGTTTCTTCATTTCGAGAGAGGAATATTAAGAATTCTCAGCAGGGTTGCTCTGAAATCTATGCAAAATTATACAGGGCCTGGCATGTAAGAAGTGTTCAACAGTTGCCAATGTTCTTCTTTCAATGATCCAACCATGTTAGCCCCCTGCTGAAAAACTCAGAAAAACTCGCCATTGCCCTCAGGATAACGTCAAGTTCCAAGCATTGGCAGGATTTTCCTAACCATGTTTCCTAGCTCATCTCTCTTGACTTCCCCTTCATTTATTATTTACCTTTTTTTTTTGATATACCCCTCGCAGCCCCCATCATGCGATTCTTTCCTCCCTCTCCTGTCCTCCAGCTTATCCTCTTAGTTGAAACTCAGCAATCACTTCTCCCTGTCCTCCTCTCAGTCCGCCTCTCTGAGCACTTCCTACACTGCATCATAAGTGTATGTGGAAAGATTTCTTATCCTTGTATCCATACAATACCCTAGTTGGTATCTAGTCCCTTGCTGTGGAGACAAGGATGAAGAAGACACAGATGAATGGCTTCTCCCCTCCTGCCTCAGACTTGGCAGCCATCAGAAAATATGCACATCTGGCTGGGCGCAGTGGCTCACACCTGTAATCCCAGCACTTTGGGGGGCCAAGGAAGACGGATCACTTAAGGTTAGAAGTTTGAGACCAGCCTGACCAACATGATGAAACCCCATCTCTACTAATAATACAAAAATTAGCCGGGCGTAACAGCATAGGCTTGTAATCCCAGCTACTTGGGAGGCTTAGGCAGGAGGATCACTTGAACCTGGGAGGTGGAGGCTGCAGTGAGCCGAGATTGTGCCACTGCACTTCTGCCTGGAGGACAGAGTGAGACTTTGCCAAAAAAAAAAAAAAAAGAAGAAAAAAGAAAGAAAATATGCACATCTTACAATTCCCTCTCACTGACATTTTAAGGTTTCCTATGTATAGCACATAGCTTGTGACAAAAGTGTAAATTGAGCAAAGTTTCTTCTTCCTATTTGTGCATTTATTTTTTTCTCCCCATATCCCTGCTATAATTAGGCAGACATTCCAAAATTTAAGAAATAATTTTTACATGCAAGGGTTGGCAGTTTACAACACTTACGTGTCTCTCTTATTTCCATACAAACATTTTAGAAAACTCTCTGGAAAGGGCAATGGGCGAAAGAATGGGGGCCAAAAGATGGAGATCTAAGCAGCAGGCAAAAATTGTAGGGCAGTATTTTGGGTATTAGAGAGAGGGAATGCCCACTTTCCCGGTATTCCTTAAATGCATACCACATATTAAAAGATGCAAAAGACACTAGCTCTTCTAGCTTGTTCTCACGTGTCAGTCATTGGAGCAGGCTTGAGCTGCCTGGTCCTGTAGCTGTATTTCTATTATGAACACAGTGGCCTGCATCTTAGTTCTGCCCCTTATAGAGATGAGCTCTGAGGCAAGTTACTCTGCTCTCTGAGCCTTTGTGTCCTAATCTGTAAAGTGAAAACAGTGATTCCTATTTTTGTAGTAGCTTTAGTAGGATTCAGGAAATTTGGTGGAAAGCGTGGAAGAAGTTGATAAATGCTATTTTTATAATTTGTCCAGGATCTTCTGAAAGTGGGCAAAGGACTTTTCTATCTTACACACTGGCTCTCATCCCTACTGGCTGAGTAAGCTGATAGCAGTGTGGTTTCTTTCTCGGGGAAACTCCCTCTAGATCTTACACTCTCACTCTTGGGTCTTTGGCTACTATTTCTAGTTGAAAACACCCTTCTGATGATATGGTAAGCTTTATGAAGGCAGAAAAAGAACCAGTACTTCTTTGAAGCTTCTCAAAGTGCCTGCTGCAGTTCTGAGTATGCAGCAAACATTTGCTGACGCAACTATGTTTAATTCAACAAAATGTTGACTGAGCTTCTGTTCTGTGTGGGTCCCTAGAGCCAGCTTTGGGGGGAGTGCAAAGAAGGAAACCTGACATGAACAAGACAGGGAATTAACATTTGAACTACCCATCAAGTTAACAAACCAAGCACAGAGTGTTTTCTCTGCATCCTTCATTTCTACCAGGTAGATACCATTCATCTTAATTTCTACCAGGTAGATGTTATCATTCTCATTTTCTACAGGACACTAAGATTCCCAGAAGAGTAACTTACTCAAGGTTTCCATGTCAGAATGGAATTTAAGAGAGCAGAGCCAGATCTGCATGATTTCTACTTCACCTCATTAACAGCCATGCTCTCTCTCTCTCACATTCCTCAGTGCAGGACTCAAATATATTTCTGTTCAATCAAGTGAATAAATAATGTATAAATTGTTATATTACAAGGTATAGTATGGTTTGTATTTTATTTTTATATTTCTTGAGATGGAGTTTCCCTCTCATCACCTAGGCTGGAATGCAATGGCACTGTCTCGGCTCACTGCAACCTCCACCTCCTGGGTTCAAGCGATTCTCCTGCCTCAGCCTCCCAAGTAGCTGGGATTACAGGTGCATGCCACCACAACCGACTAAATTTTGTATTTTTAGTAGAGACGGGGTTTCACCATGTTGGTCAGGCTGGCCTCGAACTCCTGACCTCAGGTGATCCCCCCGCCTCAGCCTCCCAAAGCGCTGGGATTACAGGCGTGAGCCACCGTGCCCAGCCTGGTTTGTATTCTAGTAGAGGCATGAAGTATTATGGATGGGCCAAGGAATAATAATAGCAACTCAAAATGAAGCGGCCAAGGACTAATATACCCAATCGTGGGTTAATGGGACATAAAGTCAGAGAATCAATTACAAAGAAAAGAGGCATACCTAGGTCTCACCTGCCTTCTAGTGCAGGAATCTTCTGTTCAGTCAGCTACCCAGACTGAATGCCTTATGATGGGGAACTTCTTATATCACAAGGCACTCCATCCCACTGTGGATAGTTCTCATTCTTTGAAAAGTTTTCTTTACTTTGGCCCTCAAACTACTGCCCTCGAAATGCTTAGTCTAAGTTTTACCCTCAAAGGACTAACGAAATAAATTGGTTGGTTGACTGAAGGTCTGTAATCCCTTAGGAGAGCACTGTAAATTCCAGATAGTCTTAGTATTTCCATTTCCTCCTCAGGCCACTGCAAAGGAGGGAGGTGCCTGTTTGGATAGGAGGAAACAGACTTTGGTAGAAATGCTGGGGGTCGGGGTAAAAGGAAGGAATATCAACATCTCATTTTGGCATCCTTTTGTGTAAAGCATTAGAGAAATGTGAAACATGGAGACAAAATAGGAACAATACAAGATCTTTGCAAGCACTTAAACCAAACCAGGTTCTGAGGTTCCCAGAAGAGAGATAACTTGATTTTTTTGGTTAATTTGCATTTTCTTCTGTCTCAGGAACTTCTTGATTCCAGCTGGGCCAGGAAGGTGCATGGCCAAAATATCCAAAGAATGTCTCCTATTATAGGATGTTCAACCCAATTTGCACAACCAGGAAGTTTTGATACTTCTGATAAGGTTTGGATATGAGACTCAATGTTCAGGGTTAGCTTTGCCCTAACCAAATTTGGCAATCATGTTTGAAAAGAATGAACGAGAAACACTGGAAACCATTAGATATGGCAGGCTTTTACAATATCAAAACTGAAGTTTTAATCAATATTCTCAAGCCATATAGCACAATGCATGTTGTTTCTTTGCAGTAGTCATAGAGATCCTGCAGACTTATTGTGATAAGAATGTGCCTTTGATAGAATTCTCACTCCTAACTCTTGTACAGTGACTAGGTCAGAGGCTAGGTATTTTAGTTCTTTGGTTTCTTCCACAGGCTCTAGCACAGAACTAGGCACATAACTCCAATAAACATCTGCACGTTTATCATTTTTATTGCATCAGGGAAAGACAGAAAGTGAGACCAAACTGAATTGTAAAGAGGAAACGGGAATGACTAGGTTATTTCATCATTCCCTAAGTTAATGGAGTGTCCTAGGGAACCCCAGGGCATCATGGAACAGGGCCACCTTGTCAGGGAATGGAAACAGCCTGAATTTGAAGGTATGGGCAGTGACTATAAGTTTGCTCAAGGAGAACTGAAGTACCTCATGAGATCTGCAGAGTGATACTCAATGTTGAGATCTATCCATCTAGGAGTCTTTCTGCTTGTTTTGCAGTGAAGTTTTCCAGGAATCCAGCCACTTCCAACTTTTGAATGTGACTGCATGTTCCCAAGGGCCCACTGTCATTCATCTGCCATGAGATTCTTCTAATCCTAGATTCTTCCCTTATGGACTATGTAACTTATAGTGAAGCCACTGTGTTCCTCAGTTTCTCCAAGGTAGACAACAATTCCTACCTTGAAGAATGACAAGGGGATTGGCTGTAATGTGCATACACGTGTCCAGTGCCTGGTGGACCTTGACAACTACTATTTCCTTCCTGCTGTTCTCTTCTGTCTGCTTTGGTACTCCCATGCTCCTACAGAGCCTTTTCATGTGTAAATTTGTGTATGTATGTCTGTGTGTGTATGTGTATGTGTGTGTGTGAGAGAGAGAGAGACAGAGAGAGAGAGAGAGAGAGAGAGAGAAGAGGGAGAGTATGAGCATCTGGGGGGAAAGTGAGAAGCACATGATACAATTCCCATCTTCTACCTAAGCCCAACTTCTAAGAGCCTCCCAGCTCCTCCTCTCAAGCTATCAACATCTTCACTGGAAACCCTGACAGGGTGAAAATTAACAACCAATCTCTTCTAATCACTGTACAAGGTAATGAAGGGCACAATTATACTTCCTCCCCATTCTCTGTTGTTGGAAGGAAGGTACGTTTACACTTCAGGAATAGCCTTTACCTCTAATTATGCTGGCTCCGTGTGTGTGCGTGTGTGTGTCTGTGTGTGTGTGTGAGTGTGTGCCCATGTACATGTATATGCATGTGCCTGTGCCCTTGTGTGTGGTGGTGGTAGGTTGTGTGTGTGTGTGTTTGTGAATGACTTCTAGGTACTTGCTTTCAGATGAGGAATTCAGGAGACTTTTGTTCTGCTGCCCTCTTCCTGGCCCTGCACCCAGCCTGCACACATATTCCCTCCCCTGACCCTGTATTCTCCAGTGAGCTGATCTCATTATGGCAAATTTAGTTACAGCTGAAATCTCCTTGTAACAAAGATTATGTCCAAGCCCAGAGTAATGGAACCTAGTCGATTTCATTAAAATAAAATTGGTTACAATGAATAATTCAATAGGATGATTTTGTTTCCTCATCTCCTCTTTGTAGATCGAAGAGCTAGTATTTATAATGATTTTTTAAATTGGATTTTTGTTTAGGAAGAGATAATCACCAGTAATTCCTGACAGCCCCCCCTTACAAGATTGGAATAATTGCCCCATGAAGCTTCTTTTCAAATGCTAAGACTGGAAATTTCTTTCTCTCCTTTTCTCACATTAGTCGCAATAACATTTGGGTGATTTTTAAGCACAGCTGCTACCTCAACTCTTGCTCATGGGAGGTTCTGAGTGTGTTAATAATTCTCTTGTTTGAAGGTTGTTTTTAAAACATTTCTAAGAACTGGATGCTAGTGTTGAATTTGGAATTCCTGCTTCTCTTGCTGGCCCCAGCCCTGTTGTTTCTGAAGCAGGACATTCTACGTGATAGAGAGGCAATGCGTGAGTGTTTTCTGTCAGTGTCGTTCATTTGCATGTGGCAATGGGATGTGTGTGTGTGTGCGTGTGTATCTACAGTCAATTAAACACACATTTGCTGGGCACCTATCTAGCCTGTGCTTGAACATGAGAGGACAAAGATGAATAAACTGAAACTTGCTCTCAAAGAACCAGCAGCCTAATGGGGGAGCCAGACAGACAAAGAGATACTTCAGAGTTCAATATGATAAATGCAACCACACAGATGATTCCACCAAGTACAGATGTGGCACAGGGGGAGGATGAACCCTAGCCATTCATCTATCCATGCACTCATTCATTCATTCATTCATTCATTCATTCATTCATTCAGCAGGCTGGCACTATACATTGTTAAGCATCAGGAAATGCCATGTTACCATTTGTTTCCACTCTCCTGAGGGCATTCAAAAATAAATGCAAATGAATAAAGCCTTTAGTGATGTAAACATAAACAAAAAGTGAATGAAGAAATCATCAAATACGGGCAACAACTAAAAATGAGGTAGTCCTATTCTGTACCTCACCCAGTGATTCTTCACTGGACCCCAAAGGAAGGTCATATCTTTCTTTCATCTAGAAGCCCGGCCTACCCCACTAAACCTAAATCAAGAAAGCAATATTAGAAAGGAATGCCTGGGAATAGCAGCTCATCTGCAAGGCCAGGAGGCAGGCTGGTCTCTGAAAGGCCACCAGGCCAGGCAGCCAGAAGCACTGAGTCGTGTCTCTGGGAAATTTGAATCTCGGGGAAGGCAGGTGCTTCCTTGGTAGGATAATTGGAAAGGGGGCTCTCGGGACAGTATGGCCATCTCTAGAATCATACAATCACTGGTGGCCCCAAAACTCTCACTCCCTGGACTAAGCTGTCAGTCCCCTGGGAAAGAACTGTGGCACATAAATAGTGCATTAGGGGACTGAGGCATGAGTCACAGCTTCTTAGAATTGGGAAGGCCCTTGGAGATCAACAAGCTCAACTACTCTTTATTTTAAGGATGAGGGAGAAAAATAGGGCCCAGAGAGGTGGGGGAACTAGTCTAAAGCCACATAGCAAATTACTGTAGAATTACTGTTAATTCAGGGAGTACACAGCTTGGCGCCCCCTAAAAAGTGGGACTTCCAACATAAATTCATTCTTACCTCATTGAAATACATGATATATGCAAAATGGAGTTCTTTCTCCAAATATTAGTTATTACAGGCAAGGAAATAGGAGGACAGTCACTACCCTATCATACAGTGTTCCCTGCCCTAACAATTCCAGATCTAATCCTTTACAAATGGTATTCATGAAGGCCTAACAGTACATTTAATAAAAATATACTCAAGTGGCCACAGCCAATGACACTGCCTTAGAGGTGAGTAGCCTTGTGGGGCATAGTGGAGACTTTGAATGTCTGCAAGAAATGTCACACATGCTTAGGATCTTACCTGGGATGCTGCTGGCTGTCCGATGATGACCCAGCCTGGGCATTGCTGGTCTTGATGAGATACTGAAGCATTGGATGCCCATTGATCCAGGAATCCCTGGGGCGTGTAGACACCACAGTCCTTAATGCTGGTTTTTTGTTCAAACTCCTCACATACCCCATCACCATCATGGAAATAGCACCGGCTGGGTTCATCTGCAAAAGATTGACATAGAAAGGGAGAGAATAAATAAATATTTGTTCTTTGGCCTCAGCAATCAGCAGCAGCTGCAGAATCAGACCACCAAAACCATTGGTACTGTCAAGCCCATCATTGTTAGTCACAATGGACTATTACTCAGTCTTTAAAAAAAGAGGGAAATTCTGTCATCTGCAACAACATGGATGAACCATGTTCATGGAGACCACCATGTTATGGGAAACATGGAGGCCACCATGTTAAGGGAAATAATCCAGTCACAGAAGGACAAATGCTGCATGATTCCACTTATAGATGGCATGTAAAGTAGGGAAGCTCATAGAAGTAGAAAGTAAAATGGTGGTTTCCAGGGTCTTGGGGGAGGAGGAAATGGAGAGTTGCTTTTCAGTGAGTATGTGGTTTCAATTTGCAACATGAAAAAGTTACAGGAATCTGCTGTAAAATAGTGTGCCTATAGTTAACAATATTGTACTGTACATTTAAAATATGTAAAGAAGGTAGACCTCGTGTTGTGTGTCTATGCTGTAATAAAAAGTTCACAAACACTTTCACCTTCATTATTCGAAATATTCCTCATAAAAACTTCGTGTGGAAGATATTCTTCTTCCAGATGAGGAAACTGAGATTCCATACATCTTTAATAACTTGCCCAAGATCACACAGTGTGTTAATACCTGATCTGGGTCTCCAACTCAGGCATTCACTTTCCAAGTTCTGAGTGCAATATTTGACACAAAAGAATTTCACAGATGCAAACTGGGGGTTGTTTAACTGCAAAGAGGATTTCAATTTTGCATTAAAACATGAACTGATTTACAAGGGACACTGGCTTCAATTCCAGCTCTGAAACCAAATTGCTCTGTTATTTGAACAAGTCTCCTTGCCGCACTGGGCTCAACCATCAGAGCAGAGAAAGAGGTTACGCTATTGAGACACCAAGAACCCTTCCTGTCTAATGCTATAGGCTTCTAAGGGCTTGTCGGATACCCTAGGAGTTTTAGTTAAAGACCAAGTGAATTCTCAAGCTCCCATGTCATCTAAACCACAGCAAGTGCTTCTGTTTGGAATGATTTAAAGCTGCAGCCGGCTGCAATGATTCTCACTTAGCTGCAAGGACAAGGATAACAGAAGCACAAAGCTAGCAGTAGGATGCCTTCTAAGTAGGTATGACCTATGCATGTTTCTTGATATTTCAACACAGAACAATACAAGGAAAAACCTCAATGTGGCCATCCAAAAGAGATCACCTTGTCCACCTTTTTACTAATTCTAGCATCAGCTCTTCTGTGCTATTTTCCCAACTTTTCTAGGCAAAGCTAAATACCACCTCCTGTGTGGGTGCCTATTTTATAAAGATTTCTATCTTAACACTTATCACACTGTGCTGCTATTAAGTCTACATGTTGCAGGACTTTTGGAAGATTCTGAGCTCCTTGAAATATAGTTGCTAGCCAGTGTCTTAGGGTTACTATATAATTTATCATCCAAACTAGAGCACTTTGAAAATGACAGTGGTGCTATTAAAAATTATGTCTAGACAAAAGGAACATATCCTGGGAAAATCTGAATTTCTCAGGCAAATCAGGATATATGGTCACCCTAAGGCTTCTGCTTGATTTAGAACATTCTTCCACAAAATAATAGAGTGGAGCTCTGGAGAGGGCACTGAATTTAGGGCCAAAGACAAGGGTTTGGTTTCTGTCCCTTACATTAGCTATGTATCTTTGCACAACTGGCTTCACTTACTTCTTGGCCTCTTCCCCCTGTCCCCAATCTGTAATGTAGAAATTATAGTCCCAACCAGGATAACCTCAGGATAAGCATAGAACTCTAATAGGAAATGAACATAAATGTGCTTTGTACATCCTAGAATAATCATTGAGAGAAAAAAAAATACTCTTCTTTTAATGGGTCAATTTGCTTCTAAATGGAGGAATTAAATCAGCTTGTGAAATCAGTGCTCACTTGAAACACATTCAAGCAAATTTCCCCTAGCTAGAAAGAGCCCCTGCCAAGGAGAAACAAGACAGATTTCTACGATGCTACATATCTGAAAAGAAGAGTCATTGGATTCAGGGGCAGCAGAATGCTGAACTTCTTCCAAGCTCCAAAATCCCTTGTTTATTTCTGCCAACAGTTTACCTAGTGAAATACTATCAAAGGACCCCAAATAGGGCCGGGCACAGTGGCTCATGCCTGTAATCCCAGCACTTTGGGGAGAGCCAAGGCAGGCAGATTGCTTGAGCAATCAGATGAGCCTGAGCAACATGAGACCCTGTCTCTCCAACACATACAAAAGTTAGCTGGTCACAGTGGTGCACATCTAGTCCTAGCTACTCAGGAGGCTGAGGTGGGAGGATTTATTGAGCCCAGTAGGTCAGGGCTGCAGTGAGTAGTGATCACACCACTGCACTCCAGCCTGGGTGACAGAGCAAGACCCTGTCTGAAAAAAAAAACAAGCAAAAAAACAAAAAGAAAAAAGAAAAAAGAGAGAAAAAGAAAGAATGAGCAAAAGAAACAGAATAAATCAATTCATTATAAGTGACCAGCAGCATTCACGGCAGTTCAACCATAGAAAGAATACAGGCTCAGTACTTCTCAGTAGCTCCAAGCTCTTATGAATGTGGCCACTCCACATATCGTATAACCTAGGCCCAATCCAAGAGTGACCAGCCATAAATCCAGAGTTTACTCTTCAGAAACCCAATACAGAGAACTGAAAAGAGCAAGGGTTTTGACATCAGGCAGAAGTAGGTACAAATTTGAATTCTGCTTCCTATAAGCACTACAAAGAGGACAAAAATAAAATAACCTAACCTCTCTGAACTTCATTTCCCTCATCTGAAAAAAAAAAAAAAAAAAATGGAGGTAATGATATTTACCCAGCATGGTTGCAGTGATTTCAGATGATTGTGGGTATAATACTGGCCCCTTCATCCATTTTATCTAATGGAAAACTAAGCTCGAGGAGGAAGCCATCTGCTTCCAGGTCACAGAGACAGGTGGTAGCAGAGCAAGAAGTAGAAGACTGGCCTTTTTACACCTAGCAGAGAAATCTTCCCCCTACATGCCATAGCTACAGAATGATGAAAACAACCTCTTGGAAATAAGATCATAGGGGTGCCTAACTCTTGGTATCACTTTCTTCTCCTCCAATATAAAGAAAAATAGGGTAAGATTATGTTCTCTGTAAGGGTAAGATCTAGTCTCTAAAATAACTTAATTTCCTTAACAAAAAACCTCTCACAATGACAGAAATTGGGGTTATATTTTAGTTCTTCTAAACGATAATTTCTTCCTGATTATGTTTAAGACCACAATAAATTTGTCTGCTAGGAATCAGCAGAACCTGAGAATGGAGGAAAGGTAGAAATAGACATAGGTAGGTAAACAGGTATGCAGGCAGGTCGATAAGTAATAGATGATATATAGATAGGTAGAGGAAGAGTTAAAAGACAGAAAAAAAAGATGGAGTTAAAAAGAAAAGGGAGAGAGAGAGAAAAAAAGAGAGAAGATGCAGTTTCTTCCCCAAGATTCTGCTGACAAAGCTATTGTGAATCTCTTTTTAAAATAACATCCTTGGACACAGCTATTCAGTTTCTGTTGCTACTAGTGTCCCGGGGGCCCTTCAGCTACATCTGCCAGCCCGTGTCTAGGGAATTCTCTCTCCCTCTCTACTCCCTCTGCCCCAAGCACAGAAGAGAACAGAGTGAGGAATGGAATACAAATGTGCGGCCGGAAAAAACAAAGACAGCAACAACAAAACACTAAAACAAACTGGTCTTGTTTTCATTACATCAGTTTACTTGGTGCTCCCTAAATACTTTCTGCTAGATGCTGAGCAGGTTTTAGTGAAAAAGAGTCTGAAGTCAATACCAAGGTCAAATAACTTCCATGTAGTAGCCAGGTGGCATTGATAATAATACAGTACGTTTCATTGTGAGGGGTACTATGAAAATTATACACAGACATACACACGCATGTGCACACACACACACTTTTATACACATACACATCCTGAAAACATAATACACTTTCAATAAATATTTGTTGAACGAATGAATGACCAAAATCTGGCATCCCCGATGTATATACTCTCAACCAAATATAGTTTAAAGTCTGTACCCTTTGACTATTTTCTTTAGGCTACATCTTAGGGAGAAGGAAATGGAGCTGTAAGCCAGGTGGTGACTAGCTGATAGTGGGATTGCACTGGGCATTCTGATTTCTCCATCCCACGCCATCTTCCCCTCATATCAGGGAATTCCTCACTTCAGATTCATTCCCTTTCATGTGATGACACATTTAGAAATCTGCTCTATCCAGCTAGGAGACTTGACGTGGGTAGGTGCCATTAGCAAAGTCTGTCTTCCTCAGTTGAGATTTCATATGCCAGAAACTTTCTTTTCCTTTTGGAAGAAATGAGTTCAGCTTCTAGAGCCCGAGGCAGATTGACTTTGTGTAAGTGGACAGACATAGTTGATATTGCCACCAGCTGACTTATTTTCATTTGTCTGGAGCATCAAGGTGAAATGCCATGTCCCTGAGTTCCTGAGGCATGTCTGCAGGACACTACTTAAGATGCACAGAGATCGTTATTCCCATTTGAAAGCTTGGAAAACCAAATCTTAGGAAAATGATATTAGCTTACCTTGAAGCAAAGGCTCAGGTTAGAGCTATTGTTGAGTTCTTATCCTTGAAGTCAGAAACCCTGGATTCAAGCTCTTGATCTATCTCTGATTATTGGTTAATCTTGGACATGGTATTTCACCTCCCTATGCCTCAGTTTCCTCATATATAAAATGAAAACAAAATTACATTTTAGACTTTCTCAACAAGGTTCTGAGGATGATCAAATAGCATAACAGACTGAGATGGGAAAATAATACTGGTCTTAAAGACACAGGGTCTATTCTTAACAGTGATGATAATGAGGTTGGAGTTGGAGAAGAAGTCTTCTTAATTAGAGATTCTACTTTTCTCTACCCAGCCCTAGACCCTAAGGTATCTTGAAGGATAGACATGATCAAAGAGGATGCATGAGCTATTTTCAATATAAATGCCAAGGAAGCAAGTAAACAAACAAAAGAAAAAAGAAACAACCTAAAGAAAAGAATATATTGATTTACATTGGAATGATTTCAACACAATTGGTGGACAATAATTAACTTAGCTGGATTAGAAACTTTGGGAATTTATGATGTCACTAGAATCGCTCAGGTGAATAAGTGACAGAAATAGCTAAAGAAGTTAAAGAAGTCAGAGCTGGAGAAGGGAGGAAGAAATTAAATCATTCGTGTCTTCTCAGTACAAGATATTAGGGATAATTTTCACAAGGAAACTTGCCTTCACATTGACTCTTATCAGTTTCAAAACGTTGAACAGATAGTCATAAGTTATTGGTTACTGTAAAAGCTAACTGAAGTCAATGTGCTCTTCAAACATGGCCTGAGATAATGTGTATTCTCCAGGATACTGGGATAATTTAAGGTATTTTGGCTATAAGTCTTCTACCTGACATACAAATCTTACCATACCCCTCCTTTGATAGATCTCCACTACTTATAGAAGGTCATTTCCTGTCAGACATGGTGGCTCATGCCTGTAATCCCAGCACTTTGGGAGGTTGAGGTAGGTGGATCATCCGAGGTCAGGAGTTCAAGACCAGCCTGGCTAACATGGTGAAACCCTGTGTCTACAAAAAATACAAAAATTAGCCAGGCGTGGTGGTGTGTGCCTGTAATCCCAGCTACACAGGAGGCTGAGGCAGGAGAATCGGTTGAACACGGGAGGAGGTTGCAGTGAGCTGAGATCACACCACTGCACTCCAGCCTGGGCGACAGAGCGAGACTCTGTCTCAAAAAAAAAAAATGAATAAATACATAAAAATAATTTTTAAAAACATCATTTTCCTTAGCTTGGCATACAAGACCATCCAAAAACTGTCTTCTTCATGCACATTCCACACCAACAATTCCGTTTCATTTCTCCATGCCCTTACAAAGCTTGTTTTTCTCTGCCTGAAATGTGCTTTCCATTTTTCACTTCGCTAACTCCCACTGGTTCTTCAAGGTTCATCGAGAGCATCTCCTTTGCAAGTCTTCTCTATTCCTCATCCTTTTTTCCTGACTCCCACCCTAGCTGAGTGTCATTCCTGTGTTCTCACAGTTCCTAGATTTCTTCCAACACAGTTTCCTCACTGTCTATCTGCGGGTCTGTTTCCTTATCAGGCAGACAAGATCTCTGCGAACAGAACTGTGAGTCCTTCACAGTAGTATTTCCAACCCATAACAGTGCTCAGAGTAAAGGGGACACCAAACCAGTGATTGAGGAATATATGACTAGATGAACAACAAATGAAAGGTAACAACGGATTTATCTTTGAGTTCATTTATTACAAGATTATACATAGTCTAAACTAACTAGGTGCTTGTGTACTTTTTCATAATGCTATTACTGACCATATCATGATAGTACTACAAACCAGATTTCATCAAAACAGAGGCACCTTCTTATAGGGTATGTCATACTTTTTCTAAAAGATTTATCAGCTTCACTATAAAATTTCCTCAAACCTTGGGATTGCAGTTTTCAAAATTAAACCCCAAGGGATTGCTTCTCAAACATTTCTGAGATGCCCAGCTAACACAAAGAACCCAGTAATTCATTTTTGATTATTTCAGCAATGAATGAGCAACACATAAGAGCTACCAAAGCTTTCTGGAGATTTTAGGAGTGAGGGCTATTGCAATCCCCAGCTAAAATATCTCCTAATCAGCAGATGAGAACTGGAGAAGTCTATAAATTCATTTAATCAATATACTAACATTTGCTTGTTGTGCTGGTGCTGGAAATACATTTATGAATCAGGACAGGCCCTCCTCCAATCAATACTTCTTGGGAAAATGAGAGAAGGCTTCCTTGACAAAATGATTTGGGGGAAATATCTTAGAGGGTATAAATAATTTGAGCATGCAAAGAGAGGTGTCTGAGTAAAGGATAAACTTTGACCAATACTTGAGCAAGGGAATGCAGTAAATCCTGGAACTAATACAGTGAGAAACTGATCTGAAGATAGATTTAAAAAAAGATTGCAATACTATGTTAAATAAATTGAAATTATCCCTTAGGAATGAGGAGACTGAAAATTTTATTTTTTATTTTTTATTTTTTATTTATTTATTTTTTGAGACCGAGACTTGCTCTGTCGCCCAGGCTGGAATGCAATGGCACGATCTTGGCTCACTGCAACCTCTTCCTCTTGGGTTCTAGCAATTATCCTGCCTCAGCCTCCTGAGTAGCCGGGATTACAGGCACCCGCCACCACATCCAGCTATTTTTTGTAATTTTAGTAGAAACAGGGTTTCACCAGGTTGGTCAGGCTGGTCTGGAACTCCTGACCTCAGGTGATCTACCGCCCCCCACCAGCCTCCCAAAGTGCTGGGATTACAGGTGTGAGCCACCATGCCTGGCCCAGTTTTCAATATATACTTCCGGGAGCAAAATAGTTGGTTACCCTTAAGTAAGTCTCAAAATTACTTTTGGAAATCTCTGATTTCACTTTTTGTAACATTCACTGGTATTGGCTAAATATAACTAGTCTGGGAAGTTACTGAGGTTACTAATCTTCCAGCTCATTGATGAGCCAAAAAGAAAGCCAAACATACACAAAACTACCTGTAGATGAGAAGATGAGAGTTCTTAGTCACTAATTTAGAGCTCAAGGAGAAAGCAAAGATTTTGAATGTGCACTCTTCTGAAATGAACCTTTTTCCAAACAATGAGTGGATTCACCTGTCTAAATTTCTTGCAAATAAAGATAGGACAGCTTTTGAGAAATTAGCATCTATTTCTATTTCTAGCTAATAAAACAGTGATTGGCATTATGATATTCTCTTTTAGTCCAATGATTACTTTTCAAAAAGATCTTTAAAGGCCAGAAAAAAAGTAGAATATTTTAAGTTTAGCTGTTTATTTAGAGATGAGTTCAATAACAACAGTCTTTATGCCACATCAAAATTCTTCCAAACAGCAACAAAAAGAAAAACCCACACACACAACAAAGCGCGATCTTTGTACTTAAACATTAGTTTCTTGGAACAAGGGGAGCAGGAGTGCTTACCCGCTGAAGGTTTACAAAGAGGAAGCTTGGGTGGGGCCGGGAGGTGGCTATATATTGGCATATGTTTCCTCTGGGACAGAAATATCTTGACTTTATATAGCCTATCTTTCAAAGGCTTCGTGTCAAACCCACATTGCTGACCTCATTTAATTCTATTCAAACCAGGGTTTCTTCTTAACCTCCTCAACCAGATCAGCCTGCCCAGAGTACAAAAGACAGGGTAGTGAGGGCTCCTAAGGAACCAAGAATCTGCTAACAAGCTTCAGATGCTGATTAGGTCTACTGAATCTGAGGAGCTTAAGTTGGTTTCTGGTTCCTTCAAAGGTTGGCCACATACCCACATTGGCCAGAAATTCCTCCCTGTGTTTCACTGTGAGAATCAAGCATCCTCCAACAAACTGAAGGCACTGGAAAAGAAGAGCGTCCCTGGAAGTAGTCACATTATCACACTAACTCTACACTCAGGCCCATCAAGGAAGGCACCTGTAGCACAGCCTCATATTCTATCTACTTAGCCCTTACACACTCAAAACTGGCTTTGCATCTTCCTCACCTCAATCCCTTCTCACAAAGCAGCCTATGAATCTATGAATGATTTATCTAAAATATGAATATTTTCATGTTTGAAATACTTTATTTATTTATTTATTTATTTATTTATTTATTTATTTATTTATTTTGAGAGAGAGTTTTGCTCTTGTTGCCCAGGCTGAAGTGCAATGGTGCAATCTTGGCTCACTGCAACCTCCGCAGGTTCAAGTGATTCGCCTGCCTCAGCCTCCTGAGTAGCTGGGATTACAGGAATGCACCAACAAGCCGGCGAATTTTTTGTATTTTGAATAGAGATGGAGATTCTCCACATTGGTCAGGCTGGTCTCGAACTCCCGACCTCAGGTGATCTGCCTGCCTTGGCCTCCCAAAGTGCTGGGATTACAGGCGTGAGCCACTGTGTCTGGCCTGTTTGAAATACTTCATAGACTCCTACAAAATTTTAACTTCCCCAACTAGCTTTCAAGTCTTTTTGTAATCTAGCTGCAACTTTCCTATTTATTCTTAGTTCCAACCACACCTCCACCGTCAAATGCATCCAGTTCTTTCCCAGAACTCACATCTCAGAGCATCTGCCCTTACTTCGTTAGCCTGAAAGGCTGGTCCTGCCTTTGAGTCTTCCATTAAGATTTAATTCTAGCAACTTCAGCTCCATGACATCTCTCACTTTTCCGCATCACTACTTGTTTGGTACAAACCATTTCCCTCTATGTCCTACATCATTAGTGTCCCAAATCAGCAAAATAGAATATAGCCCATCTAAAGATTTAAAAATGTAAAAACTCTTGAGAAATACAAAGTTTTTAAATTAATAAAAACGTAAACCTCCTTTCATTCTGTTATACGTCTCCTAAATACTATTTCTCCTACCCCACATTTCTCTTTCTATGATTCACAGTAAAATTTATTGCGTTATCTAAACTAGTGTTACTCACTTTGTCTCCTACACTTCACCCATCGGTTCTCTCCAGTCTAGCTTCTATACTCACCACTCCACCAAAATCAATCTCATTAACGTCATCATCAACCTCAAAGTTGCTAAAGCTGAGCATAATGTCAAAATCCCCATCTTGCTAGACTGCCTTGAAGCATATAAAGAAGTAGCCCCCTCCTGCTTCTTGCAGGCCTCCCTCTCTTGACTTCCATGACATTATGTCATCCTAGTCGTCTGGGCTTCTCCCCCACAGACTCATTTGAGGGCTTCTCCTTCCCTAACTCTACATGGAATGCTGCCAGACTTCAGGGTTAGATGGGGACCCCTTTTTCTTTTTTATCTACAGTTTCTTATCCTGTCTCAGTTTCTAAATAAAAATTTTAAAACCTCTATGTGCCAATGACTGAAACATTTATAGTCCTAGATATGACCTCTTCTCTGAGTCCCAACTGCCTAAAATTATATCTCTACCAAATATCTACCTATTTAAAGGCATCACAAAATCATCAAAAGACATCAAAAAACATATCTAAAACAAAAATACTGATTTCTCCCTACATTCCCTTTTTCTCCACCTTAGTAAATGACAACACGATCGCTTAACAATGGCCAAACCAAAACCTTCCCGGTCATCTGTCCTACTTTTTTTCAGCTCACCCTTTAACACCACAGAAAGTCCATCAGTATACCTTATAGGATCCTTTTCCCTGGGAAATTTCAAATAGATCTACTTTGTTCTATCATTACCACCCTAGTTCAAGCCAACATCACTACTGCTGCAATTCTCACTTAACCAGCCTATCTGCTTCTCTTTTCTCAACCATTTGTTTCCCAACTATCCCTCCTTCAGAACATAGCTATAGTGCTCTTCTAAAAACATAAACTACGCCATGCCATGCCCCTCATCTAAAACTCCTCAATGGCTTAACATCTCATGTGGAAGAGTTCAAAGTCTGTATCCAGGCCCACAAGCCCCTGATTTATCCCTCCATCTTCTGTTACTCTCCTCCTTGCTCACTACCTTCCATTCATTCATGCATTCATTCATTCATCCAGACAGACATCTATCGACACAACAAGTGTCTATTCCTTAAGTAAGCATCCAAGAACCTGAACTTGATGTTCACATTTTCTGGAATATCTCTTTCTTGGCTTTTCTGATGATCTCTTCATTATTTAGCAGTCATTTCAAATATTCAAATAACAAGCAGTGAATTCACATTCTAATCCTCCATCCCCACTGCAAAGTAGCATACCATATTGTTTTATTTCCTTTACTGTAGTATTCACTATTTTAAATAAATTTTTATTTTATTTAAGGTAAATAAAATAAAAAATAAAAAAAATATTTATTTATTATTGTTCCCTGCTCCCATACAACCAACACAAGTTTAATAGAAGCATGTTTCAAAGTGCATCTTTTCCATCGGGGTCAAGAAAACTACCTGGCTATATTATGTCATGTTTAAAAATGCATGAATAAGTGAATAAATGAATGAATGATTTTGTACAGCTCTTGAATTTTCAGATATTTCTGGCCCTTGTCTTATTGTAATTAATATCCCGAATACTTAGGATAGTGTCAATCTCATAGCAGGTACTCAGTAAATGATGAATTAACAAAGTTATTTTGGAGTTTTAGAATCTCTGTTATCAATGATTCTGAAGATGTCTCAAACCTGATTTCAATCTGCTTTAGCAGAGAGTATTATGTAAAAATTTTTATGAAAATATTAATTATAAAGAGGTCAGAGCATGAATCCAAGCACATATTAGGGGGAAAATCCAATTCTATACAAATTGTCCCACAATATATTTTTTTTCCTATGAGACATCATGCCTCAACATATGTCTTATATATTGTTTTATTTTGTATCCTAACTGAATTTGAAAAGAAATGGAATATCTGGATAGGAAAGGTAGCACATATTAGACTAAAATTTAATAAAGAGATTTGACAGTCTTATGAATTGGAACTTGAAGATGCATTTACATCACCTTAAATTTAGTATAGTAATTTGAATGGCTTAAAAAGATTGTAAGCAAAGATAGTAATCCTTATAAATGACAATGCAGCCAACAGAGCAGAATGTTCAAAGCCCTAAATGACTTTCAGCCAGTTCTCTTTTGGGTTTCAATGATATCTCAAGATATGAAAGAGGGGGTAAAATCCAGTGTCACGTGAATTATATAGCAGCCAAGAGATAGGCCGGCATTCAAACCACAAACAGAAGGAAGAGCAATACCTAAGACCCAAAGGTCTATAAAAGTATGGGCAGGAAATAATGAAATGAAATTTGGCCTGGATAATATAAGCTAATAAACGGAAAAATAATCCAAAACATTGATATGCAGACAGCGTGCAAAAAGTGGCAAAGAAAGAGGGTAATAAAAGATGGCAAACTACAAAGGGAGTTTCAGCAGTTTTAGTGTGATTGTATCTCCATATTAAAAAGAGAGAGAGAGAGAAGGAAGGAAGAAAGAAAGGGAGAGAGAGAAAGAAAAGAGAGAAAATATGAGACAATTTCTCAAACTCTGCAGCCTGCTACAGTAATGGGCAGGGAGTCAAGGGAACTGGAGATTAGAATAGATGCCCTGATCAACCCTATGACTTTGGACAAGTCACTTTCCCTCTCTGGGCTGCAGTTTCCCCTTGTATAGAATAAGAATTAAATCAAGTAGCTTTGTGATCCCTTTTAGCTGTGTCACTCTAAGATATATTTGGTTCTTGACATTTTGCCCTTTGATCACTAAATCAGTTATTCAATTAAGAGGGAAAACATGAAAAAAAAAAAGATGGAGAAACATGATCAGCAAAATGAAGATCAAGAAGGGTGTGGATGATGAACCCATTCTGAAAAACATGCATAGAACTGTAACGAAAAGCAGATGGAATAAGGGGCCAGAAGTTAAAGTGTGTACCTCAACTCTGTTGCTAACTTACTTTCATGGTACCAGTAACATATATCATCATTCTGCATCTGACTCTTTTTGCTTATTAAAAAAATGACAGTACTACTTTTCCTACCCATTTCCAAAGTGGGTGTAAAGATAAAGTAAAATAATGCTATGAAAACTAAAAACTACTCAAACATAAAAACTATAAGCAGTGTTGTTTTCACATTTTACTTTTGCAGATACAATCCAGACCTCATCTCCCCAATTATCAAATGACTTTTCTAATTTTTTGTTTAGGTCTTAGCTCAACCATTACCTTCTCAGTGAGGACTTTTCTAAACACACTATCAAAAAATAGTTTTCACCTTCACTAGAGTGTCTATACCACTAGTCTATTTTATTCCCTTCATAGCATGATCTCACTTCTTCAAATGTTTGCTTGATAATTGTATTCTCTCTAAAACAGAATGGCAACTCCGTGAGAGCAGAAACATGGGCTGTTGTGTGCATTGTTGCAGTCAGATACTAGTACATAGAAGATAATCAGAAATATTTGTTGAACGAATGAACGGTTTAACACTGTAAGGTTCTCTAGACATTCTATATGATTCTAGTTCCTATGCTTCTCTGTATAAAAGTGGCAACTGAAACTTAGAAATATTAAGTAACTCACTGAATGCCGCATAATTGTTAGAGGTCAAGGGTTCTGACTGGCTGATTAAGGCTTATTATACAAATATTGGGAATATTCAATGTGAAATAAAAATTGCTCTGTGAGAAATGCATGTTTGTAAGCATTAAGTAAAGCAATGCATGCAAATGAAAGTCTATATATATATGGCTATATATCTATAGATATATATATGCTATATATATAGCTATATATATTCTATATATATATATATGCATATCTATTCTGCAATCCAGTAAAACAAGCAGCCCGTCATTCTGATAGGGCATGCATAAGATTCCAGCAAAGAAAGAAGCTTGGACAAGTGGATGCTATGTCTACCAATGGGCCAAGGACTCGAGGATGAGTTAGGCACCACATGAAAACCAAGCCAGTTACCCCAATCTGGCATAGCTGGTTGTGACTAAGGTGACCGCAGCATGCTATGTTCTTGGTAGGGCTCCCCTGCAGAAACCAGAGTGTTAAAATGGATCCCTCCCACCCTGAACTCTGACTGGTTTGGTTCACCTCAAAGACCATCCTCCTGCTATATGGTTTAGATAAGTCTAAAAAGATGAGCCATTCAAGCCACAGTGTCTTCTATCTTCAAGCTGGTGAGACACACTGCAGTCCTCTACAGAACAGAAGAGAGACGGTGCACAAGATTGCTCTTGGGTAAGTTTTCTTTCTCTTATGTAATGAATGGGTTATTCTTCAGCCCTTAGAATAAAATACTATAACAACTTAAATCTATATGCTCTGATTTGTATTGCTTAACTAATTTTCTTCTTTAACAAGGTGTGTATATGTCTTTCTCATCTCTCAATAAGAAGAGGGAAAGCAGGGAGAGAAGGAAGAAAGAGGGAGGGAGGGAGGCAGGAAGGAAGGAAGGGAGGGAGGGAGGGAGGGAGGGAGACAGAAATAAATTGGTCCTAAATCTTTTCTCTTTTTCTTTTTTTGACACGGAGTCTTGCTCTGTCACCTGGGCTTGGGTGCAGTGGCGCAATCTCGGCTCACTGCAACCTCCGCCTCTCAAAAGCATGAGACTGCAGATTGAGTCACTGGCTATAGATTCCAAGCTAGAGGCCAGAGAAGTTGTCTCCAGTCCTAGCTGGACCAGTCATGGCTGAAGAGACCAATTCTGGGCCACTGATGTGGTAGGATATGGTCAAAGAATAGGACCCTGGATAGGCACCAATCACTGAGCAATAATCATGTAGGCATGAAGATGCTTAATCTGAAGAAAAGAAGGCTCAGGGAGGACACAGTGGAAAACTCTTCTAACAAAGCACAGTTGGTCTAAAATTGAAAGTGGTTGCCTTAGAAGATACTGAGTTATTCATTCAACTTTTCCCGACAGGAACTTGATGATGATTGATAAGGTGTACTCTGGTCCCTGCCTTCCTCTGCAGGCTTCTCTCTTCTCCAACGCACTCTAGTCTAAGCTCCAAACACAAATTGTCGTTGCCCCAAGTGGACCATGTTCCCTCTCACCTCCCCACCTTTGCAGAAGCTTTCTTGAAATCCCCAGTTCTGCCTTTTCTATGACTAGTCCCCATTTGTCCTTTATTTATAGTTTAACCTCTCGAAAACCTGTCTGGAAACCCACCCCCAGAAGGGCTAATGGCTCCTCACTAGGTCTTCCTATACCATCATCCGCTTCCCCAGTTAAAATTGTACTTAGCGTATTTGTGAAATGAATAACTGGATGACTTTCTCCATGCTGGGCATTGTGCTAAATGTTTCAAATACGTAATGCATTCAATTCTAGAAGAGCTCCGTGTTTGGTACTATTATTATCTCCATTTTACAGACAATGAAATTGAGGTTTCGGCCGGGCGCGGTGGCTCACGCTTGTAATCCCAGCACTTTGGGAGGCCGAGGTGGGCGGATCACGAGGTCAGGAAATCGAGACCACGGTGAAACCCCGTCTCTACTAAAAATACAAAAAATTAGCCGGGCGTGGTCGCGGGCGCCTGTAGTCCCAGCTACTCGGGAGAGGCTGAGGCAGGAGAATGGCGTGAACCCGGTAGGCGGAGCTTGCAGTGAGTCCAGATCACTCCACTGCACTCCAGCCTGGGCGACAGAGCGAGACTCCGTCTCAAAAAAAAAAAAAAAAAAAGAGAAATTGAGGTTTCAAGAGGGTAAGTCATTCCCATGCTGTCCAGTTAATCTATTTTGTATGGATGTGGATATTCCGGAGAATCTGATGAGATGGGCGGATCTGATTCTCTCTGGGATGCCCTACGATTTGGCACTACTTGGGGGCTCAGGGGCCTGATGGAGCTGTGATCACAACCTGGCTCTTCACTAATTAGCTGGTGTCAATGACCAGCACACTTTAGCCCTGAGTCCCAGTTTCCTCTTTGGCAAATTGGCAAAATAATCGCTATCTTCCCAACTGTTATGAGGACAAAAAAATGAGAAGCTGTTGAGAAAGCACATAGCACCACATCCAGCATTTAAAAAACAAATTTTTTAAAGTAAAAGATGAGGAGTTTCCCTTTCCTTAAAGGAAGTAATCTGTCTCTGCTACCTTGTGCCACAGTTAAACTGCACAGGCTCAATAACTTATGTTTTGGTTAAACGTTTTTAATTTTTTTAGAGTGAAATCCGAGTTTTTGTTGGCAAGTGATTGAACACGCTGGGCCCAGCCTCCAGGCCCACAGTCCATTAGGAAATTTACGAGGCGAGATGGGGACCTTCAGCTCAAGTACTCCCTTCAGACGCAGTACTTACAAAGCCATCAATTTCCTTAACAAAGAGCATTGGCTTAAATGCCCCTTAAAGCAGTGTTATTTACACAGCTATCCACTTCCTTTTGAATTCTCTGCCTGGGGGGTGGCAGACCTGCAGTTCTTTCCAGCTACGAGTTAATTAGGCTCTCTCCCCAAATGGAAGCAAGCCGCAGACTGAGATTTGGTATTAAAAAGCAGCTCAATTTGGGGCCATCCGAGAGTCTTATGGGGTGATCCAAATACCACCAAAATCACTGGTTCCACCCACCCATTCTTCTAAAATTCTAAAGCCTTTGGACCTTACCAAAGAGTAATGACCTCTGTCAGTATAGAGCTAGAGAAGGAAAGGCAGCGTTTGAGCCTGTCTCTACTTAGTAAAAGAAGCCTCAAAAAAGTACTGCTGGCTAAGATAGCGCACTTTCTACCTCTTGGTGTATCAGTATAGTAACATTAACATTTTAAAGAAACCCCCACCCCTTTTGTGGAGGAACTAGGATTTGGATACAAGCAGCCCGGTTCTGGGGTCTAAGCATGAAACCACCACCCCAGGCCACCTGACCCAAGATAACCTGCCTGAGATGACAGCTAAGGAGGAAAGTCTCCGATTCAAACAGGGTTGTCTGACTCTAAAGACCAGCAAAGCTCAACTACACTTTCTTGCCTGAAAAATAAAACTGTCCCTTAAGAAATACATCCTTCTTTTACTCATTTATTCTATATTTACTGAACTAAAAATTATTTGTCAGTCCCTGGACTAACTCTTGGGAAACCAGATAAATTAAAGCAGGTCTCAGTGCTCCAAGAACTCAGGTCCTAGTGAGAGGGGAGATATGTAAATGATGACGGCACAGGATTCTGACCTGAGGTACAAGTTACTCTGGGAGCACAGAGAAGGGACCCCCAATGCAATCTTACCCAGATTTAAGAAGGTTTCCCTTAGGAGGCAACACCTGGGCTGTATCTCTCAGAGGAGGAAAGGGTGGTGGAGAGCACATTTCAGCACGGGGACACTGTGAGCAAATGAGATGAGGCCAGCAATAAAGTAGGAGGTATAAAGCACAAGATGGTATTGGAGTATAAAATGCAAATCCCGGCCGAGGCGGGCAGGACACAGGGTCAAGAGATTGAGACCATCCTAGCCAACATGGTGAGACCCCATCTCTACAAAAATACAAAAATTAGCTGGGTGTGGTGGTATGTGCCTGTAGTCCCAGCTACTCGGAAGGTTGAGGCAGGAGAATCACCTGAACCCAGGAGGTGGAGGTTGCAGTGAGCCCAGATAGTGCCACTGCACTCTAGCCTGGCAACAAAGTGAGAATCTGTCAAAAAAAAAAAAAAAAAAGAAAGAAAGAAAGAAAGAAAGAAAGAAAAAGAAAAGAAAAGAAAAGAAAATCCTGGGCTCAGATCATGCAAGGTCTTAAATGCCACAGCAAGGAATTTAAATTTATCTCAAGGGCAGCATGGAGCCATCTGACACTCTCAATTGGAGGGCAACAAAAGGTGTCTGCACTTTAGAAAGCTTGCTCTCACCTATGGGCAGGTAGATTGGGGCAAGCAAAAAAACGAATAAGCAATATGTTCATTTTACAAGCGTCCTCTTATAAAAGCCTAATCAGGAGCTGAAGGGGGCCTCAGGTAGAGTAATGATCATAGGGCGAGAGAGACTGATTTGGACACAGACAAGATAACGTTTTCAAAGTAAAATGGGAAGAATGGCAATTATTTGGATGTGGGAAATGGCAGAGAGGGAAGAGTTATGGATGTTTCCCAAGCTTCTGTTTAAATGTCTGGTTGGCTACTGGCGCCACCAGTTGAGATTAGGAAAAACACTTGCAGCAGGTCTGGAAAGAAAGATGGCAAGCTTTGTGTAAGATGTGTCGAATGTGAGTTCCCGTGGGTCGTCAAAGTAGAGCAATTAGATATACAAGTTCATGGGAAAAAAAAAAAAAAAAAAAAAAAAAAAGTCCCAGACTAAAGATAGAGATTTTGGAGTCATACAAGGAAAGAATGGAGAATGAGAAGTGTGCCTATTATGGAACATTGGAGACTGCTGATACTTAAGGAGTAGGTGAAAGAAGGTCTGTGGAGGGATGGTCAGAAAAGTTAAGAAAAACAGAAGAGGCTAACGCTTCACAGGTACCAGGAGTTCTGAATTTCAAGAAAGAGCCAGATAAGACAAAAGAGAAAAATACTAAAATATCTCTGTTTGAACATGCTATTTAATAGAATCTCATGCATGGCTTCCCTAAAGAATGATTCTCACATTTCTGCTCAATCTCTTCCGGGGACAGGTCACTCTCTACTTGTAAGAACTAGATTATTATTTTTGTTAGCCATAATAATCAATATTTGTTGATCACTTTCTGGAAGACAGGAACTGTCACAAACACAGGCATCCTTGGCCTAGCATGAACCTGGCACATAAGAGGTGCTCAATAAATAAAAGCCTATGTGATGAATGAATAAGTTTATAAATTAATAAAACAATATATCATAACACTCCTATGAAGTCAGGAAAATCACTTCTATTTCTCAGGTGGAAAAAGGTATTTGGGGGAAGAAGCCTGAGGCAGACAAGTGGTCCTTGTGCTTCGGGGCAGGTCAATCAGCTTTTCCTCCCTCCCTGTCCCTTTAGAAGTTCTCTTGGCAAAAAGCACACGGACAAATGGAAAAGGGATTTCAGACTCTCGTGGAGACCATTCCTTGGTAATGAGGCTGAACTCAAATTATACACGTGGTTTTGGACTCCTAAACTGAGGAACCAGCTCCAGCCAGGACCTTTCAGAGTCCTGCCAACGGCGGCTGATAGTTTAATTTAAACTTATGGATAATTTGGGCTGGGTTTCTGACTGCTGTTGAAAGCTAAAATCACCCTGATTTCTCTTTGGGTCAGTTCGCCAAGAGTATTTTGTTGGCCATTGAAGAGCATCCCATTCAGGGAGGTTGATCTTTTTTAAAATACTGCTCTCATCATGCTATGCCTCTGCCCAGAAACTACTGCTTGCTATGGGATGAGAACTGCCCACTCACCCCCTGTGACTTCCCTGGAGTAGCTTCCTTTAGGACTGGTGCACTCACTGTACAGAGAAAAACCCTCTGTCTGGATCTTTATAGTGGCAGAGTGTCAAACCTGGTCTTATCTGAGTCCCACTGTCCAGAAATCTTTCCCAGGCTCACCAACCCCCCAACCAGGGGCTTTCCACTGCTCCCAGGGGGCCTCTAATGCCAATCCCTTCATATCTTTAATGACCACTGTCTTCCGCAGCCCTCCAACAAAGGTTTCTGCTGCTTAACCCTGCATTGCACAGAGCTTTGTATGCAGCAGGTGCTTAATATAGACAAAAACCAGTGTGAGCCTGGTCACATGCATTTTAGGCTGATTGCAGGACCACCATGGCTGCTGCTTGGAGGAGAGAGAAAAGCAACCGTGTGCTTGAGGGCAGAGCGACAGGCACTGGACCTAGGCTATTTTATCTTTCTGTCCAGTAAGTTAAAATGAAAAAAACTCAGTCCTTTAATAATATTATAATTTCTTATTTGCTTTATGTTAACATATCTTTGGTACTTAATCAGTATTGGCCTAGAGAAAGTCGGTGGTTTTTAGTTTCTTCCTCTGTTAAGTATTTAATGATCTGTAAACAAACACTTCAGACAGTGTTTCTTAAAAAGACCCTGGGATCCTTTTGTTATGTGAAGATTTCTTTAGCTCCGTGCATTGTTTCCCCTTCTCATTATCTGTTTGCTGCTAGGCTGTTCAGCCCTTGAGAGTACACACTTTATTAGATAACCTTAATGATGGAGATGTAGCATAAATTAGTAGTTAAGCCTGAGGGCTTAAGAGCCAGAGACTTCCAGGGCTAGAATCCCTTACTGGGAACGTAACATCTCTGCGCCTCCCTTTCCTTACTTATAATGCCTGTATAATGTTAAAACTACCTCATAGCATTAATATGATTAACCAGTGGAATTAATAGAGAAAAAGCTTGAGTGAATTTTATCCAATTAATTTAATTAAATTAATAATTTGAGTCATGTGTACTATTATGACTTTTGTCTGAGATGGTGAGATGGAAAAAGGGTGGAAATATATGCAGTCTATACAGTTGGCCCTCCATATTCATGGGTTCTCCATCTGTGAATTCAAGAGATGCAAAATAAAATTCTATCTGTGCTAAACATGTGTAGACATTTTTTCTTGTCCTTATTCCCTAAACATTACAGTATAGCAACTATTTATGTAGCATTTACATCGTATTAGGTATTAGAAGTAATCTAGAGATGATTTGAAAGTATACAGGAAGGTGTGCGTAGCTTACATGCAAATACTACTCCATTTTATATCAGGGAATTGAGCAGCCACAGATTTTGGTGTTCACAGAGGTCCTGGCAGAAATTGCCCAAGGATAGTGAGGGACGACTGTGTACTTCTCACTGGCTCCTTCTTGTTCTAAAGGTTTCATATTTTGGAGGAGGTCACCTGGTGACTTTAGTTTTGAAGTTGGGCAGATCTTGGTTCAAATCTCAACTCTGTCACTTAATAAGCACCCGCTTTGAATAAGCCATTTCGTCTTCTTGAGCCTCAACTTCTCATGTAAAGTGGGGGATAACGGCCCCTACCTTCCTGTAGCCCTGGGAAAATCAAGAGGATAGTTAAGTGGGGTGTGAGGCAGCTGGCCTGGCATAAGATGTAGCACTCAGGAAGATTTGCTTGTCTGGTGGGTGGTTTCCCAGCTCAGTAAATATTTATTGAATAGAGACCACATTCTTAAAAGTCACTTAAACATTTGGGGGCTCTGTTGTGTCACCCGGAACGTGGTGTTAACAATGCCTGGCAGCCAGGGGTGCTGTGGGTTTGAAATGAGCTACTGCAGCAGGTTCTCCATAAATATCAACACAGTCCCTTCTACTGGTCAGGGGAGGATCCTGGATGCTGCCTGAACCTTTTGGAAGGTCATCTGTTTGGGTTCCTCTGGCCACCCTTTTTAGCCTCAAAGTGTCATTTGCTTCAGTGTCTCAATGATTGGCTCGAGCTGGATGTTGGGACACTAGGGTAGATGGCACGGCTTCTTCCCTTAAGGGTAAGGGACACAGATGTGGAAGTAAAATACATGAGGAGTCAGTGAAATTATAGCTATGCCGGTATAGGCTCAGGAGGGAGATGGATGAAATGATTGTCTAACTCCTCGCTCTCTTTCTCTCTCATCTGGCTTATTCTGCCCAACTGGCTATACTTTTTTACACAGTCATCTCTAGGTATCTTCGAAGCATTGGTCTCAGGACCCCCTCGGATACAAAAATCTGAAGATATTCAAGAACCTTATATAAAGTCCCTTAGTATTTGCATATGACCTATGCACACCCTACTATGTACTTTAAATCAGCTCTAAATTACTCATAAAACTTAATACATTGGAAATACTTTATTGTTTTTCTATTTGCGCTGTTTTTAAATTGTTGTAGTGTTATTTATTTAGTCAGTTAGTTTCAAATATTTTGTATCTGAGATTGATTGAATCTGAGGATGTAGGATCCAAGGATATGACAGTTCAACTGTATACTCATCCACCTCTGCCAGCAGTCAACAACTTTTCAGTAAAGGACCAGAGGGTAAATATTTTGGCTTTGTGGGCCATACAAGATTTCTGTTGGAATGACTCAACTCTGCCTTTGTACTGGCAAATATGTAAACAAAGGAGCATAGTTATGTTTCAGTAAAACTTTGTCTATGAAAACAGGCAGCAGGTTGGGTTGGCCATGGGTGGTGGTTTACTCACACCTGGTCTGTGCAAGCATGCACATGGCTATTATGCCCAGGGCAGGGCTTGGTGGAGAGTGTAGAAGGCACACGCTTGAGTCACCTTCTCCTTCCTTTATGCCATATATAGCAGCCTCACCATAGTCCTCAAGGGCCTGAGAAATCAGAGCCTGCTAGACTTCAGCCTCATCCCTCCTTTGTTCACTACAGTCCAGCCATGCTGACTTCCTTTTCCCTCTTCAAAAGTTCTTCTCTGCCTTGGGAATTGAATAGTCTTAACTTCTTGCAATCCTTGCTCAGTTACCTGTTCCATATCTCCCTAATGAGTCCACATCCTACTCAACCCTCAAGTCTCAGCTTAAATGTCAAATCTTCAAGGAGATCTCCTTGACCCCCTCAATGTAAAGGATGCGTTTTGGTTATATACTTCCAAGTATTTCCATGTAGTGCCATTTTCAACAATGACACTTAAATAATTATTTGTATCATTTTCCTAACCTTCCTGGCCTTGCTTTTTCACTGCTGTTTTCTTTGAAACAAGCACAGTGCCTGGCATACAGCAGGAATAAAAAAATATGAACTAAACAAATGAATGACATCATCCAGCAGCCAATTTGCAGAATCTTCTGCCTGGGTCTGACTGCACATGTTGGGGCAAGCAGCCGATTTTTTCCTGCAGGCTCTAGCAGTGAGGTTTTCACACAATCCTTACTGCCCATCCATCATTTTATTTTAGGCACATTACTTTTCTGTCCAAAAAGAAAAGGAGGATACAATTAGGTCTACATCCCTCACTTGCTTAATATTTCAATTTCCCTCAGGGCACTCCCTTCAAGTAGAGATCACAGCTCATGAATATTAAATGTCTCTTCCAACCCAACATGGACTCCAAGAAACAACTGAGAGCCAGGAGCTAAGAAAAGGCCCTGATACCCAGCCCAGAGCCCTCTACCCTCTCCCAGGCCACCTCAGTCATAACTGCACAGATGTACATCAAGGCACATGTATGTGCAGATGAATTTCTGGTCACTTTAAATATCACAATGAAGTCCTTGTTCTTGGCTACCCAGATTCACCTGCCTTGGACTCTGGCTGCCTTTCAAAGGCACACATCAAAGTTTGGTCTCGATTCCTCACATTCAAGCAAGCACCAAGTCGGTTCCCTGAGCCTGACCCCTTCCTGAGAGTCAGGAAGCTGACCTGGGCTGCGGGCTAGAATTCCTCCTTTCTGGCGTCAGAGGCCGTTCTGTTTCTTTTCATTCCAGCCCTGCCTCTCTGTGGGGTAGGCCTCCCGGGTTTCCAAAGGAGGTGGTAAGCCTTGGTCTGAGGCAGGATGGCAAGCTTGATCCTAACCGGTGCTGACTCAAGGGTGTTTGAATGCATCCATCAGACCTCCCTGTTGAGTACTTCAGATCTTTGGTGCTGCCCGCACGTCAGCCTTCCGCCCCATCACCTCCTTTTCCTGCTCTTTTGTCCCCTCAGTGACCCCCTTTGACCCTTTGGGTGAAAGGAATTCCTTTCTCTTCCCCAAGCCCTGATTTCTTTTAAAATGCACCAGTTTTAAAACAATAACAACCTGGGATTTAATTCCTAAAAATCGGAGCTGAAAGCTCCCTGGGAGCTCATCAAATTCCCTCATTATTTTACAGTGGGGAAACTGAGAACTAGGAGGTTTGGTCATTTTGCAAATGGCACCACTGTAATTTAGCATCAGGATTTGGTTCAGGACCATTTTTGCTGATGATGGGTTGGCTGCCTTTGCATCACTCACAACCGAGATTGGGCAATGAGGAAGGGGAAGAAGAGGTGGCATTAACTGACATCCTTGATTGTCCACTAACTGCTGTGCATTGTGCTAAACACTCTATAGATGTTATCTCATTCTTTTTCTAAACAAAACTATAGGTGTTATAATTACGTCCATTTTTCAGAAGAGGAAACCGAGACTCAGAGGGATTGAGAGATGCCTAAAATGATCCATGTAGTAATTGCAACCAATAGACATTTGAACTCAAGCTCCTCTGTCTCCAACATTGCTATGACAACTTTATTAAGTGCCAAACACATTCTATGCTTAAAAAAAAAACAAAAAAAAAAAAACAAAAACGATTTGGCTACTGTCAATGGAGGGCGATCTGTTAAAAAAATAAAAATACAGCCTAAAATACAGAATGACCCTCCATTGGGGGTATGAGCTTTATGCCATGGAACATTTGTAGGGTGATAATAACTGAAAATTGTTGTTTCATGACTCATGAAAATGGCACAAGGACATGTGCATTCACTTTTGTTTCCTGCTGTGATTCAATGGCACCAAACAGAAACAGTGAAAAAGAGAAACACTCTCTGGCTGTTTCAAGAGTTAGTCTGGAATTGGACATAGGCTTTAGCGCAGACAGACAAACTCTGAAGTCTCCTTCTCTGACCTACCTGGCTATATGATTTTGGATATTCACTTAACCTCTCAACACCTCAATTTTCTGACCAGCAAAATGGTGTAATTATTTTGACTCTACAGAGTTGCTGGGAGGGTGAATGAAAACATTTTTACAAAGAGTTCTTAGCAGAAAAACTGGCACAGTTGGGTATCTAATAAATGGAATAACTTCATGGTTAAAATGTGTAGACTCTGCCTAGATGCTGTGAATCTCAAGTCTGCTATTTCTCTGTGTAACTGTAGGCAAGTTACTAAATCTCTCTGAACCACAGTTTTTTCCTCTACAAAATGGGGATAACATTATTTATCTCATAGGGTTTCTGGGAAGATGGATACAACTTCTGAATTAATCATATTATTCGGTCAGGTGCGGTGGCTCATGCTGGTAATCCCAGCACTTTGGGAGGCCAAGGTGGGCAGATCACCTGAGGTCAGGAGTTTGAGACCAGCCTGTCCAACATGGTGAAACTCTGTCTCTACAAAAAGTAGCTGGGTGTGGTGGCACGTGCCTGTAATCCCAGCTACTCGGGAGGCTGATGCAGGAGAATCACTTGAACCCGGGAGGTGGAGGTTGCAGTGAGTCCAGATCATGCTACTGCACCCCAGCTGGGTGACAGAGTGAGATTCTGTCTCAAAAAATAAAAAATTAAAAGAAAAAATAAAATATTAATTATGACAATAATAGCATCAGTAGCAAACACATCTATAACACTTGTCAGGCAGGTGTCACCATTTTAAATGCTTTACAAATATAAACTTGTTTTTCCTCGCAATAATTCTAAGTAGGAACATACTAACCCATTTTATGAATGAGAAAACTGTGACACAAGCTAAGTGTCAGGGACAGGCTTTCCACCCAGAATCCGTGTTCTTAACAATGATACCCTATGTCATTACTCCAGTGTTAAGAATGCCACCAACCTAGCTGACATATTATCACCTTAATCACTACCACCATGTCGTCGCCTTAATCACTACCACCATGACCCCCACCTATATTCCTCTTTCTTTTTCCTCTTTCATAGGCCTGCCTTCAAGCCAAGGGAAGCTTTATTTCAAAAATGTGTTCTGGGGAAAGTTACTACATTTTCCACTGAGGGAGGTCTGATTGAATACATGCAGTCTGGAGAAGTTTTATTTTGTTTTCTTAATTTTAATTTTTTTAAGGTGAGAGGTGGATCATCTATTATGATTTCACGTTGTTAGAAAGAAAAATAATACTAAATGCAACTCCCAGCAGAGCCCATTCTTCCCCCTCTCCTCCAGCAGATGCTGTTTTCCTTTTCAGTCACTGTTGTTCTAAAGTCTCATCGGAACCTCCACCAAGAAGACGTGGCGATTCATCTTCTTGTTTTCCTTTCTCGCCTTGGCTCAGAGCAGGCCAGAGCAGCCTGACAGAGGGGCCACAAGGCTCGGTGAACCCCTGCCCCTCCCAGCAACTGGTAGGGAGGCAGACTGATTCTTCTCCCCCGCTTGATGTACCTCACAGAGGAGGGGAGGGAGCTGGGGCTGGGGGTTGCTAATTGAGTTACTGGCCCTGGCTCTAGGACAGGGCTGGGGATGCTGTGTCAGGGATCACAAAGTGATGCTAATGGCAGGAGTAGGGGAGAGAAGAGGAGTGGGGAGGGAGGGAGAAAAAGAGACACACAGGGAATGCCTCCACGTCTGGGAAAGACGACGTGGGGGTCCCTTTCACTTTGTTTTCTTAACTATATATCAGTGTCAAGCAGGATTTGAAACCTAAATCCTTTAAATAGCTGTTTGACAAATCGGAGATTCCTCAGTATCAGA
Organism: Hylobates moloch; assembly: GCF_009828535.3. NCBI lineage: Eukaryota > Metazoa > Chordata > Mammalia > Primates > Hylobatidae > Hylobates > Hylobates moloch. The sequence continues at coordinate 88,384,409 of NW_026652285.1, read as the reverse complement.
TGAGGGAAGAAGCTTTAGAGTCCTCAGTCCAGTCTCCCTGATTTCACAAAGGAAGAAACTGAGGCTCTGAGGTGCTAAGCTGCAACCAGGAGGCCTCTAGATCTAAACTGGGACCTGGACCCAACTATGCTGAAGAATACAGGGTGGAAAGTCAAAACGGAGCATGAGGGCTTCTCCACAGCTGCATCTCCTGTAATGCACTAGATTCCATCTCAGAAGGTAGCACATTTCCAGCACCAGCTAAAGATATATTACAAAGTATAACCCCTTTTGGGGACCCTTCACATTTTGTCTGACTAATTTGACTGTTACCTCACCTCCTTCAGTTTTTATCAGCAGCCTGACTGTAGTTTATGACTCAGTGCTTTAGAGACAGAATTCCCAATGCTGTGAACAATGCCTGCAGCCAGTGCCTGTTGGGGAGAGTTATCATTTTACTGATACCACATTTTTTCACTGAAACCTCAGGCCTGGTGTATGTTATATTTTTAAAAGAGGGGAAAAAAAGACAAGATAACTTCCACTTTGCAAGGGGATGAAGCCTGCCTTGCCTGAGAGGTCATGTGGGTGGTGTTCATTTTAACAAGCAACTTATTATGTGCTGGGGGATGAGGGCACCAGGGGTGGGAAATTGAGGATGGGAAGTCCCCAGGGTGTTGCATAATAACACATTGGCACCTTGGGAATATTTCCGGATGTGTGGGCTTCTGAAAAGTGAATGGGAATGTCACCATAAATCTGTCACCCACCCTAATGCTGGTGTTACTAAGCCAGAGAAAAAAAACATCAGCCCTCCTAAATGGAAGTAGGAGAAGGAGAAGAAGGTAGAAGAGGTGGAGGAAGAGAAGGGGAAAAAGGAGAAGAATAAGAGGCAGAAGAAGGAGTGAAGGAAGAAGAGGAAGAGGAGAGGAAAAAGGGGGAAGAGGAAGAGGTGAAGAGAAAAGAAGAACAAAGAATGGTGGAAGGAAGAAAGTCATTCAAATGGACAGGCAGAGTGGCAGAGTAGAAAGAGCCGGGTTCTCTACTCAGACTGGAGACAGGATCACACCTCTGTGTGCTGTGTGACCTGGTGCAAGTTAAGATGTCATAAGAGACCTCGGATCTCACATATGGAAACAAGAGACCACCCGTAGTTCACAGAAAACAAAGATGCGTATGAAGAACCTATCACCTAGTGGGTATCCATAAATGGTGGTTGTTGCTGGTATCCTGTGCCCCCAACATTCCACACAAACACACATAGAGAAAAGTAATAGCTAATGTGCATCAAGCACATCCAACTTTCTAGAAATGGGGTTAAATCTCACATTATCTTATGGCAATAATTTTCAATCAAGATTCTGAGTGACAGTCAACAAAAACCAACTTTGGATAACTTAAGCAAAACAAACAAGCAAAATTTGCTCAAAGAATATTGGATACGTATGGAACACTCTCTGGAGAGCCAGGCTTGCATGCTCTGAAGCTCAATTCCAAGCCCAAGATTAGGTCCCAGAACTAGTTTAGTGAGGGGATCCAGAGCTGGTGCTGTGCGTAGCTATCTCAGCTTTGATACTAGATGCCTTCCCTGGTACTTAGGAGGTTGGTATGGATGTGGCTACTCCCACCATCCTCAGCAAAATGGTGTCTACAGTATCTCTAAGTCTAATCACTACTAGCTTCCAATTCAAAGTCCTGGGTTGGTGTGTCTGACTGGAGGGCAGAGGGAAAGCCTAGGTTGTATATACCCACACTCAAGCTACCCGGAAGATGGGGAGAAGGAGAAGCTTGGATAATCAACTTCTATACTAAGCGTTGGGCTCTTCCTTATTAGAATAATTATCTCCTAAGTCTAGGAAGGAAATTCTGATAGAAAGCATCCAAAAATATTGGTAAATATCTTCTACTGTTAGGTTCTAGGGCTTTTACCATCTTCTACATGAGAACACTGAGGCTTAGCCAAAGTTACACCTCTAAGTCATGGTATGCCTGATCTCCTGGCTGCTATCTTGACCACTGTCTTAACAAATGCAATCATGGGAACAATGTCAACCTCAGCACAGCCTCCCACATTTGTCTCTCTTCTCTGACTCATTAAAGATTGGTCTGCTGGGAGTAAAGATTCACTGTCTATTTTTCAGCTGTTCCTTTCAGAGGAAGATAGTTTTCTAGACTTCAGCTACACGATTTGTCCTTGGAATGTAGTCCCTGGGAGCTGAGATCTCTGGAATGCCTGTATCTCTGTGAGTATCTATAATGAGATTTTAAGTGGCCAGTGAAGGGCATAGCTGAAGGCTTTCCTGTAACACAAACTCCACTCAACATACAGGGGTAACAGAGAGCATTCCCTGGACACTGTCCACACCACTGATGGTTTTGTATTCCATTCCATTAATTTGTGACATGACTTGTTTTGCAATATTTTTTTCATTCACCCTGAAAGCCTGCAAGACCAGGAGCTATCTTTTTTTTTGCAGGTAGCTTACCATCGTGAGCTCTGGAGTCAGGCTCTCTGGGTTTAAATTCCAGCTCCACCACTTAACTGTGTATCCTTAGATCATCACCCCATACCCCAACTTCCTCTTTTGAAAGAGCAGTTCAGTAAAAGAGTTGTTGCGAGAATAAGAGTTTATAAATGTGCTTGGTATATAAGAAGTATTCAGCAAATATCACCATCAGCAGCAGAACACAGAATCTGGTAGAGAATAACAGTCTACAAAATGAATCTAGGAGGATCTCAGTCTCATCCTCTTGGAAACTCCCTCATCTTTTTTATTTTATTTTGAGACAGGATCTCGCTCTGCCACCCAGGCGGGAATGCAATGGCACGATCTCGGCTCACTGAAACCTCCGTCTCCTGGGTTCAAGTGATTCTCCTGCCTCAGCCTCCAGAGTAGCTGGGATTATGGGTGCCCGCCACCACTCCCAGCTACACTGTATATTTAAAATGCAGTTTTTTGTTAATAAGAAATGGTGAACCACATTATAATTTTCACCTACTCTCTGCACCTGGCTCCAGTAAACAAGCATATAAAATATCCCAAATCCATGGAACAAGGGTTGATAAACTTCATAGGTAAAATACCATATGTATTTTACCTATTTTTTATAAATAATATATAAATTTTATAAATTTATTATTTTATAAATAAGGTAAATACACCTTATTTATAAAATAATAAATATTTTAGTTTCTTTGGGTAATAGAATCCCTGCTGTCATCACTCAACTCTTTCATTGTAGCATGAAAGCAGCCATAGTCAATATGCAAATGAGTGTGTGCCTTTGTTCCAATAAATCTTTATTTACAATTCCAGGGAGCAGGCTGGCTATGGCCTATGGACCATAGTTTGCAGACCCCTTCCATGGATGAGGAGCTTCTACCTATTAGAGATGTCCTTATTTTTCCTGATCATTGCATAGCTCTAAATCAACACAGCAGATGAATGTTAAGCCTCAAGCATCTCTTTCAGGGTACCATATCCTACCTTCACCCCACCCTACTTTCTTTCCAGAAGCACATAAGTTACATGCCACATTAGCGCAAGTAAAATAAGCAGATATTTTCAGCATGGTCTGGGACTAGTGTTGGTTGCCATAAGGATGACGACAAAGGTAAGTTTGGCTCAGGTAGAGTTCACAATTAGAAGGAATTCAGTCACCCACCTCAAAAAATCACACAACAGAAGTGCAGGTAAGGCTCTTAAGTTAAGAGTTAAGGCGACTTAACCCAATCATTTAAAAATTTACAGTAGGTAAACTGAGGCCAAGACTAGGGAAGCCACTTGGCCAGCTTTATGTAAGTTCTCAGCACAGCTGGTATTAGAACCTGGTTTTCCTAATTTTAATCCAAAGTTCCTTCCACCACACCACTAGGTTAATATCAAGCTTTTACTACGGACCGGACCATATTCAAATCAACAGAGGAGAGAAAATTTTTTTGGCAATTTGAAACCCAAGGCCCTGCCTAGAAACTCCCACGTCTTTCCTCCTGGGGCATCTTACCATCTTCCAACCATAAATATTTACAGAGCACTTCTATTGTGTTGCTCAACCCCTACTGGGTGCCAAGAAGACAGTAGGTGCTCAACAAATGTGTGCTGAGAACTGAATAAGAGACATGTGGTATATGGTCTTCACCGTCACGGAGCTCACAATCTACTGGGAGAAAGAATGTCTAAATGCATCCCTGTCATGCACTGCAGATGCGAGGATGCAATGCTATCTTTTCCTCTTTAGTCCTAGAAAATTGCCTGTCAGTGAGAAATCTTCCCACGAAGGTTTTCATCCCCTTGTAACTGCCCCTTCTCTCTTCAGATAGAGCACCTCTGTCTTTTGTACTTGCAAATGAATTGTGATTAGTTTTCACCTCCAGCCCAGGGGATTAGCTGGGGGACCTTTGATCTTCAGGTATCGATTTGCATCTTAAAGGAAGTATGATCTCATCTGGGCCAGCTCAAAATTCCACCCCTGCCCCCCCCCAACCCCTGTCTGTTTACCAGCCCGGGGCTGACCAGGGCCTCCCAAGTGGGGCTGAAACAACAAGATCAGCCAGACTCCAAGAGAAGGCAGAGGAAAACAAATTTCCCAAATGACTCGGTGAAGGTGGGAAAAGGACATTTGCTTTCTAAACACAGGCTGGTCTGCTATTCCTCCTTCCTCAGATCAGAGAGACTGCCCAAGAATCTGAGTCTGCAGACGGGACCCTGGTGGTTCCTGGATCACGGCTGGAGGTTGCAAAGCAAAATGAGTTGAGCACGTGCTTGAGAATCAGACAAAATCAGGTTCAAGTCCTGATTCTGTCTTTAATCACTTTTGACCTGTATAACTCTGGACAACTTTTGAAATTTTTCTGGCGTTTGATTTTTTCTTATCTCTGAAGAAGGAATAAAAGCCTTAAAATATCTCCAGTAATACCCATCCTGGACAGTTAGTGTGAAGAAAAGCAGGGATGTTTGTAAGGTAAAGCTTGATCAAAAGAAGTTCCCCGTCATTGGCATCATCTATGAGAGCTTAAGCTCTTGAGGGATTGCTTTGTTTGTTTTTTCACTGCTGTATTTCCTGATATTGAAAACAGTGCCTGGCACGTAGGAGGCACTCAATAAACAGGTGTAATACAAAGGAGTGAATCATCATTTAGTCATAACTATTGTTGGCATTATAACTGACCAACCATTCTGCACCGTTCATTTCTTCATGAAGGCCACAAGAAATGAAAAAGACGTACCAATACAATTGAAGGAAACTTCTTGTCGGCAGAAAAGGGAGCAGCCATCACCATTGATCTTATTCATGTCGTCGCATTGTTCACCTTGGTCTCTGCAGAGCAGATATGGAAGAGAAATTTGCCAATTTAGTCTTAAAACCATGGCTGGACATGGAAAAGTCCCTCCCTGGGCCATGAACCTTCAGTGAGACCTTGCACAAATCCTTTTCTCTGTCTGAGTCTCTGTTTCTTCATCTTCAAAGTGAGATTTCTAAAAGGTATGGGTTTATAAGATACTTTCACATTTGCCTTGCTTTGTGTTTCTGATGACAAAGTAGAATTCCTGATTCCAACTCATTCTCTGAGATCTCAAGTCAGTTAACAAGTCAGATGGGAGTAAGACATGGAAGAACTAATGAACAAATAAATGGTCTTGCTCCCACAGTGTCTAGGAAGTCTCACGGACATTTCCTTGTCTCTGATCTTAAAAAAAAGCATATTTGAAGGAAAATGTAGAGATTCTGTTCCTTCACCACTCCCTGCCTTGATATCCTTCTTATTCCCCCAATATACTTAAAGATAACATTTTTTTTTTTCATTCATGCATTCAAGTTTAGTCATCCTTCCATTGGAAAGTTTTGCTTTCTCCATCAGGTGTGTCATTTCTTGGTGTCAAGAACTCCAAGGGCTGTGAGACTACACTGTTATGAAATACTAATGCCCCCTTTGTTTTTGTTGGAATTATTTCCACTACCTAAGGATGATTTTGCAAAGGTTGGGTTGGGCAGAAAATGAGCAATGATCTTTGAATTGGGCTTAGGTGATGAGAGGGAGGAGCAAAACCTGAACGTCTGGATGGGTTATTGCTTTCTGGAAAACCGTCATCCTTTAAAAAACAAAACACTTGGGTTTAGAACCCCACATCTCAAACTAACTGTATAATCTTGACTAAGTCACTTGACCTCTTGATCTGATATTTCTGTGACGATTTAAATTTAAACTAATTGAAATGAATTATAATTAAAATTCCAATCCTCAGTCATAGTAGCTGCATTTCAAGTATTCAGGAACCACATGTGGCTAGTGGCTACTGTAATGGACAGCACAGAATACATTTCCATCATTGCCGAAATATCCATTTAACAGTGCTCCTGTGGATGCTGGACTTCAGTTTTCTCTGTGCTAAAATGGAGATAATTAGTCCTACGCCTCTGAGTAGTTTAAAGTGGTTGGCACAGTGGGTGACACATAGAAGATGCTCAAGGAATCACAGTACCCATTCCCACTCTGCCTTGGGAGGTCTCTGCAGAGTGTGTGACAGCTGTCCCTCCCTCCCCAGAGACCAGCTGGGACCTGTCACAGCAAGGAAGAGGCCTTAGTCTTTTCCTTTCACCCAGGCAATTAACACTGGGCAATGTTTGTTGCTTTTAAGAGGTGTCAGAGTAGCAGGATAATGCCTTGCAATCAATCCTTAAGATGGCTAGGGCATTGAATTGATCTCCAAGGAGCCACCCAAGTCCTCTCCTGTCTGCACACCTATGAGCAAAGAAAAAGTTTGTATTTCTAGCTGGTCTCAGCATTGTCTGGCAGTGGATCTTGCTTGCTGGAAATTGCTGATGACCTTGTGCTTCTAAGCTAATGCATGGGTTGTTTTGGAAAAAGACTTAAAAAAAAAAAATACCTGGGCTGGTTCCCCAAGCCACAAAGCTTACTTTCAACTTCCCTTCCATCGCCACTCAAACAGTGTTCTACTGGTCTAAACAAAACATTCGGGTCACTACAAATATCTTCTAGGCATGACAGATCTATCATTAGATAAAGAGGTTCTGCGAAACCTTATTTGACCTCTGGGGCTTGAGCGGGTGGCCGTCTTTCTCTGTGTCCATAGACATCTTGCTCCATCTATCACAGCACTTGTCAAACTGACTGCCTTTGCCTGTTACTTGAGAGCCCCTTATAAGAGGCTGTAATTTGCCAAAGGAAGTGACAGAGTCTTCATCATCCTAGCACCCCAGTTTCTGGCACAGTGCCTAGGATATAACAGACAGCATGCAGCCACTCCTTCACTTGTTAGTTTTGCAGAGTTGTCACATCACACAACAATGCAATGGGGAATCCAGACGAGAATCTGGGCCCTCTGTTCACGTATTGGTTCTACATCTTACCAGATGTGGAAGCTTGAGAAAACCTCTGTAATCTCTTTGTGCATTCATTGTTTATCTGTAAAGTATTATAATAAGACCTTTCTCACATGGCTGTTGGGTGGGAGAACTCAAGGAGATAATAATGTAGCACAGTGCTTCGTGCACAGTAGAGACTCAAGAAGTGTGTATAAATATTATTGTCATTATCAAAACGTTCATCCATTGCTTTCACCTTTACCCGATCTATGAAATGTAGAACCTGCTGCTATGGATCATTTAAGACAGCACTCATCCATTAAGGGCCTCACTGATGCTGAGTCTATGCATATTTTTTCGTAAATTATTTTACAGACAGAGCAAATTAACTTGCATCATTCCATGAAAAATCCTATTAGCTAAGATGATATCCCTCCTTTTCCCCAAAGTTTTCCTCCCCCCCCCACCCCCTCCCGCCCCTACTTAGGGAAACATCCATAAGCTAAATTTAGTTTTTTACGAAGTATATAAACAAATATTTGATATCTACAGGTAACTGAACATGTGTTTGATGTTTATGCAAGATACTAATTCTAGGTAAAAATACTAAAAAAAAGAAATGTATTAAATTAAGTATACGATTTAAAATTAATAATAATTATGATACTAATAGTTTTAGATCAGCAAGAATGATATCATTTGCAGTGTTTAACCAATTCATCTATATCTGTTTCCACCATGAGCTCAGATGAGCTGTAGATGAGGCTCCAAATCTGGTGACTTAAAAAAAAAAAAATTGGGCTAAATTAGAAATTCTCAAATCACAATTATGAGTTATCAGCAATGACTGCAAATGTTTTCTAGATAGTCTAGATATGAAGTTCAATCTTGGACCCACAAATGATGGGGTACTTTCTCCATGGAGAGCCCTCTGCTTAGTTGTTCAATGTTCCATCAGACAGCAACTGTATCAAAAGCTGGAATTTGATGCATTAATGTGGGAAAGAACAGTGAGAAGTTTCCCTTTCCCAAATTATACTGCATTGGAAACTGTATCTTCTTGTTCTGTTGCTACATATGAATGTGGATCTTAAATACACACAGCATTGTATGTTAAATAGCTCAAACAAGTAAGGAGCTTTCTATTCTGAGCTTGAGGAGTCAAATTCTTGGCAATCAGCTGATTTGCAACATAATGCAACACTTAAAAACCCTTACACTAATCTCTTCAATCTTAAACATTTTGACAATTCAGATATTAAATTTTAGGTGTAGGACATTTAAGAAATAAATACATGATCCGAAAATATATATATAATATAAATATATGTTCCTGCTTCAGAAAGCCACTTGAGATTATGCAAATAATTACTTGCCTTATCAGTGCCAATATTTTTTTAATGCCATTTCTTATTTTAAAAACTTGAGTTAGTTTCTTTTTTTTTTTTTTTTTTTTTTGAGACAGAGTCTGGCTCTGTCGCCCAGGCTGGAGTGCAGTGGCACCATCTCGGCTCACTGCAAGCTCCGCCTCCTGGGTTCACGTCATTCTCCTGCCTTAGCCTCCCTAGTAGCTGGGACTACAGGCGCCCGCCACCACGCCCTGCTAATTTTTTTGTATTTTTAGTAGAGACAGGGTTTCACTGTGTTGGCCAGGATGGTCTCGAATTCCTGACCTCGTGATCCGCCCACCTCAGCCTCCCAAAGTGCTAGGATAACAGGCTTGAGCCACCGCACCCGGCCGAGTTAGTACCTTTTCGTTAACAGTTAGCAAACTTTAGTTGTGGAGTGGGGAGCAAAGAGGAACAGAATCTGGTACATATTACTATCTTGTTACACAGCAAGTTTAAAAGATAAAATTTACCAATCATCTGATCATGTTTGCAATATTTCTATTGCCTTTAATGGTAAGTCATGTTCAGAAAGAACACTGCTGGAAAATAACTGATGTCTATGTGGATGAGTATTTATATGCCAGCTCTTTTCACTTGCATTACTGCATCATCCTTGCTGTATTCCTAGCTGGTCCTTTCATCCTAAAGCAGAGGTTTCCAGTTTACATTCCATGCCACAGAATCATCAGAAACAAATTAAATTGTTCTTCCCCTCTAGCTTAGTGTCAGTGATGAACAGAAAGAAAGAGTCATCTAGTGTGTCTCTTTCATATATGTACTACTCCTACGAGTTGATTCATGTTCTACACATCAATGGTTTCATCCAACTGTGAAGCAAATTCTTTTTTCATACCACCCCTCCCCTTATAGAAATAGTAATTGCAATTCCATATTGCACAGATATTATGTGACACCCAACAGTGCTATTTAATGAAGGAATTTTGCCAATAGCTTGTTTTGCCTTCTCCACATGTAATGTTTATCATTAAATCTGTCAATAGTTTAAAAAGTCTCTTAGCAATAGTGTGACTTGCAAATAAACACTTTAGCAATGAGGAACATAATTTTAGCAATAAGAGATTTAATTTTGAATGATTATTGGTCTCTTCTCCACCTCTAGAGAAAAAACTCTCTATTTTGTACTAGAAAACTTTTTTTCTTATTCTGGAGGAAAAGCACTTAAAAGTTTATTTACTGAGTTTTAAACAATGCAAAAGTCTTGGTGGCTCCTCACCCCTGTTTGCCAGTTGCGTAGCATCTTGTCCTGAGAACAAGAAAATGAATGGATTGATAATCTGATAAAATCCACACTTACTGATTGGACCCACAAATGATGCTTCATTTGCCTCAGTGTACTCATATTCACATTCAATATTCACTCCAGCGTACTGTTTATTATTTATGGTTTAAACATTGTAGCGAGTTAAAATACTTCGCTGTTTTTATGAGCCTTTGACCCATTTTGTAAATTGTTGTATAATATGATACAATAGAGATAACAAATAAATATGCAGTTTTCATAAATGTGAATGGTAACCAGCAAAGAACGTAAAAGTGTTTTAACCTAGATGAACTGTGTCCTGTTAACTGAATGTGCACTGTGACTGTGACGGAAAAATCTAACGGAATCCTTGTAGCACACATAAAGCAACTGAGAGCAAGAGCAAATGGTAGTAGGTACATAAAGGTAGTTCTGTCTAAATCATATATTGTATTACATAGTTGCAAAATGTATGTGTTCAAAAAAAGAGTCATTGCTTTTCTTCTGAGTTCAGCAAATTGTTTGGAGACCAATCCAGAGACTGCTGGGGACCACTAGTAGCTCACAGCTCATGCACTGAAGAATATGTCATAAGCTCTTCTGTTCAGCACCCTAACCATCTCTTGACCTAACCAGCATCCCTCCTCTTCTTTCTTTAATTAGATCTACTTACTTTTGTATAATGCCATCGCCACAGTACCCACTTCCATGGATGTATGTGACAGCAGGTGACGGCTCACTCTCTTCAGTTCCTGAAATAGTTATGACCCAATACTGGTACACACTGCCAAGATTTAGATCCCTGGAAAATACAAAGAAGACACAATTATACAATTACAATACTGGGCAGACAAGGAGAGAATGGAAAATTGATCCCCTGGAGTACGTTCTATCAGTCTTGCTCATTTTTGAAATCAAATGCACATTTAGTTATCCAATACTTTCTATTCTTCACTATGGTTACCTCAGTTAGCTAAGTATAACGGACTACACTAAAATGTACCGTAATAACTAGCATCAATTGACTGATAACTGTGTACTTACTAGGTGTTGTTTTTTTCTTTAATTTAACCTATACAGCAACCCTGTTGGAAAAGTATCAGATGGCAAATGACTAAAAATGAAGATGTTTGTGAGGAAGCCATCCAGGAAAAATAAATATAAACAAAAGCACAGAGGTGGGAAAGAACCACATCTGATTCTTAGGGCATTATCTGATCATGCTTCCTCATTTTAAGACCTGAGCAGAAACTCTATTACACGTGAGCAAATGCTTTTCTGATGCTGCGTGTACAGTGGCTCTCCGCCTCCCTGCCACTTGCTTCTCCCTATTTCTTTCACTCTCGACAAAATAATAATAATAATAGCAGCATCCATTAATAGAATATAGGGCCTTAGGCTAAACACTTTTCATGAATTTCTTATTTGAGAAACAAAACATCCCTACATGGCTGCTAGTATTTACATGTTGATTTTACAGATGGTGAATCTGAGGCATAGGAAGGTAAAGCAACTTGCTTACAATCATATGCTATTAAGTGATATCCTATATTCTGCCTATCTTATCCCTATTTTAGGTCTGTTTTAATAACCTCACCCCTTGCAAAGTCGGGTCACGTCCTGGGAATCGCCAATTCCAAGGACTGCTTCCTGCCAGATTTCCAACTTGCCTAGACTGCATGTCTCCTCTGACCTAAAGACCTCCTAGTACCTGCTCGGACTTCCTCACAAACACACCACCAAATGAACACGGCTACTGCCAATTATCCTCCAAGGCAAATATATGTTTATGTCAGTTCCACATGACCACATGCCCCTCCCTATTGCCTTTTTGACCATTTTCAAATGAAGATGTTATTCCTGTCTTTCATCTACCTCTGCATCAATTATTTTTAATAATAATTTTTTAATAATAAAAAAGTACCATGGGAAAAAACACAAAACGATAATGAAGAGAATTCCTATCAGATTCCAGCATTGGGGGGGATTTCATAAACAAAAGGATGATGTCAAAAAATCTCAAATTCTCCTGCCCATCTGTTATTTCAGCTGCTGTTAGGACTTGGGCTGTTTGGTTAAGGCCAACAAGATAACAGGTGCAGGGGCGATGGACAGAGAATGTCTTCAGACTCTCAACACAATAATGAACTGGAGTTTATGAGCATTGAAAGACTCTGGGAAAGAACACAACTTTCCTGAGAATGTTGGATGTATTACCCCAAAGGGAGTTTGTTTTAGTAGCACTGGGACTACTAATATTGTGTGTAGACCAAAAATCCCTGGAGATTTAGTGCTCTGCCAATGAAGATGAAATAGGTGGACATACAAATATCTTGAGAGATTTTTATGCATGAATGATGGTTGTTTTGTAAACCTCGAATCCTAATTTGTTGATACAATTATAGGGTTTATGATTTCATTTAGCTTATTGGCTACTTTATCCACATCTAGACTAATGAGCATACACTTCATCTGGTGATAATTCTAAAACTGGAGTGGGGTGGAGAAAAAAGTAACAATCCCAGGGGATACACAAAGGTACATGATAAATATGACATGCATTGTATTATGCGTTCATTTTTTTCTAAAATGCGGAGGCATGTTTTATATTTTTTAAATGGCCACATTGTGATATAAAATAAGAAATTTTCTTCAGACTACATCCCAGTCCACTGGGGCTATCCGGTCATTGTCTAAGCAGATGGAGGTAGTTCTCTGGAAAAGGGTGAATATGAAAAGTACTCCTCTACATTGCATTTTTCACTTCTGGCATGTGTCACGAGTGATTTGTTGCTGATGATATTTAAGGTGGTTGGCTAATATTTGCGAATGTTTTCCTCCTCTCTCCACTTTGTCCTCTCCTCTTATCTCTTCCTCCTCCTTTTCTTCAATAAACATCAACATAGAGACAAGAAAACATGTGTTTCTGTCCTGGCTGCCTCACTTATTAGCCAGGAAGTCATGGGCCGGTATTTTACCTTTCTGAGCCTGTTTCAAATCAGTCATAAACCTGGCTTCACAGCATTTATCTGCAGATGAAGCGTGAGAACATTTATAAAGCACATATGTGCCCAGCCTATGACAAACATTTAATAAATGTTAATCCATTACAATTAACGGTTAATTATCAACATTCTTGTCCACTGAATTTATGCTATGGTCCCCTCACTAGAAGAGATGGAGAGACAAATAAGTAATGTAACCTTGGTGAGGCAAACCCGTGAAGATGGAGCCATCATCTACCATATGTGCCATGGCTTCAATGAAAAGTATCTTTTCTACTACTTCACTTGGCTGGAACACCCCCAGTGCCTGGCAGGTTGCTCTCTTTCCAGGTGACCCATTTCAGCTTCTGAAAATTCTGGATCCCAGAAGGTTTCTCTTTACCCTGGGGCGAAATCTGTGTCCCGTAACTTCTACCCACCGACCTCCTTCTTATCCACTAACATCGTATTTGATTAGTACAGAAACCTTAATAACCTTTCTTCTTCTAGCTGTGTGTGTGTGGTTCATACTTCATTGTTTTCCAGAAGCTTAAGCAGCTCTTTGAGGAAGGTGTTGTTATCCCAAGTTTTCAGATTGAAATATAAAAACCCAAGTCACTCCCTTAAGTTAAAAGGTGGGGACAGTGGGATGGGTACAACAGTTACTAAAAAGATTATGTTTTCCAAGGAGAAATTCCTATGATAAAACTATATTTTACCCAAGTTAAAGTCAGAGTTAATGTTAAATGAGGGCTCTTTTCTCAAGAACCTAGGTAGAATAGATTTCTTTCAGAAGGATAAGCTAGTGGCTTCTGAAGGCTTTGCTGGAGGTTAGAACCTATTTCATTGTTGGTCTAAAAGTAGGACATTTTTGTCAAGTTGTTCCTTTCAGCTGCTCCTAAAACCATCTGGAAAGCCTTATGCTATCACTTGAACTCCTTCCCCTCCTGTGCCTCCTACATTCAGATGGACCCTAAGCCCTCTCAATTCTCCCCACCCAGGAGTTTCCACGTCATCCTTTCTTCAACTCTCCTGAGGCCCATATGTCAATCTTGACGGCCGAAGCAGCCTCTGGCTTAATGTCCTGCTTCGAGCATATCCCGTTTCCAGTCTTGCCAACATCGTCAGAATATTCTTAAAACTAGAGTCACTCTCCAGCTCAAAATCTTTTCATTTAGTGCAGCGACAGGAGCTTGCTACCAAGCTGAAACTTCCAATTTACTCTTTCTTTGGAACTAAAATTTTAGCAGGTCATCTGAGATGTGATTATTTTGGCTACTTCTGATTTCTGTCATCAAATTTTGAATGCCATTTTAAGTTTTTTTCTTTTTAAACTTCAACCATCAGTAGTAGTACATCATAAAGTTTGCATCTGAATATTTTATGTTTGTAGCTAATATATTTAAATGTGATGAAGTTTTCTATTTTGAAGGGTTGTTCTGTAGAATCTGCAATTTTTTTTTAAGGCAGTCTTGCTCTGTCACCCAGGCAGAAGTCACAGCTCTCACTGTAGCCTCAAACTCCCTGGCTCAACCAATCCTCCCACCTCAGCCTCCTGAGTAGCTGAGACTACAGGCATGCACCACCACAGTGGCTAATTTTTAAAATACATTTTGTAGAGATGGGGTCTAATTGGGTTGCCCAGGCTGGTTTAGAACACCTGGGATCCAGTGATCCTCCCCACTCGGCCTCCCAAAGTGTTGGGATTACAGGCATGAGCCACTGTGCCTGGCCCTCATGCATTTTTTTTTTTTAAACAAAACAAAACAAAACACTTTTTTCTACATTTAACCATTATTCTTTAACACATATCACAAATGGCATATGTGCCATAGGGTTGTATTTCTGATAATTAGAAACAAAAATGCTGGCATTTCTGGTTGATATAATCTCAGTATTCTGCCTCAGAAAGTCATACTTATGGTAAGTGTATATTGAATTCAGAGTACAACTTACACTAACATGTAATTACAGGTTGTGAAATCATTATCTAAAATATTAATATATACATTTGGAGGGTAAGCACCTTATGACTTAAGCTTAAATATGCATTTAAAATGCATACATTAAAGTATATTGGTATGTAGTTAATATGATAGGTCAATTAAAACCTATCTGAAATCTGTAGACAAGTCATGTGATTTTGCGGGGGTCTGTTTTCCTGTCTTTTAATTAGGATGTTTGATTCTTGTCCCATACCACTGTGAAGGTCAAATAAGAAACACAAAAGTCATATAGGAGGAAGGGGAGAGAGAGCCTCATTACCCTATGGAAACATCACATTTTGCTTCTTCCAGAAAACTCTCTCTGAGCTCATTAAATACTCAGTATTGATCCTATTGTTTCTATATCATAGCATTCATTTATCATTGTCTATCTCTTCAAATAGTCTCTATAACTAAACTGTGTTATATTTCTTTAAAACTCCATCCTCTGGAATAAAAACAGTAATCACAGAGTTTCTATGTGTTGCCTACTTATTATATGCTAGGCACTACATATCATATTTTGTATGTATAGTCTCAACCAAAAGAACAATCCCTTGAATAATTATCCTCCTTGTGAGATGAGGAAACTAACACTTAGGAAGATTAAGCTACTTGCCGGTAGTCACAATATTTTTGTCATGGAATAGGGATTTGAACCAGTTCTGTCTAACTCCATTCCAAGGCAGTGCTTTCCAAAGACAGAAGCCCCAAGCTTTCTCAAAGTACAGCAGAATAGAAATCAAAAGACTTTGTTTTGGATCACAAAGAGCTTACATACAAAGACCAGTTGAAAGATTTGGAATTTGTGTCTCATGACTTCCAAATCTTTGTTTTTCTATTTTAATTTCATAGTATTTCCCTATGAAAAACTACCGCTGACTCATTGACCATGGACAAGCCATTTCCTCTTTCTGTCCATCCATTTTTTTTTATCTATGAAAGAAGAATCTGGGAAGGATGTGATGATTAGTTCTGCAATCCATGGGTCTAATTTAATGAGGAGTGTTGTGTAGTATCCTTATGTCTTGAGCTTTTCTATAGGCTAAAAACTGCTTCAGCATTTAAAATTCTGCACTGAGAACGTGTGTAGGTCTGGACCTACCACCCAGATTGTCTGAGTTAGAAGACATAAGATGGGACCACCTAGGATGCCTTTGGCTCAGGAAGAGTCCAAGTATTCCAGTCTAGCCTTGAGCTAAGAACTAGAGGGTAATGTCTGGGCACTTTGTATATAACCCTCCAGCCAAGAATGGGAAGGGCAGGAAACAATTCACTTTTTGAGCCTGAGATGATGTGCCAGAGACTATACTTGATATTATTATTGTTTTAATTAGAAAATACTTCACTTATATAGAAAAGTACAGACTATACTATAACAAATGTTCATAGGCTTACTATACAGCTTTGTCAAATTATAACATTGTGCCATATTTTCTTCATATCTTTTGTTTTTGGTGTGAAAGGAATAAATACTGATCAAGTTTAAACCCACCTGTATGCTCCTCCTGTATCTCATTTCCTTCCCATGCACATTTTTATACTTTTTGCATGTATATATTGTTTTACATATTTTAAATTTCATAGATGTTTTAATACTATACTTATTTTGTAGCTGGCTGTTTTTCTTTTTTCCTTAGTATTGTTTGAGATCACACATATTGCTACAAGTAGATCTGGTGTATTTATTTTCACTAACATAAATATTTTACTGTATGAATATATCATACTTTATTTGGCCATTCTTTTCTTGATAGATACCTAGGTTGGTTCTTTTATCATTGCTATTATTGTTATTTAATCACTGTGTTTATTATTTACAATGTTACTTTAAATATTTGTGTTCTTTTCCTCTGTGCACATAGCAAGAGTTTTCTGAGGGAAAAAAAAAGGCTAAAATGGTATCATTAGGTTAAGGTAATTGCATCTTCAACTATTAAATATTGCCAAAGTATTTACCAAAATGATTGTATCAATTAACACATCTACCCAAAGGCTTGCCATTCCCAAAGTGCTGGTCCTTGCCAGCACTTGATTCTGTCAAATATGTAATTTTTTTTGTCAATCTGATGGTTACTAAATGATACTTAATTATTGTTTTATTTTGCCTTTCCCTGATTACTAACAAGCCTGAGTATCTTTTCACATGTTTGTGGATCAAGTAGGTTTCCAGTCATGCATATTGTTTGTTCATCTTTTTGCCTATTTTAAATTAAGTTCTGTTTTTCTATATTAATATATAAGTATATTTACATATACTGGATATTAATTCTTTATAATTAAAGCCATTGTAAATACCATTTCATAGTATATGACTCCTAATTTTTCATTATGTTTATGCTGCTTTGTTGATAAGAGAATTTTGTATCCTTCATGATTTGTGTTTTTCATATGTTGTTGAATAAACATTCCTTTAATCTAAGATCATAAAATAGTCTCTTTTATTTCCTTTCAATAATTTTAAGGTTTTGTTTGTTACCTATATGGTTTCAAGCACCTACAATATAGGTTTTTGTTATTATTATTATTATTATTTTAGATGGAGTTTCATTATTGTTGTCCAGGCTGGAGTGCAGTGGCGCGATCTTGGCTCACTGCAACCTCTGCCTCCCATGTTCAAGCGATTCTTCTGCCTCAGCCTCCCAAGTAGCTGAGATTACAGGCATGTGCCACCATGCCTGGCGAATTTTGTATTTTTAGTAGAGACGGGGTTTTACGACGTTGGCCAGGCTGGTTTCGAACCCCTGACCTCAGGTGATCCACCTGCCTTGGCCTCCCAAAGTATTGGGATTACAGGCGTAAGCCACCATGCCTGGCTCACAGTATAGTTTTTTAAATGATGTGAAATAAGGATTGTTTTCCCCCTAAATATGTATTAAAATTATTTGTCCAGCACTAGTTAATCTCTTTAAGGTAACAGTTAATCCTTTCACTACTGAATTTTAATACTGCCTTTGCCATATATAATTTCAGTACTTTCATAATTTTTTTTTCTGGGTTATCTTGTTTCATTGGTCTATTTTTGCTCTTGTTGCCCAGGCTGGAGTGCAATGGTGCGATCTCGGCTCACCTCAACCTCCACCTCCCGGGTTCAAGCGATTCTCCTGCCTCAGCCTCCCCAGTAGCTGGGATTACAGGCATGTGCCACCACGCCTGGTTAATTTTGTATTTTTAGTAGAGACAGGGTTTCTCCATGTTGGTCAGGCTGGTCTCAAACTCCCGACCTCAGGTGATCTGCCTGCCTTGGCCTCTCAAAGTGCTGGGATTACAGGCATGAGCCATGCCACTCGGCCTCATTGGTCTATTTTTTATCTACTGTTTTATCGGTAGCAGTCTATAGTGATTTCCATAGCAACACAAAAGTCTTGATTTACATTATAAGTTCATTCTATAGTTTTCGTTTTCAAAAGAGCCCCTTGCTCTTCCATGTGAACTTCCATGTGAAGCTTCATCCTTACAAATGCCTGTTGGGATTTTGATTCCAATTTCATTGAATGTATCAGTGTATTTGAGGAGAAAGGACATTTTTATGATACTGTGTCTTCCCCCATTTATGCACACAGTTTATCTTTTTATTTATTTAGGTCTTCTTTTATAGTTTCAGTAAAGTTTTAAAGCTTTCTTCATAAAAATTGTGACGATTTTTTTATTAGCAATGTATGCCTTACTCTAAGCATTTTATAGGTGTCAGTGCTATAGTAAATAGTAGCTTTTTATCTAGCTATTTACACACACACACACACACACACACACACATCCACATAATTATATGTAGGTTTATTTGTATTCTAATAGTTTGGGGATAATAAAAATAATTGAGTTTTATATAAATTTATATTATATTTAGAAGTCCTCATAGACTGCTTTATTCAACCTAGTAATTGTTGATTCCTAGTAATTTTTCTATATTGTTTCCAGTAGATGAAGAATAATGATAGTTTTGTTGTTTCCTTTTTAATCCTCAGACTTTTTTTGTTTTTTGTTTTTTGAGACGGAGTATCACTCTGTCGCCCAGGCTGGAGTGCAGTGGTGCGATCTCGGCTCACTGCAAGTTCCGCCTCCAGTGTTCACACCATTCTCCTGCCTCAGCCTCTCGAGTAGCTGGGACTACAGGTGCCCACCACCATGCCCGGCTAATTTTTTTGTATTTTTAATAGAGACAGGATTTCACTGTCTCTAGCCAGGATGGTCTCGATCTCCTGACCTCATGATCTGCCCGCCTCGGCCTCCCAAAGTGCTGGGATTACAGGCTTGAGCCACCGTGCCCAGTCTTTTGTTTCTATTTTTCGTCTAGCTGCGCTAGGTAGGAGACCAATGGCAAAACTGGGCATTCTGAAGATGACCCTGTAATCAAAAAGATACTTTTTACATTTTACTTATTCCCAGTTTACTATAATTTTTTCATCATGAAGGAATCTGATTTTACAGGGTTTTAAAAACTACATCTAGTAAAAATTCCTGTTTTAAAAATTAATCCACAAATACTGTGAATTACATTAATAGACCACCTAATGTTAAAGTCACCTCTTTAACATTGTATGTGGTTGTTTTTAATACATTGCTGAATTCTGTTGGCAAATATATAAGATTTTTGCTTATTTGTTAGAAATTCCATTGATTGAAAAGTTTTACCTTTTTCATTTGTTTATTTGTTAATGTGCTGCATTGTGGACAGAGCTTATGTTCTATATGATACTGATACTTTGATATTTGTTTAAATTTGTTTTGTGGCCTAGTACATGGTAAAAAAAAACTTTAAAAAATAGTCTACATCTCTATTCTAGAAGGAAATATTCATAATTTAGTTCTGTATCAGGGTTCTATAAATTTTTAGCAGCTCAAATTTTTTTGTGTTGTTCAAAATCTTCTAGATTATTACTATATTTTAGTTTGCTTAATCTATAAATTATTGAGAAAAATGTGTTAAAATATCACAATGTCATGCATTTATCTTTTTTTAGGTAAAAGTCATTGATTTATATATTTTCAGGTCATATTACTTGGTAAATTCAGGTTTTAAATCATAATATCTTCCTTTTATCATTATGTGGTGACTTTTTTTTTTTTTAAATCACAGTAACATATTTGCCAAATGTTTCCTTAGTCTGAAAACAATACTAATTTGTTTGGTTAACATTTACCTGGTAAATATTGTCCCCACCTTTACCTTTAACTTTTCAGCAAAACTTTCTTGAGTTAAATCTGACTAGAGAATCTCTATCTTCATCCAATTGACTTTAATCTGATTAGTATAATGACTTATGTTTCCATTTTTTCCTTGCTTATTTATTCCTTTCCTCCTTTCTTCCCTTCACTTGGATTTATGAAATTTTAAAATTTCCATTATTTGTCTCTTCTTTGTTCATCTTAACTTTGAAAATTGTACTTTCTAATTTTATTTATTTTTTGTTGTTATTGTATTCTGTTTATTCTAAAATACTAATTTGTATACTTCTCACCAAAGTCAAAATTTAGTAAAAAGCCCCTAGGTTGTTTACTGACCCTTATTTTGATACCTTTTTTACTTTTTTCATGTTTTTAATTTTCAGATTCAGTGGGTTTTAATCTGTGGGAATCATGTGCTCCCTGGGTCAAGTCCATGTCCTCCCTCAGAGCAATTTTACGTTAATTTCTAGGTACCCCTGCAACATCACTAACCTGGAATCTTTTTTTTTTTTTTTTTCACTTAATTTTTCAGCTCAGACATTTTCACACCATACTGAGCAGTATAAATTCAAACATCAAGTCTTTGTGAGGTATAAGACAATGGTTATAAATTTCCACTTAGATCCTAGGCAAAGATAGTAAGTCTTAATGACAGTTAAGTCAAATCATGTTGATTGTCATGGTATTAAGGTAGGTAGCTAGACATATCCATACATATATTTTTTCCCTAGTACACCCTTTCACTAAACATGTAGCTTTTCAGGGGTCATTTCAGGGGTCCTGCAAATCTCATTTAAAATCCTTATTTTAAAAGCGTTAGTCCCAATACACTACCTTGCAGAGTTGCAAAGCCACATCTCCTCTCCTGGGGTGAACAAGAATATGCAAGCCACTCAATTGCCAAAACTGATGGCTCTCCCTTATCCAAACTATACCAACAACAAATTTAGATCCAGGGTTTACCTGTTTAGTTCCCAGTTCTATTTTATTTCTTGCATGTCTTGCCCCTGGAAATATCCTTTTCTGTTTTTCTGATCTCAGTCATGCATTTTAAAGGATGCTAGTTATATCTGTAATATTTTATCTAGAATATCCAATGGATGCTTATATTGCAAATGTTTTTGGTTTAGTTACTTTACCAAATTTTCCATACTATTTCTAATATAAACCTGAAAGGCAGAAATTATTTTTTCAGTTGAGATTTAGTGTAGTTCAGTCATCTGCTCAATGTCAGAGATGTAATAATTATAAAGCAAGATTTAAACCATGCTGTTTGACTCTAGAACCCTTTATCTTTCCAAGACATTGAGCTGACTTTTTGGATGAGCACACCCTAGTGAGCCATATAGTAATATCCAGTAAAATACAGACCACAAAAACTATTTGAAGACAAAACAAGCTTCCCTTTATGGTTCTAAAGTATTTTAGGAAGGTGAAACTCAGATTATATTATATAATATATTTTTTAAATGTAGAAAGGTAGAGAACAATAGTTTCAACTCTAACATATCTTTAGAATGGAAGCTGACTTAAAAAAAACTGGGAAGTGACAGTATATAATCTCAATTGCTTTTTTCCCCCCAAAATAAAAATCATCCATGCTTATTATAGCAAATTAGAAGGCTATATGAAAGAATTAAAGTAGACTAATCTCAAATTCCATTACCCTGAGACAGCTACCAGGAACATTTTGGTCAGGATCCTTTCAGTGTCTTTCTCTTTTTTTTTTTTTTTTTTTTTTTTTTGAGACAGAGTCTTGCTCTGTCACACAGGCTGGAGTGCAGTGGTGAAATCTTGGCTGCAAGCTCCACCTCCCAGGTTCACGCCATTCTCCTGCCTCAGCTTCCTGAGTAGCTGGGACTACAGGCGCCCACCACCATGCCCGGCTAATTTTTTGTATTTTTAGTAGAGACGGGGTTTCACTGTATTAGCCAGGATGGTCTCGATCTCCTGACCTTGTGATCCGCCCACCCCAGCCTCCCAAAGTGCTGGGATTACAGGAGTGAGCCACCATGCCTGGCCCTTTCAGTATTTTTCTATGTATAAACACACATACACACATTATTTTGTATAAATATAAGATCACAAATTTGTAATATCACTTCATATTTAGTGTTCATGAAGAAAGACTGACAAGTAAATCCAGATAGTAGCTTAATGCTAGCTGATTGTATTTATGGCTTTGATTATTTTTTAAAATTTCTGAATAAATATATTTGTTTTAGATATGCTTACACTTATCCATCCAAATAGCCTTCACTGGTTTCTGGGATGCAAAGATGAACACAATATGGTCCTGCTTTTAGGATGTTCATTGGATGGCAGGGAAGAGACAACATTAAAATTGAGGCTTTAAAACAGCCTAAAAAAATGTAGAGGCTGTAGGAGCACAGAGGGTTGGTTTCTTACCCTGGATGACGGGGAGGGAGTGTGAGAAAATTTCCCAAGGAGGTACACTGGCTTGACTGGAGAAAGTCAGAAGAAGTCATCAGGAGAAAGAGGAAAGGACTGGCTTTTCCAGCAAATGACATCATCATACTTGTTTGGTGGAAGACCATTTAGGTAGTAGTATAGATAATGAGTTTGGAAGGAAAGTTGAAAAGGCAGTACCTGAAGGCAAAGAGACCAAATATTCCCTATAGGATGGAATAAATTGAGTACCTAGAAAATTTTGGTAGTATGCTAGATATTCTTATATTCTATTTTATTTAACAAGAACTAAAACTTACAAAATGTCTTTCTTTACTGAATGGCCTTGGAGCTGCGATTAGTATTCTCAAAAGAATTTATTTCTTAATATTCACATATTAAAGTTATATACACAGTTTTTTCCACTGAGTGATGACTATGTATGCCTTAATTCCAATTTTGTCTGAGTATTACTCTGAATTTTTAACGAATCCTTTTATTTCTGTTGACTGAGAGGTACTTTGGTCTCACTTTTTATTGGTGGTCGGGGGTGGTTGGTAAGGATCTGAGACAGAAAGTATTGTATGCCCTTGGGAAGAAATATTCTGAAAGATAGTTTAACATACTGACTGTGGATCAAGTATCAGAAAAAAATGGCTACTGTTTTATTAGTTTTTGTTGTGATTGTGACCCAATCAGCTATTTTTCTCTGGACATTACCTTTATTGTTCAATTTTTTTAAAAATGTATGAAGTTCAGTCAAAATGGAAGACCCAAAGATGAAGAAGATGCTGACATTGGTTTCAAACAGTTCAAAGGGCAAAAGAGAGGATAAACCAAGTAGGGTGTGATTGTAACACAAAGTAGAGTTTGGAGAGTGCTAGCAGAGGAAGACCAAATAGTGGTTTAAAGAATGAAAAAGGCTTAGGGAGGCTTCTTTTTGGTAGCTGGGTTATGTTGGTTTCCTTCCACAGGTGTTCTTAGTGTCCCATACTTTATTACAAAAGTGAACACACATTTTGCAATCACATGTTGAACGCCTGACTACCTTGGTGTATGTTAAGTGCTTCAAGGACAGAGAACGTTAGCCCTTCCTTGCTGTATCTCTGTGCCCGGTGCAGTGCCTAGCACAGAATAAGTTCTCAGCAATATCTGTTGAATGAATTAATAGTTTGAGAAAGCACACATATCAAAAAATGTGAATGATAAGTATAGTGCTCTGAGCAGTAGAAAGAGCATAAAAGAAGACAGAGGTAAACTTTTTCTAGATTAAGAACAGTTCATTTAGACTGAAATTCAGAGTAAACCAAAGGAAGTGGAAATGTTTTGCTAAAATGGTTGGGTGGAGTGTGCAGTAGATGGCAGGAGGCTCTGAGGTGAGATGTTGGGGCTTGAACCATCAAGTGACAGAGAATCACTGTTGTAAACGCAAGGAACTGAATGCAATAATTCTCCAAGCCTCCAGCCTATCTCCAGCTGTAGAAGTCAGAACTTAGATGCGCTAACGGTAGTTGAGATACTGAATCTGCATCCAGTCTTTGTATAGCCTGGGATCCCACCACACCCATCTTCCCTCTTTCTGGACCCAGCTACTCAGTAGACTGCAGCCTTTCCACTTCAGGTGCCCCCTTATTAAAGCAAAGCTGTCATGCTGAGGACTCAGTGCCAAGAAAAAAATCTTTGGGAAAATGGCCTTTTGCCTTGTAACATCCATTTTCTTATTTCTCCTGGTGGTCACTGTGAGCTCCAACCCATTGTCTGGATTAAATAAATGAAAAATGAGATGACAGAGATCTGAGACTCCATTGGGCATTTGGATTCCTTCTCAATGGGGCTAGGGTCCATCCCTCTCACACAGGTAATGCAAAACTCTTTCTTTTCCTACTGGCAACGCCATCCTTACTCTGTATAAGGCTCTGAAAGGAGCAATTGTGTACATGTGACTGATTAATTCCAGCAGTCTTTGATATAATTGTCCAAAGATTTGCCCTGGTACTAATTTAAAACACAGTAGCCAATTTAATAAAACTAACAGTTTGCAGCCAAGGCCTTTGTTATTTTGTTTTAATCATCTTTTACCACCAATTGAAATGATTTTCTACTTTCTTGGTGCAATAAAACAAAATAGAAGGGAAAGAATGGAGGGACAATGTGGAAATTATAAAAGATCCAGAGCTTCAAATCCCAGGATAAGGTAACAGCAGTCCTGAGATTTAACTGGTAATTTGTGTCAGACTGAGATTCGAAGGGAAGACATTTAACAGTTTGGAGGAAACTCCACACCTGGATAGCATTAAAGAAGGGAGAGAGGAAAAGATCTACAAAGAACTCTTGTTTTTTCCTGAATGCAACCAAAGGTGATGTGTGACAGCTTCCCCAAACATTCTACTGGTGATGGACATGTCACTTGATTACAGAGCAGGGGCTTGTGACAAGCTGACCAGTCGCCAAGGACTCTGGGAGCCAAAACACCAGATACAGTTGGAGGTAAACAAGGCACGCTACAGAGTGTGAAAATCGAGGCCAAGTCAGGGCCAGGGAGTCCAGCGGAGGGCCCCAGTGACAGCTGGTGATTGAGCGGCACTAACCGAACACAGTTGTGGAGGACCAGGGGCCAGTAAAGAAAGCCATCTCCTTTCTCCTCCCTGTGGCCTCTCTGGGTGGCCAGCAATTTTATTACTGGCAGAGGGCAAACCCAACAGCATTTTCGAATTTGGCACCACATCTAAAACCATTTGGGGACTGGGCTTCTCTTTCTTCTCTCCCCTTACTCTTCCCAGGAGTGGCTTGAGTTCCATGAAAGCCAGCGTGCAGTTAGCAAACTACATTTCCCCTCAATTCTGAAACCCATGTGCACTTGGGGAAAATGTAATCCTTATGTTTCTGATTCATTTACACTTAACTCATCAAAATGCTATTTTGTAAGAGCTATTTGATGTCCACAAAGTCTTCTGAGCCCTTTTGTAAGCCTTGCTTCTTAGAAGCAGGAAGTCACATTTCTGATGGGAGAGAGAACTTGAACCTAAAAAGTTGAGTTTGTTTTGAAATGAAGCCTCTTGGAGGGTCACATGAACCCTGAGCTTAGCCAAATGCGTTCTCTCATTTCCTATACCAACCCCATCACTGGCACCAGCTGCCATGACGTTACTATGTCAGCTCTCTAAGATTTCATTCCCAGCAAACAAGGGAGACTTCTCTATGATCAGAGGGAGCTGAGTTCAAATGTGACTCCCAAGGTCTGGGCAATGTCCAGCACTCTGTTACATAGGGGAAGAAACACCTGGACTGGGAATTAGGAGCGCTAAGTTCAATTCTCTGTTCTGCCATTGAATGGCTGTGTGACTCTGAAGAAATGGCTTCCTCTCTTTCAGCTCAATTCTCTCCTATGTCAAGTGTCAGTCCTGGCATAGATGATCTTCAATGCTCTTTCCAGGTCTGAGAGTTTTTCAGTCTAATTCCTAGACAGTAAGAAGTTCAAGCATCTCAAAATGCTCTGCTTAAAATTTTTGGAGACTGACTTCGTATACACAGAGCTTAGCTCAAGAAGGAAACACAAATATGTAGAAATCAGAGCTGGATGACTTTGAATATCACTTACTCCAAGTTTCTTATTGTGGGATGGATACTAAAGCCCAGATATGGGAAATAAATGGCCGCAAGTCATATGGCAAATAAATGGCAGAGTCCAGCTGTCCTGGCATTTTTGACTAACATCCTTGGATGGAAGTTTCTAAACTTTTCACTTCATAGGATTCTGAAACTGCGGCAAAAACCTAGTTCCCACTCTGACAACAAGAATGTAAAAGCCAGCATCAGAATGGAAGGGGAGCTGGCATTGCTTTGCACAGTGAGGTGGTGTCTGGCTTGTATTAAAGCCCATGAGTGAATGATTAATCCTGGGTAGAAAACAAAGCCTGAGTCTTGTAATGTTATAGGTATTAGTTCTATGGAAGATTAACCCCCGATCCCCCATGGGACCTCTTTAGAACATTGGACTACACTTTGAGAATCAGTGGATGATGAAAACAGGTGGTCTCACAGGTCTTTGTTTGCCTGCTCCCAACACACACACACACGCGCGTGCGTGCAAGTACTCATGCATGCGTGTACATGCACACACACACATGCATGCAAACATGCACATGTATGCCTCAATTGCTCCTGCATCTCTACATAGGAAAGAAATGTTGTGGCTGAAGGTGAACTGCCTGTATGCCTGCCTCTGATTCACAGGCCAGCAACTGGAAGGCACTTTTGAACTCCTCCTTGTTTCATCCCAACCCAAATATGCCTCTATAGCTGCATTCATTGTGTGTTTCAGTGACACCAGTAACACATGCATCTTTCATAACACACTCAACTGCCTCCTCCTTTTGATTAGTTATCCAAGTATTTTATCCTGTTAATATCCCTCAGCCCCATCTGGTGCTCTCCATTTCCACTTGACCACCATAGACAAGTGCCATCATCTATTTCCGTTTTGGCAACATTGCTTTTCCTCCTTTACCATTTATGGTCTATGCCTCCATCCTTACTTCTATCCAGACATACACACACAGCCAAAGAGATGTCCTAAAACCAAATCTAATGAAGAGCTTCTCTTACGTTACAGACACTCAATGGCTCATCACCACTCTCAGGATGAAGTCCAGACCTTACAGCAATGAACTCTGGGACCATCGTGATCTAACCCCTGTCAACCTCTCTGGCCTCTTTGCTCAAACTCTCTTTTTGAAATTTTACCGTCAGCCACCACCCTGAGCAAGCAGTCTTACCTTCCTTCCCTGGCTAAATTTTCTTGCCTTGGCTTAGTTGCTACCTCTTTCAGGAGATTCTCACTGACCTGTGAAGCTGAGTGAGGAGCTCTTAGCCCATGTGCTTCCCTTTACATAACAGCTTTGGCACTGTTAGATATCACTTGTTTATGTGTTTACTTTCACATTAAGTAGACTAAGCTCCTGAAAGGCTAGTATGTCCGTTACTGACTGCTTTATCTTCACTGCCCACCATAGGACCTGTTACACAGACAGTGCTAAATAATTGCCTGTTGAATAAATGAAACACAGAATTACACCTTCTGGCCCAATGCCTTTGCTTTAAGGATAAGAAAGCTGAGGCCCCAAGAGGAGCAGTGACCATGCTGTAAGATTCTCATTTGTCCTTTCAATCCTCTAGTAACTAATCCACCTTAGACGTTAAAAGAAAGACCTTCAATATACCAGATATGATGTGTATTATCATGATTTTCTGACCACTTATTGATGTACCACAGGGTTTACTGATCCATTTATTCATGCATGCATGCATTCATTTATCTGCATTTATTGACCATCTACATGATGTCTGGCCTTGCACAAGAAGCTAAGGATAGAGAATAACATGGCAGATACTGCACAGCCTCCAACTCTAGTATCTCAGTGTCAAGTTAAAATGCCATCCAGGAAAAATGCACCAAAACATTTTGAAATTGTCTCAAAGGAAGAGCTTTGTAAGTCCTAAGTGAGAGGCTGGGTCTAGGTGGAGTCCTGAGAGTCCCACTGTGCCTGGAGGCTTTCTTTAGATCTAGATGGCCAGCCCCCAAACTCAAAGTTCAGACTTACTAACAACGTGACATGTAACCTGCTGCCTCCGTCTTTACTTAATTAGATGCACTGAGTGCAGGTGAGAGCTAAAGGATAATCTGAAGAGAATGTCAGAGCTATGACCTACCCCTTTATTTTATAGACGGGGGTCTTGGGCCCACAGTTGGGGACCCACCTGATCAAGGACACAACAAAATTTCAGGATACCAGTACTAGAATCCAGGTCTCCTGATCCAGGGCCAGCACATGGTGTGTCTTCTCTCTTATTTTTTCTTTAGCTCAGTTACAAAGGTTAAAGTACAATTTATCTTTTCCTTCTTCTAACCCAACACTGAAGCATAGCAACTCCTGGTAGAGTTTACGGGAAACTGCTTGATGTGTGTGTGTCTGTGTGTGTCAGAGTGTTTGCCTTTTACACATACTCTCTATCATGGCCCTGGCCAAGAACAAGTGTAGTGAAAAATCAAACAATAGAAAGAATCATGAACATTTAAATCTTTACAGTTCGCTAGATTGCATCATGTTCTTGCAAGTCTATTATCTTATCAGTTTTTCCCACCACTCCTTGTTAGACTATATGGACAGTCACCCACTTTGTCCAAGGGAAGGAACTTAAGCTTAAACAATGCAAGAAAGCTGTTCCACAGCAAGGCTGGTGCTGTTGTGGGAGTCAGATCTCCTGATTCCAAATTCAGCATCTCTAAAGTGGTGTCTGAGGTTGTGTTTTAACAGACACAACATAAACCCACCAAGACCTGCCCTCATGATTCTCAGCGTCTCCAAGCACAGACTGAATAGATTTTGTCCACTCTTGCCAATGCCCAGTGTGAGATAAATTCCTCCATTCTTCTCACATCTGTAATTGCTCTGACAGCTGTTATTTTCCTTCTCTTTCCTCTTCATTTATTTGTTTTCTTAAAAATCAGGAATTGGAGCAGCACAACCAAGTCTAGTCCATCCTACCTACCCCCAGGGTGAACGGAAAATAACAAAGTAGTAGGTGACACCAGGACACGCATTGCAACCTGATTTCACTAACTCATCATTTTCCAAAGGAGCTTCCTCAGTAATGCTAGTCCTATGATATGTGATAAGAAAACAGGGTACCTTTTTCAAACAATGTCAGAATAGACTACATAAAGCATTCCAGCAACCTCTGGGAGACTCACAATGAAAAGTAGCATGTTCTGTGAAGTTCTGCAGAACAAGACCTCTTGAACAGAGTTGAAACTAGCATTCCTTGCATACACACAGACCTCTTTTTCCCTCTCAGAATTGATATTAATATGTCATGAAACTATTAATCCATAGACATCTATAGAAATATTTGGACATAAAACAATTGCTCTATTTGTTTTTCTGCTGACAGATATAGACACATTTCCTCTAGCAATGTGGTGCAGCTGGATGATTAAGACCCATCATCCCCTTCCCCAAGGTAACAACATTTATTTTCTCTCTCTCTCTTTCTGTATTCTTGGAGACAGGGTCTCACTCTGTTGCCTAAGCTGGAGTGCAGTGGTATGATCATGGCTCACCACTGCAGCCTTGACCTCTCAGGCTCAAGTGATCCTCCTCCCTCACCCTCCTGAGTCACTGGAACCACAGGTACACACCACTACACCTGGCTAAATTATTATTATTATTATTATTATTATTATTATTTTGTCAAGATGGGGTCTTTCTATGCTGTCCAGGCTGGTCTTGAACTCCTTGGCTCAAGCAGTCCTCCCACCTCAGCCTCCCAAATTGTTGGGATTACAGGCATGAGCCACTGCATTTGGCCTTCATTTTCTTTTCTATCTATAACCTTGCTTTTTAAAAAACTTGACTTCAATGTCTAGGCTCTGATCATTTCTGAGGAGAATCATCTCAATTCTAACCAACAGTCTTGCATGCCAGGAAGTTTCTTTCCACTCAAGTTTATTCATGCATGTTTATAAGAGGCACAAGGTTGAAGTGGCTAAGAATCTCACCTCTAACTCTTCCAGAGAGAAGTTTCTTAACGTCCTTAAACATTAGTTTTCTCAGCTGTAAAGTGGAACTAATAATAAAAGCTCAAAGAATTTTTTAAAAGGATTAAATAAGAAAAACTTTTTAAAGCACTTAGCACAATGCCTGGTACATAGCCAATAAATGATGGATATAATTATTACACTTGTATTACACTTGTATAATAACACAAATAGTCCTAGCTTAGAGTCATCAAATCCATTATTTTACCAGCTGGGTGTATGTGGGCCTGTTACATAGTTTATCTGAGAATCTTTTATAGAAGGGGGTAAAAATCTGCTGAGGACATTAAGATATCTGTTTGAGATTATATATTAATGAGAAGTGTGTCAGGTCCATTGTAAAGACCTATTACATTTTTCCTATCATTATATGGAGAACAGGCCTAATGCATTTTGGATAATTCATTCAAATATACATTTAAAACACCTTCTCAAAGCCTTTTAAAATCATTCTAAACCAGGAAGGGTTATGTTAACTACACACAATTTTCCATATAGAGTATTGCTTTCTTTCTATTTGGATGGCATCAGGATTGAGCAGATTACTTTATCTTTAATGATTCATTGAAAGATAAGTGGGATAGAAAATATGGTGGATGAGATAGTAGTAATTTTACGGTTATGGAAAAAGATTCTGTTACTTTGCGGAGAGGTTTCTTACCATGTTGTAAGTAGACATGGGTTGTGTGGCAATAGTTCCGGCTCAGCCATGAGCAATTTCAGTCCTACATGTTTAACAGCCTTCTTAGCATTTCTTCTCTTACGACTCATGGGCATCTCAAACACAATATGTCTAAGACTGAACTCTTGATCTATCCCATGCCCAACAAAACAATAAATTAAAATATATTCCTCTATCTCAGGAAATAACGTTTCCCTCATTCCAGATACTCAAACCAGAAATTGGAGAGTCATTAAACAGCTACTTCTTATTAAACTGCTTGAATCCAATCTATCACCAAGTCCCGTTGGTTCTACCTTTAAAACATACCTCCAATTCATTCACTTTTCTATGCAAATAATCATCATCTTTGGTTTGGACTTCAACAGTCAACCCTGAATGGATTCACTCACCCTTCCTCAATCCTTTCTTCACAGAGTACCAGGGCAGTATTATAAAATCTCAGACCTGATTGCTTTAGTCCCTCTATTTCATAATGAATAAATCTAAACTCAACATGAGCCACAAACTCTTCATAATCTGGCCCCTTCTTTTTTTATTTGTATAAATTAATGGGGTACAAATATAATTTTATTACATGCATAGATGGCAGAGTGAAGTCAGGGTTTGGGGGCTATCTATGGTCTGAATAATGTACATTGTGCCCCTTAAGTAATTTCCCATCATCCACCCCCTTCCATTCCCCCACCCTTCTGAGTGTCCATATTGTCTCACTCCACACTCTATGTCTATGTGTACACATTATTTAGCTCCCACTTCTAAGTGAGAATATGAGGTATTTGTCTCTCTATGTCTGAGATGTTTTACTTAAGATAATAGCCTCCAGTGCCACTCATGCTGCTTCAAACGACAAGATTCCATTCCTTTTAATGGCTGAGTAATATTCCATTGTGTACATGTACCTCGTTTTCTTTATCCCATCATCCATTGATGGATGCTTAGGTTGATTCCATATCTTTGCAATTGTGAACAGTGCTGTGATAAACATATGGGTGCAGGTATCTTTCTGATATAATGATTTATCTTCCTTTGGGTAGATACACAGGAGTGGGATTGCTGGATCAAATAGTAGTTCTATTTGTAGTTCTTTGAAAAATCTCCATGCTCTTTTCCATAGAGGTTATACTAATTTACATTTTCACCAGAAGTGTATAAGAGTTCCCTTTTCTCCACATCCTTGCCAACATCTGTTATTTTTTGTCTTTTTATAATAGTCTGGCCCCTTCTTATATCTTTACTCATCTTCTACAGACTCTCTCTTAATTTAAGGGGGATGTATACTCTATTATAACCTCTTATAATAATACTCTTCAGTTGGTAATTATAATTTTATGTGTGCTATTATTCAGCTCTCCTACCAGATTATAAGATTCAGAGTTACACTCCCAGTACAAAGATTGACATGGAGTAGGCACTCCTATTAAATGCACGAGTGAATAAATGTAGAAACAAACAAATGAATAAATTTATCAATGGAGCTATCTGTTCAATTCTTAACTTCTATGGGTCTCAGTTTGCCCATCTGTAGAAGAGAACCTATAATGGTTCACTTACTACAAAGTTTAGTAGTGCATTAGAGTACTCTATAAAAGTTTATATAAGCAATTTTGGTGGTATTAGCACCAAACAGGAGCCCTTCACCCTTTCAAAATTGAGAAGGCACTTGGAGATAGCACTTCTATGGCTGTTGCTGACCCTGGAGATCAGTTGATTTTGTTAAGCCCTTTTGCTTATCCTCATATTCCCAGAACCCATATTTCATTCTGAGAAATACTTGGCCAAGATTGATGAGAGGGAGTCATAGGTGGATAATGCCTGGTTTCCAGAACCAGAGTGAGATTGTGCTGACTATGTGCTCCCCTGGCCTGAGCTAAAAGCAGTGGTATTCATTCTGGGCTTGGAAAAACAACTCTCTCTACTGATGCTGCTCATCTCTTCTGGTGGGTGGGACATCAGAATGTAGGCAAAACCATGCTGGGCAGGCGTGGGAGAAGGCCCTGCTCAGGAAGGGGTCCAGCCTGAATCATGCATTTCAGCAACAGGTTACTGGAAATCATGCTGGTTTGGCCATATCCACAGTTCCTAAGCCTCCTCCTCCTCCTCGTCTGCTTAAATGTTCAAAAAAACAATAAAAAAATTTTGCTTTCTCCTCTTTTTGGTGTTTATTCTATTGCTTTTGGAAATAAGAAGATCTAATTTTAGTATTCATTTTCTCCATCCATCAAGATACCATCTTGTCCTTTGTTAGTCATTATGACAATGACTGTGCTCTGTATCTTGCCAGGCACACCCTTTGGGGTCAGGCAAAGGGATATAAAACTTGGCTTTAGCCATCTATTAACTGGGGGACCTTAAATCAATGACCTTATCTCTTATAGTCTGAGCTTCTCCATCTAAGAAGTCAGGCATGCTAATACCTAAACATCATTGGTAGACTTATAAAAAAGTACTGAGCATATATGAGGTTTTCACTACATGGTAGTTATTGTTGGCAGTAATGTTAGTGCTACCAGTAGTAAATGCTACAAGTAATACTAGCAATGTGAAGATGGTTAACACAGTAACTAAATTTAAGCCCTGTTGAGAGCAGAAACTGGGCTGATTTTTGCTACCTATTGTATCTTCAGAATATGTCATGGTTCTCTTTTTTTTTTTTTTTTTTTTTTCTCTTCTGATTTTTTTTTTTATGCTTTAGGTTTTAGGGTACATGTGCACAATGTGCAGGTTTGTTACATATGTATCCATGTGCCATGTTGATTTCCTGCACCCATTAGCTCGTCATTTAGCATTAGGTATATCTCCTAATGCTGTCCCCGCCCCCCCCACCCCCCACCCCACAACAGTACCCGGAATGTGATATTCCCCTTCCTGTGTCCATGAGTTCTCATTGTTCAATTCCCACCTATGAGTGAGAACATGCGGTGTTTGGTTTTTTGTCCTTGCGATAGTTTACTGAGAATGATGTTTTCCAGTTTCATCCATGTCCCTACAAAGGACACGAACTCATCATTTTTTATGGCTGCATAGTATTCCATGGTGTATATGTGCCACATTTTCTTAATCCAGTCTATTGTTGTTGGACATTTGGGTTGGTTCCAAGTCTTTGGTTCTCAGCACAGGGATTGTACTAAATCAGCATTTGATAAATATATCAATACATAAAAGAAGAATCAGAGTAACTTCTGCATAAATGCTATTTCCCTCTTAACTTCCTGTTTCACCCTGGATTCTGATAACATTAATGGATATGCAATAGGGCTGACATTGAAATCCCAATTTAACGAATGAGAAATTGAGGTGTGAAGGAGACTAAAGATGAGGCCCATATTGAGGATATGAATAGACAGGTCATAGAACAGGAAATGCAATTATCCAGTAAATGTACTTGAGTAGATGCTTACTTAAGAGCACATAACAGAAATGTCAATGAGAAGTCATATTTTTCCCATCAAAGTGGGCAAAAAAGTGCAAAGAAAAAACACTTTCATTATGCCAAATAATAAGCAGTCGTGATACAAAATAGCAGGTCTTGGCACACACTGCTTGTGGGGTGGAAGCTAGTTCACCTGCCCAGAATGTCATAGTTGTGTCCATTAAAATGAAAAAGGCCCATAGCTTATCACCAGCAATTTCTCAGTATTGACCCTAGCGAAATGCTTGCATGCATGTGCCTGCAAGGTTGTTTGTACGAGAATGCTCACTGCAACATTTGCTTGCAGCAGAAAAATGTATGAAGTGACCTAAATGCCCAGGGGGTATGGCTAAATTACCTGTAGCACATTCATACTATGGGATACTGTACAGCAGCTAAAAAGATTGAAGTTTACCTAAGAATTGAAGTAGATAGATATCCCAAATTAATACAATTTCCATCTCAAAGCTGTACATTTGATCTGTGGTTGAGCATGCCCTTCTGACATGCAGTATGCTTGTTCCTTCCTCCCTTCATTTATTCATTCATTCATTTATCAATCTTGGCTGAACATCCGCTTAGTTTTGACCATTTGAACTGTGGTGAACCTCTTCAATGATCAACCGTTATGCATCCTTCAAGTCTCAGTTTACATGTCATTTCTTCCAAGAAGCCCTCCTTACCTATTCAAGCTGGGTTAGACACCCTTCCCATGTTTTCTCACAGCCCCCCTGCCCCCCGTGCTCCTCACACCATAACATTTTTCATGCTGCAGTATAATATTTTTCATTTAGAACCGTGTGCTCATAAGGCCAGAGATCATGTCTGTATTAATCAGGGCTGTATTCCTAGCACAGAACAGACATTTAATAAATATTTGTTAAATGGGACAAGTATTACTTAACATGGATTATATTAGATTTTCACTAGTTGATGGATGAATGAATAAATTAATACATACAAGAACAAAGGATGGATGACAGGGTGAGAAACGGAAAGAGCTATAAAAAGAAATGAGGCTTAGGAAAAAAAAAGAAAGAAAGAAAGTGGTGACTCAGCTCAAGAGCCATAGAAACAGCATGTAAGAGCTACCTGTGCCTTCACCTGACCCTGATTTGGGCTAAACTTTCCAAATCCTCTGAGGCTTAATATGGCATCATATATCAATGTTATAACTAAGATCTGAAAGCAAGAGACACATCTTCTGAGAGCCCACTTTGTGTTACTGCTGACTTATTCTTCACATGCTCAACAAGTATCTATGGAGTCCCTATTGTGTCATTTAAGTGTCATAAATTTTGTACTTAAGAATATGAACCAGGTGAAGGAAAAACCACAAGCACTGTTAAATATAATACAACACAAACTGTGATCAAGGACGAAGGATCATGTTATAAGAAATTCATATTCCAAACAGGCTGGGATCCCAGGGATGGCAGCTCAGCTAGCTTTCATTATAAGTTACTGGGGGACACTTCTGGTCTCTGTTCAAATGTCATCTCATCAGAGAGTACTTTCCTGACCACCTATCTAAAAATCACTAAATCTTTTCCAACTGGGATATTATATAATAACATGCTTCTTTTTTCTCTCCCAACTACATTGTAATAATCAATGAAAGCAAAAACTTTTTCTTGCTATATTCATTATCACATCCCTAGAGGTTAGAAAGTAGTTAAGCTCATGTTGGGAGTCAACAAATATTTGCTGAGCAAGTGAATTGATGAATGAACTAAAGTTTCTAATTGATGGGTATTCAAAGGATTTGGAGTTCAGAGGCAAAAATTTGGATCTGATTTGTAAAATCTGGGCTCACAAGAATGTCCACCTGGATCATATAAACATCTCCTTTCCTTATGTCTATTCATTTCCCCAAAGAATTATACTGAGAATGCCAAGGAGGTGAGATAAAATAGATATAGATTGTGTTGGAAGCTTTACAGGTCTGAATGTGAGAGAAGAATAGATGACTAAATTGGGATACACAAATAGGCCAGTTGAGAGAGATGACTTTTAAGAATATTTCTAGCTCTAAATTGAGGATCTAAGAAGACAGAGGCATAAACAAACATACTTGTTCAACCAGAGAAGGAATGATCAAGAGCACTAGCTTTGGAGTTGACAGATCTACTTACAGACCACAGCTTTGCCCCTTGATAGCTGTAAACTATAATCCACATTCCTTCTCTGAGTTTCCAGTCCCTATCTATAATCTGGGGATAGGACCACCTACATTGTGGGGTTGTTGGGATGATTAAATCAAATGAGATTATCTATGTAAAGTCCCTAGTTAGTGCTTGACACATAGTACAAGCTTAGTACATTTTGGCTTCTCCATTTCTCTTCAAATGCTAAACTCCTTCTCACTCTTCATTCCAGAACCATTTAAAGAACATTTTCTCAGTGCTTACCTTGTGTCTATAATTGTTCTAGGTGCTTGGAATGCACCAGGAGAAAAACAGGAAAAAAATCTAGCCCTCGGGGAGTTGATATTCTAGTTCTAAGTTTAGACTTCAATTCCTCCAAGTTTGGGTTAGAAACCTCTGACTCTGTGTTTCTGTTTCTTCCATCAGAATATTATTTTACTGCAATGACACTGCTTGCCTGTCCCTCTCTTTTCCCATAGACTGTGAGCACCTTGAGCTTTCAGCACCACTGGATCACCATTTCTTAAAATAGTGCATAGTGCCTAATAGATACCCAGTGAGTATTTGTTGCATGAAGTGATGGATGAAGGAGACAGACCAATAAGTAGAGGGATAACGAGAGTGAGCTGCTGTTCACTGTTCCTGGTTTGCTTTATACTTTGCTTTCTTAGTTTTGTCCAGAGTATTTACTTCTTGGAGAAATCTGAAGATTCCATATAGGCCAAGGAGCACAGTGCTCAGTGTAGAAGCACTTGACAGCCAAGTGGAGAAAAAGATACTTCCCTGCTATTTCTTCCCAGCCAGAAGCATAAAGAACCGCCTGTGTAATTTGTGTTATTGGACACCAAGACATCAAGGGTGGGCCACAGGGACTGATTGTGGACTAGTGGCCTCTGACTTGTAAGGCTGTCTTCCGCTTGCTCTATTTAGAGCTTTGGCCAGATTGGATGCATTTCTCAGCTCTAAAATTCTGCCTTTACATTATTGTAGTAGGAAGTAGTATGGGTAGTGGTTAGGAAGGCGGAATTAGGAATTAGACTTAGGTTTGAGGCCTGTCTATGTCATTACTAGCTGTATGAGGTTAGTTTAACTACTCTCTGAATGTAAGCTTTTTCACCTATCCTCAGAAGTGTTTGTAAGGCGCTTAAAGCAGAGGAAATACTTACTAAATGGTTGTCATTATTATTATGGTCCACATTTCAGTAGGGCATACAGAGCCAGTGAGGTTTCCTCTGGGTACTGATTCTTACAGACAATCCCTATTGAATTCCTTTTCCTACAAAAAAGTATGTGAATCACCTGTTACCCCAGACACCTTCTCTGTGTCTACCCATAGAGAAAGGCTTAATGTGTTGGCCTCTCATTGTACAGATATGGAAACTGAGGTCCAAATAGGTGATGCAGTGTGTCTTTGTGTCATATGATGAGTTTGTAGCAGAGTTGGCACTGCTCCTCTTTCTTCTGATAGTGTCATTTCTCATTGGATAGAGGGGTTTCCACTTAAGGGAGATTGAGATGTTCCACATTTCTTTCTGGTCCTGGCCAAAAGTAATCAGTCTACTAGAAGTTTCCATGGGGTAAGCACAGAAGGCTCTCTCTTCATCACTGTCATACCTTGGGAAACTATCTCCAGTGTAGATAACAGAAAGAATAAATATTTTTGTTGAGAGAAAAAAAATGAAGACAAAGGTCAAAGGGAATCATGTAATGGGTTGAGTCAGGAAAGAAAAAGAAAGCATTTTTTCCCTCTCCTCTTTTTCTCCAAAACAGTCTTTATATAGAACTTGTACAAGAGCCAATTTATTTGATATGGAAAAAATGTGAAAGCGGCAAAATACACATACACACACATACACACACAAAGAGGTATTTGTGGTGGGGTTCAGAACTCAAATTACCAAGAGATAAAGGAGTTGAAATGGTAGGTTGATTTGGAAGGATGTGTTTCTCTTTTTTCAGTCTCAGAGAACATTCAGGTCAGGAAGCCCAGCCCATCCCAGCCCAGATCTCCAATAAACTCCTTGAAACACAAAAGATTCGAAGAGGAAGGCCGATGAAAGCCTCAGTCTAGCCCTTGTGCCTGTCACATAGTAGGGACTAAAGAAATATTTGGAGAGCAAATGAAAGAACAAATTGTGCGTAAGAGTGTCGACCTCAGTACTGATGATTTGGCACAGTACGTGGCACTTCTACAAAGTGGGTAGGAGCTCAGCACTTAAGTTTGAGTGCCTTCAGGAAAGGGACTGGTCTGAGTCATCCTAATACTGTTTCCAGTACAGAATCTGGCATATAGAATGTTCTCAGTATATATTTGTGAATTAAGCAAATAGTTGCATGAGAGAAAGAGAATTTGGAGATTCCTGGGCCTCGGAGATAATTTAGAGCAGTGGCTATTAAACTTTAACTAGCATCCAAATTACCTGAAGAGGCCCTGCACTCAGAGTTTCTGATTCACTAGGCTGGACTGGGGCCTGAGAGCCTGGCCTTTCTCAGTTCCCAGGTGATACTGATGCCATTGGTCTGGGGCCACACTTTGAGAACTTGTTTAAGTGCACTAGTTTTTAAACTTGTTTAAACTTGTTGCAAATTATAATCACCCTATGAGATTTTAAAAGTTCTAATGGTCAGGCCTTATTCTTAACCATTAAATAAATATCTGGGGGGAGAGTGGAGATGGGATACAAGTGAGACCCAGGCAATTTTTAAATGTCCCAGTTTTTAAATGTGCAATCCAAATTGAGAAGAACTGGCCAGGCATGGTGGCTCACGCCTGTAATCCCAGCACTTTGGGAGGCTGAGGCAGGCAGATCACGAGGTCAGGAGTTTTCAGACCAGCCTGGCCAACCTGGTGAGACCCTGCCTCTACTAAAAACACAAAAATTAGCCCAGCATGGTGGTGCGTGCCTGTAATCCCAGCTACTCGGGAGGCTGAGGCAGGAGAATTGCTTATACCTGGGGGGTGGAGGTTGCAGTGAGCCAAGAACGCACCACTGCACTCCAACCTGGGTGAGAGTGCAAGACTCTGTCTTGGAAAGAAAAAAAAAGAGAGAGAGAGAGAAAAGAATTAATCTAGTGCAACCTCCTGCATGCAAAGTTGAGGCATCGGAAGACTAGAAAGGACAAGTGACTCACCTAAGAGGGTAGAGCCAGTTAGTGATTTAGCTGAGATTTTGCTGATTATAGAACTAAGCTAAATCACTAAGGGTTCTTTCATTTCTTCAGATTAGTCTTCACCATTTCACACTTCAACCCATGGCAGCTCTCATAGGCTCATAACTCGAGGCAAAAAAATGAAAGTGGAGTTTAAACTGAGATTTTAAAATATCTATTATTTCTTCCCTCCATTGTTTTATAAAGAAAGTTTAAGTGGAATTATATTTATAGAACTCTACCACTCTAGACAAGTGAGGAGATGGAAGAGACAGGGTTATGGAATATTTTTAAGGCAAGACTATCCTTTAAATTTTAAGTACATTCTCAAACACAAACCAAGTGCTCTTTCTGAGTCCTTAAACAGCTGTTCCTCATCTCTGATTCAAAGAATTAGCAAGAGTTTGCCTGTGATGTGCACATTAATTGCTAGTATGTAAAAGGAAGTGCTGGTAAAGTGTTTGAAAGTGGTTCTGCCCTTTAAAAAGATTAAAAGTTTCCTCTAGAACTTGGTTTCCATTAATGATTGGCTTAGTGAATATTTTCAAGTAGACAGAGTGGAGATTGTCTTATATCATTTTAGAACCAAATAAAGAGCCACAAAAGGCCTATAGAAACCATTGACACCCAAATTAGATGGCGAAGACTCTATCCTTTTTGTAGATTAAAACAGAAGTTGGAATCACATCTTTAATTGAGCACCAGTTGAGTGCACTGGCTTAGGAGTCAGAACGAAATTCCAATCCTTACCTTCACCACTTCCTAACTGTGTGATCTTGGACAAGTGACTTCACATCTCTAAGCCCCAGTTTTCTTCTTTGTAAAATAAGAATAATAGGGCTATGGTTGTGGAGAGGATGGAATGAGTAAAAGATGCAAAGACCTTAGCCCATTTTCTAGTACACAGGAAAAGCACTAATGGCTTCATTATAAGATGGTCTTCCTCCGAAGACAGAAATTCTGAGGATGTTTGGGGAAGAAGTAATAGAGAGGTGGCTTGAGAAGTGAGTGATTTTTTTTTTTTTTTTTTTTTTTTTTTGAGATAGAGTTCACTCTTGTGGCCCAGGCTGGAGTGCAATGGTGTGATCTCAGTTCACTGCAACCTCCGCCTCCTGGATTCAAGCGATTCTCCTGCCTCAGCCTCCCGAGTAGCTGGGATTACAGGCGTACATCACCACACCCAGCTAATTTTTTTGTATTATTAGTAGAGACGGGGTTTCACCATGTTAGCCAGGCTGGTCTTAAACTCCTGACCTCGGGTGACCCGCCTGCCTCGGCCTCCCAAAGTGCTGAGATTACAGGCGCGCGCCACCTCCCTGGCCAAGAAGTGAGTATGAAAGACAAGTACTACTTCACATAAGAGCAGTGAGCATCCAAAAAGAGTTACAGAAACCTAAAGCTGCAAAGGCCCTAAGGATCAAATGGGTTTGAACCACTGTTCTGCCTCAGGAAATAAGACAAAAATAAGCGCTGTTAAAATTGATATTCACTTTCCAGCACAATTTTTGTGCAAATACCTAGGATTTTGCCCAACCCCCAGCCAATCTACTATAACTTCACCCCCAATTCACCCACTGAAAAAGCAATCAAAATGCATAAATTGTCTTCAATTTAATATAAAAAGAAAATCCTTAGCAAATTTCGGTTCTTCTACGTTCATTAGTAATAAATGATTTTCTCACTGCTACTCTCATCCACTCTCCTTCATTTACTATTGGAATGACTAAGATTAAGAAAGGCTTATGAGGCTTAAGGTCACACATCAGATTTGTCACTAAATCCAGGTCTAATTGTTCCTTTCCTATTGCTCTTCCCATGATATCAACTCTGCCATGTTAAGACAAATCTACACCCAATGATGGGTTACAATCCATAGAATGAGTCTTGGCTGTGATGAACCACCTGTCCAGGCCTCTCTGACCCACCTCACGTTCCTCCACAACCCACCCACTTAATAAACTCCCTATTCAGAGAGTGCACTTACATGTCTATGAATTTCCTATTGAGATGTAGGATGGAGGCCGCATCCACCTGGAGAGGAGGGTCCCGGACCACCTTATACTTCAGAGGCTTACACTGTAGACAGAGTGGGGTGTCTGCAGTGGAGGTCAACATGGCAGCATCGATCTCCAGGTGCTCATCCAGCGTGTAGATTTGGATGCCATACACCTCCTCGCCCACGTCCCGGAGTCTGATGGTCAGTGGGACATCACAGAAGACATTCTGAGGACCCAGGGAGATGTTCTTCCCACTGACAGTCAATAGTTTGATGTCATTGACAGCTCCACGAGAGTCCCAGTCAGTGGAGACAAAGGTCACCCAAATGGTCAGAGAC
This sequence comes from Hylobates moloch, assembly GCF_009828535.3. Taxonomy (NCBI): domain Eukaryota; kingdom Metazoa; phylum Chordata; class Mammalia; order Primates; family Hylobatidae; genus Hylobates; species Hylobates moloch. Next base: position 88,342,585 of record NW_026652285.1, on the reverse strand, counting down.
TCAGGGACCAAGGGGTAGAGGAATTCCAGCTCGAGGTAGCAGCCTTGAGGCTCAGGGCAGGCTGGAGGAACCGTGTGTGGGTTGACAGCTGAATTTGGGCTCCAGGTGCGGACACTGGACTTACAGGGCTGTTCAACATCAGGATGACCTACGCAGAAGAGATGAGGGAATGAGTTCTTGAGGAAAGAGCTTTATTCTGATCCTTAGAGTTTCCTGTGGACCCCAGGAGAAATTGGCCTGACTAGAACTTAGACAGAGGGGAAAAGGAGAGGAAGGTTCTTGGTGCCTTGGTGAATCTGCTATACACACAGCATCCATCTCATCCCCACCCCTGCAATACAGATTTCAGAGTAATCACCAGACATTCAGTCAAACTGCTTTCATCTCACTACCCAGTCAATGTTCAAACTTTCCTTCCTCATCTTCCACTTAGGAGGCTGTGCCGCCTAAGATGAAAAGAAGTAAAGGGTACATAATGGCTAAACACCCGCTGTGTCGCCTGAACTTCTTTAATTCTTGCAAGGACTTATTTAGGAGGTGAGAAAACTAAGGCTCCCAAATATAGAGTGAATCGATCAGGTTCATACAACTTGAAGTGTAAAAGTCAGCATTGGAACTGAGTTTTGTTTCATTTTGGAATCTGTATTCTTTGTTCTTCTCCCTGTTGGATGCAGGGGACAGTAGAATAAATTAGAATCCTTGTGGTATTACTGCCATTGGTAAAACCTACTTGGACTGACAGAAATCCTAACCCCATCCCAGACCAGCAAAGAATAGGTGAGCATAAATAGCATCCACCCTGCAGACTGAGGACCTGGGAGGAAACTGTCTAGAACCATGAACAACAGAGCTGAAAGGCAGCCTTGGAGCCCTCTTATCTCTGCTCCTCCCCTTCTCTACATGCGGTCATTCCATACCACTGAGCTTCTCCACACTCTGTCTCACTCAGGAAGGGGAGGGTTGGGTGAGGAGCAGGGAGAAGGAAGGAGGGATTCTTCTCCTCTTTCCCTAGGGAGATGATGCCTCATCCCCACTGATCTCAGCCTGCAGCGACTTCTGAATTTTTCTCTGCTGAGATCACATCTAGACTCCCAGAGAGCTCTTCCTTGCACTACTGAGAAAAAGAACCAGGACTCAATGTAGTGATTGGCTCTAATTTGTTTAAGGGAGCCTCATGAGAGAGACAGACCAGATGGTAAGACGAAGGACCTCAAGTTGTCCAACTAGACACCTTAAAAAAAAATTAAGAGACAGAGTCCTGCTCTATTGCCCAGGCTGCAGTGGAATGGTCTGATTATAGCTCATTGCAGGCTCAAATCCCCTTGCCTCAGCCTCCTGAGTAGCTGAATATAGGCATGCGTCCCCATGCCCACCTAGCCACATTCTTTTTTTCTTCAGCATCAGTGGTTGGTTGGGAGGGTAGTGGTGACCCTAGACCTTTCTGAAGCAAATAAGAAAAAAAAAAAAAAAACCTTGCTTAAAAATGCTTGGGTAATGTTACAGGGTAACAGGAATCACTATAATGTCAATACTAGAAAGTTATTTGGAGTGAAAAAACTATGCCAGTGAAGGCTATAAATACCTCTAACCTCCTTGCCTCTGCTTAGCCAAGGAAAGAGAGAAGCCACCAAGTGGAGATGGAGAAGAGAAGAGGAAAAGAGAAGGAGGGGTGAGAAAATACACAGAGGTTTCTTAGATATAATGCATCAGAGCAAGAAAAGATGGATTTAATTACAAGATTTCCTCTATCTCTTCTTGGCTAGTTTCATTCATTATTTGCAGCAACTGCTGGCTCAAAGCAACCTGTAGTTTAGGGGAAGAACACAAGTAGGACTCCCCACCTAGCTGAAGCCTTTCTTCTTGTCTGCTTTCCAACACACTGAGTTCCTGACTCTCTTAACTTTGTGGGATGTTGACACACATGTATCACTTACTCATTCAGTCAACTTCATTGAAGGCAGCACTTTACGGTATATGAAACACATCTCCTAGTTATTAGTTAACTCATCTGACTGTCATCAAAATCCTGTAAGATCGTTGTCATTTTGTCTCTATTAAAGAGCACTGCTTCACTCAATGCCATGTAGCCTTTGCTTAATACAGTGTGCCTAGTCCATAGAATATTCACATAGCGGATGCTAAATAAATATTTGTTAAAGGAAGGACCTTCTATCCTGTTAACATCGAGTTAAAAGTTACAGCATGGAACATTAAGGCATGCTTCCTGATGGTGGGTGCCAGATGAACATTCCACCATGGGCTTTCTCCTGCAACTAGCAAGGGATGAAGTAATCTTCCTCCCTTCCTTGGAGAAAATGACTGTCAGTGGTGGGAAGCCACAGGAGAGCAAAGATGACAAATCTGCCTGGCTCATCCTTCCTCCCTAGTTTCTTGTTAATCAACAGAGGGACCAAATGCTTCCAAAGGACAGGAAGGTGAGTCTGGTCATTATGCTCAAGCAAGTAAACAGGAGTAGAAATCTTAGCAAAGCTTGTGGTTGTCTGGTTATTAGAGACAAACCCTTAGATGTAAAAAAGAGTCCCTAGAGGCACTGAGTGTAACCATAACCAAAACAGCAACCTCATTAATAATGCCAGCCTTCATGAGTTGACCATCCTCAATGTGCAGGCACTGTGCCAAGCACATTACACGCCTCAGGTCTTTTTACGCTGGCACTAAGTCTGTGACGCAGGTCTTATGAAATTCATTTTACAGAAGAGGAAACTGAGACTCAGATGGTTCAGAAATTCCCTGGCAGGGAGTAGAGTATGATATTGTTGGTCCAGGCAGTGTGCCAGGCTTTGAAGGAATGAAATTTGTGTTAAAATATCAGTTATAGGGTTTCTCATTGTGTTACCTACTGTAATGTTACCTACCTCGGGGTTGCTGTAAACCTCAAATAGGATGAGATCATTAATAGATTCCCATAAATATATTAGCTCTGTCCTGGAAAGTAGGGAGGTATTAACAAGGAAAATATTGGTAAGAGGAGGTATTCCAAGCATGAGAACAGTTGGGAGACAGTGTAAGTTAAGGTTACTATGATTTTGAGTGCAATTGTAGAGCAACAAATGCTGAGGCTGGTAAGCTAAGTAGAACCAAGATTGTGAAGTGGCTTGTATACCACATTAAGGAGGAAACTGAGCTTTACACTGAAATAGATGAAAAGCTACTGAGAAATTTTAAGCAAATGAGTGATATCAGAGTCGCCTTTTAGAAAAACCACTGTTGGCCAGGTGAGGTGGCTCACGCCTGTAATCGCAGCACTTTGGGAGGTCGAGGCAGGCAGATCACTTGAGGTCAGGAGTTCGAGACCAGCCTGACCAACATGGTGAAACCCCATCTCTATTAAAAATACAAAATTACCTGGGTGTGGTGGCACATGCCTGTAACCCCAGCTGCTGAGGAGGCTGAGGCAGGAGAATTGCTTGAACCCGTGAGGCTGAGGTTGCAGTGAGCCAAGATTACGCCACTGCACTCCAGCCTGGGGAACAGGAGGAAAAAAAAAAAAAAAAAGAAAGAAAGAAAAGAAAAGAAAAGAAAAACCACTGTTTAGAGACACGGACACTATCCATCTATCCATCCGTCCATCCATCCATCTATCTATCCACCCATTCATTCCATGCATTCAAAGAGTAACTATTCAGTGCCAGGTGTGTGTCCAGTGGTAGGCTAGGCTCCAAGAGAATAAGTTTGCCAACATGATCTCTGTTCTCAGGGAGCTTTTAGTCTTGTGAGACTAGTTAGGAGAGTATCGGACTAATGCAGACAATATATGAACTGCAAGAAAGCATGCAAGGAGATGGCAAGTCAGAATTCCTAAGGAGGAAAAGTGAACACAGCTGGGAGATTGATTGGACATGTAGTTGCAAGGTAAGGACAGGAGCTGAAGAAAAGAAACAAAGAGAGAAGGGAAGGAAGAAGATAAGGAAGGGGGAGGAGGAAGGGTGGAAGGGGAGAAAAGAATAAACAAAGAAGAAAAGAGAACTAAGCGTAAAAGCCCTGTTACTTCATTATTAATAGATATCCTTTTGTATATATGGTGATTAAATGAAAAATTACATGTTTATATAAACTGTCCACTAGAAATAAGGTCATACATGTGTATAGACGTATATATTTATACATAATCATGCTGATCTACATTTACATTTGTGAAGCGCTATACAGGCACCCGTTATGTATCTATGTATATATACACTGCAGCTGTTGACACAAATATAGTTATAAAAACTTGGTGCCAAGCTTTTTTCCAGGTGAATAGTTAAGCACACCTGAAATATTCTGGGCAGAACAATAGAGAAAACACACAAATGAGAAAAAATAAAAACAGTGCTTAAAATAAAAAATGTGCTAATCTCTCATGGAAAACCCAACACTTGCGATCTATTTTATACTTGCATAAGTGATCTTAACTGGGATTTGAGTCAGTCAGATCAAGAAATATATATTTATCTAATTTATAGGCTACAGATAAAACATGGTGTCAAATATCTCAAAAATATTCATGTATGAAATACAGTTTTTGCTCAAGAAGTAGGAGTGCAACCACTGTCTATGAACGAAGGCAAGCCGTTCTATGACTGTATTTACCTTCTTTGAAATGAAACTAATGAAATGCAGTAGATTTCCAATAAAGATTTGTTAAATGAAGAATCTTCTGCTAGTTAATATGGGATTATATGAAAAGAAGTTACAGCTCCATGGAATACTAGAGCTGGAAAGGATATTGTAGTTCAACTTTTCATTCTGTGGATACAATGCCATTTTCAGAGAAGCCATGTGACTCACTCAAGGGCACAGAGTACATCAATAGTAGGGCTGAGACCATGGTCCAATCCTCCTCCTTTCCCTCTCCTGCACTCCCCATGTTTTTTCCCCAACCCTACAGATATGCCTGGCATTGCTCATGAATTTGGGAGTTTTAAGTTAGTTTGGGAAGTCCAAAACCTTAAACATGCAAAGATAAATAGGATGAGAATGAGTTGAGAAATAAATTGCAGAGTTTGGCTCATGGAAAAGTTTATTTCTTCAAGGATATTAAAAGGGTCTGAGCCAAAAGGATCACAGAGACTGTAATAGGATGCTCTAAAAAAAGAACTGTGTCTTTTCCTGGCCCACATGTACTAAATTTACATAGGAGGAAAACCCAGGGCTGCTGGGTTTCCTTGGAGCTCCGAATTGGTTCAGGGAACCAGAGACCTCAGTGCCTCCAGTTGAACTCCATTCTGCATATCGTGCTTTAAGAAGGTCAGGAACAAACTAGGAGCAAACTTCACCAACTAATAGTTGCATTGGATGTAGGTGTGGGGAGATGTCTGGAAATAATTTTATTCAAACAAGTGGTAGAACAAAGCAAGATAATTTTAGCCAGAGACATCTCAGGGGAGAATCTTGCTAATTCTACCTTCCAAGTACCTCTCAACCCCATAAACTTCTCTCCATTCTCACAGCCACCGACCTCACCAGCCCACCATCATTCCTCAGCTGGATTTTGGCAACAGTCACCTTGCTGCTTCCCTTCCTCTAGCAACCAAATCCTCTTGATCTCTTCTTCACACAGCAGTCTGAGCAATCTTTATGACACGCAGGTCTTACCATATATCATGCCCTCATAAGGCACATGGTTTTCTCACTGCCCTTGGTGTGAATCCAAACCCGTCCTCACCTGGCCATTATCCATCTCATCTGTCTTACCTCTGCCACCTCTACCTTGTTTTACATGTTCTGAACCTACTTAAACTCTTATAGCCTTACTGAACTTTTGCTTATGCAGGTTATATCTATTAGTAGCTTCCGTATTATAAACTAAAGCTAAGAAATTTAAAAAATTCAAGAATACATAAGAGTGTGTTCCATTAGCTATCAGAGGACAAATGACATCATATGTCATGTGTCTATCAGATAGCTTCACTGGACTCTTTGGAGAGAATGAGAGTGGAAAAAGCAAATGATGTCTTATGTAATTTTATGAAAATACTTTTGACTTTGAGGATACCCTATAAATGTCTCCAGGAACCCCATAAGTCTCTGAACTAGATTTAGAATACAGCCACTCTGTGAACATATGAAACTTTTTCACATTCTCAGATGCACCTTGTTCACAGTGTTGTGATATTTCATGGGAAGACTGAGTCTCCAGTTCTGCATGAGGTCCCCTTCTTACGGGCCCCCAGCACCACTTGGTACATCTACTACCATAAGCCTGTTCACACTGAATGGCAATTGGCCATTTACTTATCTGACTTCCCTAGCAGACACTCAGCACTGCCTTGCCCATGTGCTCAAGACAGTGCCCAGCATATAGTGCCTGTGTTGGTCACTAGTGAGACAGGCTTACTAGATACAAGCATGCAAAATGTTGTCACATTCTCTGTGACAACCCAAAGTGGGTTTAGTTTGGGTGGAAAAATTACAATTGTAGATTTCAAGAACTTTCTAAAAAACTGGAGCTTGAACAGGCGCCAGGGAATCTCAGTGAGGACGCACATAGAGGGGATTCCTGCACTTGGGGGGAGCCCGGGCCGGATGACCCCAGGCATCCCTCTCAGGTCTGACAGCCTGTGATTCTGTGAGGCTGAACTGAGGGCTTTTCCCAGACATCCCTCTTGCTTTACATTCCAGATGGATTTGTTTAGACTTCCCAAGTTTGACTCTCATTTTTATTTTAAGCTACTTTAAAAAATAAAGTGCAGTGCTGTCGTTTTTCAACTTCACTTTCCTCTCTGATCCTTCCCCCTTGCTTTATTCTATCTCTGGCTTTTTCTTTTCAACCTTCTTTCTAAAAATATAGAGGATAGCGGAGGAGTTCTCACTGGTGTTCAGTGAGAAGACTGATTCCGCTCCCTCTGATGCACTGGTGTAATAGTGTCCTCACCCAGTGACTGCTGGCATGAGCTAACCTGCAGAGGAGCAAGAAGGACTGGGTGGGGGCAGGGTCTATGTGTACATCCCTGAGTACCAGGGAGGGGGAGATGAAAGACTAAGAGGAAAGTATGGAGCCTCTGCCAGCCTGGTTCTGAGGCCAAGTGAAAAAGTGTGACAACAAGCATTTGGCAAAAGGTATTCTTCTCTTAATTTCAATGATGATGTAAGAAAGCACAGAGATCATTGGTTCCTTGGTAAGCCTGAGAGACACCCCTGAGCAGGGAAGAGTCTGATAGTGGGTGGAACCCATAATAGTGGGAATCATAAGGCACTTCCTTTACGTGTCTTACAGGTAAATAGATCCCAAAAAGAGGGTATATAGAAGAAATTAAAAGGAATAGTTGCAACGCATGTGAAAGTGCTCTGTGTAGTCTAAGAAATAACAGAAGAATCAAAGACCACTGATGCCTTGAAGCCCCAAAATATATGTATTGACTCTAAAGTGACTTTGTTTGTAACTACAAGCAGTTGGGGTCTGAAGGATGTATAAATACCCTCAAGACACTGTGTTTGTATCAGGTGTGTGGCCTTGGGCACTTCTTTAATATCTTAGTGTCTTTGTTTCCTCATTTGTAATATGAGAATAACATGTTAGGATAGTGCAGGTGCTCAAAAAGTATTTGTCAAATGGATGAGTGCTTGACTACTAACCTTGCAGGATGATGTTAATCAAATGATACATGAGAAAGACCCATAAAAATCATAAAACTCTGTATACATTGAAAGAGCTGTTCTTTGCACACTCCACCTGTCGATGAGCTTCCAGAAGCCTGGCTTACCTTCTGCTTCACGAGGGCTCCAGTGTCCTGATGGGCCGCAGGGCATTGGGGATGAGGCGTTGGAAGCATACTGCACCAGGATTCTCCCTTCCAGGCAAAGATCACATGCTGATCCCAATTCTCTAGGAGGCCAAGGAAAGAGGGAAAATGCACCGACTTAGGAACAGTTGAATGAGCAACTGATGGGACTAGGCCAGAGTCAATGGGGCAGAGGACACAGCAAATCTGTGTTTCCCCCTTTCCTGCCTACATATGCCAAGGCTTCTGGAAATAACTGTAAGTGAAATGCCTCCCCATTGCCCAGCAAGAACCTCGTTTGAGCCTAAGCGGCTTCTGTTCTGATGATGTATACATTTCTCTGATTTTTAGCAGCACAAAGTCAACAGTCTGAAGACTCACCACCTGCAATAATTTTAATTTTATCAGGCATGTGAAGCTCCACTGAGGATTTGCAATGTAGTTATGAGAAAATCTTTTGCTTCATTTTGTTCTCAAAGTTTACTCCTTTTACAATATTTATCAGGTACCTACTATGTGCCAGATATTATCTTGTGTTTTAGGCATTAAATATGAAGATGGCATGGTTCTTTCATCTGAAAATAAGAGGGCTGGATTAAAAGATGCCTAAAGAACCGTCCAGCCTTGACATTCTGTGGATGGATGAGTCACTCCTCGATTTTACAGTCAAAAGCAGTTTCTCTACCATGCCATCTAATTCATTTTAGCGGCTTTCCAAGGGGCTAGCCAATCCCTCAATGGGACCAGTCCCAGAAGTGGAATATTATGATGGCTTCCCCTACCAACTTGTGTCTTGTGTATCTGGATTCAATCTTCCTTTGGCTATAGAGTCTCTGGGATCCTACTCATTTTCCAGATTTGGCATCTGTTTATGAGGCAGTTGTGGAGAAGGGAGAGGAATGAGCCCTCTTCTCCTGTCTTATTGTGAACCGAAAACTGCAAATGTGAGTGACCTCTGCAGAGGGACTGGAAACAAAATCTTGGGAAGATGTCGAGAAATGTCCCAGCACAACCCATTATTTCTCAAAGCGCAATGGTCCTGATGACATTGATAACTCTTTCATCATTCCTGGAAAAACTTCTGTGCTTTGGCTACCTGAAAGGATGCAATGGAGAAGCCAGGTCTGAAGCCTTATGGCTTTCCCCTCGCAGGGACATTCACTATGCCTCTGGGCTCACACAGTCAGGAACCGTGTGCTTGTGAGCATCACAGTGTGCTGTTTCTCCCCGTTCCTCCTCCACACAGCCGACAGGAGATCATCCCCAAACCTCAAGATAAATAAGTCATGCCCCTGCTTACCTCTTTCAGTGATTTTATCCCCTAATGCCCTATAACGTGGTATTCAATGCTCCTTCATACTATCCTCCGCTTCACTCTAGCTTTGTTCCTCTCCACGATAAGCTCTGTCTACCTATCATGCTGTGTCGTGTTACCCACATCCCCTCTGCAGACTTTTTTCACTTGGCTAATGTTTCTCCTCCAAGTTCACCTTGGACATAATTTCCTCTGTGAAGACATTTTTTTGACATGCAGGAGAGTTTCTCCCAATAGATTTTAAGGTCCTTGAGGACAAAGTCAATATCTAATAACTATCTTTTTATTTCACACGGCACAGCACGCAACTTATTTTATAATGTTGGTCAGTATAAGCAGTTGAATGGATGGATGGCTGGATGGATGGATACCAGTCACTTAGGCATGTGCTAATACTCATGGTTAACCTAGTGCAGACCTTCAAGTTGTAGGTTTTGCATTCTCAGCCTTATCATCGTAAATATGAAACCATATGTAGGTGGAAATTTTGCAAGCACACTAATATTAATATTCAGCGATAAGAGAATCATTAAATAGCCCATGGTTAATATGCTTAATGGAATGGCAAGCAGTTATTGCAGAAATATTTATAAAGATTATGCAACTTCATGGAAAGTGTGTAAGCTATAATATTACATGAAAAAGTCATATCCAAAGCTAAATCTATAGCAATATCTCAATGTTCAAATAACCTTATGAAACAAAATATTATCAGCAGAAATTTCTGGGCAATGGAATATAGGATGATTGATCCCACCCCCTATTATTACTCTTTCTGGTTTTCTAAATTTTCTACATATTTTAAATACATGAGTTACTCTTGGAGTAGCAATAATAACAATTATACAAATATACTCAAATGCAGAAAAGTAGGAGTGGAGAGAGAGACTTCCTTAGCACTGCTAATGAAGGCAGAGTTCCCTTAGGATGACCACAATCCCCGCATAGAGGCTCTGAGTTACATGACTGGCTTTAGACTGACACTGGGGTTACAAATGTTCTGGGATGAATTCGGGAACCATGCTGACCTTGATGGTCATTCATTCTTTCTTTCTATATCCTTTAGATGTTTTATTGTGGGTGATACACATAAAGCCACCTGAGTTTCAGTGAATTCTTGATACATCCCAGGATCCCCAAAATACTTGGATGACTGAACAAATCATCATCCAGCTGAAGCAAATGTATGATGTCCTGTCCTACACATCTAGGAATTGTATGTGTTTCCTACCTTTCACATTCATTTTGTCTTCATGGATACCTATATCTACACATAAACATACACAAACATAGACAATGAAATCATAGACATGCAGGATACCAAAGCTGCGAGAGCTCATCTTTCTTACTTGGGTTTCATGAAAATCAAAGCTTAAAGCTCTAAGTATGTGCTGTCCAATATGGCAGCTATTAGCCATATGTGGCTATTTAAACTTAATTTAATTAAAAATAAATAAAATTTGAAATTTGATTCTTCAGTCACACCAGTCACATTTCAAGCCCCAGTTGGCTAATGGCTATAATCTTAGTGCTGATATAGAATATTTCCATTATTGCAGCAAATCCTGTTGGACAATGTTTCTCCAAGGCATCCATTGTATATAATGAATTAACTTGTCTCCTCTGAAACTAAAATAGTACTTATTATATACCATCTTTGGGAGAAATGAGGAAATAGTTACTCAAATCATTTTCCATGTCTTAAAATTTAGAAGAGGAACCTTGGTTGAGAAAGCCTAGAACATCTTTGGCTTACAGATAAGAAAACTGAGGCCAAAGGCAGAGGGAATGGATAAGGTCACAAAGACTTCAGACCCAGGTTTCTTGGTTTTCTGTCCAGTACTATTTCCAATATACCAGGGCCAATTGTCAGATAACTGAAACAACCCAGTCAACACGTGTTTGCAAGACAGATAAAAATAAAGGAGTTAGGAAAACCAGGGGTGGCCTTGAATTATTTATTCAGTTGCCCATGTGTGAGGACACAGGCTGTGGGAGGATCTGAATATGTTTTTTTAAGGGAAACCCTTGTATTCTCTTAGACCACAGATGTGAGAACAGCAGGAGGACATGAGGATGGCCAGGGGCTAGAGGTTGGCATTGATGGATGTAGTGGAAAACACCAGAGGCTTTGCAGGGAAAGGGAATTTTCAAGTAGCTAAACAGCTCTGGAAAATGTTGCACAAAATGGGAGCTGATATTTCTTGAACATGGAGTGTGTGTGCTTGGCATTTCATAGTTATCTTGCTGAATTCTACACAAAAGCTAGGTGACATGAGCATGATTAGCACATTCTGATGGAAGAAGACCCAGAAGAACAGAGGTGAGATGGCTTTGCTCAAGGTCCCATTGACTGGGAATGATAAAGCTGAGGATGGGAAATGGATGACCTGACATTAAATCTTGTACACTTTCTACTAAGCCAGTTTTCATGAGTATAAATTCCATCTGTGTGGGAGAGCGATATACATTAAAGACAGTTCCATTTCTTTACAACAATTTATTGAACTTGTGGACTGACTTCTTTTAGCCATAGACTATGGTCAACGTAGCTGCTAAACCTAATTAGATATGTTTTGGAAATGTCACTTTTAATTTAACGTATGATAACTATGTTATGAAATCTCAAACTGAACAGAATGGCTATTATATGAGCCTCAAGAACCAACTGACTATAGGTTATTAAAAACATATTGATTGAAGCTGAGGACGCTGTGTAATAGAGACATATCTCATTACACAACAATTAACCCTCCAACAGGTTTCCAACAATCAGGTGGTATTTATTTAATGAACAATAACTGCTTTATGAAATATAAATTAAATACATACACAGGAAGCTTCATTTACGAAACTTCCATTTTTAAGTGGAATGGAGGCCAAGGCTTGACCAAAAGTCTGATACTTCTCATCACCACAGAAAAAGTAAATAAATCTATGGGCTGCTGGAAACCTCTGAAGTGTCACACAAGGTTTCCCAAACCCAGCTCTGTGCTCCCAGTGAGGATGGCTGGGGCAGGGCAAGGGGAATTTCTACAGAGCGTAGGAAGTACATTTCCTTCCCTGATGATCACATTCGCCAGCTGCCAAAGAAGGTTCTAGACTCAGGTACTGATGGTAATGTGAAAAATTAGTGCCCACATTTTATGTGGTACTGTGATCAAATAGGTTTCAAAAATTTTTTCAATTTTATTTTTAATTGACATATAATGATTGTGTATATATTTATGGAGTACAGTGAGATGTTTTGATATATGTTTACAATATGGAGTGATTCAATTGGGCGAATTAACAAATCCATCATCTCTCACACTTTTTTTTGGCAAAAACATTTGAAATATATTCTTTTCACAAGTTTGAAATATACAATGCATTATCATTTATTAGAGTCACCATTCTGTGCAACAGATCACTAAAGCTTATTCCTCCCATCTACCTGAAACTTTATGCCCTTTGATCAACATCCTCCCTCTCCCTACTCACCCCACCTGCCTCTGGTGGTCATCATTCTACTTTCTACCTCTATGAATTCAATTTTTTTAGATTCCACATATATGTGAGATCATGCAGTTATTTGTCTTTCTGTGCCTGGCTTATTTCACTTAGCATAATGTCTTCCAGGTTCATTATTTTGTCGAAAATGACAGAATTTTCCCGCTTTTAAGGCTGAATAGTATTCCATTGTGTCTATACAGATGCTCCTTGACTTACAATGGGGTTAGGACTCACCCAATAAACCTATCTTAAGTTGAAAATACGGTAAGTTGAAAATGCACTTTTGACTTACGATATTTTCAACTTACAATAGGTTTATACCATCTTAATACTCAAAGCAATGCTGAATACATATTACTTTTTTGCCATTGTGAAGACAAAAAAGTGGAAGTCAAATTATCATAAATTGGAGACCATCTGTGTACCACATTTTCTTTACCTGTTCATCTGATGATGGACTCCTAGGTTGCTTCTATATTTTAGCTATTGTGAACAATGTACAGTGAACATGGGAGTGTAGCAATCTCTTTGGCATACTAATTTCAATTTCTTTAAATATATACACAGAATTGGGATTGCTGGATTATATGGCAGTTCTATTTTGAATGTTCTGAGGAACCCCCATACTATTTTCCGTGATGGCTATATTAACCTACATTCCCACCGCCAGTGCACAGGTGTTCCCTTTTCTCCACACCCTGGCTAACACTTCTTATCTTTCCTCTTTTTGGTAATAGCCATTCTAACAGGGGTGTGGTGACACCTTCTTGAGGTTTTAATTTGCTTTTTCCTGATGATTAGTGAGGTTGAGCATTTCTTCCACATAGCTGTCAGCCATTTGTGTGTCTTGAAGTGTCTATTTAGGTCCTTTGCCTAATATGCCTTTGACACACACACAAATGCAGACAAATATACTTGTAAATGAGAATTTCTTGCTTCTTTTTGTGGCTTTTTTTTTTTTCCTTGCGGGGGGCAGTGTAATGCCTTTTCTCCAATTCTAGTTTTGAAACACCTTAATGAAAGCACATACGAGTCTGAGATAACACAATACAAAACAGGAGCTGAAGCCCAGTCCCTGCCACTTTCTATGACCCTCTGGTCACCTTTCAGCCTCTTTCAGCTCCAGTTCTCTTTTTATCTAGCAAATGAGGAAGATGATTTGTTTTGTACAAGGTTACCAGAAAGATTAAAGGAGATTCTGCATGTAAAGTATTTAGTATAGAATCCATCACATAGTAAGCACTTGATAGATCCCAGCAACTACAATAAAGTAATATCGATTAATTATTAGCATGGTTATTATTTTTACCATCATTAATATATCACCATTACTAGATGAAGCATCCCAAAGAAGGACTGAGAGTAGAGGTAATACACTAATCTTCCCTGAATTATGGCAAAATTCCAAAATAGATGCAAATACCTTGGTCTATTTTCATGACCCTTTTAAATCTGGTCCCTAGAGCTTGAGCTCCTCAAGGAGTTTATATGGGGAAAGATTACAGGAGACCATTTGATTCAGGTCTCCACTTTCAAGCCACTGTAGTATCATTAGACCCAGTTTTCAGGGAAGGGAGAATCAGGCTCAGAGACAGAAAGTGACTTGCTCAAGGCCATGTGGTTAATTAATGAACAGTCAGGGCAGCAGAATAGAGATACCTTGTGCCTCAGTTTATCATTCCCTGGTCTTATAAAAATGCTACCTTTAGTTCTACAAAATAAAAAAAAAAAAAACATGTGGCGCAAAAATTGTGTTTATATGTCATATATGTATATGCATTTTTTTTTTTTTTTTGAGACAAAGTCTTGCTCTGTTGCCCAGGCTGGGATGCGGTGGTGCCATCTCGGCTCACCGCAACCTCCGCCTTCCGGGTTCAAGCATTCTCCTGCCTCAGCCTTCCAAGTAGCTGGGATTACAGGCACGCGCCACCACACCTGGCTAATTTTTGTGCTTTAGTAGAGACGGGATTTCACCGTGTTGGTCAGGCTGGTCTCGAACTCCTGACCTCGTGATCTGCCCGCCTTGGCCTCCCAAAGTGCTGGAATTACAGGAGTGAGCCACCGTGCCCGGCCTTGTATATGTATTCTTATATGTAAATATGTACTTATATACACACATGTGACACACACATAAATATATATATCCATATATAAGCATATATAATATGACATAATAAATATAATATATAATATAATATAAATGTTTTTGCCCAGGCAATCACAACTCCTGAGCTCATGGAGACAAGACTAGTACCTCCATCCCAGAGGAGGTCTGTAGCAAAAGAGGTTTCCAAGTTTCTAAAAACAAAGTGAATCTAAGTGCCCATTCACTTAAAAATATTTATTGTTATTTATTGGTTTCTATTAACAATCATTTATTTATTCCCTGATCCCAAATTTACAACACTCTAGGTGGTGGAGATACCTTTTGAACAAGAATAAGAAATGCAGTAAAATCCCTCTCCAAGTCTGCTTCCCTTCCAAGTTTCCTTCTTCTTGGCAGGAGAGAGAGGGATCAACACTACACAGGGCACACTCACCTTTCAAAGAAATGGCCATCTATAGGTGGGAACCACTCCAGTGTCACAGAGTCCGTTGTGTGGCCCACAACTTGGGGGGCGAGGGCAACAGGCACTGGTTTCCTGGAGGGCTGCCAGCCCTGGTAGACCAGGTCCAGGTAACAGTGCATTCTGGCGACTTGATTGGGCGTGAAGGAGTCCGTACAGTCGTCATCTGCAAGCAGGCAGAGGGAGAGATAAGCACCAAGCCGCAAGGCAGGCAGGCATATGAGAGAGTTATGACGGCTCCTGGCGGCCCAAGAGCCAGCACCCAAGTCGTTCCTTGCCAACTCAGGGCTGGCCTCTTCCAGCTCTCAAGAGTTAATGGCCTGTGAACAAATTAGTGTAGTCATCACTTCTGGAGACAGGTGAGAGGAAACAGGAGGGAGGGAAGGGTGGATGGAACTGAAAAAGTATGGCTGAGACTGGGAAGAGAGCAGCCCAGAGGTCACGGCAAAGGACACAGGCAAGATGAGCTATTTCCCCTATTTCCCACGGCCCGCAAATCCACTGGGCACTAAGTCAACAATTCCATTACTCCCTCCCTCCCTCACCCCCTACTCAGTATCTCTCATTCATTCATTCATTCACTTGTTTATCCACTCGTTCATTGATGCACTCACTGGTTCCAACTCATTCCTTCACATTCTTTCATCCACTCATTCATTAGTTTCACTATTAACCACTGTGCTGATATTGCCCTTCAAACAAACCTTCTGAGTGTCTACTACATTTCTTCTCTGTGCCCAAGGGCATGGAAAGATGAAACTTTAAAAGTTCCTGCCCATGATGACGTAGTCTAGTTATGGAGTCAAGACCAGTCCAATGTATGAGTCAAGGTTGTTACAAGGCTACTAAAGTCTGTGATGTCAGCCACTGATAAAGGGAGGAAAACGGCATGGGTGGGGGCAGGGACAGGCAGGTGACCAGGAAGGCTTCTAAAGAAGGAGATAGTTGAGGTTGATCAGATTGCATGGCTAAGATTGGAAAAGAAAGGAGAGGGATTGCAGGAGAAAGAGCTGCATGACTACAGAGGCATGGTGCCCTAGGCAGAGAGCACAGGCCAGGGAGTCAGGCAGACCTGGAAACAAGCCAGGGTAGTGTGCATGCTGAAAATATGAGTAGTAACCTCTCCCACTCCATGCTGCCATTGGTGCACTGTACTTTAGACACGGTAAACCCCTTCCCTTCTCTGGAGTTTTGGAGTGCGCACTACTATTTTCCTTATCGTACAGAAGAGGATATTAAAGCTGACAGAGGGTAAACAACTATTTCAAAATCACAAAGCTAGGGATACATCTGGGATTTGAACCCAGGCAGTCCTGACTTCAAGGCTGTGCTTCTGATCAATATGAGAACTTCTTTTCAAGCATAAATGAGACATTGTATGGCTATAAAACCCTGCAGGTGGTTGATAAATGGGAGTTGAGTCTGAGGCTAAGGGAGCTTGGAACACAATCTCTCAGGTGTCTTTAGATCTAACGACCTTTGATCCTAATCTCTCTTTTCCAGGGTGTGACCTAAGACCTGGTCCTGAGGGAGAATGCTTGCATTTCTCCCTCCAACAGTTGTATTTAACTGCCCTAGGGGCAGGGCAATGCACTGTTTTGGCTTAATTTCCAAAAACACCACTTCCCAGAGGTGTCCACCTGGTCAGGGAGCCTGCAGCTGGGCCCCAGACAGAGGAGTACAGGGCTCTTCCAATCTTAAAATAAACTTGCTACTGGGAACCCTGCAGCATATACTGGTTTCTTCTTATCAAACAAACATTAAATACATTTGGGCAGGTGCTGGACAGTTAGACATGGCTTTGAGAATCCTGCTTAGGGAAGGGGCAGAGGTGTGAGGGAGGTTCTACACAGAAGCTGCCTTAAATCCCCTTAGCAATTTTTGCCAATCTCCTTTCCAGCACCGTAGAGAAGTCTTTAACACATTTGGAGAAGCAGAGGAGCCCAATGTCTCTTAACAAACACAGTATAGTGAATAACCGAGTAAATCTCTCTCAAACCCAGATCCCACCATGTAATTCCTGAATACCAAACATTCTATGGCTCCATATTGCAAGGAAAAAGTCCTCAGTCCGAAAAGTGCCAGATAATTGGACACTTTTTTCTTTGTTGCCATAAACTTTGTACTTCATCTTGAAAACTTTGGAAAAGCCACTGAATAGGTTACATGCAGGAGAAGGGCATGATGGCTAAGGGAAGAAGTATGGCCATGCGACTAGATTAGTGCACACAGAATCTGGAGTCAAATGGACAAGTGATTTTCTGCCCCCAGTGCCTAAGTTACCCCATCTGTGAAGTGAAGACAGTGATGATAACACGATTGCTCATCTCAAAACACAGCAAAGGTGCAGAGATGTGGGGCACTAAAAGCAATGCCTGCCCCATGATAAATGTTAGTAAATGGGAATTGGAAATAGTGTGTGTGTGTGGTGTGTGTGTATGCTTGTGTGTGCTCATGTATGTGTGAGTGTTAGAAAACTGGAAGCAGGAAAAAAATTCAGGATATAAAATACGCATTCTCTTTGATCTAACAATAAGGAATTTATGGATTCAAAAGATAGATACTCTTGGATAAACATGGGTAAAATAGACATATAAAGATGTTTCTTGAAGCATAATTTATAATAGCAAAAATATTAGAAATAGCACATCTGTTCATTCATAGGGAAATGGCTGTGTACTTTAAGGCACAGACATAGAACAGAATACTAATCAGGCATGACCAAAAAATGAGACAACTTTAAGACTCAGTTCCCTCGTGCATAAATTGGGGGCATTTAAATAAACTCCAAACCATGAAGCTGTGAGAATTCAATGAGCAAGGGCACAAAAAGCATTTATCAAGATGAATGGTGCTGAAAAACAGTAGGTTTTTTCCTGTATAAACATCTACTTTACTTGCTTCCTCCCCAACAAAAAAGTGTATTTTTTCTTTTATAACTTAAAAAGGAACCATTTGCACATTTGTTGATAAAAATAAGTTTGAAAAAATGGATAGGTGATGGAACACAGTAGGGAGACAGGAATGTATTTGAACTCTAAAGCTGAACTTGAGGCTGGGTGCAGTGGCTCTCTCCTGTAATCCTTGAACTTTGGGAGGCCAAGGTGGGCAGATCATGAGGTCAGGAGTTCGAGACCAGCCTGACCAACATGGTGAAACCCTGTCTCCACTAAAAATACAAACATTAGCTGGGCATGGTGGTGCACGCCTGTAATCCCAGCTACTCAGGAGGCTGAGGCAGGCAAATCGCTTCAACCTGGGAGGCGGAGGTTGCAGTGAGCTGAGATCACGCCACTGCACTCCAGCCTGGGCGACCGAGTAAGACTCCACCTCAAAAAAAAAAAAAAAAAAAAAAGCTGAAGTCAAAATCTATTCCAAGGTACATTACTTGGAGACTTAGCAGCTATCCAAATCTTGGGAGAGGTACCAAAGGGTTTTCATTTACCACAAAAGATCTGTCTCAATTAGCTAATGTCTAGAGTCAGCCCCACTTGGCTTCCTTCCCCCCAGTGCCTCCCCTCTCGATATCTGTGGCCACTTCCTCTGGTCTCCAGGAGTGGCCAGCTCATCTTGTTCTTCTGTCTGTATCTTGTCCCAAAGCAGAAAGAACTTTGGGACTTCAGCACTGGGAAGCCTATGCCAGTCCCCATACTGTTGATACAGTACCCTGGATTTGCTAACTGAACCTTGCTCACAAGAACCAATGTCCATCTGTGGCCAAAAGGCCACACTGCATGGAGGTTCAGGGCATGAACACCATGCCTTCACTCCACTTAGGACTTTGGGCACAATGCTGACCCCCCGTTAGCCACATTTTCACCCACCATAAAATGAGGAATAAGATGTTACCTGTCTCATAAAGCTGATGAGAGCATTTAACAAGCTAACTAATGTCTAGTGAATGGATAACTAAGTTGCCTTGTGTAAAACTCCCTGTCTTTTTGATGTTTTTAAAAAAATGATAGTAATAATAGTCATAGTAAATGTAGATAATAAATTTATAATAAAAACTTCACTGTAGAGTATCTGGAATATGTCAAAAATGTTACTAAAAATAAACATTACCCTGAACTCATTACCTATAGATAATAAAGTTGATGTCTATGTGTGTATATGTATGTATATATATGTATTTGTATATGGATGTAAATATCTACAGTAAATTTCTGTAATTCTTATCACATACATATGTACAGGTCTTACACTATATATATATATATATATATATATATATATGGCTTTCTGACCCTTTTCACATTAAATAGTCAATGAATAATCCTACCAATCATCATTTATTGAGCACTAATTATGATAGCAAGGACAGTTCTTTTTTGTTTGTTTTTTAACTTTCATTTTAAGTGCAGGAGTACATGTGCAGATTTCTTACATAGGTAAACTTGTATCATGGGAGTTTGTTTTATAGATTACTTCATCATCCAAGTATTAAGGCCAGTACCCGTTAGCAATTTTTCCTGATCCTCTCCCTCCTCCCACTCTCCACACTTCAGTGGACTCCACTGTGTGTTGTTCCCCTCTGTGTCCATGTGTTCTCATCATTTAGCCCCCACTTATAAGAGAGAACATGTGGTGTTTGGTTTTCTATTGTTGTGTTAGTTTGCTAAGGACAATGGCTTCCAGCTCCATCCATGTCCCTGAAAAAGACATAATCTCATTCTTTTTTATGGCTGCGTAGTATTCCATGGTATATATGTACCACATTTTCTTTATCCAGTCTATTATTAATGGGCATTTAAAACAACAACAGTTCTAAGTGCTTCACTTGTACCATTACACCTACAATCAGGCAAGGCAAGCATCCTTATCATCAATGGTATTAATGAAATAACTGAGGCTCAGAGAGGAGAAGTAAACTGCCGAAGATCAAAGCTGGGCACGGAACATTCGACTTTGGTCTCCTCACTCCAAATTTCATGTTCTGAACCACTATGTTACTCCACTTCTGTTCATGTCCTTCAACCGTCTTCTCTGTCATCTTTAGTGGCCCTATAATGTCCTATCACATGAATACCTTGCAGTTCACTTCAGCAATCCATTATCTTTGGGCTTGTAAGCAGTTTCTAATTATTCACACATTTTATTTTCTACACCTGGCATATAGTGAATGCCTAATAAATATTTAGGAAACAAATATCATTAAGAACATTCTTATGGTTAAATCTTTAAGCATACCAATTGACTTATTTGCTTTGGATATATTCCTTAGAAGTGGAATTGCTGGGTCAATCTATGTATGCATATTAAGAAGCCATGACACACAGAAAGATGGGGACAGGACACTTGCTCCTGTAGGCTAGAGAAAGCCTGGCTTCCTGCAGTTTTGAGGACTAGAGTGTCCTCCTCCAGGAACTCTTGTAGCCTATTATCTCCAGAAAGTGGAACTGGGTCTGCTGCTCTTTTATCTGCTGAGTTTTCCAACAGTTACCCAAGAGTTCAACATAACTGTACTCCTCTGGACCTCTGTCCAGCCTGCCTACTGAATTAGGCTTCCTCCAATCACCTGCCTGGTGCCTGCTTGATCTGAGCATTTGGGGCCCTCTCAACCTTCCCCAGAACCAGAAAATGAGGCAGATACTTACTAGTTAGTAACACAGGCTCTGCAGTAAGAAACACTTGAGTTTAGGTTTCACCTTTGCCTTGTTTTATCTTTGTGATGCTGGGCAAGATACTTAAGCTACCTGATCCACATTTTCTGCATCTGTAAAACTTGTGCACCACCTTGGGCTACTTTGGGGATTCAATGAGACAAGCCTATGAAAAGTTTCATACAGTGTCTGGCATATCACACATACTCAAGAATTGCTGCAGGCCTGAGCTAACCAATATGGTAGCCACCAGCCACGTGTGGCTATTCTGATTTAAATTAGTTAAAATAAGATTGATAATTCAGGTTATTAGTCACACTAGTTGTATTTCAATTGTTCAGTTACCACACAGGTAGTAGAGGTAGTGGCTACCATACTGGCCAGCACAGATACAAACTATGAGTGCTGCACCACAAACCTTTACCCTACTAGTGATCAGGCCTGAGGAAGAAGCACCCAGGAAGATAAAGCAACGAGAAGAAGTTGACCCAGCAATGTCTTCACCCAATTGTCTTGATGGAGAGAGCTCCCATGCATGGCTCTCCATAGCCCTGAGAACCCAGTCCTGTTCTGCATTTTGAATTTCATCCAGCTGCTTTTGTCACCTCATCTATCAGAAATCCTAAGGAAAACAAACATTTCAAAGCTCTTGGTCGCCTTGAATATGCTTTTGTGGGTGTAAGTTTGTTATCGTAGCTCAGTGAATTAGTTCTGCTGTTAATGGGTCACTGAGCTGAGGGGTTCCTTTAAAAAAAAAAAAAAAAAACAGTAAATCAATCACCCTTTAGATCTGTACAAAGGGGAACAAAAAAAGACTTCGTTTATGGGGGTCTGGTAGCTAGTGGCAGCTCCTAGCCCCTAAGAGGCCGGCAAACTTCCAAACTTACGTTATTGTTTATTTTCCATGTGCGTTGAGCTGGCCAAGAAAAGGTGCTACAGAGATGGAACGTAAGCAGTGTTGTATGAGGGGATGGGGCACCGGATGTGGGGTGTCAGCTTGGCTGGGAATGGGAGCCCAGTGGGAATCTGCTTTTCAGGAAATACCCAGCACCCTGGTCTTTTTTGAGCACTCAAATCTAAGGCTCTTTATGGTACCAGAGGTGGGTTATTGACACTTCAATTCAGATTTGGACTGCATGAACCTTATACTGGAGAGGCCCCTAGGGGTCATCAGCCCAAATGGACAAGCAGAAAGAACCACTGGGGATCACAGAACCCTTTGGGTTCCAGCAGCAAATTCCTCTCTTCAAATGCAATGAGGCAAAACCTCAACAGAAATGTAAAATAGTCAGAAAGGGGGTGTGTTTTCCCTGGCTCCAGCAGGAATGAGAGCCTAAAGCCCTAATCATATAGCCACCAGAGCAGTTGCCCTGAAGCATCTCTGTGGAATAGAGTGTAAAAGCCACCCAGGTTGCTCAATTTCCCCACTCAACCATCAGCTAGCTCTCTTTAGAAGAAATACAAGAGTAAAAGAGAAAAATACTTGGAGTCAGATATGTGACTTGGTGCAAATGACTTCAGTAAGCTTCAATGCTGTCGTCTGTAGAGTGGGGATAGTTCTGACTCTACATATTTGTCGTGAGAATTAAATGAGAGAGAGCATATTAAAGGCCTTTCTGGACAATATTTTGTTACATGAGTAGAAATATTGCTTTTGATAAGAATAAATTTTATATACCTGTTATAAGAGAATTTATTCATTTTCCTCCTTCCTTCCCTCCAACCCTCCCTCTCTCCTCCCTTTCTTTCTTTACTTCTTCCTTTCCTAACAAACATTTATTAAGCACTGGCCCCTGTGCTGACTTCTGAGAATAGAGTGATGTATTAGATGCAATCTTTGTCTTGATAGAATTTGCTTGTTCTAGTGGGGAAAGAGACACCAAGTTGAGTATGATAACAGAATTTGATGCTGGCCTGCCATGTGCAATTGTGTGCATTGTGACTAACATAAAAACTCTTAGCTGAAGGTGCAGTGGTAAGGGCTATGACAGCCCTGAGGATGGGGTGCCTTGCTCTAATTTGCCAAAGGTGCTAAAAGGGCTCCAAGGCCTTGATGTATCTCGTGCTAAAGGGAAGTGCAGGGCATCCCCTAATGCTCCTAACACTGTTACTAGTGGTACGCAAAAGTATTATGATAAGACATATGCACTTAGGAAAAAAAAATCATATTCAATCTCATGTCATAATTTTCTCTTTGCAAAATCCAAAGCACTCTTACTGTTCTTGCAAAACATAATAACAGAGAATGTGAGAGTTTTACGCTTATCTAAGGGACACATGGGTTAAATAAAAAAGGTTCAACAACCACCAGCTTAGAAAAATGTGCTGCACATTTAGGAAGGATCATGGAGATGCAAGTCCAACAATTCCATTTTCTTGAGAAAAGTGAAACCCGGAAAGAGAATGACTGAAAGACATTAGGTGGATGAGTGGCAGAGCTAGGCCTTCCATCCTTAGAAAAGGTAAGTAGCTTGTTCAAGGCTCCCCTGAGCCAGGATTGGATCCCACATCTGACATCCAGTCCTGTTCACCCTACAGAGTGTAGGGCCCTACCTGCATAGCTCATGAAGTTGTTGTAAGGAGTGTTGAAGAAGCTATGAAAGCCACAGGTGTCATTTCCTGGCCCTGGGTCACCGCAGGACTTGTGTTTAGGGGCTGGGTTGGTATCATTGCAGAGGTCTCCAGTCTCGAAGGAGGGCTCTGTCTCCATGCAGGGGTCACTGCAGGACTGGATTTCTGAGATGCCTCGGAAGACGTGATAGAGGCCCAGGCTGTGACCGATCTCATGGATCATGGTGTGGGTGTGCCCAGGCATGCCATAGAAAGATGGGTTCAAGACAATGCCACCTGTAAGGGGAAATCCAGAGAATCAGGCAAACTAGGTACTGTGCTTCTTGGTGCAAGAACCCCCAAGTCCACCAAGGATAAAGAGATGCTGCCCAAAATAGACACAAGCTTCTCCACCCTAGGACTCCATTGCCCTGAGAGCTGTTACAACCTGTGACATGAATCATGACTTATCCGAGCAGGAACGAATCTCAAAAGTCATTTTGTACAATTCCTTTATTTTTCGTATGAAAACGCTGATGCCTAAAGAGGTGAAGGGACTTACCCAAGGTGATTGCAAATTATCTCAATGGAGAGCAATTCAGAAACTCTGATTTCTGGGCCAGTAAACCTTTCTGCTGCAACCTTTCCCTTACAAAGTAAGGCCTACTCTTATTTCCAAATATTCTACATATTCTTGTCTAGACAAAGCCCTCAGGCTCAGAGATCTTGGTTCTGGTTCTCATTTTGCCTTCACTAACTCTGTGACATCGAGTGGAGTAATTAGCATCTCTGAATCTCGTATCTTCATCCCTGATACTGTAAGAGCATGAACGCTAATGAAGGTTAGCACCATGCCGTATTCGCCATTGTAACAGTTTTCATACTAGCTAATGTCACTTGAGCAGGACTTTTGATCAATGTTCTATGATTAATGACTATCACAGGACTATCACAGAGTATCTCATTAAATGTGTGTTGAATATTTGCTGAATGTTAACTCATCTAAAGAAGTTTGTGAGGTTTAACTAATCTAGTGTGAGCAACTAGAATAGCACCTCCATACATCAAGTACGTCACTTGAGGACAAGCAGCATGATCATCACCTGAGAGCTTAGTAGAAATGCAGAATCTCAGGCCTCACCCCAGACCTACAGAAGCACAATCTGTATTTTAAAATGAGCCTTGAATGACTTCTCTGTATATTCTGGTTTGAGAAGCAATGGTCTATACCACATGCCTCAGAAGACTGAGAATTGCTTGGCTTGGGCAGATAGACAGAACAGATCTCAGCAGAATTTATGGGTAGTATTTGTGCTGTTTCATTTTAGGCATTGGAACGATGCATACAGGCTGGCAGAGAGATAATTAAACTTTAAAATCCGGGAGGTGGAGCTTTCAGTGAGCCAAGCTTGTGCCACTGCACTCCAGCCTGGGTGACAGAGCGAGACTCCGTCTCAAAAAAAAAAAAAAAAAAAAAAATTAAAAATGTTTCAGGGAAGGTTAAAACTAAGGTCTGTGAACCTTGAAAGTAGGTACTTTAGGTGTAGAGCAGCATCTTATAAAAGAACGGTGAGGAGGTAGGGTCTTGTTGATTTGAGCTGGCAAGCCCCACATGGGCATGGGGGGTTTTATCTTAGACTGGACCTCTAGAATGGTGTGCCTGCTCAGTCAAGGGACTCACAGAGTCTATGCAGAGGTCTCTGATTTTGAAGAAGGACTCTGTCTCCATGTTAGGGTCACTGGAGGACTTGATTTCTGAGATCGAATTTCTGAGCAATTTTGAATTGCTTAGAGCTTTCTAACACAAAGACAAAGATGTGTGAGAGGGCATGTGAGTGTGCGGGTGTGCACATGCACTTGGGTATGAGAAGGAGGCAGGCAGAGGCAGGGAGGAAGAGAAATTGAGACAGGAAATCTTTCTCAATTATTTTCTGTCAATCATAACATGAAACATAATCCGCTTCCCACCCAAGGCTTTTTCCAGGGATCATGGTGTAATAGCAGAAAAAGAGGGGAAAAATATGGTTGTAATAAATTGGGTTTGATTGGGGCTACTGCAGAGGAATTACTCATGAGCAGCATCTCTCGGGATGGGGAGAGGGCAGCCTGGAGTCCAGCTGGAGTTAGCTGACATAGGTTGCAATCCTTCTTCTGCTTCACACTGGCCTTGTGACTGTGGAAAATGGACTTTGCATCTCTGGTGAGCTCTAAAATAAGCAGCTACAATAATGCCAATGATTCTCTGTCTCTCCATGAAGCTTCATTATTGAGGTAATGAGAGGACAGGACCATTCCAGGGATGATGATTGGATTGCAGACTTAATGTCTAGGCTAGCCCTATTTGCTTTACCTCATCCCCTCCCAACTCACGCCTTTTCACAGAGTGACAGCACTTGGGCCCCAGTCCTGTTTCATTGCTTCTCTTAAAAGGTGAAATAGCTTGAGCCTGACATCATCCTGAAATACTATAACATGCTATGGATTTATAGCCTCCCTTATTCCTGGCCCTGAGCCAGTCTCTGAAATTTATGGAATTATCAGGAGTAGTTTTTTCTAATAGTAGAAGCCTGCTACTCAATCCTTCTCAGACTCTGATCATGGCCCTTTCAGTTGCTTTTCTAATAGGACAGAATTTCAGAACTGAGAAGGACCCTTAGGGTCTTCCGGCCTCCTAGGACCTCCTTATTTAATATTGAAGGACATTGAGACCTGAGGAAGGAAAGAGAATTGCCTAAGGCCATACTGCTAAGTAAAGTCACAGCTGAGAACAAACACTAATTTTGGCTCTAGTCTAGCATTACTCCCATACATCATACTAGGTATGTGATATAAGCTGATCATCTTCAAGTTTGCCTAAGCTGCATGCTCTCTTCTGCCCAACCCTGATTGTCTGTGTCTGTCTGTCTATCTGCCTATCTATCTACCCATACATCATATGTCTCAGGATTTCTCAACCTCAGCACTATTGACTTTTTAGTCTGCATAATTCTTTGTAGTGGACATTGTGGACATTCAGCAGCATCACTGGCTTCTACCCACTAGATGCCAGTAGCATTCCCCCATTTGTAAGAAGCA
The DNA here is from genome assembly GCF_009828535.3 of Hylobates moloch. Taxonomy (NCBI): domain Eukaryota; kingdom Metazoa; phylum Chordata; class Mammalia; order Primates; family Hylobatidae; genus Hylobates; species Hylobates moloch. The sequence goes on along the minus strand of NW_026652285.1, from coordinate 88,316,256 downwards.
AAAATGTCTCTAGATATTGCCAAATGTCTCCTGGGGCATAAAATCCTCCCAGTTGAGAACAAGTAGATATTTATCTTTGTATCTATCTTTATTTATACAACCACACACATGCGCGCGCGTGCGCGCGCACACACACACACAGAGATTAGTCTCATTCTCTAAAAAACAATTGAGAAATGAGAGTCGTCTGGAGGGAACTAAGTCTATGGTTTCATTGAGCAAAACTCCCATTATTTGAATCGCTCATTTCCAAGACAGAATAGCAATGGAGCAGCTGCTGGACTCTGTTTCACCAGGAGATCAGGCAGGCCTGAGGATACATCCAGCACTGTCACTGCTGAGCCCGAACATTCTCAGATAAAGATGTTCACTGAGTCATCACGATTCATTCTTGTAAATAATGGGAACATTCTACCAAAGGGAAAATGATTAAATAAATGGCAGTGCCCTTGTTCAAGGGAATATTATGTGGCTATTACAAATCTTGGCTTTTGAGAGGGAGAAATAACCCACAAGGGTGCTTTTCTTTTATCATTTTAAGTGAAAAAAAAAAAAAATGAGTGGGAAGTTAAGGATAAGACTTCTGCAACATGGAAAAAAAAGTAGATAGCATAATATTAAGTGAAAAAAGAACACAGAATTTCATCTGTGCTATGATTTTAAAAATGTACAGTTAAAAAAAATGCATGTTTACATATAGATGTGTCCTGGAAGAGAGCATGGAAAAAATAAAATTAAAGAACTACAAAGTTTGCTTACAGGGCCTGGTTCAGAAACTGTTGTCATGTCTAACTTTTGGTGATTGGTTTGTACAAACTTAGGTCTTGTTTATGGATATGTATAATTTGAATGTAAGAAGAGTTCCTGTTGGTGTTGGTGGGTGGAACATGGAGGAACACGGAGTTCTTGCAAACTCACTTTTTCTTGCCTCTTTGGTGTCTTTCAAGCCAACCCATGACTGGCTGTGCCAGTACAGTGTGGTTACCAGACTGACAAGATATTTGCAGGAACTAGGAGACAGAGGGTATAAGGAAAAAGCAAACAATGCACAGTGTTGGAAACTTAGATTCCAATTGTGACTGTCACTGTCTTGTGTGTGATGTTGGATAAGCCCCATTTCTTCTCTGGGTCTCATTTCCCCATTGATAAAACATGGTTAATAATATGGTGCTATTTCCTTCAGAAAATTGCTTGGTGGTCAAAATGAGATAAAGGATGCTAAAGAGTTTTGTAAATTAAAAAGTGATAAATAAATCGGTTGTTCACCCTCACGACTACCACCACCACCATCATGATCATAATAATGATCATCGCACTAAATGTATTACTGTCCTACTCTAGTTGCCTCCTGAAGGAGTTTCTAAGACTCACCTAAGTGCATCAGGGCCTCCTTGTCCCATGGCCAAGTTGCTACTCCTGCCAACTCCTCCTCTGAGGATTTTGCAAAGAAAATATTGAGATGTGTTGATCCATCCAATTTAAGAATGTTCTTCAGCTCATTAACATCCAAGTAGGCTCTGAAACAGAAAAAGAACCTTGGCTGTTATCATGCCCCCAAAAAGATACTATTTAAATAATAGGCGCTCTCCAAATAATTTAGAGCTACTATGTGTGCCAGGCATTTTGCTAAGCACTTTATAAATACTACCTTATTGAATTCCCCCAATAATATTATAAGTAAGATGATTCCATTTTACAGATCATAAAATTAAGTCCTCGAGAGTTTAAGAGACTTGCCAAAGTTGTTAGGCTTCTTATGAACACAGAGGTAGGTAGTATCATTATCTCCAGAGGCTTAGAGAACCTTCTTCGTACCTTACTAAGTTCAAGTTGCAACTTAGCAGTGTTTTCCTTTTTCTTAATGCTGTCTCTCCCAAGGAGTTCTCACAGAGCCCAGCCAGTGGCACACATTAATGATGGCTTCCTACTTTTCCCCTCTTAGAATAATAGAAGGGCCTCCCCATGTATGAAAGAGAAAGTCCAAGTTCCCAGGATGGCCTCCAAGACACAACTTACTCCTTAGCCTCATCTCTCTCTCCAACCTGTCTTGAGCACCCCACTGCATACAGATAACATCTCTGCACGCTGTGTGGTGCATTATCCCATTGGCAACTTTATTCATGCTGTTTCCTCTGCTGGGACTCTGATCAGCATTTTGTTCTCTGATGAACAAATCCAAAGTCTGTTCTGGTATCCCTCCTCCAGGAAGACTTCCCTGATGCTCTCCTCACCTGCACCCCTTTTAACATCTCCATACTCATCCACCTCCTACTAGCAGTGCACTTTCTTTCATTTGCTATTTCAATAAATTGCTTCCTCTATTACATAATACACATTTGTGGCCACCTGGGGGAAGGGGAGGTGCCTTATTAATCTCTGTTTACTCAGTTCTCAGCACAAAGCTTGATACCTGGCGAGACCTCAGTAGATTTTGATGGAATTGAATTAAATTGGGGAAAGCCAGAGTAAAAATATTTAGCTCTCAGTCTCAAATTCAATAATTCCTGACCAATGGGGCCTTGGTTTCCTTATCAATACATTGAAATTAGTAACAGCTGCCTGATGCTCCACAGAGCATTTCTGTGGGTGGAAAACCACACATCTACCCTACTGTGAGTAGGATACATCTGAGACCTAGCGTGTCAAGGCCACCCATGTCACAGAAAGCCCCAAGCTCACGAAACCAAACATTCCTGTGACCATAATTTGTACATCTTTTCACAAAAAACATGAGTTGGAGATAGGTGGGCCCAGGAGAGCTTACATCTATGTCTAGGTTGAGCTGACTAATTCCAAGAATAGCCACACAAACTCAGATATTGACCCGAAATCTCGCTGCTGAGCCCTTCTCTTCCCCAAGAACCCACATTCAACTTCTTAGGCTGGAAGCCTCGTGAGGAATTCTAATCAGTCTGCTCTGTCATCAGGGAAGAGAACAAGGAAGGAGACAGCCAACATTTATGAAGCATTTGCTGTATGCCAGACCCTGTGCTAGGTACACATGTCTCATCCCTGTTTGGTAGTTGAAGCAATGCAACAGAGTGGGTGAGATGGCTCATTTTTAAGCTACAGCCCTAGGTTTTGAATCCAGCTTTTCCACTTTATGTCTGGGCCACCCTAGGCAATGTACTTAACTTCCTGCAGCTCAGTTTCTTTATATAAAGAACGAGGGTGATAATAGTACCTACCCCATACAGCTGTTCGGAGGATTAAGGTAGTTAATAAAGAGAGTGTAAGGGGCTTAGAATAATGCCTGGCACATAGAAAGTTTCAGCGCATGTTTAGCTATTCTTATCACTTATCCCCATCATACAGATGAAGGAACAGGGGTTCAGAGATCACACAACTGGCGACAAGGCCAAGTACAAATCCAGATGTGTCCAACTCTTCCCACAACCTCGCCCTCATTTCCAAGCTCACTCAGGCCCAAAGTGAAAAGGGAAACAATGCATGGGAGGAGAATGAAAACACAGAGGAGCCGAGATTTTCTTGGATCAGCCCTTTCCACATAATTTATTATTTTCTAATTGATTTGTTCATTTCCATCAAATGTTCTCTCAGGCAGAGAACACAAATGTTATTAGAGAAAGCCACCTCTGCCCCATAGCTCTGAGATGAGAAAGCTTCAAGAGAAAAAAAGGGTGGGGTAGGGGCAGGGGAGACATTTTAATTGGTTGTTTATTCAGTGGTAATTGCAGAAGCCAATCTTTTCAAGAAGTGGTATTCATCCTAGCCCAAAGCAGAGAAGTGGGATGTGGGAGCCTCTCCCTGGCTTGTACGTGATTTTTTTTTTTTTTCGTACTTTGGGAAGCCTCTATTTCCCTAAGGGGGAAGAATCCACAGAAGCAATCCAGGTCCCTAGCCCCACTGGCCTCTCTCTTCCCCACCTCTCCTAGGGGAACCCACCCAAAGTGGGGGGAAAAAAAAAGCAACAACACAGCCCTGTGGATGAAAGTTTTCCTTTTGCTGCCCGAGGTATTCCCACCAATACAGAGCCAGGCTGAGTGTCTCTCAAATATATCAAGGGGAAAATCTTTGCGACGGGAGTCCATGTGGGTATTTACCTCCCTACCCCTATGCCTTGAAAGGATATTTTTTTCCCTTTTGTCAACAAGATAGAAGAGAAAGCACAGGAGGTCAAACTCAGAAGGAACATTACTGTCTAGGGATAGTGAAGGTGAGAGAAGGAAAATGGCCATGTGACTTCCATTTTGCAATTGTTGGGAAGGCTGGCCCTGTGTATACAATGTAAATTGGTCAAATGTACTTTAAAATGTCAGGATTGGGCATGGTGGCCCATGCTTGTAATCCCAGCACTTTGGGCAGCCAAGGCAGCAGGAATGCTTGAGGCCAGGAGTTTGAGATCAGCTTGGGCAACACAGGGAGATCCCATCTTTACAAAAAATTCAAAAAAGTTAGCTGGGCATGGTGGCACATGCCTGTAGTCCCAGCTACTTCGGAGGCCGAAACAGGAGGATTGCTTGGGCCCAGGAGTTCAAGGCTGCAGTGAGCTATGATTGTACCACTGTACTCCCACTTGCGCAATAGAGCAATAGGCCATCTCTTAAAACAAACCCAAAAACAAATATTACTCACTTCCCAGAAAAATCAATCAAAATCCCAAACTCACTCAGAGTTGGACAGATAGACCTGTATCTATGGGCAAGTTGTCTGTCCAACTCTGTGCATGTATTAATCTGTAGATTAAGCTGTATGTGTATTAATCTATAGCTTAATCTGTGTGACTTAATCTGTGTAGAAGCTTTGCTACTCAGAATTGGACAGATAGACCTATATCTGTGGACAAGTAGGTTTAAGTCTCTGAGTATCAATTAGCTCATGTGGATCCCAACAGGATTAAATAAGACAGCTCAGCACAGTCCCAGCACATAACTAGAAAATGTGAGCCCTCCGTATCCTGGTCTTCTATTTTCTCCTGCTGGGAAAGAACCTAAATTGACAGTCTGCCTCTGGGTGGCTCTCCCAGTCTTAGCTTTCAGTATCTCTTCCTCATTACCCAACATTCTTCCTCCTACAACCTCAACCACTCAAGTTCTCTTGGGTGTTTTATTCTGAGAACCTCTAGTTTTCCCCAATTATGCCCAACCCCTAAGAATGTCCATTAGTTTCCCTTCTCTGCCTTGCAATCTTTCTTCCTGATGATTGGCCCTTTTAAATCTTATGAATCCCGCAAAGTCCAGCTTACATGTGATGCACTCCATGTATCCTCTTATGACCACCCTCATCTGTAGAGTAGGGATGATGATGACCACCTGTCAGGGGCATCATAAGGATTAGAGGCAACACAGGTTAAGTGCCTAGCATGGTGACTGGCACAGAGAAGGCATCACTGATTAGGATAGGCTCCTTTTACTGCATTCTTGTTAGCAAAACGAAAATTATTAACACCACTCAAATCATCATCATCACCTCTATCTGAAAATGAGTCCTCCTTCCTCTGTGCCCCCTACTTTTAATTCCAGTACTTATCAATCTGCTTTGGGTTATATTCACTGTGTGAGCATCTGTCTTTTCCATCAGGTAATGAGCTTCTGGCAGTTGGGATTGGGACCAAATCTTTATTATCTCCGTATCACTTAAAAGTATCCTTCAAGAGAGAACCACCACCGATGGGCAGCTACTGAGCACCTCTCTCTCAAATTGCATAGTTTCAAACAGGATGAGAGAGCCCAGAGCTCAATGAAGGGGAATTACTTGCCCAAGGTCATATATCTAATACAGGGCATAGAAAAGCCTACCAACAAACCTCTCTGCTCTAACCTGTGTATATGTCACTTGTGTATAGCAGCAATTTTGTATCATAAGTTACTTCTTCCTTCAGGTGGACACAGTTCCCTGCATAGTTTAGAGAACAAATCATGGGAAGGATGGCAGCCTCCATTCTCTCCCTCAGCTGGACACCTGGGTGTGGGAACCTGCATTGCCTGAATATCTGACCACTTCTCGCTATACTCTGCTGGTTGTTCTGCAGCTCGGGGTCCGTACATGTTCAGTGAGGTTGTGAAATAGATCAGTGTCTTCCAGATCATGGTCTACAGAAGGCTAAATTTGTAAGAAAATGATGAATATTTAAAGAAAAACATTGCTGAGTCAAATGGGTTTGGGACATGGTCTGTTAAACAAGGTTAAATACATATGTTTTTTAATTGCAAGAATTTTCGGAGCCTCAAATATGCAAAATAAGAGTAAGACAGATAGTGCAGGAAGTGTATCCAAAAATATGTGACCATAATTCCTCCTCCACACCCCTCCCCCTTACACACTTCCACCTTTGCCAAAAACCAAACAACAGTACAAACAACAAAGTTTGGAAAATGTTGGCTAGATTGAAATGTCCCTCCTGATTTAGATACTTTCCCCTGAGCCACCTCTCAAGAGTGGTGTCTCAGTGTCTCTTTTCTTCCTACACAACCCATGCACCTGGATCCCACTGTTGAGATTGCGGGTCCCCTGGAATGTCTGTTTCAGGGGGCCCAGCCCTGATTGCCAAGGCGCCCAGACTTTACCCCTTTGCCAGAACTGCATTTCAAAGCCATGAGTGCAGTTCTGGAGGGAGATCAAAGCTCTCTCAACTCAACTGTCATTAGAATATTTTCTTTATGCATCTCACTCGTTGGTGAGTGCCAACAACATATTTCCTAAATGCACTGGCCTGAGATGGCACAACTCTGTAATAATCTGAATAAGAGGGCTGTCAGGGCCTGTTTTATTGAGAGAGAAGCAAAAGGGAACCACATTCAAAATGCAAAACAACAACAGCAACAACAACAAATCCTTTAAATAAAATCATGGGAAAAAAGTGTGAGAAGGCCTGAGTTTTTTCACCTCTAGAAGCATAATACACTGGCCTTCCTGTTTCAATGGTACAGCTTACAGTGAGCCCAGGTCAAGACTGAGAACTCTCAATTTCTATTCCCACTCAAAGCAGGTCACTCTTCATTGGACCTCCCCTATGCAGAAGTGATAGCTGAGGAGATCTTTAAGCAATGTCACTCCAGAGTCATGCTTCCTGGGCCCTTGATGGGTGCGGCTGGTCACAGAGATGGTACTGGCCATGCATAGATACCCTCAACTGGAGGAGGGTTTGTGTGAGCTGAACACTGGCCGAGAGTGGGCCACTTTTAAGCTAGCTAGAGACTGGGAACAGTTCTTTCAGGTTAGAATAAAAGGCAGCAGAGGGTCATTTTAAGAGAGAGACAGACTGGCATTCAAATCCTCCTTCTTCCACAAAGTGGCTCTGTGATCTTGGACAACTGACCCTGTCACTTTGTATCTCAATTTCCTCACCTATGAAATGGAAATTAGAAAATTCAACCAAGAAAGGAGGATACAAAAATTCAAGGAGGTAATGCACAAGGAAATGCCTAGAAGAGTACCCAACTCATGAAAAACCTTCGAGATGCAGAATTCTCTTTTAAGCTAGTTCATGGATCGAGAGAAAACTGGCCTTAGCTCCCAATGCCTGTTGAGTTCCCGCTCCACCAGCCAACCCTGGTTCCCAACACTGGATTAATGTGTTTACCTTCTTCACAGGAGGTTGTCCTGTTTCTCCATCTCATAGAGCAAATTCTGTAACATTGCCCATTTCCAAATTCTGATCGTAGCTTGTCATTCCCAAGGAGGTTCTCAAGTCCATGAACCACTACTTAATTTTCAGAACACACCAGCCCATTTGAAAATAATTATCAAATATAAAGATCAAAGCCACTCAAGGCAAGTCATTAAAGCAAGATAAACCTCAGAATGTTTATTGCATCCATATCCTTGTTCCAAATAACAAGCTTTCTCCAAGCTGCGACCAGTACAAAAACCTGAATTTTGTTCTTTATCCCAAAGGCCCTAACAATCTGGACTTGATCCTCCTGCTTAGTTTCATTGTCAAAAATGCCTAAATCTGCCTCTCCAGTCTATAAAAAGAGACACAGAAATAAAATGCTGGGAGAGTTTATTAAATTCTTGGAATCTTGAATGATTAGTTTCCAAAATAACAGATTTTGTATGGAAGCTTGACACATAACGTAATAGCATCAATCAAAGACTAATTGAAAATTGATCATTCCTTTATTTAGTTATTGAATGAGTCATTCTTTCCTTACCTCCATTTTTTCCTTTCTTTTTCCCTGCTTTCATTCTTTCCTTCCTTTCTTCCTTCCTAAATTCCTTCCTTTCCATATATCATGTATTCATTCTTTTCTGCTTTCATTCATCAACAACACTTACTGAGATTCTATTCAATACCATGTTTAAGCTAGAAACTTTGCCTACAGATAATGAAAAAAAGCACAATTTTCATTATCAAGGTATTAGAAGTTTTATGAAGAAAGTGAGACGGATAAATGAATGATCACAACATAGTATGATAACATTAATAACACTACCATTTGGAAAAGTTTACTACACACTGGAACTGTTGAAGTATTTTTGTTATATTATATTTTTGAAGCTTTTCAAAAGCCCTAGAGTATCCCCAACTTATAGGTGATGGAACCAAGGCTAAGTGGGCTGACACCACTTTTCCAAGGTCCCTCCACTTGGAAAAGTGTCAGAGGGGGGACACAACCCCTAGTCTGTTGGATGCTACCGACCATATCCTTAGCCATTAGTCTCTTACTTCCTGTTATCATACGTGTTATGATACAGTGGGTGGGTGTTAAATATAATGAGAGCATACAGCAATGACACCCAGCTGAAGGAGGGTCAGAAGCCACTGAGGTTTTCACATAAAGAATAAAACTTGATATTGAACCAAGTGTGGGAAATAGAGAAAATGGCAGAAGCTCCAGAAAGCCCAGAAGCATAGAAGCATGAGAAGAGACACTACAAGCCCTCACTTGCAAGGTTGAGAAAGATGAAGCTGGAGGGGACAGCAATGGCTACATCTGTGCTATAGTTTGGGTATTTGTCCCCTCCAAATATCACGTTGAAATGTGATCCCCAATGTTGGGGGTGGAGCCTAGTGGAAGGTGTTTGGGTCATGGGGGCAGATCCCTTAAGAATGGCTTGGTGTCATTCTCATGGTAGTGAGTTCTTACTCTGCTAATTCTGGTGAGAGTCAGTGGTTAAAAAGACTATCATCTCCCCACTCTCTCTCTTGCTTCTTCTCTTGCCATGTGATCTCTGCATATGCAGGCTCCTCTTCACCTTCCAAGCATGAGGGGAAGCAGTTTGAGTCCCTCACCAGAAGCAGACACTGGTACCAGGCTTCTTGTACTGCCTGTAGAACCAGGAGCCAAATAAATCTCTTTCCTTTGTGAATTACTCAGCCTCAGGGATTCCTTTGAAGCAATACACAACAAACTAAGATAATCAGGAAGGGTCTTGTATACCAGGCAATGGAGAATTGAAGGTGTCCTGGGAGTCCCAAACAGACCCTGGCAGATTATATGTAAGAGGATAAAATGATCTGGTTTACATTTTCTAGGGAGAGTTCTGAAGGAATTTGGGAGATGGAGTAGAGGTGGTGAAAGTGGAGAAGGAGGCGTTGGCAGTGTCTCACAGCAATAGGAGTGTATATAAGAAGTAGTGGTATTCTTACATGGGGAAAAATTTGATGCTGAGTTAGGGTGGGAGTGAGGGAAGCTGAAATGTTGGTCTGGTTTCTGATTTTGTCTCCTGTAGTATTTTTCTTATATCAGTCACAGACACTACACATCAAAGTCCCCTGTATTGCCACTCCAAATGCAGAGATTTATCTGCCAATGGCATGTCCTTTGCTGAGTCTCTTGGAAGGCCAACCCATAGGAAAATCACTGGCCTTCAGCTCCTTATGGATTGGATCATGATGGGACCAGGTAATGGGTGGGATGGAGAATCCTGAGAATTTGGTTCAGAGGAAACCAGGTGCTGTTTCCGAGAGGCAGAGTGTGCCAGTGGCGAGGTGCTTAGACTTTTGGGATATTATTAGACTGATGCACAAGTAATTGTGGTTTTCAACATTACTTTTAAATGGCAAAAACCACAATTACTTCTGCAGCAAACTAATAATAAACACTGAGATGGAAATCAGCAGTTTGTGTAATTTTGATGAATAAATAAAGCATTCAAAAGGGGAAAAAAATCACTCCACCATGTATGAGGTCCCTCATATCATAAAATAAAAGGTACTTGAGTAGCACTCCAAAAGAAAAAATAATATCAGAATAAAGGGCACTACTTTACAATGAATGCATTTTACTAGGAACTACACAGCGGCTATTTTTCTCATTTACCTTTTGGAAAATAATTTTAGAGATTGTTAGGACAGAAAGCAAAGTGTCAGAATACCTGGTTCCTGGCAAGCTCAGCTACACTCACTCGGTTAACATGAATCATCCTCTAGGACACAGCCTAAAAGCTACTCTGACCCCCTATGTCTGAGTCAGGTAGCCATTCTGTGTTCGCTCAGCACCTTGGACTTCTCCATAACAGCAATTATGCAGCTAGCTATTTATCTTGCTGCAGGAAATTCCAAAAGGGCAGAATTACAGGTGTCTTGTGCAATGTTCAATGCTGTACTTCTAGCACCTAGCACTGTGCTTGGCACATAGAAGGCAGACACACACAATCATGCACAAACTATTGGATGAACAGTCACTTCCCTAAGATCTTCTCTTGGGGTACGCCAATCTCTGTTTTGACAGCCTCAGAAACTCTGAGTTCATTTATTTTCAGAGCAGCCATTAAGGCATGAGGAATCTCTTGCTAAGTAAGGAGGTGCACAATTGAATTGTGATGCTGTGTTCAAAAGCAACACAGTAGTAATACAATTATCTCATGTCAGACAATCATTTTTGCAACTGAACTCTACAGTTCAAGGGCCCACAGCTCTCTTCCCACCACCTCACTTCCTTCTTGGAGCATCAAACCAAATTGATAAATAACACAACTGACCACACTGAGCGAATATGCACAACTTACTGACAGCCTTGTGATTTGTCTTATGCTTAAATCACAACTAAGCAAAGAATCACATCTCCTTCACGAGCTGCAGCAGTCACAATGTTTTAGGAACAAGGGTTATTTCAGAAGATTGCATAGTTTGGCTCTAGACTTTAGCCATGTAGGCATATAACTGACGTGAAGACTAACTAAAATATATTAAGTTTGGAAAGGATAAATCAAGAATTATATAATCACCAATATGTGTTAAAATGGCAATGTCTAAATTTCAATCTGGACCATAGCCCCATACAAATCACCTAACCTTAGGCAAAAAACAAATTTATTTAAAATTAAAACAATACAGTCCATACAGTAGATGTAGGTCCCTCTGGATGACCTTGAATAAGTCTAGTAACTTCTCCAAACTTGGGTCTCCCTTGGGGTTAAACAGAGACAACTCTTAGAAAGTCATGTGATGATCAAGGAGTTCAAGTATGGAGAAATGATGCTAGAAAGCATGACATTATATGCCAGGCTGTCAAAAGTAGAAATAAATTCAAATTGATTTTTGGAAAGAGGATGCCACATTTGGAGCCTGGGGAAAATAAAATAGCAGACATGTAGACTGCCCCATTATGGGGTACCATCACAAGGCCACTGTTGGAACTTGAGAAATATGAGTAGGATTTTTTTTTTCAACTTGTCATAGAGCATAATTGCTCCTCATTACCACACTGAACACTTTGTACTCAAGTAGATACAAGGGCTGGTCAATCCTCTGAAGGCAAAGACTTTCTCTTATATTCCTTGGCATCTCCAGTGCCAGTGCATGGCTTTATTTGTACCTTTTAAATATTAAGCCCATCCTCTGTACTCTAGTTCTACTTCCCACAATCCTGGAAACAGGATTCCAATGTCTGATTTGAGAATATCTGTGCATGAACAAATCTCAAATCCTCCCATTTTACAGATGAAGAATTTGAAATAAGAGAAGAAATGTGTCTTACTTCATGCTGGCCACTAAGTTCCTGGAAGAATCTAGTCACTTCCTTCCTCACGCTTGGCCAAACCACTGGCAAACTGTGTTTTTCTACCATGGATTCTCATGGGAAAGAAACCTCCTTTGTATCTCTCTTACTTCATGATTTTGTGGAGTTATAATCACCATTGCTCTCTGTGGCCATAAAAATAGTTCAGTAGTTGGAAGTCAAGTTCAAGGCTAAGAGCAGCAGTTGGCTGTCTAAATTCACACAAGTTTTGAATCAAACACATCAGAAGCTTGATGTGGAGACAGTGCTCCTCCACCCTTCACCACCAGGCCACTAAAACAACCTAAAACATGGAAAAGAGAATGAGAAGGAGAAAGGAGGAAGACAGAAAATGCTCCTCTGAAAAATGGGAAAACACGAGCATATTCTAGTTATGCAGACAAGCCCGTGAGCAAAATACACTGCTATTCACACACTAGTTTTGTGTTTTCAGAAAGTGAGAGTGGAGGTGTGGAGGTTCCCTCTCAGGAGGTGGAAAACTGCCCAGCAGTGAGTTTGAAGGAACAAGCTGAGCTGTAACCAACTTAGGAAAATGTATTTCAATAAAACAAAATGTGCTGCTGTCTGTCAGTTCAACCCTCTCTCGCACGCCCAACAGCTTTGTTTCCTAACCTGGAAGGGCATCTGACCAAGTGCAGAGGCTGTCATGAGTGGTCAGTGTCATCAGTGGATGCAGAAAAGAAAATGAGAGTGCTGAGCATGCCAAACCCAGGGTGGGAAAAAACCAACTGCCTCCTGCTGAGGCCCTTGAAAGGGCACCAGTACTGCCATCCATCCAGGCAGCTGGGAATGGGACAGGGAACACATTTGAGAAAGGGATGAGAGAAGGAGCACCTCAGATCCTGGCATGTTCCTGACTTCTCCCCCCCACCAAAAAAAAAGAGTTCCAACTTTTGTCTGTAAACTTTGAGAATATAGAGTATGCTGGGGCAAGAGTCCCAGGCCAGGAGAGAGCCTTGGTTGGTGTAGTCCTGAGCACATTACGGGTACCCTCCTGGCTTCCCAGCTTCCAGTTCCTTCCCTACTCACTATTCAATGAGCCCCAACTTGGAATCCCAGACGTGCCTTTGCTTTTTTGCTGGAAATGCTTAAACTTAGTGTGGCATGCTGCTTATCTCTTGGGAAAATCAATATATTAGCATTCAGTTTATACAGGACTTTTGGAATTAAAAAAATATTTTAAAAATGAAACCTGTGGGTGATAAAATAAAAGGGCTTTTGGTAGTACAGAGTGGTTGATTAGGTTACTTCTGTCTCTTACTCCCGCACTGAGATTGTAGTGAGGGGGCTCAGGATTGCAAAGGGGCTACGAATTTCGGGATATGCACAATAAGAAGCGAGAAGATCTATCAGAGGAGGGAAATTCCCAAACAACAGCAGCAATAACAACTGCTATTTTCAGACCTCACTATGTGCCAGGTGCTGTCCTAAAAGTTTGACTATGTATTATTTCATCCAATCCTCTAAACCACCCAATGCAGTAGACTGTTACTTTCATTCCTGACTTTACGGAGGAGGTGACTGAGTCTCTGACAAAGGAAGAGACCTGTGCAAGGTTACAGAACTGTTAAATGACTTGACTGTAGTATGTTCTGTCTCCAAAACTTGTATTCTTATTTATTTGCTAGACTGTATTGATCTTCTACTGTTCCTCATAGGTCACTGTTTTGAGCTCCTTATTAACCTCATCTTTAGGGACCTTGAGCCGTTCTTCTTTTAATTCAGTTCACCCCTCTATTCTGCTCTTAAGACCAAAGTTATATGTGTGCAAGTCTCACAGATGGAACTTGTTGAGTAAAGGTGGACTTTGTTCAGAAGAAAAGCATGAAGAAAACCCAGACTGAAACAGAGAAAATCGAACCATATGTGCGAGTATGCCTGAATCTGTATGTCTGTGTATCAACCCTCAAGCAGGCATGAGGGCTGGAGATGGTGGAAACATATACTAACTTCACAAGTCTGGCAGATCTCTCATTATGATCCATCCCAACATTGCCTGGAATGGTTTTGTACAGAAATATGTCCTTTAACACTGCCAGACATTTGGGTCATTTTAAAAATAAGCCAGTGTGTAAATTCAATAACTCAATGAGTTTGATAGAAGTTATAGGGTCTTTATTTAAAAATACCAATTCTGCGGCTAGTCCTTTAAAAAAAAAGTTAATATTTTGAGAATGAAAATAATCTCAGCAAATGCTCTCAATTTGTATATGGCAGTTTCATCCAGGCCTTTTTTTATGAGCCTGTAGGAACACAGTCTCTGTAAAACAATGCTGAAAGGGAGGAGATGGTGTCCACATGTGCACCCAAGAAGGGAGGAGACTTTTCTCCAGCACCTACTATGTGCCAGGCACTGTACCATACCAGGTGTCTCACACAGATGACTCCATTTGAGTGCCATGACATGCCACAGGATAGCTGTTATCACCCAATTATTACAGATGAGAAACCAGAGACTCTTATTGAGCAACGTGCCAACGTCAGACAGCTAGTGCAGAGCGGAGCCAAGATTCAAACCCTGGTCAGTCTCTAGCACGCATAATTTTTCCACTACACCAGACCTGACTCCTGTTATTGCTTTAATGAATATTAGTCACGTTAAATAAACCCTGATATTCTGATTATAAAATTCCAAGCAATTTCTTTTACATGATTACTGGAAAAGAATGAACAGAGTGACTGAAAAAATAACAGTGCCCCCTTTCATCTGTATGCTGGTTAACTCTTCCCAGAACTCTTTCTGGGATATTATTTTATGAGACCCTCATGGCAATTGTGTGATCCAGGCAGTCAGATACTATTATTCCTTCCAAATAGATGTCGAATTGGAGGCTTAGAGAGATTAAGAGGCTTGCCCAAGATTGCATAGCTAACAAACTGCCCAGCCCAGGCTAGAATCTGTTTCACCTGAATTCTTTCATTCTAAACCAGCCTGAGTCTTCAGTATCTCCAGTCTGAAGAAAAAACTGTGGCATCTACCTGCATGAAGCCCCAACCAGACTCATGTCTTTCTTGCATCTTCCCACTTCAATTTATTTACCCCATTATCACTACATGTCTGGCCAGCCCACCAGCTCTTTTCTATTATTACAAAGCCTGCTCATGCTAAAAGTCTATTGCATCCCTTCTCCATCATTAAACCTTTCCTAACCTTTCCAAACCACAGTGATCCTGGCCTTTCTCAGAGCTCATGGGAGCCTTATAGGCTATGTGGTTTACAGGGAAATTAGTCATCTGCCCTCTTGCCTTCTCTTGAATGACTTAACAAAATGTCATTAAACCACAGGATACAAGCACCTTGAAGACAGAGATTATATCTTGGACCCCTACAGCATTTATCACAGTTCTCTGGATACTAAGGTGTCTTAATAGAATATGGATGATGGGTAAGAACATAAACATACTAAACATAACCTTTCCAGGTTTTAAGCTGGTGTCTAAGGTGTCTATAGGAGGCAGTTGAAATAGCATGGGAGTAGGAAGTGAGACCCTGGGTCTCCATTGCAGCTCAGCCCCACTCTCACTGGATGGTTTGTGTCAGTGTCTGCCCCTCCTTGAGGGCTTAGTCTCCCCACCTGCAGCAAGAAAGTACTGGACCCATCTACTCTTCCATTAAGCTCTGAGAGTCCTTCATTCAGATTGAAAAGGAAGAGGAAAGTACGAAGTTTATGCTCCATGAGATCAAATCAGAAATGAAGTAGGAAACCCCACCCAGAGAGGACAAATCATTCAGTGGGCCCTGATTAGAGCAGGGGAAGAGGCTGACGGGGGTTATAGCTGCCAGCAGAGGGGTCGGGGGTGACCTCAAGACTTATCACAGCCCCTTTTGTGAGACTTCCAACAACATTAACTGGAGTCCAAAAGCAACAACAAGAAAAACCTGGCCGCAGGGGATTGTCCTTGTTACATTAAAAAAAAATTATAATAATAAAGAGAAGACAAAGGAAATAATTCCCAAATAATAATAAAGAGAAGACAAAGGAAATGTTTCCTTATGAGACAACAGCGTATAGGGAAAGTGTCTTTTTTTCCACCCATCCCATTTTGTATGAGTAGATATTCATGAACAAAGGTGAGTTCACTTGAGGATGCCAGGGCTTGTGGTTTGGAAGGGTCCAAACAGGAACTTGGTTGGTTTGCTGCAATATCCTCTCTCAGTGAGGTAGCTACAGTCTTCAGTGTCAAATGCCCCTGGATTTCCTGACACTGGAATTTTCTATTAATATCCAGGTTTTCCATTTCATTTATAAAAGGGTGTGTGAAGTGCATTCTACCTGCGTGTAGACATCTCTAATGGCTGCAGATGAAGTCCTGCCTCCCTGGCTATTCTCCACCACTGTAGAGAATGGCCACAGTTCACCTGGAATGTCTTTTTTCTTACTGGCTAGTCTCATAAAAAGGCATTTACTGCTCACATAGACTGCTCCTCCTGGCTGGTACTGTGGACCCTTCATTCACACCAGTGATTGCAGTGGGGTGTTTACTTCTCTGTCTTACCCACTAGGTGGTAAGTTCTGGGAGGGCAGTGATTGGGCTGGCACAGAGAGAGCATTCAACAAATATTTATTGAGAGAAGAAAAAGACAGAAGGAAGGGAAGGTAGGAAGAATGTAGGGAGGAAGGAACAGAGGATTAAGCCTAACATTAAAGTTTTCCATGAGATAAACTGAACTTTTCTCTGCTCATGGTCTGGATCTCAGCCATAATAACCCCTTAAACTCCATGCTCTCTTCTATACATCACTCCTTGCCCTCTCCACTGCCTGGCTTATGCCCTACCCTCTGCATGGGCTGGCTGTCTCTAGGCTCTGGACATTCTCTGCCTGCTCATGCAGATCCACTCTCCACCCTGCTCTGTGTCCTTGGGAGGCTGGCTATCTACGGATTGCATCAACAGGTTCCTTTGTTTTGTGACTTCAGTTGGATCCACCAAATGGGAAGCACTGGCAAGAGACTAGCAGGCAGAGAGAATGACAACATGGAATTTATTCTCCTGGTTCCCTTCTGGTCAGGTGGCTATAGCCTGACTGCTTCCCTTGTTGAGAGCCACAGCTGCTGCCAGGAAACCCCTTCCATACAGTCCCTCTCTCTGGGTCCCACTTTCTCCTCTTGCCCTTACCGGCCAAGGGGGTAAATGGCTCTCCATGGTTGCCCACCCTAGAGTATAGCACAAGGCCTTGTTGGTCGTCCTTAATCCTGCCTACAACATCGTAAACAGCTTCTCCTTGAAAATAGCCCCTCCTTCAATTCTCCTTAATTGTTCTGTTTGAATGTGCCATCTGTTTCCTGCTAGGACCCTGACTGATGCAGTCTGCATCTTTACCTCTCAGCAGGCTGCCTATTCTCAAATGCCTACTCAAATCTTGCCCCCTCCAGCTGATTTGCCTTGTTTTTCCAGTCAAATAAATCTCTGCTTTTTCGGTCTCCTGTCCTACTGTGTGTCTCTAAATTTACAAATCAGAGTTTCTTATGTTTCTATATGACTTTCCCGCTAAAGTGGAAGCCCCTCAATGGTGAGGAACATGTCCAACTCATTGCAACACCCCCAGTGAAGAGCAGAAAGGCTGGTGGGATAGACATGCCCAATAAATGCCTGTTAAAGAGAAGAGAAGCAGTCAATATTTGGTTTTCTGATATGAAATGGAATAAGATATTACTGTGCAGTGCTCAACCCCACGACCACAAGGCCACCGTCTCCACCAGAACTATAATCCCACCTATGGCCTCATTATACATGGTTATCAGTACTGACTTGCATGCTTCTGGTGAAGGGTAGCTCACTCACCCACAGACAAAGCCCTCCCCAAAAAGGACCATTCTGACTGGAGGTGATATCATCTACTACTCAGCTCAAAGCTGCCTCCTGTAATTGCAACACTTTAGTCCCAGCCATGGCTTAGAAGCCATATAGAATAATTCTGCGACTTTCCCACAGGATAGGCCTTCAGAGCTTGAAATGTATGTGTCATGACCATGTAATCATGACCCTCTCTCCCTCCCTATCTCCCTCTCTCTCTCCCTATCTTCCTCCCTCCCTCCTTCCCTTTTTTGTTTAAATTCACAAAGCAAAAATTTATCTGCAACCTTCCACAGGTTTCTGTCTGCACATAGGAGAGCTGATTCGGCCAGAACCCAGAAAACCCCAGCCTCACCAAGAGATGACACGTGACCTGGTGGGCCTCACCCAGGGCACACAGCTTTCCAAGCCAGCAAACAAACAAGCCCTGGTCACAGCGGTCATAGCTGGCACATGGTCGCTCACAGACACTCTGGGCATGCATTCCCGTGACTTAGAAAAGAGGAGGCCTTTGGAACCTGCCAGTGTGGTCTGCTGATTGTGAAGTGTCTGGAACCTGGGGCCCCATGGCCACTCCACACCAGCATGGTGCTCTGCAAAGGCCAGCTGCTCTTCATCCTGTCTCAATGATACACATTTTTTTTTTTTTCCTAGAACTTTAGTAGCACCACTCTCCCTATCCTGTCTTTTAATTTTGCCTCTTATTGTTCCTTAGATTAAAAAATATCCTCCTTCCATGGGAGGTTTGGACCTAGTAGTCTTGAGTTTGAATCCAAGCTATCCATTTATTAGCAGAGTGAGCTTAGGTAAGTCCCTTCATCTTTCTGAATCTTGAAATTTTCAAAGCAAAACAGGGCTAAGCGTACCCACTTTCCTGGCACTTGGCAGGTGCTGCATAAACATTTGTTGCATGAATGAATGAGTGAATGAATGAGCAAATAAATTGATGTAAAAATGAATGAATGACTTCCAATTATGCCCATTCTACCCCACACCCACTCTGAGCAGGAACAGAGGTACCTCTTGGGAGTCTAGTTTAGTGGAGCACACTGATCATAGACTTGCACTTGTGATTTAGCCTAATGATTTTCTTGACCCATGAACTTAGCTAAGTCACTCCACTCTCTAAGTTTCCTCCATTTCCCATCAGTCAAATGTGAATGTTAACCTCTGTGTTGACTCCCTTGCCAAGTTTTGGAAAGGCCCAAGTGAAAGCAGAGATGACAATGCACTGTGACCTAGAAGAGACTGGTCACACACCAAGGCTTCTCCTCACATGAGCTGCTCATGTCTTGGAGCCAAGGTGAGAGTCCAGGGGCCCTCCTGGTGCCGAGAAGCTGAGCTGAGGTGCTTTCTGACTTGCTGCCAGACAGGGCATTCTCCTGCCAGCATCCTCATTCCTTTGCACATAGGTATTTTGTTCATGCACGGGAGGCCCTTGCTCTTTTGAGAGAGACATAAAGAGTCAGCAGAAAACCTGCAGAGGTCGGCAAATGTGCTCGAGCCATCAGCAAGTCCAGGGTCCTGTGTGTTGGACAGAATAGAAAATTTCAGTGTGAATCTGGGAAAAACAAGAAAGTGGATATTGATGGTCTCTCCGGCTTGAATCTAGTTCCTCCAGGTCCCACATTTAATACAGGTTACCCTTGAGTTCACCTTTGGGCTCTACTTTTGGATTACTGGTTATAATTGATAGCAATAGCAGAGGCTAAGTGAGGCATTAGACCGAAGGCCCCCTTTTCTGTCCTCTTTTTAGCAGTAGATGAGAAATTCCCTCTGCCTGGAGTGTCTTCCCTTCTTCCTCCACCCAATTTCTGATGTCAAAATTATACCTATTCTTTTTTCAGGTAAATTTTATTGTGTAAATTTAAGGTAGACATGATGTTACGGGAAACATATAGATAGCAAACAGTTTACTATAGTGAAATAAATTAACATATCCATTATCTTAAGTCACCCATTTTCTTTTGGTTTTGTGCCAAAAGTACTTAAAATCTGGTTATTTAGCATGAATCCCAAATACAGTTCAATCTTATTTCCTATAGTCCTCATGCTATACATTAGCCCTCTAGATTTGCTCTATTATAACAAATGTATTGATCTTGTTGTTTATTAGATCTCTAGATTTGTTCTAACATCCTTCAAATTAGAGCTATTCTTGAAGACCTTGCTCAAATGTCACCTCTCTCAAGAAGGCTTCCCTGATATAGTCAAGCTGCAAATCAACTTTTTCTCTTTGATCATCTAGGGCACTCCCTAAACACAGCACACTACCTTTCATTAGACAAGTAATGACACACATACTATTGAGAATTAATGATGTGCTGTAAGAGAGTGTACTTTATATGTCTTCTCTCTATCAATCCTCAGAGCAACTTGACAAAATAGGTACCATTATTTTCCCCATTTTACAGATGAAGAAACAGCTTCTAAGAAGTTACAAAATGAAGAAGTCACAGAAAGCTGAGACCATGGGGCCAGGTTGTCTAGCCCCATGTGACTCCAGCTCTTTGAGCCTGTCCACCAGAACTTTCTGTGATGACTGAAGTGTTTCATCTTGCTTTGTCAGTATGGTAGCCACTAGTCCCATGTGGCTAGGGTACTTGAAATGTGGCTAATGCAACTCAGGAATTGGATTTTGAGTTTTATTTAACTTCGACTGATTTAAATTTAAGTAGGCACATGTTGCTAGGAACTACCACATTGGATTGTGCAACTCTCACCCACTCTATGTGATACAATACAACAGACATTTGTACTCAGCTCATATCACTCAATTTGAACTCTGGGCTCTTTGAGAAAACAGGGCTCTCAGGCTTCCCTCATGGCTCATTGTAGGCACTCAATAAATATTTTTATAGTAAACTGTATTTGCCTATGGTCTCCACGATGACCCGAGTAAAAGACTTGCCTCAATCGTGAAACTGCTGGTTGAACCAGAAAATCCCCATATCACCCATGGGCCTCAGATGCCTTATCTATAATATGGAGGACATCAAGTTCAACTTTCAACTGGGCATCTTTACCCCAGTAAAGTCTTACCTGTGTGGAGAGTCAGGGTCAAAGCAAGTCTGAGTGACATTGGTGATTTCAGGGTCACAGCACTCTCCACCATCAAAGTTGAACCGTTCATAGTTGCAGTCCATGTCACACACCCCATTCTGCTGCTTCTTCATGAAGGCAGGGTGGCGCAGGTGGCGGCAATCCCCACCGTCATGGCCGGTCAGTGTGTGGTTGCACTCAGGGTCACAGTTCTCATCCCCAATCTTGCTGATGTCACAGTTGGCCAGGATGAGGCGGCGGCGAAGGGAGGAGTTGCTCACCTCCAGCACGTCCAGCTCCCAGGAGATGTTGTAGTCCTTGAAGGCCTCAGCCAGCTGACGGTGCTGGAAGTCCACCTGCTCGCGGGTCACTGTTGGGTTCTTATGATCATCTTCATAGAGGTTGACCACGCGGTAGCGCACCACCTTGGGCTGGCGGAAACTTGGGAGCTGATTGTAGCTGGCGATGACCTCTGTGTTGTCACACAATGTCTGTCCACACAGAGGAGGTTCCAGACTCGTGTCCAGCAGAAAGCCGTGGGCATTGCTGAATTCCACTTTGGGGCTGCTGCCATCCTTCATGGGGGACCAGGCATGCTTCACATTGTCCCAGTTCTCCTGGAGGAGGAGCTGAGGTAGAGCAGTGTGGGCGCCATGGGTTTCCATGTCAGACAGTATCTCCCGCTGAGTCCTGGCCACCTTCCACAGACTGAAGTGCTCGATGTAGCCCCGGTAGTTGTGATTCAGGGCACTGCCCCCTAACATGAGCACTTTGCACTTCTGGGTCAGTGGGCTGAATATGCCACCCACTTGTTCCCCAGAGGTGGCCACCTGGGCACCATTCACATAGAGCTTCATGAACTGCCCATCATAGGTGGCAGCTAGGTATACCCACTGGCCTGGGAGGTAGCTGTGGTGGGCATTGATGGTGGTCACTTGCCGGGCTCGGTCTGTCTTCAAGGAGAAAAAGTAGCGTGGGTCTCTGTTTTCTTGGTCACTGATGGTGTGAATGCCCACGACCCATCCTCGGTCACGTGAGGTATAAGAACATTTGTCATACAGCCCTATGTGGCCCCAAAAGAGAAAGATGAATAAATAAAGGATGGAAAAGGAGGGGGGGTTAAGTTATTTTTCTCTGATAAAATTTGTATCAGGTTATCCTAGACTCATCGCTTTCCAGCTGCTCTGTGGGATCCTAGCAGTTGCTAATGGTGCCTCTGGGACCACCTCAAGGGCAATGCAAGGGCTGGAGGAGCTGAGAGAATGAGTAAGTTGGGTTTGGGGCATTCTCATCACAACTTTAACCCGTGAAGTTTAACTTTTATTGGTTTTGAATATGAAGCATACAAGAAAGATTTTTGTTTGAAGAAAGGGTACTTCATCTAATGAAGATGTTGCAACAACAGCAGCAATAATAATAAAAATCTGAAAACCATTTTCCAAAGCTGTTGGATGGGGAAGAGGACTTTGTAATTAAGAGGGTATTTTAAGTGTAAGATAATATACGAGGTGAAAGGAGAAACAGAGAGAGATGATAATGAACAGAAGATGCTCATTTAGAAGGGAGGTCCCTACCATAGTTACCAGAACTTTGAGTGTATATCTGCATTAGCAGTCATTAAATGATCAGTGGCATTAAATTGTCAGGAAAGTTGGGGTATAAAAGTGAGGGTCAGGAGCTGAAAAGCTGGAACTTCATTCTCTAACAGGAATCTTGCTATTTATCCCCAAAGAAAGAAAACACACTTCAGAGCTAAACTAGAAAGGTTTTCAAAGATCATCACCTCCAAACCCTTTGTTTGACAGGTGAGAGAGCTGAGTCCCAGAGAATGGAAGGCATTTGTTAAGTCACAGAGTCATTGACAGTTCCCCTGCGTCCTGATTTAGCTTTCTTCTTACACTGATGCCTCTCTCTCTCTCTATATATATATACATACATATATGTATATCGATAGATAGATAGATAGATAGATATAGATATACACACACACATATATAATGAGTGCCTTCTTAACATAAATTGGGTATGCCTACATAATAGTTAAAAATAATGAGCAAAATCTCCCAAGCCTCCATGGCAGGCCAGGCATTGTGCTAAGGTCTGTATATGCATTAACTTAATCTATGTAATATCCCTAAGGTGGTGACATTAAGTTTCTCATTTAACTGATGAGAATATGGAAGTTAAAGGAGATAGACAGGTTGAAGGTCAACTGCTTGGTAAGTGGATCCTAGATCCATCAGACCCTTGGATTCACTGTCCTAGGCACTAATTCTATAGCAACTCCCCCTGCCTCACCAAAATCATCAGGCATCTGGGCTATGCCACCTACCTGCGGCATGTCACAAATTTGAGTTCGATATTTGAGGAAGTTCCAAGCCAAGAATCTCTATAGTTACTCTGAGAACCCCAGGAAGTAGGTTAGCAGATTCTCTCTGGATCTAATTATCTTTATGCTCACCAACCCCCATTTCCTAGCCTTTCTGGAATATACCCAGTGTCCTTGGCACAGACAAAGCTGTTGGATGGGGAAGAGGACTTTCTAATTAAGAGTGTATTTTAAGTGTCAGATGATGTATGAGGCCAGGTGGGAGAAGAAAGAGAGGGAGAGGAGAGTGAATAAAAGATGCTCATTTAGAAGGACAGTGACTAGTCTTAGCTGGAGAATTGTTGCGGTCACCATAACTCTGGGAATTCACCTGCCATAAGTGCTCATCAAATGAGCAAGGAGAGCTTCTAGCAAAATCAATAGAGGAGGCTCACAGTCTTCACTCCTCTGTGGGCAGTGGGAGCTTAGAATTGGTGTAAATCTCTTTGTTAGCAGCTGACATGGCCAGCAGTCTTGGCCCAGCATCTATGCCAATCTACACCTCTCCTCCCACTTCCTGCTCAACCGCTTTTCAGGAAATGGCCAGAGTCTCCTTACAAAGTCATCCTGCTCTTACCATCAGGACAACCTTAGTGAAGCACCAAATGCCTCCTCTGGTGTCCTCTGGGTCCTGATTCTCTATCTGGTAAAGGAGAGGGTTAAGTGAGGTTCTGTGTCACATACTAGGTCCAAGTCTGATTTTCTTTATTCTAGATTTCCCAATGACTAGCATGCAAGGTACCTCTTTCAAGAAGTTCTTCCTGACTGCCCTGTGAATAGTGATTATGCTCTTCTTTGAACTCTTTTTATTTTTAGGAAACTTGACACGTACTCTTTGGTTTTGGAGTTGCCTGTGTTCTCACCATTATCCCTTCTCTGCCAAACTGTATTCTTCTCGAGAGCAATGGTTGTGTCTGTGTCATTCCAGTAACCTGTCCAGCACCTTGCTACAGCAGGCATGGGAATGATTCTAAATAGAGCAGGAGACGAGAAAGGGTAGGGATTTTAAGGACAAACAGAATCAAAGGCATTAATTTATGTCTCTGTGACTAAAGTAGAGGGAGAATCAGAGAATAAAGTGTATTCTTGGTAAAGTAGAAAGATCAGGATCTTTGCACTCAGGGTAATTTACTTTGAATTTTGATGACAGCAGTTACTACTTGTACATATGGGGCAAAATCACTTCACCTCTAAGCCTTAATTCCTTCATCTGTATCTCTAAATATATTGTCATACTTGAAAGACATAGTGAATATGACATCCTCCGCATACAACGGCTGTCCAAATGAGAGTTCATTGTTAAGATGCTGGAGGGTTCAGGGGTGATGCAGAGGATGAAAAGGAGGGAGGAAATGATGGGAAACAAAATAGAAAGGCCAGAAAGAGAGGGTACCCTGAAGGCATCTTGCCCGATATATCAAGAAGGAAGGCTCAAAAAAGCCCCGGTCCTCCTCAAACCCACTGGCAAACCCTTCTTAGAAATCATAGATCCCGTCAGCTTAGATGATATCATGAGACTACATATTAAAAGCTGCCTCCCCACTGACTCCTTCAAAAGCCTAAGATCCAACTCCAGATTTGAAGTGAGTTGCCCCAGATCTATCTGTTGCTGCCCGTTATGGAACCAGTTGAGAGCAGAGGTTCCTGGAGCCACGACATTCATGTCCTTCCCCACCTCTTAGCTCACCTTCTCTCTCTCTCCCAGCTAACCCTATCCCTCATGAAAAAAAATGAATGGCCTTCTAATGAGAAAATTAAAATCTAAAACAAGATCCTTTTTCCCTTTCTCTTTCTCTGTCTCTCTCTCTCGGCAGGTTTTTATTTTGCCAGGGGCTCCCAGTCCCTGGTTTTCCTGTTGCCTTTGGAAGGCAGCTAGCCTGGTTAGCAAGGTAAAATGTTTACACATCTGTAGGGTGCTCTCAGTTCAGAACCTTGCTGGGGCTTGGGACCCAGGCTCAGGCCACCTCCGTTTGCAGTTGAGAGAAGGGGGAAGAAGTGAGAAAAGGCAGATTCTGCAAAAGAGCTAAGAAATAAGGGGTGGCTTAGCCATGGGAGGCAGAGAGGAAGGGCAAAGAGAGGTTTTCAGTGGAACCAAAAAAAACACATTAAGGGAAATGAGAACCTTGAAGCAGCGGCTTCACAAGTTCAGAGGGAAATATTTACCTGGAGTATAAGTAGTGAAAGAAAATCACCGAGCTTCAATAAGGTTGGGGGTGTATGGTGGCAATGGGGTTTTATTTCTATATGAAAATAACTTAATCAACAGTAGTCTTATTTTAGGGTCTGAAAGGGAAGCATCGCTGTACCACCAGCTCAGAACCAAAAGTTTGGCACCAGAGATCGGAGCTTGACTTGCCAGGTAACCTTCCCTGGGACAAGTCATACCACCTCCTTTATGCTGAACCTAATTTCCCTTCTCTGTAGAAGGAGGGGTCTGGATAAAAATGATCCCTTGCTAGAATTTAAGAGCTCTTTTGTTCACTGTTAGAATGGTTCCTTGTAAGGAGAAGGTGCTCAAAAATATGTGTTGATTTGAATTAGATGCCTTATGTCATTCCCAACTCTTGCATGCTTAGGTTCTGTCTCCTCTGAGGATCTCTATACAAGACACAAAATGCTGTTCTCTGGAGGACACAAAAGAACCCCCACATCTCCACATTGCCCTTCCTCACAGTTCTCCATAAAGATAGAGGCATAGTACAAAAAAAAAAGGGTGCAAATTTGTCTGAAGTCAGCACCATCTGTGTGGGACTGGAGGATGATCCCGGGGATATAGACCCATGTGGCAAGATGGAAGGCCACACGCAATTCTGCACACAATCTACATATAATTAGCGTATGTCCATCTCAATGCTATAAGCACATAGAACTAGACAATGAAAGCATACAAGAGCCCTTTTACAGTATACTGTCTGGGTACACTGCACAGAGGAAGAGGTTGAGGTGCAGCAGGAAAGGAGCCTGCCATGGTCGTCCTGTTAAGGAATCATTCCTGGAACCCTGGCCAGCTGACCTTTCTAATGCGCCCTATCTTCCTGCAGCTAGGCTGGATGTGAAAAGGGTTCCATAGGCCCCCAGAAGCTTGATGTCTATTTTTTTCATTGCCTCTTTTTCTTCTCATCTACTCATTCAATCTCATCCCAGAAAGGAAGAACATCCACAAAGGAGAAAAGCTCAAAGGCATGGAAAGAGTCTCTCAGAACCTTGGCTAAGGCTGTACAGAGTGTGGGAGAACACTCTGGGCATTAGGGGTATTCTCTAAAGATCATCATGGTAAATACTTCCCCAAGACAAGTCTGTCTGACGACCCCATACCACCCAGGCACCAACAAATCTTCCTCGTGTATATTCATCATACTTCTCCCCATCCTAAAACTGCCTCATCACTGAGTAATTACTCATTCAAGATCTGTGCTTCCCACATATGTGGCTGTTTGCTTCATTTATAAATGCCCAACATCCAACCCGAAATCTGGTATGTTGTAAGTGCTCTGTAGAGTTTGTTATTGAAAGTTAAAAATAAAGAAAGAAAGGGAGCAGGGGGATACTTCCCTATTTCTGCCTTCTCTATAAGAGTATCTTACTCTTTATTGAGAACTTACTATCATTTACTCTACGTTAATTATCTTGCTTCATCTTCACAACAAGTCTATCAGCATTGCTCCCTCTTCAGGGTAGACTGAGGCTCAGAGTAGGGAAATGGTTGCCCAAAGCAACACAGCTCAGAATCCAGGTCTATAGAGTTCCCACACCCAGGCTCTTAGTCATGGTCACTACATTAAGTGCCAAAGGCCAACTGTTTTGTTGTAGGCTATTTAAAGGTATGGCCTCCTCTGGAAATACTTCGGTAAGTTCTGCAGCACCCACACAAGCAAGGTGAATTGAATTGAAAGCCAGGAGACTGCTGTCTTTATCATTCTTCTGTAGGGACCTAAACAATTAACTAAGAATCGATGGTTCTTTATTACCAAAGAGTAATCTATTCCACTGGGCTCACCCCACTTGGCTAGAACCCAAAGTTTGTCCAGGCATAGTTGTCCATCTGGAGTGCTTCCTTGAGCTTGTCCTTCGACATCTGGATTTCCGTTACCAGCCTACCTGCCTGATGGTTTCTGACTCAGGTTTCCTCTAACTTCCAATGTCTATACTGATTTTTCTTCCCAAGCTTGCTGCCATGCTCTTGGCTGCCTCCCATTTTCCTTTTCATTGTGATGGACGAAATTGTGTTCCACCAAATTTCATATGTTAAAGATGTAACCCCCAGTACCTTGGAATTTAACTGTATTTGGAGATACAGTCTTTGAAAAGATAATTAAATTAAAGTGAGGGGATATGGCAGATCCTAATCCAATTTGACTGGTGTTCTTATGAGAGGAGAAAATTAGGACACAAGTAGTACAGAGAAAAGACTATGTGAAGATACAAGGAAAAGATGACCATCTAGAAACCAGCGAGAGAGAGAGAGAGAGAGAGAGAGAGAAAGAGAGAGAGAGAGGTCTTGGAAGAAACAAACCTGGCTGACACCTTGATCTTGGACTTTTGATCTCCAGAATTTTAAGAAAATAAATTTCTGTCATTTAAGCCAGCCAGGCTGGGGTCCTTTGTTATGACTGCCCTAGCAAACCATCATTCAACAAGTTTTCTAGACTCTCCCACTGAAATTTTTCTAAAATCTATCTTATCTCCTAATGCCTGTTCCCAGTTCAGAATTTTTCTCTTGTTACGATGCAATGTCTCAATTTACTCAATTGCTGTTTTGAGTAGAGCAAGGTGTATTAGAAAGATAGCAAAATTGGTGGTGTGTTCATCACATACAGGAAACATTCCTCACTGGGGAGGGGGGTTTTGCGTTTCTGAATCACCTGCTGTGTGTTGGGCATGTGGGCAGCAACTTCCCTCTCAAGGTGTCTCCTAGAATCCTTACAGCGATCTGCTACAATAGGTACTATTTACAGATCAGAAAACTGGAAAGTCAGAGAGGCGAGGTCCCCTGCCTAAAGTCCCACAGCACTAAGGGGTAGGAAAAACTGGAATTCGAGTCTCCTGATTTCAAATTCGAAAGCTCCCCCACAGCTGAGGGGGACTCTAGCTATGCTTTCTTTCTGTGGTCTTGCCTAGGATGTTTTCCTGGGAAGCTTTAAGTCAACATAAAATTATCTCTGATAACATTTGACTTTCTGCCATCACTGTCTGGGGGCAGTGGGGCGGAGATAATTAGCAAAGGATGACAATTTATATGCAATTCGTATTATTGTTTGTTCTCTCATTGGGAGAGTAGATATAGAAGGAGAAAAAACTCTACCAGGACATTTCTGCTGTGAAAAAGTGGTATTTTTAAATAAATAATGATAATAACAAACACTTTCTGAAAGCCTATATTTAGTAGTCTCTTTACTAAGCACAGACTAAGTGGGATTTATTAGTATTCTTTTGACAGATACGGAAACTAAGATGTAGAGAGGTTAATTGATTTTCCCTCCAAGGATCCCAGCGAGGGATTGGGAGAATCACCATTCTAACTCTCATCTCTGTCGCTACAGAGCCAAAGCTCCCCACCAAGATGCTTTCCATGGTGGATTGGTGCTCTCAATCCACCATGAAGGCTCTAATGTCTAGGTCTGCCATGCTGTGCTGGGGTCCCTGGGTGAATAACTCCCTACTCTGGGCTTCCTCACTTCCTTTCCTTAGGATATGAGAGTGTTAGACCACATGGTCACAGAGGTCCCTTCCATCCACATTCTGTGACTCCAAGATCCCAGCGATTCCAGGTATCCCAGCCTTGGTTCCCCCTGTGGGAGATGTAAGGTCATTGCGGGGCAGGGTAAAAGGCAGTTTCAGACCCTTCAATTAAAGGATGCCCACTAGCTGTGGGGTATCTGCCAGGAGAATACAAGCAGAGGTGAGAGGATGAGGGGATGAAAGGGGGAATTTAGGTCAACAATCTGGTTTCTTTCATGAGGCTAAAAAAATTAAAAGCTAAAGGTTGGAGCTGGTCCCTTTTTTGTTTTGTTTTGTTTTGCTTTCCCTTCCATGATTTAATCGCTAGTATCAAAGCCACAGAGGAATGCTTGAGAGAGCAATCCTATGGAAAGCTTTTATGTGTCCAGAGGACAGTGATTAAAACAGACAGATTTGGGTTAAGTATACCCATGGTCCCTGCACTTGGTTCAGTCGGGGGGAAACCCACCAAAATGACCTGGAGGACTCAGCACCATCAGGCATTCAGAGGAAGGCTGGGATGTCACCGAGGAAGGTACCTGGGGGACTGCTCCTCAGCATCCTCATCCCTCCGGGTCCACCCTAGGTCAAAAGATTTGCCTTAGGCTCAGTGGAAGGAGGAGGCTTAAAGGGAGACATACAGGACTGGAGGATTATACCAAGTTATACTGGGTTCTGGCCATCTCTGTGTCTTGTTCAAGAGAGGCAGGAGCATTGAAAGTAACCACATGGAACAATTCTCAAGGTCAGGGTTAGCTCAGGTGTTTCCCATGTGTTGGCCATGCAAGTGTAGGAGGAGGACCAGATTTCCCTTTGCAGGACGGCATGGAGCAGTAGAATGAACACCCTTGATGGCACCTGTGTCTGCTCTCCTGCCTATATTCTTCTTGCTTGCCAGGAACTGTTATCTGAAAGCACCCTGACTAAATGGGTCTGTTCATCTTTTTCAGTAGCTGTGTGACATCAGACAAGTTAATTCACCTCTCTGAACCTTAGTTTTCCCACATGTACACTAGGATGAAGAATCTTATCCTGTATACTTCGCAGATGTCTTCTGAGAGAGAAAAGAGATAAATGTATGCATATTTCCTTGTAAACTATTTAAGGCTATCCAGATGTGAGGCAAGCTTGAGAGTAGTATGCCTGAGGGTTCCTGAAACCCATAAATTTTAATAATACACAGACTTATGTGGTGCATTTGGGATGGCAAACTGCTCTTGAGGGCTCAAGGTGCACCTGTAATTCCCTCTGGCTCTTGTGTCTCCAGCCTTCCTCCTTTGCTCATGTGTAAGCACTCTGCATGGACGTAGAAAGGTTGGGGGATTACAGGCCAGTAAATCTGAGTTCAAATGCTGGCTTTGCCATTTACCAGCTACAGATGGGAAAGTCAGGGCTCCTTTCCCAGTATTAGTCTCCCCATCTGTAAAATGGGGATGATACATCTTTCTCTGACAGTTGTAGTGGGGGGAGCTAATGAGAAAACAAATGTGACAGCACTTGGCACATGGCCACTGGCAACAAAACAAGTGTTACAACACATGGACAGTGGCGTGAGGCTGATCTGTGTATCTCAGCTCTGCTCCCTGTTAGCTGTGTAGCCTTGGGCAAAATCTCTTTATCTCCTTGATAGTTTCCTCATATGTAAACTGATAATAACAAGTACTTAATAAATAGTGCCATTTTGAGGATTTAGTAAGAAAATCCAAGGGCTCATTTGCATAGAATGGGATTGTTGTAGCTACACTTTTTAAAAATGTGTGTTAATAATAAATACCTTTCCGGCCAGGCAAGGTGGCTCACGCCTGTAATCCCTGCACTTTGGGAGGCTGAGGTGGGCGGATCACCTGAGGTCAGGAGTTCAAGACCAGCCTGGCCACATGATGAAACCCTGTTTCTACTAAAAATACAAAAAATTAGCTGGGCATGGTGATGTATGCCTGTAATCCCAGCTACTCAGGAGGCTAAAGCAGAAGAATCACTTGAACCCGGGAGGCAGAGATTGCAGTGAGCCGAGATCGCGCCACTGCATTCCAGCCTGGGCAACAAGAGCGAAACTCTGTCTCAAACAAACAAAAAATAATAAATATCTTTCCTTCTTTTTTTATTTCCCCCACTTTTTGTGCTGTTAAACACACACATAAAGTTTCCTTTCTGACACTGTTCTCTGAAATGAAGATGCATGTTTATTGCTCTTTTTTCACATATTGTTGATGAAATCAGTGCATACAAAATTGGTGCACATCAACGTAAGAAAGGAAGTGGGGAAGGATAAGAAAGAAAGACTAAGGAGAAAGAAGAGGTGGGGGATGGGGTTAAAGAAGTACACTATAACAATATGAACTATTGTTCATC
This sequence comes from Hylobates moloch, assembly GCF_009828535.3. Classification (NCBI taxonomy): domain Eukaryota; kingdom Metazoa; phylum Chordata; class Mammalia; order Primates; family Hylobatidae; genus Hylobates; species Hylobates moloch. Next base: position 88,285,051 of record NW_026652285.1, on the reverse strand, counting down.
CTTGAAAGTTGCACAGCACAAACCAGATCCTGGTGGACTAAGCAGGGCTGATGTTGGGGCTGTCTTGGAAGAGAGATCTTTCCTTCGGTCATTTTAATGACTTGAAAATCTACAAGCTCCTCTCTCCACTCACTCATCAAGCCTTGGAGACAATGATACCACTTGCCAGAAAATGGTCAAGGACCAGTATATCCTGCTGTCATACCCTGCATGGCAGCCCCAAGACTGACCCTTCACCATTCACTGAATTAGGCAGAGTCAGGGCTGGAAGTTCTCTTACTGGTTATTTAATCATCCCCTTTCACACCTAACCTCATATTTGAATCATCTGTACAACATTTTAACAAATGACTGACCACTCATATTTCCAGGCCAGTACAATGATTGGCAAGTAGAAAGCACCAACTAAGTTGACAAAATGCTTATATGTATGCATGCATTTAAGGGGAAATAAAGAAATGCATGTGAGGGTGTTTGCATGAGTGAAAGCACAGCGGACAGTCTGGTAGTGAAGAGCACAATTTGGGAGTGAATATGGTTGTTTTAAGTTCTGGCTCTGTGATGACCTTGAGGCAGCTCTGGTTGGAAGGATGTAATAAGACACTGTTCATAGAACACTTTTCAAAGTGTGTGGTGTACAATAAGCATCCAAGAAATGGGCATCATGAAGGATGTATGTGAGGAAAGAAAAACCAAATGTACATGGGAAGTATCAGAGAAATGAGACAAAATTGAAGGAGAGAACTGTTTCTAATAAGCTCAGAAACATATTTTACATGTCCCTGCAAAGCCACACGGACATGTCAATTTAATGTCACTAATAAACATATTGGGGAGGGGTCTTTCCTCTCAGTACTCCAGAGATCAAGACATTAATAGCCATTTATACTGTTGGAGAAGTAAAGGAAGCTTCCCTGATATGGTAACTTTCTCCCGGTTTTGCTATAATCAGACCTTGGCTCATCTTGTCAACTCCATTTCTCCAAGTTTTGCTATAATCAGACCTTGGCTCATCTTGTCAACTCCATTTTTATCTCTCTGTGTAACTTTGCTTGTGTGTATGTTCATGCACATATGTTTAAAGTTTAAAAGAATATATCACATATTGCCTAGCATAATGGTGGCACTTAGTAGGTGCTCAACAGACTCTACTGAATGAATGCTCTACGTGTAGTTATGTGGATACTACAGCATTCTATCCACAAGTTCACAGATTAACAGGAGAGAGGGATATTTATCTTTCCAAGCTGAGGCGTGAGATATGATTTCAAATATCAACTCTGCTACCATGGAGCAGAGATTAGAGCAAGTCATAATTTTGGTCTGAGCTTTTCTTCTGTTACTTGGTAAAATGAGCATCCTATTATGCACCAAAAAGGGTATGAAAAAACAAAGCTGGTGCTTAATGCATCATAATTACCATTATTGGAACACTCTTCTAACTGGCCCATGGTCCAGAAGTCTCATCGCTCCCTTATACAGCCTGTGAAGCATCACCAGATTCATCTTCCTAAAATCCTATTTTTCACTATTACCCCAAACAGACAAACCTCTTTCTCTGATGCTCTCAGAATAAAGACCAACATCAATTTTGCATTTCAGAAATTGGTCTCAACCTATCTCTGAATGTGTAGACAGACTCTGGTAAGATTTCCTCAGTTTGGCCCACACTATTTCCTACAGGTGGAAATGTCTCCCTATTGTCCTTGTCCTTTCTCTTTTCTGATCTTCAAGGCAATACCAGTATTATTTCTTCCAGCAGACCTTCAGTCTTCATGAGTCTCCACCATCAGTGTATAAGTGTTGATGAGCACCTGCTATCTGGCACAGATGTAGTCAGTCTTTGACCCAGGCATCTTTCTGTACCAGCCCCAGGACACTTGGGCTGTTTCTTGATAGTTCACACACGTAGTTGTTGAGGGCACAGCCTCTCTTTTCTCCTGACTCTTTCTGAGGTCCTAATACTGTTTTTGGTTGTTTAGTTGTTGATCTAATTTTTTTCATGGCAATGATCACTGTTGACAGTATGACTCATTTCTGAGGTCAACCTCCAATGGTTCTCTGCCCTACTCGACTGTAAGCCCCATGAGAGCAGACAGTACATGTCTATCGCCACCCTGTAGCACTATATAGAGTCTGTATCACCACCCTGTATCACTATATAGAACCCTCCATATAGTGGCTAGGACATAAATCCTCAATAAACACTCGCTGAGTGGATAAATAAATGAAAGATTTAGGTGCCCAAGGCTTGTGAGGAAACCTGATTTGGGTGGAGTTTTGGTTTCAAACAAGCTTTTCTTCTTCTTTTAAATTTGTATTATTTGTATTTGTATTTAATTGACAAAAATTATGTATATTAATACTGTACAACATGATATTATGAAATAAGTATACATTATGGAATGGCTGAACCAAGTTAATTAAGTATGCATTATCTTACATGCTTATTAGAATTTTTGTTGTGAGAACACTTAAAATCTATTCTCTTAGCAATTTTCAAGTGTGCAATAGTAACTATAGTCATCATGTTGTATAATAGATCTCTTGAAGTGATTCCTGCTGTCTAACTAAAATTGTGTATCCAGTTTTCAAATGCTCCTCTTGGTACTGGAGGACGCCCCGATTTAGAGGCAAGAGTGGGGGTTCTTGTTACATCATATAAGCCCCTTCAACGTCCTGGCCCTCGATTTTTCCATCTATATAATGGGAGGTTGACATCAGTGGTCATTAGGTTTGAATGTATAAATAGTGAAAGGAGTAACAGGGAGTTAGGAAAACAACTTAGTTGTGTGTTGGCGAGACTTTAGGCAAGTCACACTCTCTCAGGTGTCCATTTTCTTATTTGTGAAAGAAGATGACTGTGGTAAAATAAATTCTACCAGTTTTCTTGAAAATGCAGAGAAAAAAATTTCCACGTGGGGGGTAATAAGACACGAACTTGTGCTTTAATTTGCCACTATTAATCTTGGGCAAATTTCTTTTCATCCATGGTCACTTCATGACTTTCATAGGCTCCTTCCTCCAAAATTATGCTTTATGATTGCATTGTTATAAAAATAAATGTAATTGAGAGGCTGGATTCCTTACTTTAGATGTATTATTATTATATTATTTTTTCTTCTGATTCTAAAAGAAATTAATCTAAAAGAAATTAATTAATTCTAAAGGAAAGAATTAATCCATTTTTGTAGTTTAACAAAAGTACTGTAGACCTCAGGCACTGTGCCAACTGTGTCTAACAGATGAGTCATCAGCCTTGTTTTCATCTTTGGATCTCGGTTCCTCATCTGCTGAAGAGCATTGGGAGGAGGAGGCACTGAACACCTGTACCCATTCTAAGGAGCCAAGAGGAATGGGGAAGATTCCCACCTGGGCAAGTCAAATGATATAAATTTCATACCTGATGCAGGCCTACAGCAAGTTGTATAAAAACACAGCCCACACGGTGTGGGCTGAGCTCTGAAGAAAAAGCTCCTCTCTCGGATGAGCCTGCCATCACCTCATCTTGGCCCACACAGCCTAGGGTAAGCCTTTCAGGAGAGAGATGGCAAAGGGAGATTAGAAAGGGACAAGGCCAGACAGGCAGATCTCCACTTTGCAGGCCTGGTGACTTCCGGCATTACCCTTCTAGGCAGGGAGAGCAATGACAGCTGATGCTTACCAAGTGATTACTGTGTGCCAGGTATTGTGTGAAACTCTTTGCATAGATAACTCAGGTAACTCTCACAATAATGCAAGCAGGGAAATGTTACTATTATCACCATTTTACAGATGAGAAAACAGACTCAGAGAGTCCAAATAACTCACCTAAGCCTGAGTAACCTGTTGGCCAGGTGACAAAGATGGGGTTCAACCCCAAGCAATCAGACTCCAGAATTCACATTTTAACTTCTAAATATTTCTGCGTAGTCAGGGGAAAGCTGACTACACCAGGACAAGGGGCTGCTTTTAATGATAAATAAAGAGTAATAAAGCGAGTTCTATAGGAGAGGTACAAGCAAATAGAGCTCAGCAGAAAGACTGCTTGATTCTGACAAGAAGGTACAGGGAAGTTTTCCTGGATGAGTCTCAAAAGAGCCGAGCCTTGCATGAGGTACAGGATTTGGGGAAGGAGAAGCTGGGCAAAGACTTTCTAGCACAAGGTGAATCATCAGCAATGGCAAGAGCTCTGAAGTCCACCTAAAGGTCACTCTCGAGATGAGAAAGATATTTGCTTTTGATGGGATTGAGGGTGCACAGAGTAACTGAGGGAAATGAAGTACAATGGCTGTCTGAGGCTAGATCACAAAGGGTTGTGAATGACATGCCAAAAGATCTAAAGTTTCTTCCATAGAAAAGAATGAATCTTTGGTGTTTTTTGAGGCAGTCCATGGGGGTGGGTGGGGATCATTAGCTGGGGATTATATGGTCTTCCTTTTGACAGTCACAGAGCTAACAGAGCCAGGACTAAAGTCTCAGGACTCCTGTCCAGTGCTCATGTGGCAATCTGGAGTCATTTAGCCTTAAGACTCATTAATGAAGAGGGTGAAATGTGAGCACAATTTCAAAGAGAGAGGTCTGATTACTAAATTTCTATTGTTTTGACATCTGTTAGAAAATCACAAATTATAAATAACTCAACTCAAAAAACCCTTTAAAGCTCTAACTGGATAAATATTGTTTAGATGCTCTTTGGGGCTTCATAATTTAAATTTTGTTCCACTAGGTAGAAGGTGATTAGTTCAGCCTTGATCCTGGTCTCTAGCTGACCTTGAGCAAATGTCATCTACCTTCTGTCTCTTGGTTTCCCCATCTATTCAACTGAAGGAGGATGGAGAGTTGATCATCAGATCCCTTTATTTCCCTGAGAGTCTATCTCATAAACTCCTTGAAAGAAAGGGATTTTATCTCCTTTGACTTCATATCCTCAGTGATTAGCTTGAGATCTGATACATGGTAGACTCTGTAAAATATCGTGGAATTCATGGTACAAACTAAATTTTAAACTCAAGACTCCAGGGATCTTTAAGGGACTTTAAATCAAAAGTTTGGAAGTGGTGACCATTTTTTAAACAAAAAAGGCATAAAAACAAGCAGATCAGTAACCAGACAGGTTAGTACTTCCTCTGGCTGTAAAAGATGCTGAGGAACTGAAAGACTATCAAACAGAGAAGATTGATGAGGAGGAGGCCAAGAACACTGTAAGGTCAAGGGGGAAAACAAATGTGAAAAACATAGAGGGAGAAATACGTGTTTTAGGTAATTCAGTTTAATCAGAAGAATCCATGTAAGTCAGTGGTCCTCCATCAGTAGATTTTGCTCACAGGGAACATTTGGCAATGTCTACAGATATTTTTGATCATCACACTGGGGAGGAGGGTGTGGCTACTGTGTCTAGTACATAGAGGCCAGGGATGCTGTCAAACTCCACAACAAGGAATTATGCATTCCAAAATGTTAATAGTGCTGAGGTTGAGCATCCCTGCTGGAAGCAATGAGGGAAAGTTATGGTAGTAAACAATGCTTAGGGAGGAAGGTGAATGTGAGGCTACAGAATTTAGAACCAATCTAGAGAATCTAGGGAGGTTTATGGTGGAGGGGTTAGAATATGCACTCTGAAGATTGCTTCTACCACTGACTTGTGTGGACCTTGGGAAATTCACTTAACATTCCTCATCTTTCATCTGGAAAATTGCAATAATAATAGTACCCGCCTCAGAGGGTCATGGTGAGGATTAAAGAGTTAATGTATGTAAAATTTTATGAACAATGCCCGACACATATTATGCATTAAATATATTAGCTGTTATGCATAGGTAATAGGGAGCTACAGTAGACTCAAGTTCAAGAGAACAGCAATAGCGGCTCCTCAGTCAATGATAACCTTAGAAACAGGCTTAGAGCTGCATGATTATCATGTGACTATTATATCCACCCAATTAATAATCCTTCTTCAATCAGCTTCTGCTTCAGATGACACTGCAGGCGGATGTGTTTGGGTTTGTCTTGCTGTCTGCAAGCAACTCCCTGTCTGGGCTTTGTCTCCTAGATATCCATAATGCCCAGGCCAGCATCTGACTGCCTCTCCAGTTCAAGCTCCCCATGGTTTCAATGAATAAGGGGAAGGAGATAGAGAAAGTCAGACATGAGGACAGACGGAAAGATGGAAAGGCAGGAAACCTTCCGTGAAAGCTGCTGCCAGTGATACACACTGTTCATAGGGATTCCAAGTATAGAATCAGAGGCATGTTTCAGAGGCTTGTTTGAGCTACTGATACTGTTCTTTTGGAACCCTTGTTTGTAAACAGACATTTCTGCTAACACTGGGCTTTGTAAGTGTGGACAGAGTGGTGGGGGCGTTGAAAGTGGGGGTTGGAGAAAAAGGCAGGTTGTGTCCTAGAGCCTTAGACCATGTGTTTGTTGTTGAGAATACAAAGACCTCACTGTATTAAATGAAAATGCTTGTTTTACAAGGGGAGTGGGAATATGATAGGTACATGTCGAAAATGCTTTGGAAACTGAAACAACCCCATACCACAAGGGCGTTCTGCTACATCATACATCCAGAGGCATACACAGAACGTGAAGGCTCAGCATCACTAAACAAGGGCTTTGGGAGGCTGTGGGAAAAGAGAGTCCCAGAAGCTAAGTGACTGGCAGCTCCCTTCTCTGGTCTCACCTAAGCCTGCCTTTTCCCAAAGAAAGGCTTCCATTTCAAACTTTCTGTTGTTTTTCCAGTACCTGCTAACCTAAGGGTAGAAACTGTTATTGATCTAAAATACTACTGTTGATAAAGGAGCCTCTGGTAGTCTAGATCCAGACTCAGAGCACTACCAGGAATATTTATGTGATAGAACTATGCAGGCAGAACACTTTAACTTTTCAAATTACTTTTCAATGAGTGGTCTTCACACTCTACTCTGTGGAAGCATACGGGTCAGTGAAGATGTCTCAGGGGATTTTTTTTTTTTTTTTTTTAAGAACTCAGAGCAGCATAAAAGCAAGAATTGGAACCCCCTAACTCTTCCTTCAGTCCTAGCACAAAGCCTGGTAAATGGAAGATTACATTTGTCGAAGAATGGAAAGATGGATGAACAGATGAATGGATGGATGGATAGATGGATGGATAGCAGAAAAGAAGAAAGAAAAGAAGGGTGGATGAATTAGGGAATGAATGGGGATGAAAAGGGATGGATTGATGGAAGGGTGGATGGAAGGAAAAAAGGAAGAGAGGGAGGGAGTGGGGGGAGGTAAGGGGGTAGGGAGGAAGGAAGAAAGGGAGGGAAGGAGAGTTAATAGATGGGTAATGGATGGAAGAGTAGATTGATGGAAGGGTGGATAGGTGGCTGGATTTGTGGATTCATGGTCAAAGTCCATAGTGAATACTTATGGGCAGGACCACTTCAGGCCACATTTGAAGTGAACTTGCCTATTTAAAAACTCAGAGAAACTCAGAAAGCAGAGTTTGAATAAACAAAGTTGTAGATTATATTTCTAAGAAATAAACTAATTCTTCCTCAGAGGAAAAAAAGGTCCAAATTCTATTTACTCCAACAAGGGTACAGATGAAGGAAAGTGCAATTGCTCAGTCTGATATGACAACTCAACATCAACATTCTCATTTTCACAGATCCCCTACAGTGTTCATATTTTAGAGCTGGGAACAAGCTTCAGGAAATGACCTGGTATGCCCCCTGTTTTTCAGCATGTAAGTCACCATTTCAGGGACATAGATCCCTTTAAGAAACTAAGAAGAACTTTGACTCCAGAAAAATGTGCACAACCTCAAATTTTTACAGAAAATGTCTTCGGGTTTACAAATCAAGTACTTCTGAACCCAAGTGCAAAAACTCCCCTATCCTCTGTTCATCTAAAATAGGAGTGCTATTCTGGTATTTCACTTGGTACTCGTATTCATAAGGAAATAAACGATAATTATATTAACCAAAATACTAAGTCATAACATCAGCAATCGATCATGATGCTGTTGTAACTGAGACCTCACTCTTGGCCTCACGCAATCCATTCTCCACATAGTAGTCAGAGTGATCTTTGGAAACCATAAGCCAGATCCAGTAACTCCATTGTTTGAAGCTCTCTGATAACTTCCTGGCACGCTAGATTAAAAAAAAAAAAAAAAAAAAATCTAGTGCGCCATCTTCCTCCTCTTATATTCTAGGTGAAGATTGCAAGAGGAGCATGGACACATCCCTTACAATTCCACTTAGCTCTTAGCAGCTCTAAGAATAGTTTGGAGAGGTTAGGTGCGGTGGCTCACGCCTGTAATCCCAGCACTTTGGGAGGCCAAGGCGGGCGGATCACCTGAGGTCAGGAGTTCGAGACCAGCCTGGCCAACATGATGAAGCCCCGCCTCTAATAAAAATACAAAAATTAGCTTGGCGTGGTGGCAGGTGCCTGTAACGCCAGCTACTTGGGAGGCTGAGGCAGGAGAATTGCTTGACCTCGGGAGGTGGAGGTTGCAGTGAGCCAAGATTGCGCCACTGCACTCCAGCCTGAGTGACAGAGTGAGACTCCATCTCAAAAAAAAGAATGGGTTTGGAGAGGCTGAAGGACAGCCACAGGGAAGGGACTTAAAGCTAGCATAGATGGTATACTGGTTCACTGGAAAGAAAGAGAGGCAGAGAGATAGGGAAAGATGATAAGCATATACATTTCAATAGGTAACTGGTTAGCTCAGAGAGATCAGGGCCATATCTTACAGTCAATGCCACTCACAATGTGTCTGCCTTTACTGTTTGGTCTTTCTAAGGCCTATGCTATTAATTCTCAAAGCACCTTTTCTTCACAGCACTCACATTCAATCACCTTATCTTATTCCTTATTTGGAGCCACCTCTAATCTGTTCATTCATTTAACATTGTTTACCCAGCCCTCACCGACATGCCTAGTATTGTGCGAAGTAATAGGAATAATGCAGAGGTGAAGACCAAAATGGTCTCTGCTCCAAGCTCAGAGATAATTGGGGAGAAACAGACAGATACCAAGGAAATCACAATAGAGTGTGATAAACGCTATGAGGCGGGAAGATAAGGAGTTGTACTGGCTTGATGCAGATGGTGATGGATATTGAATTGTCCAATAATTTCCTAACACCATGCTCCTAAAAGATACTCTGGGTAAGTATCTACAGCTGAGGCATGAATCCAGAAGTGTTGATTGTTCTCATTTGATTTATGGCTATATGTTTAAAATTACATACATGGCTATACCCCCACACAAGGCAGAGCACACACTCTATATACATACACATTCATTTCATGAACAAGTCCCCAATCCTCCAGGTGGAAAAGATCACTTATGCCTTTGAAATTTCAGAGCGGTTTTTCGCTCTCATGATAAACATGGGTGTTTCATAACATAGTGTTTCTGCTCTGTGCTTCCCCAGGACTCTGTTAATTGCTTAGTTATAGCAGTTACCATGATGTCATCTATCTGTTTACCAGTCTGCTTCCACCACTAGGACTGGGAGTTCCTCAAGGCATGGAAATATGCCTTGTTCTTCTTTTTAATTCTCATCTCCTAACTCAATGTATAATATATAAAAATTGCTTAATAACTACATATGAAATAGCAGGGTGAATGGTTAGAAAGAAGGAAGAAATGAAGGAACATTTACCTTTCCTAATAAACTTTCACTTCCCATTGAATATTAAAGAATGTCTAGGACAGCGGATTGGCACATGAGTTCTTTAAAAAAGTTATTAAACAGCTGTATGATGTTTTCTAATAATCTTACTAATATAAACCCATAGTTATAACTATCACCCCACACTGTAAAGGAAAATAAAGTGACCCAGTGGAAAGAGCATTGATGTGGAAGTCAACAGATCTAAATTTTAGTTTCAATTTTGCTGCCAATTTGCTGCTTAACCTTACTCACTTAGCTTAGCTTAATTTAACAGCTAAACATCCATGGATCTCAGTTTCTCAGTCTGTAAACTGAGCAAATTTGATAAAGCAGTTTCTGTTACTCCAGCTTTAGAATTTGGGAAAGGGAAGGTCAAGATATTGCATTTGTTTTTAGCAGATTTAATCAGCCTCTTGGGGGGCTGTTCTGTAAAGGGGTCATCCTGAGAGCTTAATACTGGCTCTATCAAGGCTTAATCAGCTCTGATGACAGTCACCTAAAAATCAGCCTTGTTATTCCAGAGTCACTGTTCTATTCAAAACCCCATATTCACTCAGCATGGTCACCCCCATAATTCCAAGATTTGCCTGAGAATGCATCAGGACCCTCATCAGAGGATGACAAGGAGGCTCCATTGAGCATATCTGGGGAAGCATGTCCCAGGCACTGATTCTCAAAACAAGAATCCAAAAAAATTTTTGGCAGAGTATCTTTGAAATAAGTATAAAATTGGTCCTCCTTATCTATAGCCTCTGCATCTGTGGAGTCAACCAAATTCAGATTGAAAATATTGCAGAATAAATTAAAATATAATACTTAATAAAAATAATACAAATAATACCACATAACAACTATTTATATAGCATTAACATTGGATTATGTACTATAAATAACCAAGAAATGATTCAAAGTATATGGGAGGATGTGTGTGGGTTATTCACAAACACTATGCCATTTTACATTGGGGACTTGAGCATCTTCAGATTTTGGCATTGAGGGAGTTGGTCCTGGAACCGATCCCCCGTGGACACTGAGGGACAACTGTATATCTCCTAAAGGACTAGTTAAAGGTGGGAAATGCTCTAATGGATGTAAAATGTCTTTCTGTTTGAAAATCACTTGCAAATAAAATATACTTTGCATATCTGAGATTTCTTAGCCAATCTTTTTGAAATCTTATAATGTTCATTCAGATTTTTCCTCTATTTCTTCCTCTATCCCTCCCTCTCTTCCTTCTTTACCTTTCCATTCTACATTCTTCAAATGTTTGCATTAGCCACTGGGGGGCACCACCATTCATTCATTCAGTCATTCATATATTCACTCTCTCATGGAACATTTACTGAGTAATTGCGGTGTTCCAAGCAATGTGTCAGGCCTTGAGGATGAAGAGAGATAAAATTAAACTGGTGTGGATTAGAATTCCAGTTTCACCACCCATTAGCCATGGGTACTTCAGGGAGTCATGCAACTTTATAACCCAGTTTCAGAGTGTTCAAAGTGTAGCATTCAGCATAGTGCCAGCACATAGTAAGTGCTTATTATAAGCTAGCTGCTTTCATTACTGTTATTACTGCTGAGAATGTGTCTTCTCTCCTAGGGGTATATAAACAGTGGATAGAGAATTCCAGATCCTGAGGTCATCACAAGGTCTCACAAGATCAAGGAAAATCAAGGAAAGCAGATAGAAAGCCCCACTAACAGAAAGGAGGGAAATGGGTGAAGACTCAAGCAACAGATATGACTGCCAGGACACTTGCAGCTCAGAAGGACACTGATAAGGGGGAGAGAGGGAAATATGAGAGGCAAGCAAAGCTTAAGATTATGTACTGCCGTGCACACACAAAACAAATGTTTTGCAAACAGGCACAGGGCTGAGAGGCGAAGACCAAGGCCAAAATGTGGCTTGGATTAGAAAGCCCGATGTGAGAGCTGAGAAGGCCCTTAAATACACTATTCCCCTCCCCCTTCTGTTTTGGAAGGCCAGATTTCTTTTCCCTTCTGACTTCTTTGCTCAGGGGTAAATGGAATTAACCACTGTGTAATGTTTCTGACGGTGACGCACATGCTAGGTCATGTGCTTTGGTTACGTAATGCAACATGCCTAAGGTTCCTGAGCTCTTTCTCCCAGAATTATTAGATATTCAACTGGTTCTCTTATCCAGTCATCCATTTATTAAACAAAAATACATATAGCCCTTTTATAGGTCAGATACTGAGCGAGGCAATAGAGAACTTGAGATGGATAAGATCTCAAATATGTACACAATTAAATGTCATAATTCCAGGTATTTTGATAAAAGTGTGCAGAAAGCATAGTGGGAACAGATGAATAAGGTAGGGAACAAGTTACACTTTGGGGAAGTTATGAAGGGCTTCTCAGAAGAGAGAAAACTCTGGCAAAATCCTGTAAAGGCATAAAAATTCTGCAAAATAGTGCACTGGAAATAGAAGATAAGCCAAGTAAAAAAAGTGATAATTAAAAAGCCAGGTGCATTTGGGGGAACTTCAAATAATTCAGATTTTATTGAAGATCTTTTAGCTACAAGTGACAGAGTCAGATTTGCATTCTGGACAGATGTGACTGTTGGATGTTGGTGAGCAGGTTGAAGGGAGTGCAGGGATTGAACTTCAGAGAAGTGGGCATTATAATACTAGGGAAATAGTCACAGAGAGAAAAAGAGGATTTAAGGTACAGAGAAGAGAGGTTGGCTATAAACATTATAAGGAAGCAGGAGAGTCAGGAATTGATGACTGATTGAATATGGTGGATGATGTAATATAGAGTGGGTGACACCAATCAAGATGAGGATGCAAGGAATTTTGGAGTGAAGATGATTGTTTCAGAAGTGTGGAGTTCGTAGAAAGTGCTAACATTTCCAGTAGACAGGTGGATCTGTGAGTCTGGAGCCCAGTGGAGTCTGGACAAATAATGACCATTAGTAGACAGATGGGTAATTAATCTATGGGAAAGGGTGTAAAGTCAGGAGACAAGTGGAGCCAGACCTGGCTTAAGACTTTAAAGTATCTACCAATGGAGGATCTACCAATGTAGAAGTAACATTCTAAGTTTTCTGCTTTGTGACACAAAGCTTTTGGGCAGCCATGCAAGAGTATTTACCAATGGAAGAGTAACATTTTAAGTTGTTATCAGTCAATGGTACTCGTCTTTACCCAGTTTGGTCACTGACTTGGACAAGCCACTTTCCTCATCACCCCTCAGTCCCTCATCTATGAAATAAATGGCTTGGATGAGTCCTTTGGACTTTGACACACCTTGTTTCTTTGGACTTAAATGAAGATTACTTCACAAAACTGAGCATCACATTTATCAACGTTTTATGTTTTCTGCCTGGGTGCCTTGCATCTTAAGATTAGCCTATTAACACAGCCTTCTCTCTTCCTTCATCAGCCTCTGAGCTGAAAGATCTGCAGTCACACTGGGGAAAATAACCCCCTCCACACAAATGCATTTGGCCATATTCTGCCGAGCCACCTTTCATGTTCACAGAGCAACAGGAATGGATATGGGACAGGCATAGGAATAACTTCTTGATTACAAGGATAATAGGTACGGGTTGGACCACTGGCTTCCTAAACACACAAGACTATATCAGGGCTCAGCAACCAGTGGTACGCTGCCCCTACTCACATACTTCGATATCCCAAGTTGTTACTGACCAGCTTTTATATCTTAGTTTCCTCCAAGTGGGTTGGAATCTGAGACCAGACCAGGGTTCTCTACAATCTAAAGTAGAACAGGGGAACCTCTTATATTTTTCCAGGTTCTGTGGACCCTGGGTTTGTGGCAAATAATACTGAAAAACAAACATATTTTCTTTATCTTGTTTGGAGAAAACTCCAAGTGGTCAAAGCAAATAAGCTGGGTATGAGGAGCAGGAAGAGAGAGAAGGGGGAGGGAGTTGAGAGGAAGCAGAATATACTTCAGAGATGACAGTTCCAGGGATCCTCTGAAGGAAAATAGTCTGGAAAATGATGACAGACTCCAGAGTGTTGGTATTTTAATTCACTGAGTTGTCTGATTAAAATGATAAGCAATACTAAAAGGCCAGTGGTCTTTTCCAAAGTCCAGGAATTTGTCTGGAATGGCCTTTATATCCTAAGAAATTACAAAATATGAATATGCTAGCATTCACCCAGTAAGTGATGACTGGGAGTCACTCAGCGTGTTTTCTGGATATTTGTGGGGGCTAGAACTAGTTATATTATTAATAGGATGGATTCCAGCTATCAGGAAGTACCAATATTCCCCAAATAATGTCTTCAGTCAGTCTTAGAAATTCTACCACTGGTACATTGCTTTGTGATACAAAGCTTTCTGGGCAGTCCTAAAAGAGTATCCACCAATGGAGCAGTAACATTCCAAGTTGTTACCAGTCAATGGTACTTAGCAGGAAGGTGTACCATCTTCTTTTTTCCCCAGTGTTGCTGAGGTGTGGAAGCCGAAAATACGTCCACACTTGGCCCCTGAGGGTGACAGGCACAGGCACCACCTAGTGGAGGAAAATACACCAGAAAAGGAAGAAAACTGGAACAATTGCCAACTTCATAGTTTTGTCTGAGGACAGCCTTGATGAGGATTATAGAATCCTAGGAAGTGTCCGTGGAAGTGTCTTTAGTGCAAATCATCCCTACAGTACCACAAAGTTCAGACGTGAAAATTGGTTCTGAGAGGGAGAGTGACTTGTCTAAAGTCACACAGCAAGCTAGTGCTAGAACTGACATCTCCTAGCTCAAAGCGCATTGCTCCTCCTTTTGCGATACACTGTGGCCTTCTCCAGAGAGCCTCAGGCCTGCTCATAGGTCTCTTCTTCAATGCTACTCTCATGATGGCCTCCCTTGACCACTCTTTTCAAATCTCACTCCCCACTCCTCCTGCATCCCCACTCCCACACAGCATTCCTAGACTTACTTCTCAACTTTTTCTTTACAAACATTCACCTGACATTATGGGATATATATGCTTATTCATTTATAGTCTGTCTCTACCTTCTCCCCAACACCCACTGCCCAGAATATAAACTCCCTGAGGGCGGAGATGTTTCTCTCTTTTGTTGACTGCTCTGTCCTCAAGGCCTAAAACTGTACCCAGCACAGAGCAGAAACTCAAAAAATACTTGTTGCATGCTTGGGCAGGAAATAGACAAATTTTACCTGGTCTCTTGTTGTTTGTAAAAAAATCTCAGAAATACAATGAGCATGCACTATTTTTTTTTTAAATGACACAATAATGTGTTTATATTGTTTGCCTTTCAATTTAGTTGTTTAAATTTTTATTTTTTTTATGTTAAGATGACAGCAATAACTCTTTCCTGAGTTGTAAGGGAGGAAAAGGCAATTCCTGGCTTTGCCAAAAGAGATAAGTATGTCTAACTCCTAGAGTTATTGAGATTATTAGAAATAATGCATGGCAATGGCTGGCACACATAATACTGATATGAGTTAACATTTGCTGGGTTACTGCATGGTCTAGATTCCATTACTAAGCATTTTCCACATGGAGGCCCAGTTAATCTTCAAAACAACCCTATGAAGTAACAGCTAGTATTATCTGCACTTTACAGAGGGGAAAAATGAAGCTTGGAGATACTAAGTAACTTGGCCAAGGTCACACAACCAGCAGGTGCAATAGTCAGGGTTTGACCAGGCAGTTTGATTCCTGAGTCCTGTGATCAACCATTGCAAAATACTTCCTCAGTAAACATATGCTCCTGTAGGTCACTGCCCCAGGGCTCTAGAAGGCTCTAGAATTGCTCTCCAGGTAGTTAGGGATGGACAGAAATAAGGAACCAGAAAAACGAGAACTAAGGGTATGTGGACCTGTGAGTATATGAGTATGTGTGTGTGTATTGTCACAATACTTCTGGGCCTGTCACAATCACTAGCAGATCCCATAAAATTCTCATGAACAGGGCCAAAGATGCTAAACGTTTCACAATATGTAGGGCAGTCCCATACAGCAAATAATTTTCTCACTCAAAAGCTTCTTATTGCAGAGCAAGCCTCCACTTGCCCCTTCTCCATGCTCCTCCTAACGCTCCCCTCATCACTTTTATTCCACTCAGGTTCTCCCTGGATAATAATTTTCACTTGAGTTTGCAAGTGTATAGAGAGGAGGGGATGGGGAGCTCCTCAGATCTGAAGCCTGGGCTGTGTCATGACTTTCAGCTCATCTTTGTGCGACCTTGGGGGAGTCCCTAACCCTCTCTAAGCGGTGGTCTCCGTATTTGCAAACCTTTCAGGTCACAGAACACGCAGGGAACTGAGACTTCACTTCCTCCTGTGGCTCTCAAACACTTTTAGTATTTTTAACTTTTTATTATGGAAATCTTCAATCACACACCACAGCATGAACAAAAATGTATTAAAGCTCCAAGGTTTAATCACTTGGTTTCAACAATTGTTATGAGTTTGCTAATCTCTCACCTACCACTAATCCCGGAACCTTTTTTTTTTTTTTTTTTCTGGAGCTTTTTAAACAAACAAACAAAATAGACAAAACATAATTTTACCCACAAGTACTTCAGTATGCATTTCTAACAAATTAGGATCTTTAAAAAAAATCATAAGAACAATATATATCACACCTATCAAGATTAATAACTCCTCAATATCAGTCCGTGTCCATTTAATCTCTTTGTAATGGAGGAACATATTCCTTTAAACATAAGTTTGTAGAATCACACAATTTAAGAGGAATAAGGTGAAGGGAAGGAGAGAGGCAGAGTCCTCCCTTTTACCCTTGTCCCAGAAGTGCCCTACGATTGCGGGGCACAGTTTGAAAGTCCCTATTTCACCCCTGACCCTCCTTTTGCATCCTGAGAACACTGAGGTCCAGAGAGAAGCAGTAAATGGTCAAGGTCATAAAGCAGTAAGTGGCAGGATTTGGCAGACTTATGAAGTCCCAACATCAAAGAACTCCAGTGAGGTCACAGGCATGAAAAGGTTTGCTAACTCCATCACTGTTTATCATCTACAGTGTGAATGATGATAATAAAAGCACCTTTCCAGGAATGATCCTGATTGCACTAATCCCTCACATCTTCTTACCTTCTAGCTCCTCCTAACCATGCTGACCCGTGCACTGTGGTCTGACCTCAGCCAACAGCTTCTCCCGGCATTGTCTCACCTGGTCCCATGACAGCCCATGAGATGGGGACATTGAGAGTAACCATCCCCAAAACCCTCTCCCCTGAGGCCCCAGTGGTTAAGTCAGAGACCACAGGTCACACAGCTTAGAGGAAGCCAAACCAGGACCTGAACTCTGACCTCCTAATTCCCACTTACAGATCTTCAAACAAGCCAAGGAACTTACAAGTCAGTTCTCAGCTGCTGGTGTCAGAATCACAGTTGAGCATTTCCAGTAACTGCATCAAGGCAAGAAGCAGAGCTCTTACTGCAGTAAGAAGAAAGTTAGAAGAACCTTAGGGAAAGGGAACTAAGTTCTAGAGAAGGGGCAACTAGTGAGGAGAGAAACAAATGCCTACCGGATTCCCCAGGCCTCAGCCACAGGTAGCTAAGAGACAAGCTTATATAGAGGGAGTCCTCCTACCTCTAGCACCTGGAGATTTTCTCATTTCCTCATTGGAGACACCTGCAGCCAGTGCTGGTTTTAGAGGGATCTCAAGGTGAGGGGTTTTGAAGTAATAGGAACACACATCTTTCTAAAGGACTAGCCCAGGGCAAAGTGAATGGTGAATGCCTCACAGCTGAGCTTCCCTTTCTTATAATCCTTCCTGTTCAAAGAGCCTTCTCTCTCCAAAACTCTGAGAGCTTCATTTGACATCAGGTGCATCCTGTAAAGGTGGGGACCATCATGGTTCCACACAGGAATGGCACTGGAAAAAATGAAATGTCAGGACCTGTGGCACCCAGGGATTTGGAGAGAACAGAGGAATTCAGGATGGAAGAGGGGTCCTTCAGAGCTGGGGCACCGGAACTTCCCTAAATGCTTAGCTACTACCCAGCTCAGTAAGCAGGGAACATCACTTCCCCTTTGGGCCTCTGCAGAACAAGGGGATGTCAGAATACATCAGTAATTATTTTCACTAGTGGCCCTTCAACATTACCTGAGAAGGCCTTTGGAAACACGTGTTCCCAGGCCAATCTCAGACCCACAACATCAGAATCCTTGGGGTGCAGCCTGGGCAGAAGGATGTTTTAAAAGCTGGTTATTCCAGGTGCATCCAGGAATGGAAAGTGCTGGACTGAAAGATCTCTCAGACCATTTAGAGGGGATCATCTGTGAATACAGTTTAATTTTGTGTGACCCTGGTCCTCAACTTTCCTGTTGCACAGTGAGCTGTGTGACTCAGATGATCACCGAGTTCATGTCCAGGCTGGCCATACACAACCCACACTCCCGAGTTCCGTATCTCTGGACCTCAATTTTGCCTTTCTCTGTGCAGGGAAAAATGGGAGGTGCTTTCCCAGGTTTCATAGCCTTTATCACTTCTATTTGTTCACTGAGTGGCAGCTCAAGGGAAGGTGAGAGTTTGGGGAGCACCTGGGGAAGGAGCAAGAGGCCGACAGGAGATCTGTGTGGCTTCCTTTTCTGGAGGTGCTTGCTCTCTCTGAATGCTAACTTGTTTTCCTGTTTACAGGTCCCAGTGGTTCTGGGCCTCCTTTGGCTCTTATTACTGAGGGGTCATCCTAGCATGTCAAAGAGGAGAAGATCAAAGTGAAAGAAAGGTATTTGAAGGAGTCTAATTGTTCCCCAAGATGTGTTATCTACTCTAGAGAGACACCCCAGCAACTCAAGAGGGGAAGCCTTACAAACAGGCCCCACTTTTTGAAAGCCAAAGTCGGAAACTGGAAAAAGAGATGCAGCTACTTCCTAGATTCAGCTACCCTTGACTGAGTCCCTAATTCAAGTTGACACTGCACTGTGTACTTCTTGCATGTTTATTTCATTGAAGTATCCTGATGTCATTATGCCCATTTTATAGATAAGTAAACCAAGGGATAGATGGATGAAGTGACTTGACTCAAATTACACAGCATGTAAGAGAAATTCCAAGCCTGTCTGTCTGATAATTTGATGTGAAAAGAAAAACAGATCTGCCAGGTTTCGTCCAGGGCTTCAGTTGAGATTTATACCCATTTCTCACCCTCTTCAATCTGTAGGTATATGGTTGACACATAGAGATGCAGAAAGGAATGGAAACGTTCCACAGAAAGATTAAGGAAGAGCATGTGAATCATTTCGTCTCTCTCCAAAAAGACTGCTGACAGAGGAAACAAGGACTTGGGTTCACATCTAAGCTCTGTCCACTGAGAACCTGTGGGACTTTAGACCAAGTCATTTCAACTCTCTGAAACTCAGATTCCTCTTTTGTGAAGTACATGCGATGATACACACTTCTCAGGGTAGTTGTGAGGGCAAAACATGCTGGCACAAGGAAAGTGCCCAGCATCGTCAAGGAAGCACCCAGGTAGAGTTGGATTTCTTCATACCTTCGAGTATTCCCCAGTCCAGAAAGCCAAGACTGAGATATTTGGAAAATCATGTCTAATAAGAATGAAGTTTGTTGAGCACTTACTACATACCAAGTCCAGTTTTAAGTACCTTCCACGTCCAAGTTCTCTTAGCATTTACACAACTCTATGAGATAAGTACTTATGCCATCATCACTCCATACATGAGGAAGGTGAATGAAGTCCAGAGAAGTCAACTAGCTTTCCTGCCCAAGGTCACACAGTTAGTTAGGGGCAGAGATTCCACTTAGGTAACCTGGCTACTAAAACTGAGTTCTAACTATTACAGTATTCTAGATCCTAGGTAGGACTACAGATATTGGAGAAAAGCCTTGTTAATATATGGACTCCTAGCCATATACTTAAACCCAAACTTCATTGTTACAGCAATGCTGAAGTGGAGAAAATGTGGGTACTCTTTTTTGAGGGTTGGGTGGATACTAGGAAGTGGGGGCTGCAGAAGGGAAGGAAAAAAAGATTCTTGGGAATAACCAGCACACTTAATCCAGTTCAACCATTAGAACAAAAGAAAAAAGGCCGGCAAGCAGAGGTGCTGGATGGGATTCAGGTAAATCCTTTTCTCCTTCTGAGCAGGAATTCCGAATCACTAAGGAAAGGGGAGTGGGACAGGGGTGGGAGGAGGGCAGTACTTGTGGGGTCCACATTTCACTTATCTAACAGGTCAGGAGAAACTTTAACAAGATTAACTGCTGCTCAAGGCCTCTGCTCGATGGAGCAAATTGAGTCTTTTGTTTTCCTTTTTCTTTCAAACTGGAGGGGTGTTGAGGGGGCAGTTGGGGATGAGGAACAGGGGTCTGGTTCCTCCTGCCTGGTGTGGTACAAAAGCAAAGGGATGTGTCAGAAACAACCCCTCATCCCCTGACTTGAAAGGGAGCCCAAATTGCTATGCATGAAGGCTGAAGGCTGTGTGTGGGTGGTGGGTCCGTGTGGGGTGAGAGGTGATGGTGTTTATGGGACACATTCTCTCAGCGGTGCAGGGGGCAAGGCCTGGAAGTCAGATGCCAGGGATTAAATCCTAGTTCCTGCCGCTGAGGAGCTGTGTCATCCAGCACACACCCCTCCCCTCTCTGTGTGTCTCTCTCCCCATTCGGCCAAAAGGGAAACTGCCTTGGGTAAACTCTGAGGACCCTTCTCACAGTAGCCTTAAAGGATTCTTCAATCCTAAAGACCATCCACTGGTGGACCCTCCAGAGAATCCTACACATAGGCACTTTCTAACTTTGGCTTTGTTTTCGCCTGCATAAGCCTTTCCTTTTTTTATGTATTAACATATATATTTTTCTCCTTTCCTTTCAGAAAAATAAAAGGCATGTTTTCTGAGCTTCAGAAGCAAACTGCTCCTTCACTCCTTCCCCCTCTCTCCGAGCGCCTGTCTGAACTGGTGTCAGTGAAGTTTGAACCGGGGCAGAAATAGCATCCCGGGCGGATCTGGGAGCATAGCCCGCCTACCAGGAGCGGCAAGGCCTGCCTCTGCCAGACGACAGACCCGGTTAACAGCACCGTAAAATTAGACCTTTACGAAACCCAATTGAATCCTGCAGCAAAGAGTGATGTAAGGCAGCCTGGCCTGACAGCAAGACAGCAACTCTCTGCCTGAAATAGCAGCGCGGTCCCTGCTGAGCGATGACTGCTCTCTCAAGATAGGTGACCAGGGATTCCTAGGAAAGTGGCAACGCCCAGCCAGAGAAAGCCAGCAGAGGTCAGGCAGCAAACTGGGCACCTGAGGTCGCAGCGAGAGGGTGAGCCTTAGCACCGGATCCTTGCTGCCCACCTCGTTCCTGGCTCTCCCAGCCCAAACTTACACGAAGGAGGGAGCTGAAAAAGTACTTCTGCAAAGAACCTCTGTTTGTTTGCTTTTTAATTCAAGGAGAAGCAGGTTCTTTTTAGTCCAACAGCCTGTACCATGTGGAGGATATGCAGAATGAGTCTTTTCTGGCTCAGAGCCAGGTGTTTACACACCGCCAAATCTGGCTCCAACTCAACTAGGGGAGGGAAAAGAAATCCACCAGAATCCTCAGGAGAAAAGCTCCTGGCTTTCTGGTGCTACACGACAGCAGTGCTTACTTATTTATTTATTTTTTTCGTTTTGAGAGGAATGTTATTTCTACACATAAAATGGACCAGGCATTTTATACAAGCAATAGTAACCTAATGCCCCCCATCCAATTAAAGTATTTTACTGCAACAATCTTTGTGTGAGAGAGTGAATGAGTGCTCAAGAGAATGCGTGTGAAGAGAGGCTCCTTGTCTGAATTATAGACATTTATAAAGCAGTCTCCTGTGGAATCCCAGGTGTTATATATATGTATGTATGTGTGTGTATATATATATATATATATAATATATACACATGTATTTATGTAGACACCCTTACATAGTTAAAATGCATTCACTACCCTTTCACTGATGATGTCTGCATAACCCTGTGCTCTCCTCTCTCCAGGGAATGCCTTCCAAATCACTGGTACGACAGGTAAAGACTAGGAAAAACCAGACTTACAGATTAAAAAAAAAATCACCTCCAAGCAGCAGTCTCTTTGCTTTTTCACATGTTTGGAAAGAGAAGTCAACATACTACAGCCCTAAATTATCACCATCGTCATTATTATTATGGATAACGTCCCCTCTGTTCCAAATTAGACCCTCCTCTGGGCAAATAGGGCTTGCGAGTTAAAAGTGAATGAGTTCAGTTTCCTTCTTCTTCCCGGGAAAGAAAAAAAAAAAAAGGAAAAATAGCATGCGATGACGTCAGTTGTGGGTTGTTGGGGGGAATCACTGTATCGCTCTCCTTTGATAGCTGGAAAGCGGGGGCTTTGGGAGACGTATTCTTGGGATAGCAGCAGAGTGTGGGTCTCCTAAAGGGGTCTTCATGTCAACTGGATAGTCAGTGCTACATCTGTGAAAGTCCAAGCCATGGAAAGACAGGAAGAAGCAGAACTGCCCGAAGAGCTCAGAGCTTTCCCTTCTAAGAAAGTGTGTGTGAGGGGGTGGGATCGCAAAACGCCTTCACACGTTTCCTGGCTGCAGTGAAGGGGGAACCCCTACTCTCACTTTAAGACGTCCCAGGACATGGCAAGATTGTTTGTGCAGAAAGGGAATCTCCCAGACAGAAAAGGCAAAACTTTCCTCCTCTCTCCAGCGCCGCCCCCACCTCCGCTCCCCAGTTTTATTAAAGGCATTTCCACAGATTCATTTAGAGGGGGGAAAATGGATGCTGGAGCATTTCTAAGGTTTGCAATCCTCGCAAAGTGTCCCGTTTCACTATAGGCTTTGCCGTGGAACAGCGAAGGGGAGAGAGAGGGAGGCTGAGGAGGGAGAACTCAAATTCATTACGGGCTCTTGAAGTCCCAAATGAGAAAAGCGCCCCGTTTCGCAGCCGCTTCTGGGGAACACTGGCGGGGTATGCGTTAGGAAGGTCTCGTCCCAGCCCCGAGTGACAGGCAATGGTCTTTAAAAGCTAGGACATGGGATGGCGTGGAGGGGGTGAGGGTGAGTCCCAGAGGCAGGCTTCAATCAGTGAGCAACTTTGGGGCACTTCGAGGACTTCTAAGTCCTGGCGATTACAACAACCTTGCCCTTGCCGGCTTTCAGGGGAATGGGGCCTAATGAAGGGGAGCTACCCCCATTAAAACGTCAAAGAAATCAACGGTCCCCAAGTCTCCTTTCACATGCATCTCAATTGGGTCATCCTCCCTTTCATCCCAAACGGAGAGAGTGCATCTGACCATTCGGAGCACGGGTTACGTGCCCTAGGCTCTCCGGGAACCAGCCCTCACTGGCCAAGGGTCCGCGGGGCCGTCAGGAGGGCTCCCCAGGTTCCTTCCAGGCATCGGGCAGCTACGCCTTCCGAGTGTGCCCATTCCACCGATGGGGCAAAGTGAGGCTCTCAGCTCGCCCGGATGTCTCTGCGCCGCTCGCGGGGCAGCGCCAGCACAGACACGCCCGCAAGCCCCCGACCCGCCCGCCACCCGCGCCCAGACACCCGCGCGCCTCTGGGGCCGCAGGGACGGTGCAGCGCCCGCCGGGGCGCCCACACTTACCTGTGATCACTGCCGGAGACCTCTGGCCCCCCTCCGCTCGCAGCCACACTTGCAGCGTGAACGCGTCCCGGGGCAGCTCGAGGTCGGCCCGGAGGCGCAGCTGCTCGCCTCGCCCGCTGAAATAGAGCGCCCGGGGTGGCCCCCTACCTCCTCTGCTGCCCCCGGGGACCCATCGGCTTCCAGGTACCCCCGGCACGGCGGCGGCGGCGGCGAGGCGGCCCGGGCCCCCGGTGGCCAGGTGGCCGGGCCGGCGGCGGGGCCGGGGGTCTTCCGGCCCCGGGTCTCGGCCAGCCCGCAGCCCAGCGCGGCGCTCAGCAGCCCCAGGTGCAGCACCCAACTCCAGAGCCGCATGTCCGACGGTTCCCCCCGCCCCCCCCTCGCCCCTGCCCCGCCGCCCGGAGCTGCCAGCTTTGGGAGCCTCGGCGCCTCGACTTTCTTCGCTTCTTCACCCTTCTTGGGCGAGCCCCCCCTTCCACTTGCTTTTTTCTTTTCTTTCTCGCTTTCCTCCTCAAGGTGTGTGCTCCACTCTCCCCACCTTTGAAAAATACAGCCCAACTCCTCCTGGTTGGCAATTAATTTCTCTCCCCGCTCCTTTATCTGCCTTATTTCCCCCCCTAACAGCTGGTTGCCTTCCTCCTTGTTTTATTTCATTTTATTTTATATGATTTCTCGCTCCAAAAAAAAGCTCCTCTAAGACTGATCCGCTGAATTCCCTCCCCCCAAAAGATGCTCTAATTTATTTATTTTTTGCGTCCTTTATAACACAAGCCACAGCCCCCTTCTCCCCCCCCAGTCCCCCCTCCCCTCCCTCCTTCTTCTCAAAATGAAAGGAAAGAGGGGGAAAAAATCCCTCAGAAGATGAGTAAACAAGCGTATGCTAATCTGCTCCCCAGCGCTCCACCTTCCCAATTGAATGAGTCCCTGTTAAAACTGCGGGGATCATGACTAATCAATCAGTTTGGAGAGGCCGAGCTATCCAGCTTTCCTTCACTTTGCCGTTTGCCTCCTTTCCTTCGCTCCCGCTTCTCCACCCCCTCCTTTTCTCTCTCTCTCTCTCTTTTTTTTTTAAGAAGACAATCTTAAAGTAACAATTTAATGAAATTCTGTACACACCCCCTTACGGTCCTCCCAGCTCTCCTCATTCCTGCTCAAAACACACATTCCTGTTTTTGTTTTGTTTTGCTTGCTTTTTTCCCCTCCCTCACTCCCCCCACTTATTATTATTATTTCTGATGGCAGGAGAAAAATCAGTCTCTTCTCTCAGGATTCCCTTTGCACTTTGCTGGTAAACCTCATCCTTTTCTATAGCACATAAAGAGTCTTGAAACTTGATTCTTAGATTTTTTTTTTTAATTCTCTCTCTCTCTCGCTGTCTCTCCCTCCTTCCCTCTCCCTCTCTTTCTCTTTTTCTCACTCTCTCCCTCACTCTTCTTCCCGCTTCCTCTCTCCTCTCCCTTTACCTCTTTCCCTCTTTTTTTTTTTTTGCTTCCCCTGTCCTTTTCCCTCTCAGAATTTCCTTAAAGTTGTACAATGATGAACCATTCCCCTCTTTTCTGAGCCCCCAGATAAGGCTGGCTTCAGCTAACCCAAATCTTTCCAAAGTTCTTATGGAATCATCAGAAGAAAATAGAAGAAAGGCACTGTCCAGGACATCTGCCTTTCAGAAGCCGTAGTCCTAGTACAACTGGGTCTCTGAATTCCTCCAAATACTCTTTAAAATACTCTATTGGTCATTAGAAATTATTTTAATTTTATAGGAAGAAAATGAGAGAAAAATATTAATTTGCCTAATTTTTTCAAGTTAAGCAATTCAGGTCTTCTGAAATTGTTTAAGTCACAGGTAAGGATCTGACCATTTGCTGCTTTGTAGGTCTGTTTTTGAACTGGGACATACATGTAATATATTTTTTTTCTTATTTTTTCCCCCTCTTTATAGAACTCAAAAGCTCCCCCTTATGGCAAAACAGATCTTCTTTTATTTTGTCCAAGTGTTTAATAAGTCAAAACGTGTTAGCAGTGGTGGATTACAAACTATTAATTACCAATCTATTCCAATAAGGTAGTGATAAAAATATTCTGTGTGAAGTTTGCATGTGAATAGCATGCTGAAAGCCTGCGATGAAATTAACTCCACTAAATTGTAACTTTCTTCTCCAATTGCTCTTATCTTCCGAGCTGCTCCAGATCTTTCTTGAGAGCTGGGAACATTGCTACATGCTTCAGGAAGAGAGAAAACCAGGGAAGAATGTTTGTTGGTGAAAGTATGACGATTTGTCGGATGAGCAAATGACTCAGACATCCCCTCTATGAAAGCTGGAATGCGATACATGCAAAGATTATGGAAGCTTTCTGAAAATGGGAGATCTCAGATTCATACCTTCCTAGTTTAGAAAGAAGTTGCTGTATAGTCTTAGACTAAGAACATTTGAACTCTGTTTCTGTAGTCATAAAATGAAAATAGCACAATAACCTAAATGTGTTTCCAGGGACTGGCTGGAGGAAAGAAAATCTTGGGTGCACAATGTCATGAATAAAGAATTTGCCTAAGCAAATCTTTGAGTTTTTGCAACTCCAAGTCATCTGTAAAAGGTTGCCGTTGGATAAAAAGAGAGCGATGTTGAACAACATAAATTGTATCATTCAAACTCCCCCTTCCTCTCCAGTAGAGGTTGGACCATGACTACTGATTTACTTCAGTTGTGGCAATTAGGCATTTAGAAACTGCATGTCTTCCAGGGGGATTTTAAGTAATTGTATACAATAATTTTGAATATTCCTAGACAACTGGGAATTATTCAATTCTCAGACCAGCAGTGGGAGCACAAGATTTTTACTTCTCATTTCCTACTCGCTCCAACACATATCAGTTCTCTGGCCTTGAGTAAGTCACTTCATTTCTCTTCCCTTCCACTTCCTTACCTTTGAAATGGGAATATCTACTTGGCAAATTTATTTTGAGGACAAGATATGCTCTGGGGTATAATCTTTTGTAAACAATAAAAATGATATATGAATACCATTTGTTCTATTGTTGTCAAAGACAAAGTACTCCTCAGGTTCTTAAAGACAAACAAGAATTGAGGAGGCCAAGTTATTTCTCTCCTCTAGGAGGCAGGAAAACGAAGAGACAACGAAGTTCATGTCTTATGGGTCCTTGAACTCCTTGATCTCAGTCTCCAAATGAATTGGGATCATTTGGCAAGACATTTCACTCATCCACTCATTGAACATACATTTACTATTTGTTTCCATCTGTCTTGGAAGCCATTCTAATTCTTTATGCATATATGTATGTATGTATTTGCTTGTTTTTAATTGAGTGCATAAAATTAGATGAAATTTAATTATTGGTTCATGACCCACCCTAACCCTTGATCTACGACTGACATTCATATATATATGTATATATATAAGACCTTCATATATATACACACACACACACATATGTGTATATATATATATATATATAATGTATCATGTGCTTCTATCCCTTTTTTACTACAACACTTGATCTTTTATGGATGTGTTCCCTCTCTTTTAATCATTTTTGGTAGAAGAGCAATCATTTGAATGTCAGGTGACTCAGGATCTTATTCTGCTTTGTGTAGGATCTTTAGATCTCATTCTGTTCTCGTGTAACATGAAAAAACTGGAATCAAATATTCCTAAGATCACTTCCAGATTTGAAATATAATGTAACCTCTAATTATCGAGTAAGGCAACAATTCCCATCTAGTCATCCAATATTCAGTTAGTTTCCTTCCTTCCAGCCCTCCTCCCCAGGGACTCCCTTAAATTCCTGGGGATTTTTTCCTAAAAGGTACTTTGACTCTGTTTCTTCACTCTTATGATATACTCCTTCAGTGTTCATTTTGCTTGGTAATTACTAAAAGCATTTTTCCAGAAAGGACATAAGATTCTACTGGAAGTTAGAAAAGTAACATCAAAGTAGAGCCCTAAAGATTGAGACTGATTTGAATGTGGGTGAGAGTGGTTAAAAGTACGTTTCAGAGTCACCCTGACCTGGGTTCCTATGACTCTCAGCAAGTTGCTTAATTTCTCTGAGTCTCTGTGACCTTACCATGGAGTTGTCATGAGGATTAGATTAGTGTGTTGCATGACATAGTAGGTGCTCAATAAATAAGTACCCTCTTTTCATTTCCACAGATCTAATTTGTAATGGCCCTTTGAGCTTTTTTTCTCAGCTTTTCTCTGGAGCCAGAGCCCTATGTACTTCTTATATCAAGCCAGATGGATAATTCTCATCTTAGAATTCCTAAAGCAAGCATCGTCTGTCTCACAGAATCTGGAACTCACTGAGATAGGATCTCCCATTGTTCTTAGTGTAGTGTCCTGCTTATATCTTTCCTCCAAGATTAGAACCCTTCAAGGGCGAGGACCTTTAAAGGCAAGAATCTTCAAGGACCAGTTCTGTCACCTGCTCAGAGAATCTTCAACTAACTGCACCGCTCCCCAAGCAGCCTGAAGGGCTCCCTCCTCTGGGCCCTTGTAGAACTTCCTCTGAATTTCTGTCAGCACACCCTCAAAGCAAATTCTCAGGCATAATTATATATTGGCATGCTTCTTTTTTCCATTTGGGTCAGAGACTGTTGCATTCATATTTGTTCTTTCCCAACTGCCTAGCTCAGCGCTGTGCATAAAGATGTTTGTCCACAACCTCTGTTGAATTTAAGTATATATATTTATATATGTTGTATAGCTTCTTTTTTTTCTCCTGTGGTGCCAATAATGGTGCTATGAGTCTATTAGTTTCTTAATAAACAATTAATTTAATTTCTTTGTTTTCTCTGCCTCAGTTTTCCCAGATGATGCATCTGTGAACACCCTGACAGATATAGTTCATCAGTTGCTCAAGTGAAGGTCACTAAAAAGAATGTAGGCTTTGGAGTAGAATAAATTGGGTTCAAATCCTATCTTTGCTAAATAACAATTATAATAACAGCTTATGTTGATTGAGTATGCACTGTGTTCCAAGCAATATGTAAGTGCTTTTTATTGGAACGATCCCATCTAATCCTTATAACAAACTTACAGAAGAGATCTAATAATCATCCCATTTTACAGGAGAAAAAAAACAACACTGAACTGGAGAGACTAAATAAATAATGGAGAGCTCAGCCAATCCAAATCTAGCACTCTGTGTACTAGCTCAAAGTGATAGGAAAAATCACTTAAACTTTTGAATCTCATTTTTCATTTTTATGGATTTCATGGGGTTATCTGGAAGATTAAATAAGACGTGGATATCATGTTGCACAGTGATGAGTACATATGTCAGTGGGTGTTGGATAAACATTAACTTCTTTACTTCCCCCCAACAGTGGTTTAGTTGTTTTAATTTAACATATATACTAGAGTTGACAATTATAATAATCACACCAGCAGTCATAATGACTCCCTCATATTAAGCACCCACTATGTGTTGGACCCTGCACTAAGTTTTTAACTTCACAAGACTAGGAGGTAAGTCTGAACACAATTTATCTGAATTGCCCAGCAGTTTCTGTCTGTCCTTCAGTCTTCTTAAGTCATATGAAAAATAAATTTACCCACAGCCCAGAGTAGTTTTGAGAATCTCCAAGATCCTTCGGAAACAAAAATTAATACAGTGATTTACTAATTGCTGTTCTGAGTTTAGAGCTGCACAGAAAGAGAGCTGGTGATCAGATTGTTTGCCTGAGCTGGAGATAGGGGGTTGGGAGTCAGGGACCTCTGAGGCTAGAAGTGACCTCAGGATGTTTTCCTCTGTATGTTTTTGAAATGTTTGTGTCCAATAGTGGTTGGCTTAGAATCAACTAGAGTTCTCTCTTAACCTTCCTGCAGGTTTAAGACTAGGAAACTAAAATAGAAACGTCTGCATTGCAACCCCGTTCCTTAGACTCATGCCACGGCGCCCTATTTTGTTAGTCTCAGGTGCCCAAGGCATTTTTTATGCATAGAATTTTAATTAAAGATGAGGTCCACTCATTTATATTGCATGCTTTAAAAAAATTGTAGAAAGGCATATTATTTTATAAATTTCATTTATTATTCCTTTAGTAATAATAATTAGCTATGATTTAGTATGACAGACACTATTCTGATTGGTTACATATATTTAATTTTACATTAATTTAATCCTCAAATTATAATCTGTAATGTTTCTTATTTTCCTCAATTTTTCAGATTAAATAAAATGAAGCTGAAAATAATGAGATTTTTAAAAAGTTGGTGAGATTCCATGATACATTTGAACCAAGGCTATCTCTCTCCAAAGTTCACATTCTTGACTGTTTGGCTGGCCTGCCTCTAATCCACCTTTAATCTTGCTATTGTTTTAAATTTTAATCAGGTAAGTATCTCGATAATCTCCTGGAAGAGGAAGCTTTGAGAGAAATCAGAAATGGGCTATGGTGGGCATTCTCTTCATTCAGTACATGTTGCAGTGTTTTGTTGAGCGGAAAATGAAATGTTTGATAACCCCTTCTGCTTAATTCCAGGACAAATGTATCTTGTGGTTTATTTGAGAGGAGGCCTTGAGTCATATAATGGACAATGCTTTCAGATCTGTTTTTTTTTTTTATTTTTTTCCAGAAATTGCAGAATCTCTGTCTAATTGATCACTTTTATATCAACTGAGATTGAAGGCGTGCAATTAATTTTTCTTCAGTGAAGACTTTCTCATGGGAAACTAATTCAGCAATGCTTTGTGATGAGCTCAATCTATAGCAATTGGGAATAACATGACTTGCTGAGCCCCTTCTCTGTGCCATGCATGGACCTAACCTACATCCTCACAGCAACTCAAATAGTAGGTTTTGTTGTCTGTTCGAAAAGATAGGAAACTCAGGTTCAGAAAGAGGCAGCAATTTACCTGGAATCACCTAGCTAGAAGATGTATGTCCAAAGCAGAACTCTAACCTATGTGCTTTGACTTCAGTGGAGTGCAGATATCTTCATAACATTGTTCTTGATGAAACATTAAAACAAATCATTCCTAGAGGATTAGTTTTTATCCCTCTCTCCTGTATTTTAGATTTATGCTCCGGTATTCCTTTCTATGCCACACTTCAAGCTTCTGGAAAATGAGACCTGAGTCTTTTGCCTTTTGCAACCCCTCATGGGGTTTACCCTCTGTGTTTTTTTGTTTTTTGTTTTGTTTATTTGTTTTTTAAGACGGAGTCTTGCTCTTGTCACCCAGGCTGGAATACAGTGGCACGCTCTCAGCTCACTGCAACCTCCGTCTCCCGGGTTCAGGCGATTCTTCTGCCTCGGCCTCCTGAGTTGCTGGGATTACAGGTGACTGCCACCATGCGTGGCTAACTTTTTGTATTTTTAGTACAGACAGGGTT
Organism: Hylobates moloch; assembly: GCF_009828535.3. NCBI lineage: Eukaryota > Metazoa > Chordata > Mammalia > Primates > Hylobatidae > Hylobates > Hylobates moloch. The sequence continues at coordinate 88,254,509 of NW_026652285.1, read as the reverse complement.
TCACCATGTTGGCCAGGCTGGTCTCGATCTCCTGACCTTAGATGATCCACCCGCCTCGGCCTCCCAAGTGCTATGATTACAGGCGTAAGCCACCGCGCTCGGCCTACCGTCTGTGTTTCATACTGAATAGCAGTTGAGTGAACATTTGGTGAACTCTGTGAAACCTCCATAACCCTTAGCTATGTCTGACTTCCAGAATTTTGCCATGCTTCTCCCACACCTTAGCTTGAGTCCTACAAATTCTTAAAATTCATTTGAAGAAAGTCCTGACTCTTTCAGGAAAGTTTCCTTATGCCTTCCACCCATTGGAATTAATCTCTCCCTCTTCTGAAACTCTCATACCTAATCCCCAAGCCATTGAGCCAGCACTGTCATGCACAGCCTTATGTTGCTACTTAGCTTGTCACGTGGACATAACCATGGCTAGATGGTATATAAGGATGGATGATGTTAGCCATTAGTATCTGACACACCAGCTCATTGTAGTTTTGTGTGTGTGTATGTGTGTGCTTTTTTTTGTTGTTGTTTTGTTTTTTTTTTTAACAGAAAGTCCTTTACAATTTGTTAAATCTAACGCTCTCAATTCACAAATAAAGATCCACAGAGGGGAAAGGACTCTCCCAAAGTCACACATCCAAATCATCCCAAAGTGAGAATTTCCTAACCAATATGCTTTCTACTAAAATGCTGCTTCTGTTATTGCAGATGATGATAATTCATTTGTTCATCAATAATTATTTATTTATCTATTGTCAATTATGCGCCCAACAATATGTTAATGCCTGGCTAGCTGACTAGCATGATTTTTTATTCTTAAAATTATTATTAGTATTGTTACGAACAATGGACATTTATTGGTGTTTTATGGGGTGTTTATACATTACATTATTTAGTCTTTATAAGAACACTAGGAGGCAGGTAATATAATTATCTTCATTTTATACAGAAGAAAAACATCTTTAGACCACTGCATAAATTTGCAACAATCAAAAACCGAGTACAATTGGCTCCAAAGTCCATATTCTTAACCTTTAAGATGAACTATAGCAATGAGAAATTTGAAAGTTCCTTCATGATAACTGGAGATTTACTGTGCAGTGCCTCAAGTCAGTCCTTAACTTCACTGATAAAGGGAACCAACAGTGGCCAGCCCTCCAAACTTAGGTCCATAGGCAACACTATTACAATGAACGCTGAGAGAAAGCATCACATAATCCTGGGAGCATACAGACCCTGGACTGACTTGGACCATGCATAAAAACACTAATTTTATTTTATTATTTTTTCCTTTTTTATTTTTGTAATTTTATAACTTTTATATTCAAAGATAGACGTGCAGGTTTGTTATATAAGTAAATTGTGTGTTGTGGGGTTCGATGTATACATTATTTTGTCACCCAGGTAATAAACCATAGTATCCAATATTTTTGATCCTCACCCTCCTCCCACCATGCACCCTCCAGTAGGCCCTATCGTCTGTGGTTCCTTTCTTTGTGTTCACATGTACTCAATGTTTTTAGCTCCCACTTATAAGTGAGAATTTGCAGTATCTGGTTTTCTATTCCTGTATTAGTTTGCTTAAAATAATGGCCTCCAGCCCCATCTGTGCTGCTACAAAAGACATGACCTCATTTTTTTTTTTTAATGGTAGCATAGTACTCTATGGTGTATATGAACCACATTTTTAAAATTCAGTCTACCATTGATGGGCATTTACATTGATTCCATATCTTTGCTATTGTGAATAGTGAAACCACTCATTTCAAAGAGTAAATAAATAATAATAACTTTAGACAGTGGCCCTAGTTTATGGAGAGTACATTGTGCTCCTCAGAAGAAAGGGAAACTTAAACTTATTTTACACTGTCATGTTGAGAAATGATGAGATCACACTTGGATCTGCTCTTGCAGTGTTCAGTAAGGGCCATGGGAGAGACTAGACTGATTGAAGAACTGTAGTGGGACTCAAGAGTCCAGGCTCTGGTCTCACTTCTGCCACTAAATTCCTGTGTTGCTTTAGACAGATCTTTTATTTTTCTCTTTGAGAACCTGTCAGAACTTTGGAAATGGAAACTGACCTGGTTCCTGGTCTTATGGGCAACAGATAAGCCCTAGTATAGCTGTTCTCTGGGACCACTGTCCTTTCTGTTCTATAGAATCAAAATCCTTTCTGATTGGTTGGTTTTCTATGAACTACACAGTATTAAATGACTCTAAACATTACCCAATTTCCTATACATTATTAAATGACTCTGAATATTACCCCATGTTTATACACAATTTCACATCTTATTTTACAGACTTGGTAATTTCCTTCCTGATTCCAATGATAATCCTGTTAAGACTCCTGGATGATGTGCCCACTAAGAGTCCTTCCCATTCAGTTCTTCCCTGATTCTCATCAGCACTCGAGTCATTCTGTATCACTTCTGAACACAGTTCAGGATGGTAAGCTAGGTCTTGAAGTTCAATGGGCTCTAAGTATAGACGTGGTTCTCTGGACAGCAGCCTTACCCAACCCATCAGGCTTCAACCTACCAAATTATCTCAACACCTTTCTCAGACTGTCTGGTCACTGTCATGCATAAGTTCTCAAAGGCAATATTAACTGATTTTTGTGTCCTGCATCATGATATTCATCATTTAGAGGTGAGAGAGTGAATACTATCAACCCACATAGACAAGTGGAGAAACTATTGCATGGTTATTACCAGCCAAGTTACTCAGCATCTTCATGAGAAGTCGGTTAACAAACTTTTATGGGTAGAAAAGCAGGATTGGAGAGAAATGAAAAGTTCCTATCCCAGGAACAAAAGTTTCTCCCTGCCACACACTGGCCAGGTTTGGATTCTGGCTATATGACCATGTGCAAGAGATTTAACCTGTGAGTCAGTTCACTCACTGATAAAATGAGAGCAGTAATAAGAAGATCTAGTGTTTAGGGTTTCTGTGAGTGTTAAATGAGTTAGTATTTACTAAGTATTCGGGGCTTGTCTGGTACAGAGTTTTCACTCAAGTAATGTAGGCTATTTTCATTTTAATAGTCTTTCTACTGAGCTTTCCCCACTCCTTAGTGGCATGTTCAGATAAAAATGAATGTAGCATTCTTCTACCAACTGAATAAACGTTTATCAATCACCCACTGGGCACCTGGCAACAGGCTAAGTGTCAAGGATTCAAGTATGACCCATGTCTTCATTAACTTACCTGTCCAATAATAACACTATTAACATATACTAAGAATCACTAAGTGTTGGGTGCTGCATTAACATAGTCAATCCTCACAACAAAGTCCTGAGTTCGTGCACTCACTTTACAGAGAAGAAAATTGACCGGAGAGGAAAAACAACTTATCCACATTGTTAAAATATGATAGAACTACAATTCAAACTCAGGCAGTTTGAGTCCTGAACCCACCACTTAACCACCTTGCCATATATTTCATTAGAAAAGCAAAATATTAAATAACAACAACAACAAACTGAGTATGATAGAAACAGGGATTGTGATGGTACGTACTGGGGGACCTCTGAAGAAGAGATTGGGAGAACCCAGGGTAAGCATATAAAAATGAGTCCAGAGGACTTTCGTTTTGTCTATATTTTTGTCTTTTATATCCACAATAAAAGTATATTTATGCATGAATGTTAGTTATTTAAAAAATAGAAAAATACTTAAAGATGAATTAGCAACACAGGCTCTTTATATACCCAGTCCGCTTTAGAGTTTGCAAAAAGACTTTCTCTTTCATTACCTCACTGAAAAATTAGGACCTCCCTGCAAAGGGGTGAAACAGCAGGAATCTTTATTAGCCCCACTTTAGAGATGAGAATTTTGAAGCCCAAAGAGGGGAAGGAGTGTCACATGACTGACCTAGGGTAAAACAGAAAAGAGGTGGTGAGCCTAGGAATTTTTCATGTGCACATTAATTCATGAATTGACTCCATCTTGGCTGGCTAATTCAAGTTCCCATTGCTGCTAGACAGTAAAATTGATGATGATGATGGCGATGATGATGTGCTAATTAAAATTTCTATGGTGCTTGCTAAGACAATGCACACTGCTAAAGTTTAAAGCATCAAATCTTCTCATCACCCATTTGAAATAAGCACAATTCTTAGCCATGCTTTCCTAATGGAGAGCCTGGGGCTTACCAGCAGAAGCTGACTGATTCCTTGGAGGTTATGGTAGGGTTTCAGCCAAAGTCATTTGACTACCGAGACTTTGCTTTTACTACCTTGCACTAACACCTTTCTTGCCAGTCATCAGAAAGGAGAAAATAAACCCACACTACCTCAACCTCAAGGCTAACTCCTGAGAAAACATTTCCAGAGCACCTGAGCAGTTGTCCTGCCCTCAGCTTCCTGCCAGCCACTCTACCCATCTGCACCTCAGTTTCACCATCTGAGAAATGGAAATGACAATGCCTCCTTCACTTCACAGAACTCAATTATAAAAATGATATGATCCAATATACAAAGGAGTCTCTCCACAGAGGCAGCTCCTTCGCTTTGCCTCTTATGTAAATGTCCTCTCTGGCCAAGCAGGATGTGAAGACTAGAGAAGAAGCTCTGTGACTTAGAAACAGACTTGGGAGTACAAAAAGTGTGGATTTAAATTCTGGCTCGGTCACTTAAAAGATACATGTCCCTGGGCAAATTACTTAAGTGCTTACTTGGTCTCTGTTTCCTCATCTGTAAATAGGCTTAAAATTATCCACTTTTCAACACCATTGTGAGACACAAATGGGATAGTGCACTAAAGCCCTTGGCATGGTGCCTGGCACAGAGTACGTGCTTAAAGATGAAGCTGTCTGCGATAGGTGTCTGTATCTCACACCACACCCAGCCCATTTCAAATGCTCAAAACCCACTGAATGATAAACAGAGTTACACAACTTTTACAGGAGCCATTCCAACCACAAATACTTGTTCCAAGAAATTCCATTCTATCCAAATGGATTCATTCATTCTCAGTCTATATTTCTTGAGGGAAAAAGAGAGATGATATTCTATATTTTCATTAGACTTTTTTTTATTATACAATTTTCTTTTTCTTTCCTTCCCCTTTCCCTTCCTGTTTCCCTCCTCTTCCCTTCTTTTCCCTTCCTTTCCCTTCCCTTCCCTTCCTTTCCCTTCCCTTCCCTTCCCCTGCACCTTGTTCCTTCCTTCCCCCTCCCCGTCTCTTACCCTCTATCCCTCCCTCCTTTCCTCCCCTCTCCTCCCCTCCACTCCCCTCTCTTCTCCTCTCCTCTCCTCTCCTCTCCTTCCTTCCTTCCTTCCTTCCTTCCTTCCTTCCTTCCTTCCTTCCTTCCTTCCTTCCTTCCTTCCTTCCTTCCTTCCTTCCTTCCTTCCCTCCAACATACTGTTATAGAAACAGTACATAGGCTCAGAAATAAGGAGAATTGGGTTCTAAAGGAGATCTGGTAAATGGGGCACTTGGAAAATTGATCTAACTATTTCTCCTCCTGCCTACCTGTCTCATGAAAATGACAATTGATCCAGCTTTTACCAAGCACTCACTTTATGCTAGACACAATGCTGTAAACTTTATAACCATTGTACCTTGGCATCACACAACTAATATCTGTCAGATGATAACTCACCTCTGAGTAGCTTGCCCTCTTTACTCACTGAGAAATACCATGTTTGGATTTAAAAATGTTCTGAATGTACTATAAAGCTATATAGAAATTATTATTATTATCATTACTAACAATCTCAATACTCATCAAGGTTATAATGACAACTGGTCCACTCAAGTACAATTAATGCATTTGATTTGATACCTTATGGTCACCATAGTGGTGTAATGCATATATTCTGTGGCCTGCTTGACATGGCTATCATTATTTTTAGAAATGTTACCAATATTTCAATGAACATTCGATTTCACAGATGTTGATTATAAGGCCTTCTTTATAAGTGTCACAGAACTCAGAGCTATGTGTTCCTGATCAACACAATGGAAATTTTGATGTTCTAGTGAACTTTCTCTGATGATTTCCTTATAATATTCTATTATAGTATCATTGTTAAGAGAGATATAGCTGAGATAATAAAACTCGTGGAAATATAGATGCCAAGAAAGGCAGAACTAGAAAGAAATTTGTCTTGTCCAATATATCCCATCCCAGTATTAGAGATGGGAAAAATGCAGGACAGAGTGGGATGTCAATTCACTCTGAGCTTTGCTGGGACAAAATCCAGGTTTCTTGAGTCCTATTATATACGTGCCCAATCTATTCTTTCACAATTTCTGTGGAGAGCACAAGTTCAGCTAAATCTTTTTGATGAAGTATGCTAATGAAACACATTTTAGGCCTAGAAATTTCATTAGGAATTGAATAAGCCGAATAATAATAATAATAATAATAATAATAATAATAATAAATAATGTCATAATCAGGGAATGCCATGACTCCCACAAGTCATGTTCTCCTATTCTGGGTGACTTCAATCCAAGGAACTGTACATCTTTACAATGAAGAAGAAAGGTTGCTACAAAGATTAACATGCCATTTTAAGGTGCTCGTTATTATTGGTTTTCAGTGTCCTTGAGGAGTAACTATTCTGCCCTTCACATTTCCTAAAAACAATTGTCACATTCCCTCAAAAGTTAAGCACTCATATGCCATCTCCCATCCCAGCCAGGTAAATTCTCCATGTAGTTATATACTTTTTGCTGTTGTTATTCTGGATTAATAAGTTCCAAACAACACCTTTATTGCCTGGGGGAAAGAAATGTGACAGCTCCAGATGGTGGCCCATCAAAAGCTGAATATGCTCCTGAATCCTCCTCCTTGATGGCAATAGGGTCCCTGGTGGAAAGGACTGCCACTGGCCAGCAGCTTCCACAGAGGAGAATGCAAGGGCTGGCTACTGCTCCCTGCCCACCAACTGAGACTCTATGGGGACAGTCAAGATTTTAAGGATGAACAGCTCATTCTTACTCTGTGCCTTTGTCCCACAGAAACATAAATGGGACTATCTCTTGCTTGAATAAATGTTTTGTTCATGATATGACATCGGAAAGTTATGCTTTCGATGTCCCCAGATGGCACAGGAAAATGAAAAATCTCACCTCACTTGATTATTCTTCAGATCTCCATGATGACACTAATTATATAGTCTAATTAGCAGGCTCCTGTATGGAGATCATGAGCTAGTTGAAGAAAGGGAGTAAATCTTGAAATTTGCCAAATTTCTTCTTTTGCTCAACGCTAAGTGCTTGGGACCTCTTATAATAAGAAAAAGCCCAAGAATGAATATATGAATTTGCCGATTTTTTTTCCACCATGTGGTCCTGTGGGCAGCTTAATTTCTTAATTTAACAAACACTATACAGAGGTACACATGCAGCCATTTGCAGCCTCAAGGGATAAGTGGTTAATTCTAACACAGATGAGAATTGAGGAGGGCAAAAGTTTGGGAAGATTTCAAAAATGAAGAAGAACAGATTCACTCAGACTAGGAGAAGGATGATGTTTTCAAGCACAGGGAACAGCATGTGCAAAGGCCTTGTGGAACAGTCCAGATAGATAATTTGAGAAGTGCAGTTGCTTTTGCTGGCCAGAGCATAATGTGCACATTGTTCAAAAAAGTTGGACTGGATCCTGAGGCCAGTGATAGGCAATGAATGGTTTTCTATAAGCAACTAATATGATGAGATTTTCATCTATAAAGGATCACTCTGGCTATTGTTTAAAGAAGGGATTATACTGGACGCTGGAAGTGAGAAAACAGGACTAGAGGCTAGATGACAGATGGTGAAGGCTGCGCAAAGAAAATGCCTGAAGATGAATAAAAATCGGTTTAGAAAGTAAAATCAACAGGACTTGGTGATGGTGGAGGCATGAGACAGAAGGACAGGTTGCAAACCTATAATCCCAGCACTTTGGGAGGCTGAGGCTGGCAGATCACCTGAGGTCAGGAGTTCAAGACCAGCCTGGGCAACATGGTGAAACCCCATCTCTACTAAAAATACAAAAATTAGCTGGGCGTGGTGGTGCATGCCTGTAATCCTAGCTACTGTGGGGACTGAGGCAGGAGAATCACTTGAACCTAGGAGATGGAGGTTGCAGTGAGCAGAGATTATGTCACTGCACTCTAGCCTGGGCAATAGAGTGAGACTCCATCAGAAAAAAGAAAGAAAGGAAGGAAGGAAGGAAGGAAGGAAAGAAAGAGAGCGTGAAAGAAAGAAAGAAAGAAAGAAAGAAAGAAAGAAAGAAAGAAAGAAAGAAGAAAGAAAGAAAGAAAGAAAGAAAGGTGGCAAAATCTTGGAAAATAAATTCTGAAACTAGATTGAGTGTCACTGGAGAATGAGAAGGGGACACTCACCACTTATGCTTGCTAGTGATCTAAGTCGAAATATTCTTAATCAGGCAGGGTTGATGGGTAGCCATCTCAATTCCATTGTTGGGGTGAATTATTTTTAGTGCCACTTGGCTTCTAGCTTAACTTCAACACATTCTGTGTTTCTTGGAACAAATTCACTAATCTTATTTAAAACAAGGCACTGTAAAGAAGATGTTCTCAATATATACAAGCCTCTCCCCAGTGTAGAAATTTCCCTTTAAACATCCCTTATCTAGGAAGGTACTGGCTTCCTTAAATTCTTCCTGAGACCAGAATGTCAATACCTTTCAAGATAGTCCTGTGTGAATTTGGGAAAGATTAATGGTGGACATGAACACTGTTAAGTCCATTTTTAGTTTACAAAATGTTGCTTGTATGAAATCCTTTTGGTTCCAGTATCATCTTACCAGGTAAGTTAAGAGATTTTCTCAAGACCATGTCACCAGTAGCCGGTAGTACCAGGTTTGAAAACCCTAAATTGTGCTCTGCTCCTCTGCTCCCACAAGGCTTATGTATCACTGCACTTCAACATTGCATGATCAAATTTTCCTGTTTCAGTGTTGGTTTCCCTCATTTGACTGCAGTCTCCTTGAGAGCAAGAACTCTGTTTGATAACTGTTCATTTCATGCCTGGTTCGTGAAGTGGCTCAAAATACAGGAATTTTACAAATGTTTATTAAAAAACAACAAGAGTATCTTATAATTTGGTCCTTTTTGTTGAAAGAATAAAGTCTAAAGTTTTCTTCCTTGAAACTTCTAATCATAGTTTCATCCTCTAAAGTCATGGAAAAGAAATCTTCATCTTTCACCTGAAAATCCTTCAGTCATGGCATGTTAATCCAGTATTCATCACCCACAGCTTTTACATATGGCTTCCAATTTTCCCTTCCAGTCATAAACTTTGCTCTTCTTGTTCTGCTTTCTAAAATGTTACTAATTAATAGTGGGCACAACAAATAGATTCCCCTACCACAACCAGCTGTTCCCTGATTTAAAAAGCCTTACCCATGTATACAAGCCCTTGATGATTTCAAGAGACCAAAGAAAAATTGTCACGGCATCAGGGATTCAGCACCCGACCTTCAGGCAGTGCCTAAGTAGTGCCAAGCCATGTGCATGAAGAGAAAACCAAGATGAGTCAGTTGCCCAGATGTTTTGTCAGGTCACCAAAGATCTTGTTGGTTGGAGGCCGAGAGGCCAGGGTTTGTGTGGCCATGTGTAGCCACGGCTTCAAAGGGAACGAAAGCCTAATAAAGCAAAGACTGATTCCAGAATTAAAACATGTGGCTGGCAGGAGAAATGAAGAGAGGCAGGAAGATCTGGGCACATGGAGAGGTCCCTTGTAGAGGGTAACTGAGAGGATCTTAGGAGGCCAGGGGTAGGGGACAGTACGGGATCTATCAGAGGTTGGTATTGAGGAACTCTCATGGTCTTGGTTTGCCATTCTTGGAAGGAGGGATACTGTACTATTTAGTGAACACCAACTCTGTGCTACAGATTGTTCAATGTGCTGAGAGTAAGTTGTGCACAAGATAGCCATGGTATATTCTCCTGTGTAGCTCAGAAGTTAGTAGAGACAAGGGACATTAGAATGCCTGTGAGACGTGTTTCAGTAGGGAAGCGCAAGGCACTGAGAGGTCTCAGAGGAGGTTTATCTGATACAGATCTGTGAGTGTGTGCATGCCAGAAAGCTTCCTGGAAGAAGTAGAATCTAAGCTGAATCTTGAAGAGTGAGTAAGTTTAGCCAGGCTTTGTCAGGAGAAGCCTGTTCTCATCAAAGGGAGAGTATTATGAAAGTCTGAAGGTGAAAAATTGAAAGGTTCAACAAATGGAAGTGAGTTCAGTAATAAGGGCAAGGACTTCTGCTTTGCTCCCTATAGAGTCCCCAGTGCTTAGGACAGTGTCAGCAGATTGCATTTATTAAACAAAAATGTGTTGAGTCAATGAAATTTTGAGAAAGGTATCATATTTTCCACCTCAGGGTTACCCCTGTTTTTACTCCCTCATTCTAAGTGCATTTCATCCTCTCTCTTTCCTCTTCTTCTCCAATGGGATGAAAGAATCACTGAGGCCATGCAGTTGGAGGTATACTGGACAGACTGTGGATCAGCTTTGGATCTGAGCTCTCATTCCAGTCGTCCAGGATTGTTTGATGCGACTTTGGGCAGCATATGTCTATGTCCCAGATCTCTGCAAAACATAGGGTTTGGACAAGTCAGAAATTGCCAACTGGTGGTCCAGAGCTGTGCCAATATGCTTATTTGGCTTACATATTATCTTTAAAACACTTGTATTTAGTGCCAACATTGATATTTTTAAGGATATTAATTGCCAACACATAAATATTTGGGTGCATTAGAGCTCCTACAGTCACAGAGGGCATCAATCTTGGCAAACCTCTGTAGCAGCTTCGCCTTTAGATAAAGCCCCAGCCTTTCCAGTTCACTCTCCTGACTGACATCACTCATTTACCTTCCCTGCTTGGCCCTGGTGGGCGTTGAAGTTTGCCACCTCTGCATCAAATGATCTCAAAGGTCCTCTCCGTGTTTAAAATCCTTGGAGGCCAGCCCCTAGTTATGTGACAAAATGAAGAGCAAATATCATCTACTGATTTTTTTTTCCCAGTAGAGCAAACACTTTTCAAATATGCATTTAAAAAGTGATTATCTGGAGACAGTACTCAAGGTGGAGTTGGAATCATGTGGAGAAATTAAATTGTTGTTTGGTTTGACTGTTAAGGCCCTGACTATTCTCCCATTTCACATGACCCCTCAGCAGATAGTTGAGAGTAGTGGGTAGCATGGAAACTGAAGCACAAACACACTTAGGTAGGGGCAAGGAAAGAAAGAGCTCCAAAAGTCCCAGAAGAATCATTCTGTGTCACGTAGCCCTAGCCAGGCATCTAACAACAATCCTACCCCAAACGTGGTCTGAAACCTGCAAGACAATATGGACTTAAAAGAAGTAAGAGGAAAGTAGCAAAAGCAATTCAAGCATCAGAAGTAAAGGCTAGAACGAGAGCTGAGATGAACAATCACAATGCACACAGTAGGCATTTAATAGGATGATGACATATTTGGGGAAAACTGGGTGGTGCCGTCTTTTGCAACAGAGATACACAGATGTCTGTTAAGGGGAGACCAGTATATCATTTAGAACTGGGCTGCCTCTTGATATGATGCCAGGATGAGAGGAACTAATATTTGTGGGCACCTATAGAATACCATACACAATATTTTGTCATCCCTTTATGCATTATAACTCTATAGAATAAAGTGTTCATTTTATAAGTTAAGTTTCCTGTGGCTCAGAGAGGTAAGAGAGTTTCCCAAAATCATGGAGCAGAATTTGCACCCAGGCGACTTGGGCTACCCTTCCTTGTCTTTATTATGTTTGTTTCTGCTGGCATCTCCCATTTTTCAGGTGTTTTGTATTCTGGTGCCATCTCAGCAGGCACCAGGTTTCTGGAGTCCTACTCTACAGCAAGCATCCTCTCTGGTTTATGACTAAAAATGGTCAACTCAGGCCTCTGGCCTGGCTCAATTTGCAGGTCATCCCTTTCCTTCTCTTTAAAAATATCTGGGTTCCTGGTGTCATGCCAAATACAAGGGAGAAGGCCAGAGACACAGAGACGTCTGGCAGATTGTCCCCCTACCTGAGGCCCCATTAGTGTGACCACATACTACAAGAGAGATGGAATTTCCCTGATTCAGCAGAACAAAATGAACAAGAGTTGGCCCAGGCTTGTCTCTTGGTACAGATAAAGATGTGGGATGTATGAAACGATCTCACAAGCTCCCTTGTCATTTTAGTTTTGCCGAGCAATGGAACTTGTCTCTGTTTTATACAGGCCAGAAGAGGAAAAGTCTATCACATTTTAAGCAGGGATATGCAGCTGGGAAGAATCCAGAGAAAGAAGGAATTGAAGACAGTGGCTGCATAATCACTGACAGGCTGGATAGTATCAAGTATACTCCAGGACTCTGAAAAAACTGGATTTCAAATTTGCCTCTTGTTTGTAATTATATACGTAGTTTTACACTTTTTAAAAATTCTTTTTCTTTTTGTGGAGAACGGGGTCTTGCTACATTGCCCAGGCAGGTCTTGAACTCCTGGGCTCAAGCTATCCCCCTGCCTCTGCCTCCCTAAGAGCTGGGATTACAGACGTGAGCCACTGCACCCAGCCAGTGATTTATATATGTATTTTTTATTGTCATAAAATATAAACAACCGGGGCTGGGCACAGTGGCTCACTCCTATAATCCCAGCACTTTGGGAGGTTGAGGCGTGCGGATCACCTGAGGTCGGGAGTTCGAGACAAGACAGACCAACGTGGAGAAACCCCATCTCTACTAAAAATACAAAATTAGCTGGGCATGGTGGCGCATGCCTGTAATCCCAGCTACTCAGGAGGCTGAGGCAGGAGAATCGCTTGAACCTGGAGGTGGAGGTTGAGGTGAGCTGAGACTGCGCCATTGCACTCCAACCTGGGAAACAAGAGTGAAACTCTGTCTCAAAACAAACAAACAAACAAAAAAACCTAGAACTTGACATTTTAATCACTTTTAAGTGTGCAGTACTGTGGCATTAAATATATTGTCATTGTTATGCAACCATTACCACTACCCATCTCCATCTTTTTAATCTTTCCCAACTGAAATTGTATACTCATTAAACGCTAACCTCCCCTTCCCCTGCCCCATAGACCTTGATAACCACCATTCTACTGTCTGCTTCTATGAGTTTGGCTACTCTACGTGTCTCGTATAAATAGAATCGTGCAGTATTTGTTCTTCTGTGACTGGCTTATTTCACTTAGTGTAATATCCTCAAGGTTTATCCATGGTATAGTATGCATCAGAATGTCCTTCCTTTTTAAGGCTAAATAATATTCCATTGTATGTATATACCACATTTTTAAAATCCATTTATCCACCAATGGATACTTGTGTTGCTTCTACATTTTGCAGTTGTGAATAATGCTGTTATAAATATGGGTGCACAGGTACTATAGAAATATTTTAAAAATCATGGCTAATATATATTATTTGAAATCAATGACTAGTAGCTAACATTACATAAACAACTGAGGAGCCTCACTGGATGTATTGTAATGAGGAGAATAATTTCTAGTACAACAACAAAAAAATGGCTGTTGCTAAGGGAATTATGGGAAATTGGTCTTCCCCACTGTGCCAGAATTATTTTCTTAAAAACAAAATATCGCCATGTCACCTCTCTTCTTTAAGTATATCCTCTAATGTACATTAGTTTCAGAATAAAATACAAATTCCTTAACATGGCATTCATGACCTTAGCCAAGCTTCCCAGCCTCATCTGTTATCTGTCCATTTATCCCCAAGCTCCCTGTGAAGCAATCATTCTGTACAAGGAGCCTACCTTGTTCTTTTATGCCTCAGCCTCTGCACTCTCTATTCCTTTCATCTTCATCTTGGAGAGCCCTTCACTGTAGTACTGATGACATGGTATGGTATAGCAGCAATCTCTTCCCATGTTATTTGCCTATGAGCTAGAGGGTGGGGATTTTATGTTACTCATTTCTATAATACTTCTATTAATCATGGAAGGACTTGATGCTTTTTATGTGATTGAATGAGGGAAAGTGCAAATATTGCTCATTAGATAAAACAGGACTCGAACATCTTGATTGAAACCTTATTTGGCTATATAAATCCCTTTTCAAGTGACAAGGAAGGATAAGCCACAAGCACATCTGAAATCTGAAAGATTTTCATTTGAAGACTCAGATGAGAACTGCAGTTCCTACAGGTTTTTTTTCAGCACATGGACAGCAAGAGTACATACTGTAAATCCAGAGTTCAAATTAGAGAGAAACAGGACCAGAGTATGAATTAGAAATGGGATAAATAAGGTTTTGCAGTTACTGAAAAGCTGCAACATAATCTCTTTAGATAGTCTTTCCCATGGGCCTTTTAAAATTTCATACGGCAGGAATCATTTATTTATTATTATTTATTTATTTTATTGAATTAATACTTTTAATTGACAAAATTGTATAAATTTATAATGTACGACATGTTGCTTTGAAATATGTATACATTGTGGAATGGCTAAATTGAGCTAATTAATATATGCTTTACCCCATATAGTTATCAATTTTGTTGTGATAATACTTTAAACCTACTCTCTTAGCAATTTACAAGTGTACAATGCATTGTTATTAACTATAGCGACCATGTCTTACAATAGATCTCTTGAACATATTCTTTCAAACTGAATTTTTGTATCCTTTAACCAACATCTCCCTCAGACCACCTCACTCCAGTCCTTAATAACCATCATTCTACTATTACTTCTATGAGTTCACCTTTTATGATTCCACATTCAAGTGAGATTATGCAGTATTTATGTTTCTTTTTTCTTTTTTTTTTTTTTTTTTTTGAGACGGAGTCTCGCTCTGTCGCCCAGGCTGGAGTGCAGTGGCGCAATCTCGGCTCACTGCAAGCTCCGCCTCCCGGGTTCACGCCATTCTCCTGCTTTAGCCTCTCCGAGTAGCTGGGACTACAGGCGCCCGCCACCACACCTGGCTAATTTTTTGTATTTTTAGTAGAGACGGGGTTTCACCATGGTCTCAATCTCCTGAGCTCGTGATCCGCCCGCCTCGGCCTCCCAAAGTGCTGGGATTACAAGCGTGAGCCACCGCGCCGGCTGCAGTATTTATTTTTCTGTGCCTGATTTATTTCACTTATCATAATGTCCTTCAGATTCATCCATGTTGTTGAAAATAAGCCTGTAAAAAAAAAAATCATTTCGTTTGCAACAACATAGTATGTTATTTTTTATATATACACCACATTTTCTTTATCCGTTCATCCATTGATGGATACTGAAGTTGATTCCACCTCTTGGCAATTGTGAATAATTCTGTAATGAACATGTTAATGTAGTTATCTCTTCGATATACCAATATGATTTCCTTTGGATATGTATCCAGAAGTGGGATAGTTGGATCATATGGTAACTATAGATTTAATTTTCAGAGGAAATGCCATATTTTCTGTAATGACTCTACTGATATACATTTCTACCAACACTGTGCAAGGGGCCCCTAGTCTCCATATCCTCTCTAAGACATGTTATCTTTCCTCTTTTTTATTATGGCCATTCTAATAGGTATGAGGTGACATCTCACTGTGGCTTTAATTTGCATTTCTCTGATGATTAGTGATGTTAAGTTTTTTTTATTGGGTATGTGTATGTCTTTGTTTGAAGAGTGTCTCTTCAAGTGCGTAGCCCATTTTTTATTTGGGTGATGTGTTTTCTTACTACTGAGTTGTTTGAGTTCCTTACATATTTTTGGATATTAACCCCTTATCAAATGTCTGGTTTGCAAATATTTTCTCCCACTCCATAGGTTACTCTGCTGATTGTTTCCTTGTTTGTGAAGATTTTTCAGTTTGGAGCAATCCCATTTTTCTATTTTTGCTTTTGTTGCCTGTGCCTTGGGTTTATATCTAAAAAATCATTGCCCAGACCAATGTCATGGAGCTATTCCCGTTTTCCTCTAGGAATTTCACAGCTTCACGTCTTACATTTAAGTCTTTAACCCATTGTAAGTTGATATTTGTATATGGTGTGAGAAATTCAGTGTTCTGCATTTAAATATCCAGTTGTCCCAATACTATTTATTGAAGAAATCATCCTTTCCCCATTGTGTATTCCTGTCACCTTCGTTGAAAATCAATTGACTGTAAATGCATGTATTTATTTCTGGGGCTGTATTTGGTTCCACTGGTCTGTGTGTCTCTTTTTATGCCAGTACCATGCTGTTTTTATTACTATAGCTTTGTAGTATATTTTGAATTCAGGTAGTATGACGTTTTCAGCTGTGTTCTTTTTGCTCAAGATTGCTTTAGCTATTTATGTTCTCTTGTGGTTCAATATGAATTTTAGAATTTTTTCCTATTTTTGTGAAAAATGTCTTTGGTATTTTGATAATAACTACATTAAATCAATAGAGTTTTTTTGGTAGGATGGACATTTTAATGTTCCTCTGTTCTTCCAATCTATAAACATGAAGTATCTTTTCATTTATTTGTCTTTTTCCATTTCTTTCATCAATATGTTACAGTTTTTAGTGTATAGGTCTTCACTTCCTTTGTTAAATTTATTCCTACGTTTTTTGTTTATTTACTTTTTGCAGTTATTATAAATAAAATTGTTTTCTTGATTTCATTTTTGGATAGTTTACTGTTAGTGTGTAGAAATACTACTGATTTTTGTCTGTTGATTTTACATCCTGCAACTTTACTAAACCAACTTATTAGTTCTAACAATTGTGTGCGTGTGTGTGTGTGTGTATGTAGTTTAGAGTTTTCAATACGTAAGGTCATGTTGCCTGTAAACAGGGACAATTTAACTTCTTTCTTTCCAAACTGGATGCCTTTTATTTCTTCTTCTTTTTTTTTTAGACTTCCGCCTCTTCCACTACTTCTCCTCCTCCGCCTCCTCCTCCCCCTCCTCCTCCTCCTCCACCTTCTTCCTCTTCCTCTTCCTCTTCTTTTTTTCTTGAGACAAGGTCTTGTTCTGTTGCCCAGGCTGGAGTACAGTGGCATGAAATGGGCTCACTGCAACCTCTGCCTCCTAGGTTCAAATGGTTCTCATGCCCTAATAGCTGGGATTACAGACACACTCCACCATGCCTGGCTAATTGTTTTGTATTTTTAGTAGAGATGGGGTTTCACCATGTTGGCCAGCCTGGTCTCGAACTCCTAACCTCAAGTGATCCACACACCTCAGCCTCTCAATGTGCTGGGATTACAGGCATGAGACACCTCAACTTGCATAGATGCCTTTTATTTCTTTCTTTTGCCTAATTGTTCTGACTGGGACTTCCAGTACTGTGTTGAAGAGAAGTGGAGAGAGTAGACATCCTTGTCATATTTCTGATCTTATTGAACATTTTTTGACTTTTTCCGATTGAGTATAATTTTAGCTTTGTATTTTTTACACGTGACCTTTACTGTGTTGAGGTACTTTCCTTCTGTACCTAATTTGTTAGGAGTTTTTATCATGAAAGGATGTTAAATTTCATACAGCAGGAATCATTTATTATTATTTATTTATTTTATTGAATTAGTATTTTTTTACATCAATTGAGATGGTCATATGGTTTTGGTCCAACAGGAATAATTTAAATTAAATTTTGTGATAGCAAACAACTTTAAAGATCATGAAGCAAGTCTTGCTCTCTGGGCCTTGGTTTACTCATTGACAAAATGAGAATGTTGGACCAGAGATTCTGAAATGCTTCAAATTTCTGTCAATTTGGTCATGCTCTCCAAATACAATATCCCAAATCTAAGTACCTCCAAAAGTAATCCTGAACACCTTTTATGGTTAGCATTTTTTTCCCTAGATACAACTTATCTATGATCATACCTATGCATTTAATTTATATTCTCTGGTACTAAAAGAACTCTGTTTTCTCACCACTTTGAGGCCCTGCAGATATTTCTCTCCTGTGAGCTCCCTTCTCGTTGCAAAATATCACCTAGTTTTTTCTATTTTATAATTTACAGGGTCTTTTCTATGTTGGACATGCCCTACTCTATCCTTACCATCTTCAACAGTGGGAAAATGAATGAATTCTGAGACTTCAGTGGAATGAACCTGCTACATCTAAAGCCCAGGTTTCATGTTCCAATGAATGAGGACAGGTCAGGAATATCAGCTGAGATTTCATCCAGGACTAGGAGTAATTTGAATTTTAGGATTTGTTTGGCATAAAAGTAGGATTAAAAGTTCTAAGAGAGAAGAAGCAGTTATAAGAGGTGGAAGGAGATTTGGGACCGCTTTCCTCATGGGATCTTTACAGATAAGTCCTGTCATTTGTTGGTTAATTTTCTGTTACTGTTGTAAAAAAAGTTATTACCCTATTAGTGGCTTTAAATAAACACAAATTTATTATCTCAGAGTCCTGTAGATTATAAGTTTTGTTTGGCTTGGATGGATCTCACACAAAGTCCGGTAGACTCTGAGTAAGGTCTCACAATATCAAGATTTAGGTGTCATCACGACTGTGTTTCTTATTGAGTTTCTTGGGTGAGAATCAACTTCCAGGCTCATTCAGATTGCAGGATATATCCAATTCCGTGTGATTCTAAGACTGGAGTTTCTATTTCTTTGCTGGTTATTAGCCTGGGAGAGTGGCAGGAGATGAGATTGGTAATGGAGGTTACGGCCAGTTTGAGTTTAGCTGGTATTTGGATTCTGTTGTAAGGTCAATGAAAAACAATTAGAGTGCTTATGCAAAGGAGATACATGATTTGATTTGTGTTGATAGACATTACTTGATAATTCTTGTGGAGAATTAATTCTAGTAATACAAAAGTGGAAACAGGAAAACAAAATAGAAATCTATTGAAGCACATCAGGCCAAAGATCACAGTGTCCTGACCAGGGGCATAATAATAGAGTCTAAGATCTAGACCCTTAAGCAGTGCAGCTTCAAGCCTTCTGACTTAATTGGAGAACCTCAGGATCAACTCATACAGTCTTTGAAATTAGATGAAGTCTTAAAGAACATTTCACAAAAGCGCTGCATTTCAAAAAAATAAGACAAAAATCCAGCCTGAAATAACTTGTCCACGCTCACAAAGTAAGTTGATGACAGAGCTGTGATTAGAACTGTGCCTCTTGACACCCGGTACAGTGCTTCTTTTACTGCATTCATATGCTTATAGTTGGTCCTTATCAAGCATTTCACAAGCAAAATACTGCTCACAAAATGCAGAGACCATTTTGACTAAGAAAAGAAGGAAGATATGTTGTTCTTGATGTTGGGGGTTATCTTAGGTAAAATAAGAGCATGGATCAAAGGAAAAGGGGACCTGTTTGCAGGTATCTGAGAGATGAGGCAAAAGGGAAAAGCTTCTTAGAAATAAGAGCATGACTGATTTTCTCTGATGCCACCAGGATGGCCTGGCAAGGCTGGGCCTGGTCTCCCACCAGGTAAAAGTGATGGGTTCCAGGAAAGTCAAAGCTTTTCATGTATTCTTGGCAAAATCACAAGTTAGGATGAGGGCATGAACACACTGTTACCTTACACTCTGCTAATTTAGCATCTACTACAGTTAAGAAAGGGTATATGTGATGCTCATGTATAATAGAAGCCAAAATAAGTAATAAGATCTGCCTTTAGTGGTAACAATGTATTATAACATGATTCAATCTTCTCTGACTTCACTCTTCATCATCTCCTCTATTATTCATATTGATTTAATCTTATGGTATCTGTGTAATGCATATAAGTCACATCTAAGTGTATGTGTGTCCATGATATACTTGTGTACAGTCATTCCTCATTATCCTTGGAGGATTGTTTTCAGCACTTCCCACAGATACCAAAATTTTAAGATACTCAAGTGCCTTATATAAAATGGAGTCGCACTCTCATATAACCTAAGTACATCCTCCTGTATACTTTAAATAATCTCTAAATTACTTATAATAACTAATGAAATGTAAATGCTATGTAAATGATTTTCTCATTTGTGTTTTAAAAATTGTTCCATTTTTCTTAAGCAAAAAGAACAAAGGTGGAGGCATCACATATCTGACTATAAACTATGCTATAAGGCTACAGTAACCAAAACAGCATGGTAGTGATACAAAAATAAACATATACACCAACTGAACAGAATAGAGAAATCAGAAATGAAGCCACACACCTACAGCCATCTGATCTTTGACAAAATTGATGAAAACAAGCAATGGGGAAAGGACTCCCTATTCAATAAATAGTGCTGAAACAGCTGGTTAGCCACAGGCAGAAGAATGAAATTGGGCCCCTACCTTTCACCATAAGAAAAAATAAATACTAACTCAAGATGAATGAAATATTTAAATGTGAGACCTTGAACTGTAAGAATCCTGGAAGAAAACTTAGGAAACACCATTCTGGACATTGGCCTTGAGAAAGGATTTATGACTAAGTCCCCAAAAGCAATTTAAAAAAAGGAAAAAAAAAACAAAAAATTGACAAGTGGGACCTAATTAAAGAGCTTCTGCATAGCAAAAGAAACTATCAACACTATCAATAGAGTAAAAGGAAAACCTACAGAATGATAGAAAATATTTACAAATTAAGCATCTGACAAAGGTTCAATATCCAGAATCTATGAGAAATTTAAACAATTCAACAAGCAAAAATAAATAACCCATTAAAAATAGGTGAAAGACATGAACAGATACTTTTGAAAACAAGACTTATAAGTGTGTAATAAACATATGGAAAAGTGCTACATATCACAATTCATCAGAGAACTGCAAATTAAAACCACAATGCAATTCTATTCAGAATGGCTATTATTGAAAAGCCAAAGAACAATAGATGCTGGTGAGGCTGCAGAGAAAAGGGAAGACTGACATACTGTTGGTGGGAATGTAAATTAGCTCAGCAAGTGTGGAAAGCAATTTGGGAATTTCTCAAAGAACTTAAAACAAACTACCATTGAATCCAGCAAACCCATCACTGGGTGTGTGTGTGTGTATATATATATATATACACACACACACATATATATCATATGATATATCATATATATCATAATTATATGATATATATGATATATCTATCATATCATATGATATATATGATATATCATATATATATATCATAATTCTACCAAAAAGACACATGAATTTATATGTTTATTGCAGCATGTGTCATAATGGCAAAGACATGGAATCAACCTAGGTGCTCATCAATGGTCACTTGGAGAAATAAAATATGGTACATATACACCATGGAATACTACTTAGCCATAAAAATGAATGAAATCATGTCCTTTGCAGCAACATGAATAGAGCTGAAGGCCATTATCGTAAGTGAATTAATGCAGGAGCAGAAAACCACATACAGAAGATTCTCACTTATAACTGGATGCTAAATATTGGGCATTCATGGATATAAAGATGGCAAAAATAGACACTGGAGACTACTAGATAGAGGAGGGAAGGAAGAGGGCAAGATGTGAAAAACTGCTAGGTACTATGCTTACTGTCTGGATGATGGTATTATTCATGTCCCAAACCTCAACATCATGTTACCCATGTAACTAACCTGTACCTATACCTTCTTAGTGTAAAATAACCGTTGAAATTATATATATTTTAAAAGCCTATAAAATAAAATAAAAATGAAGAGACCAGTGTTAGGAGAATAAAATATAAATTATTGTACTTTTTTATTGTTTTGTTTTCCAATATTTTCAACCCATGGTTGGTTGAGTCTGCATATGCAGAACCCTTGTATAAAAAGGGCAGACTGTATATAAATTATGTTTATATGAATTTCTTTTTTCTGTTGTGAGATCCTTGCTTAGTGTGAAGATAATTTAGTCTTATTTATGTCTACCTAATAAAATGAAAGATTTAGCAGATCCATAGACATCTATTTGCATGTATTAACTTATATGAGACGCTTGTGTTTACTTTTTTCTCTTACTGAAGGAGAAGAGAATATGCTGATATCTTAGTGAATGCAGAGGTGGGGACTGGGAGAAGTGTTGGGGATTAAGAACAGGAGAATATAGTGGACAATAGATCACGTGCGTCTGCTTTTTGACAGCACCATAGCTGAATTTTTAAGCAGATTTGTAGGGGGAAAGCTGGAAAGGAAAGGGGTGATACAGGAGAATGGAAACAGGAGGATCACTCTCTGGAGAGAAATGTTGGTAGCAGGAGCTAAATAATCTGTTTCAATGAGATAATTTGTGATACAACTCATAATATATCAGTTAACTACAGCTGTATAATAAATTACACTAAAAAATAGTGGTGTTTTTAACGGAGATAGATAGTAGGAGTAGAAGGATGGTTATGAGAGGCTGGGAAGGGTATTAGGGGGGTTGCGGGTGGTGGGAATGGTTAATGGACACAAAAAAATGGTTAAAATAAATGAATAAGACCTAGCATTCAATAGCCCAACAGGTGACTATTGTCAATAATAGTTTAGTTGTATATTTTTAAATAACTAAAAGAGTATAATTTTAAATAACTAAAATAGTATAATTGGATTGTAACACAAAGGATAAATGCTTGAAGGGATGTATACCCCTTCTATGATATGATTATCACACATTAAATGCCTGTATCAAAACACCTCATGTACTCCATAAATATATATGCCTACTATGTACCCACAAAAATTAAAAATATATATATTTAAAAATATAGTGGTTTGAAAAATTTTAAGTTATTTTTCACAAGTCTATGACTTGAATGGGCAGTTCTGCTAAATCAGGCTGGTTTTGGTTGGGCAGTTATTCCGGTCTTTCTGGGACTCAGGTGATCAGCTGAGTATTGGCAAATCTAAAATTGCCTTGGCTGGGACAACTACATCTGTTTCACATCTCATCCTCTAGCAGTCCTGTCTAGGCGTGTTTTTGAAAGTCCTTTTTCAAGCCTCTGCTTACATCAAGTTTGTTATTACCTCATTGGATAAATCACATGGGCCAAACTCAGATTCAGGGAGTTTACTATCAATGGATATGGATTTAGAGAGGAGTGAGAAATTTTGCAATCAATCTACTACATATAAGCACATTTTCTTCAGGCCATGTCATAAAGATCATGCGGAGTTGAGGAGTGGAGCATTCTCCTCCTTTAGGCCTGGAAAGTAACTTGGGTCTGATGCAATGTGTACTGTAGAAAATACAGCAGGGGTTGGCAACTCTAGGAGCTCTCGACTCACTGTTGAGGTGGGAGTGGGAGCATGTGATGAGTGAGTTACTCCATGAACAAATTCTTTTTGACAAATTGCTTTGGACACGTAGTTGTAATGATAAACAAATCTTTGGAGGTATATTTTGGGGTACCTTGGCATGAATCTTCCTCAGCAGGAGCACAGAATTATCATTCAGCATCTTGAGTGCCATGTTAATGGTTACAACCACCCCAAGTGACTTTCTACAGGAGATGTCAACAAAGAGACCAAAATAGAAGAATAAGAGATAAGTTACTACTGAGTATATGTGGCTGGCAACAATAATTGGAAAGAGATTTTAGCTAGATGGTGCTAAGATCCTATAATCTTGCAGGTGGGAGCCCTTGAAATAACAAAATTTGGGTATTCATGCTATAGACACTTCAGGCTAGTATGAATGACATAGAGGACATGCCAGTTATATTTACATATTTATTTGTTGTTTCCTGCCATGAAAAATAGACTACAACCCAAATTTCTGCCCATTAGGAACATTGTTTCTCTCTTAAATTAGAAAGGTCTCATCAACTTTAAATAAAAAATACCTAATAGTTTTTTATTTACATATTTTTGAAAAAAAGGCACGGAAAAGTAGGAAAATAATGTGCACTGGCATCAGGCAGACCTGAATTACCATTTTAAAATTTTATCTCTTAATGACGTTTAAGATTGACAAATTGCCTAACCTTTCTGTATCTCTTTTCCTCCTCTATGAAATGGGATTGACCACATCTTTGTCACAAGGTTGGGAAACGGATTAACAATAAAACATGTAAAATACCTGACACATCAGAGGTGTTCTAATAAATGTAGTTGTTTCATCATTTATTGCATATCAACTGGAGTTCAGGCATGGTCCTGCATGTTAAAGATGGAAAAGAGCCAATAGTCCCAGCATCCTACCCAGAGATTCAATGATTAAACAAATGAGTAATATGTCTGTCTCCCCTTACAGAGCAATGGATTTCTTGAGATCACAATCAGTGATGAGTTCGTCATCGTAGACCCAGCATCTCGAGCATCTAGCAGAGGGCTTGATGAGGCAATGCTTTTGAAATGAATTTTATTATATATTAGAAGTCTGGTTTTTCTTATCATGATTAATATGAAGTCTCTCTTAGAATAGCTGTTTAGTACATTTTGAAAGTGAATGACTGAGTGATCAAGAGAGAGAATGTAATAAGGAAATGAGAGAGGAAGGAAGGAAGGAAAGAAGGAAGGAAATGATAAAGAAAAGCCTCATCATTCAGTCTTTTCTAACAGAATCCTTGAATAATTGCTCTTGAGAAATATTGCTGCTCACCTCGGATGGAGCTACTTCTGCAGAAGTAAATGGACAGGCAACAAAACATAATTATGGCTTCAGGCAACCCAAGGCAGAATGGGAGCAGGGGAGTGGGGGAGACATCTAATACCCTAGTCCTCTATCTTCTTGGAATAAGATTGCCTTTTGTTAAATAAAAATTATTCCAATAGCTTTAGTGCTAGTAATAACTTTTGGTTACATGGGTGAATTATATAATGATGAAGTCTTGGATTTTAGTGTACTTGTCACCCGAAAAGTGTACATTGTACCCAATAGGTAATTTTTCATCTCTCACTCCCCTCCCATACTCCTCCCTTCTGAGTTTCAGTGTGTATCATACCACTCTGTACATCTTTGAGTACCCTTAGCTTAGCTCCCATTTATAAGTGATAACACATGGTATTTGGCTTTCCATTCCTGAGTTACCTCACTTAGGTAATGGCTTTCCTCAAAACTATACAAACGCATGAAAATTAAATACTCCTGAATGATTTTTGAGTCAATAATGAAGTCAAGATGGAAATTCAAAAAATTTTCAAAATGAATGATTATCAGTGGCACAGGTTATCAAAACCTCTGCGATACAGAAAAAGCAGCACTAAGTGGAAAGTTTATAACACTAAACACCTACATCAAAAAGACAAAAAGTCCTAGGGAAGCTCAGGGACTGAAATAAAAAGATAGAAAGGTCACAAACTGACAACCTAATGTTACACCTCAAGGAACTGGAGAAACAAGAACAAACCAAACCCAAAGCGAGCAGAGGAAGAGAAATAACAAAGATCAGAGCAGAACTAAACTAAATGGAAACCAAGAAAACAATACCAAGGAACAATGAAATTAAAAGTTGATTATTTGAAAAGATAAATGAAATTGATAGACCACTAGCTAGATTAACCAAGAAAAGAAAAGATTGAAATAAGCTTAATCGGGAATGAAAATGCAGACATTACAATTGATACCATAGAAATACAAAATATTATTTGAGACTAGTAAGAAAACTTCTATGCGCACAACTAGGAAAACTAAAGGATGCCGGGCTCAGTGGCTCATGTCTGTAATCCCAGCACACTGGGAAGCCGAGGCAGGTGGATCATGAGGTCAGGAGATCGAGACCATCCTGGCCAACATGGTGAAACACTGTCTCTACTAAAAATACAAAAATTAGCTGGGCATGGTCATGTGGTCCTGTAGTCTCAGCTACTCAGGAGGCTGAGTCAGGAGAATTGCTTGAACCAGGGAGTCGGAGGTTGCAGTGAGCCAAGATCGTGCCTCTGCACTCCATCCTGGGGACAGAGTGAGACTTCATTTCAAACAACAACAACAACAACAACAACAACAAAAACTAGAGGAAATAGATAAATTCCTGGAAACATACAACCCACTAAGCTTGAATCAGGGAGATATAGAAATCCTGAACAGTCCAGGTTTAGTCTTGGGAGGGTGTATGTGTACAGGAATTTATCCACTTCTTCTAGATTTTCTAGTTTATTTGCATAGAGGTGTTTATAGTATTCTCTGATGGTAGTTTGCATTCCTGTGGGATCAGTGGTGATATCCCTTTTATCATTTTTTTATTGTGTCTATTTGATTCTTCTTTTTCTTATCAGTCTGGCTATCTACTTTGTTAATCTTTTTGAAAAACCAGCTCCTGGATTCATTGATTTTTTGAAGGGTTTTTTCATGTCTCTATCTCCTTTAATTCTGCTCTGATCTTATTTATGTCTTGTCTTCTGCTAGTTTTTGAGTTTGTTTGCTCTTGCTTCTCTAGTTCTTGTAATTGTGATGTTAAGGTGTCGATTTTAGATCTTTCCCGCTTTCTCCTGTGGGCATTTAGTACTATAAATTTCCCTCTAAACACTGTTTCAGCTATGTCCCAGAGATTCTGGTACATTGTGTCTTTGTTCTTATTGGTTTCAAAGAACTTATTTATTTGTGCCTTAACTTTGTTATTTACCAAGTAGTCATTCATGAGCAGGTTGTTCAGTTTCCATGTAGTTGTGCAATTTTGAGTGAGTTTCTTAATCCTGAGTTCTAATTTGGTTGCACTGTGGTCTGAGAGACTATTTGTTATAATTTCGGTTCTTTTGCATTTGCTGAGAGGTGTTTTACTTCCAATTAGGTGGTCAGTTTTAGAATAAGTGTGATGTGGTGCTGAGAAGAATGTATATTCTGTTGATTTGGGGTGGAGAGTTCTGTAGATGTCTATTAGGTCTGCTTGGTCCAGAGCTGAGTTCAAGTCCTGAATATCCCTGCTAATTTTCTGTCTTGTTGATCTGTCTAATACTGACAGTGGGGTGTTAAAGTCTCCCACTATTACTGTGTGTGAGTCTAAGTCTCTTTGCATGTCTCTAAGAACTTTCTTTATGAATCTGGGTGCTCTTTCATTGGGTGCATATATATTTAGGATAGTTAGCTCTTCTTGTTGCATTGATCCCTTTATAATTATGTAATGCCCTTCTTTGTCTTTTTTGATCTTTTTTGGTTTAAAGTCTGTTTTGTCAGAGACTAGGATTGCCCTTAGTCATCCAGGACATCAAATCTTTCTGGCCTGTTTTTAATCTTTTCCCCAATATTCACATCTGAACTACTTTTTTGAGGTCAGCATCTTCCTGATACCAAAAACTGGCAGAGACACAACAAAAAAAAAGAAAATTTCAGGCCAATATCCCTGATGATCATTGATGCAAAAATCCTCAGTAAAATACTGGCAAACCGAATCCAGCAGCACATCAAAAAGCTTATCCACCATGATCAAGTCAGCTTCATTCCTGGGATGCAAAGCTGGTTCAACATACCCAAATCAATAAACGTAATCCAACACATAAACAGAACCAATGCCAAAAAAATGATTATCTCAATAGATGCAGAAAAGGCCTTCAATAGAATTCAACACCCCTTCATGCTAAAAGCTCTCAATAAAATAGGTATTGATGGAACATATCTCAAAATAATAAGAGCTATTTATGACAAACCCACAGCCAATATCATACCGCATGGGCAAAAGCTGGAAGCATTCCCTTTGAAAACTGGCACAGGACAAGGATGCCCTCTCTCAACACTCCTATTGGACATAACATTGGAAGTTCTGGCCAGGGCAATCAGACAAAACAAAGAAATAGAGTATTCAAACAGGAAGAGAGGAAGTCAAATTGTCTCTGTTTGCAGATGACATGATTGTATATTTAGAAAATCCCATTGTCTCAGCCCCAAATCTCCTTAAGCTGATAAGCAACTTTAGCAAAGTCTCAGGATACAAACTCAATGTGCATAAATCACAAGCATTCCTATACACCAATAATAAACAAAGAGCCAAATCATGAGTAAACTCCCACTCACAATTGCTACAAAGAGAATAAAATACCTAGGAATACAACTTACAAGGGATGTGAAGAACCTCTTCATGGAGAACTACAAACCACTGCTCAAGGAAATAAGAGAGGATACAAACAAATGGAAAAACATTCCATGCTCATGGATAGGAAGAATCAATATCATGAAAATGGCCATACTGCCCAAAGAAATTTATAGATTCAATGCTATCCCCATCAAGCTACCATTGATTTTCTTCACAGAATTAGAAAAAAATCTACTTTAAATTTCATATGGAACCAAAAAAGGCCCCATATAGCCAACACAATCCTAAGCAAATGAACAAAGCTGGAGGCATCATGCTACCTAACTTCAAATTATACTACAAGGCTGCAGTAACCAAAACAGCATGATACTGGTACCAAAACAGATATATAGACCAATGGAACAGAACAAAGGCCTCAGAAATAATGCCACACCACATATACACCATGGAATACTATGCAGCCATAAAAAAGGA
This sequence comes from Hylobates moloch, assembly GCF_009828535.3. Lineage (NCBI taxonomy): Eukaryota > Metazoa > Chordata > Mammalia > Primates > Hylobatidae > Hylobates > Hylobates moloch. The sequence continues at coordinate 88,226,262 of NW_026652285.1, read as the reverse complement.
TGAGTTCATGTCCTTCACAGTGTCATGGATGAAGCTGGAAATCATCATTCTCAGCAAACTATTACAAGAACAGAAAACCAAACACCGCATGTTCTCATTCGTAAGTGGGAGTTGACTAATGAGAACACATGGACACAGGGAGGGGAACATCATACACCAGGGCCTGTCTGGGAAAGTGGGGCTAGGGGAGGGATAGCATTAGGAGAAATACCTAGTGCAGGTGACAGGTTGATGAGTGCAGCAAACCACCATGGCATGTGTATACCTATGTAACAAAGCTGCACATTCTGCATGTGTACCCCAGAACTTACAGTAAAAAAAAAAAAAAGAAGAAGAAAAGAAAAGAAATAACGCCACACATCTACAACCATCCAATCTTTGACAAATGTGACAAAAACAAGCAATGGGGAAAGGATTCCCTATGTAATAAATGGTGTTGGGAAAACTGGCTAGCCATATGCAGAAAACTGAAACTGGACCCCTTCCTTACACTTTATACAAAAATTAACTCAAGATGGATTAAAGACTTAAAAATAAAACCTAAAACCATAAAAACTCTAGAAGAAAACCTAGGCAATACCATTCAGGACATAGGCATGAGCAAAGACTTCATGACTAAAACACCAAAAGCAATGGCAACAAAAGCCAAAATTGACAAATGGGATCTAATTAAACTAAAGAGCTTCTGCACAGCAAAAGAAAATATCATCAGAGTGAACAGGCAACTTACAGAATGGGGGAAAAATTTTGCAATCTACCCATCTGACAAAGGGCTGATAATCAGAATCTACAAGGAACTTAAACAAATTTACAAGAAAAAAACAATCTATCTCATCAAAAAGTGGGCTAAGGATATGAACAGACACTTCTCAGAAGAAGACAGTTATGTGGCCAACAAACATATGAAAAAAAGCTCATCATCATTGGTCATTAGAGAAATGCAAATCAAAACCACAATGAGATACCATCTCACGCCATTTAGAATGGCAATCATTGGCCGGGCGCAGTGGCTCACGTTTGTAATCCCAGCACTTTGGGAGGCTGAGGTGGGCGGATCACGAGGTCAGGAGATTGAGACCACGGTGAAACCCCGTCTCTACTAAAAATACAAAAAAATTAGCCGGGCGTGGTGGCGGGTGCCTGTAGTCCCAGCTACTCGGAGAGGCTGAGGCAGGAGAATAGCGTGAACCCGGGAGGCAGAGCTTGCAGTGAGCCGAGATTGCGCCACTGCACTCCAGCCTGGGCGACAGAGCGAGACTCTGTCTCAAAAAAAAAAAAAAAAAAAAAAGAATGGCAATCATTAAAAAGTCAGGAAAGAACAGATGCTGGAGAGGATGTGGAGAAATAGGAATGCTTTTACACTGTTGGTGGGAGTGCAAATTAGTTCAACCATTGTGGAAGACAGTGTAGCAATTCCTAAGGGATCTAGAACCAGAAATACCATCTGACCCAGCAATCCCATTACTGGGTATATACCCCAAGGATTAGAAATCATTCTACTATAAAGATGCATACACATGTATGCTTATTGCAGCACTGTTCACAATAGCAAAGAATTGGAAACAACCCAAATGCCCATCAATGATAAACTGGATAAGGAAAATGTGGCACATGTACACCATGGAATACTATGCAGCCATGAAAAAGGATGAGTTCATGTCCTTTGCAGGGACATGAATGAAGCTGGAAATCATTCTCAGCAAACTTACACAGGAACAAAAAATCAAACACCACATGTTCTCACTCATAAGTGGGAGTTGAACAATGAGAACACATGGACACAGGGAGGGGAACATCACCCACCAGGGCCTGTCTGCAGTGGGGGGCTAGGAGAGGGACAGCGTTAGGAGAAATACCTAATGTAGATGACGGGTTGATGGGTGCAGCAAACCACCATGGCACGTGTATACCTATGTAACCAACCTGCATGTTCCGCACATGTATCCCGGAACTTATAGTATAATATAATAATAATAATAATAAAATAAACTCCAAAGCTGACAAAAAAGAAATCCTGAACAGTCCACTAACAAGCAGTGAGATTGAATCAATAATAAAAATGAATCCTCCAACAAATAAGAGCCCAGGAACAGACAGATTTACAGCTGAATTCTACCAGACATTCAAAGAAAAATAAATACCAATCCTACTAAAACTATTCCAAAAGAGGGAGAAGGAGAGAATCCTTCCTAACTCATTCTATGAAGCCAGTATCACCCTGGTACCAAAGCCAGGAAAGGACATAACAAAAAAAGAAAATGAAACACTAATCTACTTGATAAACATGCACACACAAATCCTCAACAAAATACTAGCAAACCAAATCCAATAGCACATTTGAAAGAAAATACACCATGATTGAGTGGATTTCATCCCAGGGATGCAGGGATGGTTCAACATATTCAAGTTAATAAATGTGACTTACCACATAAGCAATTAAAAAAAACCCATATGATAATCTCAACAGATGCAGAAAAAAATTCAATAAAATCTAGCATGCTTCATAATAAAAATCTGAACAAACTAGGCATAGAATGAAACATATCTCAAAATGATATAAAACAGATATCACAAACCCATAGCCAATATCATACTGCACAGGGAAAAGTTGAAAGCATTCTCCACAAGAAGTGGAAAAAGACAAGGATGCCCACTTTCACCACTTCTATTCAACATAGTACTGGAAGTCCTAGCCAGAACAATCAGGCAGAAGAAAGAAATAAAGGGCATCCAAATTGGGAAAAAAAGAGGCAGTCAAACTATCCCTGTTTGCTGTCGATACCATATTGTACCTAGAAAACCCTAAAGTCTCTTCCAAAATACTGCAAGAATTGATAAATTAACTCAGTAAAGTCTCGCGTTACAAAACCGGTGTACACAAATCAGTAGCCCTGCTATACACCAACAACAACCAAGCTGAGAATCAAATCAAGAACTTAATCTCATGTATAATAGCCCTTTCCTTTTCTATTTTTTAACCTTCTGAATGACAGGGAGTACTCCCTCCCCCAATGCTCATGTGTGCTCATCTCATATACCAGACTCTCCCCTAGTCATTTTCTCTCAACAGCAAACACAAGGGTAATTTATCTTCCCCTGTCTGAAGTCCTCCAGAGAGTTCCATCACCCATTCTCCTCACCCCCTGCTACATCCTAACCTCTCACCACCCAACCATTGCTCTCCCTCAGCCCTTGCCCCAACCCCTCAGTTGTCAGACTATGCAGAAATTAATTGATTCAGAGGGGCTATAGTAGATTAAAACATTCCAGTTATACTGCCTCAGTTTTCGAGAAAAACAGGGAGTCTTTAAAAAAATAAAAGAGAGGGAACTAGCATCGAGTGAAGTGGGGTTGGGGAAGAAAAATTAGAGGAAAAGGGGATGATCTGAAAAATTGGATATAGGGTTAATGTATTAGAAATTTGACCTGCATTCTTCTTGGGACAATGTTGCTGCATGAAATAAATACCATCTTGAACTTTCAAAATGATTGCCATATGTTTTGGGGTTGGAAGGTTGCCTATCCCTTCTCTACACTTCTAGCTTCCCTCCTACCCCTACTCTTGTTGATTCACTTAAGGCTTGATTAAGCTTGGTGAAATCCATATCTTTGCCATCACTTTGCTATAGGCTATAGATAAACTGGAGAGGGAAGCCTTGTTGCTGGCCACTGGAGAAGCGGGATTTTCTTCTTGTTGGGTGCCAAAAGGCAAAGAGATTCAAACACTTGCAGCAGTTCTTGCCTGATTGAGGGAGAACACTGGGAAACCACATCAAAGTCCCAAAGCTGCCTCGAAAGAGTAAGGAGAAAAAAATCTCTGGATTGACGACTGGAAGTTGCAGGGAGGCATATTTTAGCAAAATAGGGGTAAAAACAGAAATATTCATAGGAATTAGAAATATCCTAAAATAAAGGAGACTTCCCCAGAAGGTAGAAACTTTCTTTAACTGGGTATGTTTAAGCACACATGTCAAGATACTGTTGAAAGACATTATGAATTGGATGAAGGCTTTACATAAATCTATGGTTTACAAGATTTTATGGCTATGAAAAATTTTCTCTTTGTTTATGTCTGATCAAACTATAGAGGAACCCCGTGTGTACATATAAGGATAAAAGCAGTGATATACATTTTTGGGGAAATTATTTAATATTTTTAGTGTCTTGATTAATATAAAATAAGAGATCTAGAGTCACAGTATCATGACACGGTATTGATAAAGTCCTGAGTGACATAGATTTGTGACTGGATATAACAACATAAAAAAAACTTGCCTGAGAGACTTTGGATACTTTCAAATTAACAGAGATAATTGGAGAAATGGTGAAAAGAGTTGTGCACCAAAAGCCATGAACTTGGCAATCCAAGTTAGCCCACTTGAAATGTCTTGATATTTTATGTACAACTAATTTATTTCTTATATTGCACAATTTAAACATGTGCAGGGTCTCTGAAACATTAGGGGTCCATGGCACATCATTTTCAAACAACTACTCTAGAGATCCATAAGCTCCCATTTATTTCTGATGTTGTACAGTTTTAAGTATCTTGAGTACAGTGAAGATTGAGGGATTTCTTATCCATGCAATAGGCTGCATGAATCCTGTATTTATTTAGGAATGTGGGTTGTGCTCATGGAATTAATTAGTAAATTATTGACTCTGTACTGCATGTGGAAGGAGATAACCTTTCAGCAAACTGAGGCTGAAAAGCAACTCAGTCTAACATAACTGATCAAGGTACATGTTGTTAACAATCGCTATAAGGGATACAGAATAATCTTAAATATGTGTCTTAGTTCAAGATTCCCTGGAGCATATCTTGAGGTAAGAGTTCTAGTGTAGGTAGTTTTTATTGGGAGATAATACAAGAAAACAGCAGTAATGAATTGGAGAAGTATGACAAGGAAAGAAAGGAAACCAATAAAACAAGTTATTAAGTAAATCACTGGTATAGGCATCTAGAGCTCTCATCCTACTGCGGAAGTCTGGGAGCCAGTGTTAAATATGCACTTAAAGTGATCCTACGGGACCCATCATACCCACATTGGGAGGGCTACTTAAAAATAAGAGTAAAAAACATAAAATGACAAGTGTTGGCAAGAAGGTGGCAAAATCAGAACCCTTGTGCACTGTTAGTTGTAACGTAAACATGGTGCAGCTTCCATATAAAGCAGTATGGCTGTTGCTCAGACAATTAAAAACAAAATCACCATATGATCCAGTAATTCTACTTCTAGGCATATACCCCAAAATAATTGAAACAAGGAACTAAAAAAATAATTGTACACTTAATGTTCAGGGTGGCATTATTTACCATAGTCAAAAGGTGGAAGCAACTCATGTGTTCAGTAGCAGATGATTGTATAAACAAAATGGTATATACATAAGACGGAATATTATTCAGCTTTAAAAACAGGAAATTCTGACGCATGCTACCATATGGATGAACCTTGAGGACATTAGGCTAAGTGAAATAAGCCAGTTACAGGAAGACAAACACTGCATGGTTTCACTTACAGGAGGTACCTAGAGTAGTCAAAATTGCGGACAAAAATTAGAATGGTGATTGCCAAGGGCTGGCAGGAGTGGGAAACGGGCAGTTAGTGTTTAATGTACATAGAGTTTAGTTTCAGTTTTGTAAGATGAAAAAGTTCTGGAGTGTGGTTGCGCAACAATGAATATACTAAACACTACTGAACTGTACACTTAAAAATGGTTAAGAGCGTAAATTTTATATTATGTGTATTTTACCACATTAAAAAAAAAAAAAACACCTATGGGAGGAGCAAGGAAGCTGGGTTATTAACACACCAACATCTGTCACTGGTTGAGGGATGCACCCAAAATGTTGATTCTCCCACTTTACTTCTGGTCTGTCTCAGACACAAGTCAAGTGGGCTTTTTGGCCTGAGGAAGCCCACACACAAAGAATTGAGAGAGGGGAAGTCCTGGGAGTTGGAAAATCAGGCTAGTGTGTATGGAAATGGTAAAAATAAAATAAGAAGCACCACATCAGAGAGAAAAAAAACTGGTGTGAAAATCATAGTGGAAAGACCTTGGGCTTTGTGTTCAGACCCAGTTACAGTCTAAAATCTAGAATCATTAAAACTAACTATGCAACCTTGGGACATTTTTCTTTTCACTTCTCTCCACCTTGAAGCCTGCATCTGTAAAATTGGGATGATAGTACCTACAGTAGGCAATTGTCACTTTGGTTTGCCATGCATATGGACTTGTTCCCCATTTGGGAGGCTTCATCGTGTGTCTGGGAGGAAAGCAGAAAAGTCAATATGAGATTTGCATCTTTTCATGTGTCCTGGAAAGAATGGTATAACTCCGAAGTGGCTCATTGGATGCCCCTGCCTTGGACTTTCTAGGTCAAGTGAATGGGTCAGATAAAGATGGAATGAGGGAGAGGGGATTCTCAGTTGGAGCGGAGGTGTCTCAGTGTCAGCATTCATAGTGGGGAGGCCTACAGATGCCTCTTTTTCCTCTGCCCAACAACAACCTGTTGTTTAAGAGAGGCAGAGGTGAATTCTGTTATTGCTGATACAAGTCCCACCTCCTAGGGGTGTTTGGAGATTAAGTGAAATTAGATATGTAGGGCATTTTGCACAGCTTCTGGCAGGGAATGGTATGGAGCCTTTCCTTCCTTGACAACACAGAAACTTTGTAACAGGACTGCGTACTCTCTTATGAATGCAGGCTTCTGGCTTTTCCCCTTTCTTGTCTATCCATCATGCTCACTCCCCCATGTAAACTTCATGCATTCTTCCAGGAAAAACAAAAAGGTAAGCATTCATAGAAATCTGTTCCATGACAATTCTATCCAGAAGAAGGCACAGAATGACGGATGTTTAAAGTTTGGTTGCAGTTCATTGACATCATCTATCATAGTGTTTTTTTGGCTTTTTTTTCTATTTCTTATTGTTGACACTTTCCTCCTGGTGAAATTATAGATAGAGCCCCAATACGTGAATTAAAAGTTAAGTTGTTTCTTTGTTTCCAATTTGCAATATATTCTTTTCCTTTGCCAAGAATGGCCTTCTGCTTTGAATTGCAATAATTTATGTTCTTATCCCACTTTCTTGGTTTTCTTTAACTGAGTAACCATCTTCCCATTCTCACCATTACACATACTGTTAAATTAGGCACATAAAGAACATTCAATGAACATTTATCAAAGGAAATAATCCACTACTGGTAGGGGGCAGTGTTTTCACCTTTAGCTTAATTACCTAGTGATTTTATGTTGTTGAAAGTGTCTACGACAGCAAAAGGAGAAAAGAACTGTTGAGATTATGAGGACACAGTAGCTCTTGGTCTCATAGGAGCAGATAAATAAGAAAAAATATCAGTAAGACTTGAATGATAATGAATAGGATATTCAAGTTAGTTTTGTTCTTTCATTTTAGGAATTGCAAAAATAGCATAGAGAGTTCCAAGGTACCATTTACCTAGTTTCGCTTGATAATAACATTTGATACATAATGATAGTACACAATGATAGTACATTTAACAATTAGAAAATTGATATTGGCAAAACACTCCTAAACTACTGACTTTATTAATATTTCACCAGTTTTTTCTATACACTTTTTTTTTGATGTATGGTTCTATGACATTTTAACACATATATACATTTGTACAGCCACTACTACAATCAGGATATAGAAATGTTCCAACACCCTCAAAAAACTCCCTGATGCTAACTTTTAGTAGCCACACCCTCCCCAAGCCTGACTCTGACAACCATTGACCTGATTAAGGGATGTTCTATCACTAGAATTTTTTCACTGCAAGAATTTTATATGAATGAAAGCATACAATATGTAATCTTTTAAGATTATAAAGACACAGCCTAATGTCTTTAATATTTGTCTAAGCTTTTGGTTGTATCAGTAGTTTGTTCCTTTTTAATGCTAAGTGGTATTATGTTGTATGGATATACTAGTTTGTTTATCCATGTAGTTGAAGGATATTTCAGTTATTTTCAATTTTTTGAACTTGCAAATAAAAGTATGTCTTTGTCAGTTTCAGGTTGCTATAACAAAGTACCAAAGACTAGGTGGCCTAAAAAACAAAAACAAAAAATGGTTTTCACAGTTTTGGACACTGAAGTTTCAAGTAACGGTGCCATCATGACTGGGTTCTAGTGAGGGTCCTCTTCCTAGTTGCAGATTTCCAACTTCTCTGTTTACCTTCACAAGGGAGAAACAGAAAGCTTTGGTGTCATAATTCCCTCATAAGGGCACTAATCCTATTCACAAGGATTCTACCGTCATGACTTAATTACCTCTCAAGGTCCCCACCAGCTAATACCATCACATTAGTGGTTAGGACTTCAGTAAATGAATTTTGGGGGGTGATAAGCATTCAGTCTATAACAGGGTGCTATAAACATTCACGTACAAGTTGTTGTGTTATATCATCATGGCATTTCTCTAGGACAAATGCCCAAAAGTGCTATTTTTGTGTCACATTGTAAGTATATTTTCAAGTTCATAAGAAAGTGCTAAGCTGTTTTCCAGTATGACTTAATATTTTACATTCTCTCCAGCAATATATGAGATAACGATTTGCTTTGCATCAGCACTTGCAATTGCTAGAAATTCTTCCGCCCATATCTTTGCCTTCTTTTAAATATTTTTTTCAGCTTTTAACTTAGATTTGGGGGTACATGTGCAGGTTTGTTACCTGGGTATATTGTGTGATGTTGAGGTTTGGGGTACAAATGATCCCATCACCCAAGTATTGAGCATAGTAACTAAAAGTTTGTTTTTCAACTCTTGCTCCCTTCTCTCCTTCCATCCTCTAGTGGTCCCCAGTGCCCGTTGCCATCTTTACATCCATGAGTACCCAATGTACAGTTCCCACTTATAAGTGGGAGAATATGTGGTATTTTGTTTTTCCGTTCTTACATTAATTCGCTTACAACAATGGCCTCCAGCTGTATCCATGTTGCTGCAAAGGACATGGTTTTTCTTCTTTTTATAGTTGCATAGTATTCCATGGTTTACATGTACCACATTTTCTTTATCTAGTCCTCCATTGGTGGACAGCTAGGATGATTCAATGTCTTTGCTATTGTTAATAGTGCTTATTGCCAGAAAATTTTTGTTTTAGCCATTTTATCAAGTGTGTACTGGTATCTTATTGTGGCTTTAATTTGCATTTTACTAATGGTAAATGAAGTTGAACATATTTTATGTATATATCGTCCCTCTATATACCTTGTATGATAAAGTGTCATTTTTTTTGTTTTTTGTTTGAGATGGAGTCTCGCTCTGTCACCCTGGCTGGAGTGCAGTGGCGCGATCTCAGCTCACTGCAAGCTCTGCCTTCTGGGTTCACGCCATTCTCCTGCCTCAGCCTCCCTAGTAGCTGGGACTACAGGCGCCCACCACCACGCCCAGCTAATTTTTTGTATTTTTAGTAGAGACGGGGTTTCACCATGTTAGCCATGATGGTCTCAATCTCCTGACCTCATGATCCACCTGCCTCGGCCTCCCAAAGTGCTGGGATTACAGGCGTGAACCACCACGCCCAGCCAAGTGCCATTTTTTTTTTAACAGGGTTGATTGTTTACTTACTGTTGAGCTCAGAGCATTCTTTACATGTTCTGGTTACAAATCTTTTACCAGACAAATGATTTGCTTATTTTCTCCTAGTCTGTGGTTGTGTTTTCATTCTCTTAACGATGACTTTAACAGAGCAAAACTTATTACTTTTTTAAGGTCAACTTTAACTTTTTTAATTTTATGGATTATGGTTTTGGTATCATTTCTAAGAATTCTTCACTTTACCTTAGGTCACAAGGAATGTCACCTATGTGTTCTTATAAATGTTCTTATAGTTGCAAAATTTATATTTAACTCCATAATCCATTCTGAGTAAATTTTTGTATCAGGTATAATATTTAGTTCAAAGTTCATTGTTTTTGGTCTATGGATGTCCAGTTGTTCCAAAACAATTTGTTGAAAAGTCTATCTTTTCTTTACTGAAACACTGTGAACTTTTATCTAAAATAAGTTGGGCATATTTGTGTGCGTCTATTTCTGGGTTCTCTGTTCTGTTCTCCTGATATATGCGTCTATCCCTTTATCAGTGCTACACTGTATAGTTTACTGTAATGATATAATAAGTTTTAAAATAAGGTAGCATAATTTATTCAATTATATTCTTTTTCCAAATTATTTTAGCTTTTCTAATACCTCAGCTTTCCATAAAAATTTTAGAATCAATTTGTCTATATACAAAAGTTCCTTCTGGGATTCAATAAGAAATTTATTAAACCAATAGGTCAAAATGGGGAAAACTGACTTTATTAGTCTGTTTTCACACTGCTCATAAAGACATATCCAAAACTGGGCAATTTATAAAAGAAAGAGTTTTATTGAACTTACAGTTCCAGGTGTCTTGGGAGGCCTCACAATCATGGCAGAAAGTGAAAGGTACATCTCACATGGTGGTAGACAAGAGAAGAGAGCTTGTGCAGGGAAACTCCCGTTTTTTAAAACCATCAGATCTTGTGAGACTTATTCACTATCACGGGAACAGCATGGGAAAAATCCACACTCATGATTCAATTATCTTCCACCATGTTCCTGCCACAACACGTGGGAATTATGGGAGTTCTAAGATGATATTTGGGTGGGGACACAGAGCCAAACCATATCACTGACATTTTACTTTGTTGAGATTTCCAATTCATGAACATAGTATGTCTCACTATTGAAGTATTTATTTTTTTCATAAATTTTGTGTAGTTTTCAGGTACTAATAAAGATCCTTTGCATGCTTTATTAGATTTTTTTTTTTTTTTTTTTGAGTAGGAGTCTTGCTCTGTTGCCAGGCTGGAGTGTAGTGGCATGATCTTGGCTCACTGCAACCTCTGACTCCCTGGTTCAAGCGATTCTCCTGCCTCAGCCTCCTGAGTAGCTGGGATTACAGCCATGTGCCAACACACCCAGCTAATTTTTGTATTTTTAGTAGAGACGGAGTTTCACCATGTTGGCCAGGATTGTCTCTATCTCCTGACCTCGTGATCTGCCCACCTCAGCCTCCCAGAGTGCTGAGATTACAGGTGTGAGCCACTGTGCTGGGCTGTTTTATTAGATTTATACCAGAGACTTAAACCTAAAACTTCAGGTTTTTTTTTTTTTTTTGAACTATAATAGGTAGAATTTTGTTTTAAACTTGAGTTTCTAATTGTTCATTTCTAGAAGATAGAAATATTATTGACTTTCTTTTCTTTTTACTTTGTATCCTATAATCTGGCTAAACTTACCTAACAGTCTGGGAGTACTTTTGTAGAGTCATTGGGGCTTCCCATCTAGACTATCTTTAAAATTCTTTTCTTAATGTCCCACTTAGTTAATTTCTTAGAGAAGTGAGAGTTAAGTAGGAACTGATGTCATCACTGTACATATTTTCTTTAAGAAATGAACAACTGAGATTCAGAGTCTTAGGACTGATATAGCAGAAGAAGACAATATCTAAGATTGGAAGAAACATCTAACTATTAGAATACTTTTTATTCATAGTGAATATGAGAAAAAGATGGATAAATTCAGTAATGCCTGGATTCATTAAAAAATGAATAGAAGCAATAAAGTAATCTTTCTAGCTCTTGTGAATTGCCTATTTGTTGGTTTCCGGATTGGGCCATATGAGATGAGCAACTACCACACTACACTTACATATTACGACCTAAAGCCATTGAGGCTTATTGCCCTTAGACAGAATACATTGTATGGCATTGAGTTGTGGTTAACTTTTGACTGTAACTTTACACTTAAAAAGTATGTCTTCTTAGTGTATTATAGAAATTCAGTACACAGCAAATGAGTTCAAAAAGACTTGATTTTAGTCCTTGATTAATGAATTTAAGTAAGTTACTTGATCCCTAAATCTTAGTTTCCTAAGCTGGAAACTTAGAATGGTACAATATGTTTTATTTTATATGTATATTTCATAGATGCTCATAATGTGATGAGATAGGCATCATTGTTTCAGTGTTACAACTTAGGACCCCCTGGCCTAGGGGGTTTACCTTACTCAAGACTATACTACTAATAAGCCCAGTGAGGATGTGTATCTAATGGCTGTTGGACTCTAAAGCCCATGCATTTAACTACTAAACTATAGAAAGTCCAAACTGGCAGAATAGAGAAGTTATTAAAGTACAGCAGGACCACAAAGGAGAGATAAGAGGGACCATGTACTACAAGGCCATATTCTAGCCTTGAAAGAAAGTAGAATTACTTGCCAGGAGTAGCTTATTGATTTTCTGCAATCATATTGTAAACATAATCATTAACAGTGGGACCATATGGAGACACCTTAATGCATTTAAAAAACAGGTATTGTCAATGTATTGTAATTTAATTTTAGTGGTCATAGACAGAACTGGGTTTTTAATTAGCAAGATAGTTTTCTCCAACTATTTACAGAAATTCCCACTGAAGAGAAATGATGAAAGACACATACAAGTATTCAGGGGAACTAGAAAAATGGAAATTTTATTTCCTATCTCAAAGAAGTAGACTTAGGGCTAAATTAAGAGAAATTTCAGCCACAGTTTTGTTTTTTTTCTTCTACCATATTGCAAAAATTAGTAGGAACAAAAAGGAAACATTGAGTGAATAATAGATGCTGCCAACAATCCTCTAAAGTAGACGTTCATTTTGTCTTGATGATAATGCTCAAAGAGCATTGAACTTATTTATGGTTGCACAGCCAGTAAACTAAAGCCTTGGTATCCAAGGCCAGTCTCCCTTGATTGCAAATATTTGCTCCAACCAATACGTCATGCTGCTTTTCAAAGAATAAAAAAAGCTTGTCCTGATTTTGATTCTGAGGAGTGTTTACCAGTATGTTAAAGGAACTATATAGTTTATAAATTGTGTGGCATTATTACCACTGACAAGTCCAATGAGTCATTAGCATCCTTAACTGGGTAGTGTAACTGTTTCTGCCATGGTTGTCTTGTTTGCCTTCCATCCAGTGTTTTGGATTAAATATTCATTCACCATTAAAATATTAATGCAACCCCACTGTTTCTGTAACAAATATTAATTTCTTATGGCATTTCCAGGCAATGCATAAGTTATACATTTTATATTCCACAGGAAACTGCTCATTCTCTGCTACTTTTGTTCCCAGTTCTGGTCACTCCTCTTGGGTGCAGGAGTCTGGAAAAGAGCAAGAGAGGGGAGGTGTTTGATTTGTATATCAAGCCCCTGACCAGTCATGGCTTTCCCACCATTTTGCTGCTGTGTTGTTTCTGGTCCAGGAAATCCTCCCACCAGCAATTCAGGAAGCCTGTGGGATAAAGCCAAGGAAGACCACTGTGATTAAAACCCACTCAGTAGGTTAAACTTTTAGAAATCACTGAGTGTTAGGATTTCAGGATGGATCGTTTCATCCTCTTTCATTATCCCAGCCTCACTCACTTTTCTTCTCTCCAGACAGGAATGCAGTTCTTTTTTTCAGCCTTGATGCTTTTCAGTTATTTCCTTATTAGAAGAACATCATATTCATGTTTTGGGGGAAGGGAAAGCTGACAATTCATAGTTAGAGGGGTTTCCTCTTATAGCCTCAGAAAATTGTCTTTGCAAAATCGATGCTCAGAATTATCCAGTGGTGCTTGTCAAAATGTAGATTCAAAATGCAGATTGGTCCATTGCAAAACTCACTAAATCAGAATCAGGATTTGGGGTGTATTTAAGACCTAGGAGATTACAACACATCCAAAATCTGAAATGCCTCAGGGTATGTATTGAATTAACTAGGCTTTGGTTCGGACAAATTTGGATTCAAATTTTAGCACCACTCCTTATTCACTGTGTGACTCTGGGAAAGTTAACTTTGTAGCTTCCCTATTGATAAATAGGAATAATAATAATACTTCAAAATATGATTGCTACAACTGGATGAGATGCTATATATGAAACATTTAACATAGTACATGATATGTAATAGATGTATAAGAATGGTATTTATTAATGGTATTGATAATATCAAATTCATAGGTAAATAACTTGGCAAATCCCAACCTCCACACAGGAAAATATCATCTAGCCCTGTGTAGCTCCTTCTCCATCAGTGGAGCAGTATCCCTGGGATGTGAGGAACTTACAAGAAGCAATAAGATAATTTCAAAGGGAGAAAAGATACATAGGCCAAATCACTAGAGTCCAAGGCAGCCTAATAGAAGAACCCCAATATGTTGTCTACAAGGCTTATGGTTTTCAGAATTAATTCATATTGTGGCAGCTAAAAGAGTTCCTTCTTGAGAGGCCTTGAAGGAGGCTGATTAATTGGGCAATTTCCCATGACTATTTCAGGTCTTTGAAAGTTGTTTCTTGCCCAGTACCCACCCTTGGCACATCTCAGAAGTGCAGCTCACTGGACTTTGCTGATCTGTCCCAGCACTACTGGGGTTCATCTAGGGGTTTTGAGGGAAAGTCTTGTAATTCTAGAATTTTAGGGCTTTGAGGTCAAATATAACTAGGCAGAAAACTTGATTCTATATTTTACCAGCTGGATATATGGGCAAGTCATTTAACCTTTCAAATTCTTAGTTTCTGAACTTTAAAAATAGTTCATGATATGAGAATTAAGAGAGAAGACGTATGAAAAATGCCAGGTCATACTAGTTATGCTCTCTTCTTACTTTGGCTTGTAATTCTTTTTCTTTGGTCTGTACTTTCAATATTTTTACCTTTCTTGCAAATTTTGCCAAATAATTACTATACTTCATCTTTTACTGTTTCCCTTCACCTCTCCTACCTTAATTTATCAACTTATCTGAGTATAGAGAGAACTCTTTAAGCCAGGAGACCACAAAGCTAAATATTACTTTTAGGTCAGAGCTGTACTGAACAAAACTTTGTAATCACCTGTATGTCTGCTTTATTCAATAGTTGCTACAATCAACACCCCCTCCCTTTCAAATGAATAGATATTAAGAGATTGAACTGCTTTTACGTTCACTCGGAGTTTCCAGTGTGCTGTGGCTGTAAAACCAAACTATTCCAAACTAGGACATGTTAATAGAAATGGAATGCTTAGAGCAAGAGAATCTGGTTTTATCCTGATTCAGGCTGGTCAACCCATGGTGAGAACAGAGTATCCAGTTCTGGGAATTATACTTTGCTACCAGTACAGACAAAGAGTAGTGTGTTAAAGAGGGAATCATGTTGACAGTAAAGTGATGACAAAAACAAGCCAGATAAGAACAAGCAAGAAATTTGAGCTATGAAGGGATAAGATGATGAGGAATGGACTAAGATGTGCTCATGGGTAACAAAAATCTGAAAAGTGGGATTCAGTGTATTCTATGAAACTGCAAATGAATAGAATTAGATCCAATGATTACATTTCACAAAGATGTGTAGGTTTGACTTTGTGAGAAACAACTTTCTTTTTTTTTTTATTATTTTATTTTATTTTTTTAATTATACTTTAGGTTTTAGGGTACATGTGCACAATGTGCAGGTTTGTTACATATGTATCCATGTGCCATGTTGATTTCCTGCACCCATTAGCTCATCATTTAGCATTAGGTATATCTCCTAATGCTGTCCCCCCCCCCCCCCCCCCCCCCCCCCCCACAACAGTACCCGGAATGTGATGTTCCCCTTCCTGTGTCCATGAGTTCTCATTGTTCAATTCCCACCTATGAGTGAGAACATGCGGTGTTTGGTTTTTTGTCCTTGCGATAGTTTACTGAGAAACAACTTTCTAACAACAAAGGAATCCTAAGATGGAATTCACTGGTCTATAAGGTAGTAAGCTCCCATTTCTGCAAATGTTGCTGGGAAGAATGTTATCCATGTCCATATTTTCTTGGAAATGACATTAAACAACTTAAAAAATTTCTGAGGTTCTATGGATGAATCATAGAGATACTGTACAAGCAGGAAAACATTTCTCAAACTGTGTTCCTCAGAACAGGCATGTTTTAATGTAAGGGTTTTACAATCAAGTAAGTTTGAAAAATGCTTATTTGGCTTGGTTAAACACCTTCCTAGAGCACTTATTTAGTTAATGAGTAGTGTGAATCTCCAAAATTGTACAGGCTATATAAAAAGTTTCCAAAAATTGTTTGGTCACAGAACCCTTTCATTTACTATGCAGTTTTTCCTAGCGGAACATCTCATAATACTAGTGTATGGTAAGCACTTGTGTACTCTTGCAGTGGTAGAGTAGGCTTTAGAGTCATAAAGAAACAGGCTTAAATCATGGCTCTTCCATTTACTAGCTATCTATTTTTGGACAAGTTACTTTTATTTCTCTGTTTCCTTTATCTCATGTGCAATACTTACAAGGTCTGAATGATGCATAGCATAATACTTCTACATTGTAAGATTATTACAAATGTTGACCATGACCATCATTATCATCATCATCATCATCATCATCATCAATATTCTGGACAAGATCTGATAGAGGCTCTGCTTCTACAGTAGTCTTTAGAGTCATTTGAGATTTAATGGAATAAAATGTTCATGGCATTAGTTTTTGGGAAGTGAACTTGGCAATATCAATTTAATTTTAAAATATGCATGTGCCCTGACTTCTCCAATCCTTTTCAAGAAAGCTACCTTTGAAAGTTATTTGCATAAACACACTAATGTGCAAGTACACTAGAAAATTGTATATAATATCAAAAGACTAAAAAACTTAATGTCTATCACTAAAGGCTTTTTACCAAAACAAAACAGCAACACAAAACAAGACTTTCCACTGTGGTATTCAATGTGGTCATTAAAAAGAATGATATAGATCTGTTGGTGTTGACATGAAAAAATTTAGTAAGTGATTGAGAACTGTAACATTTTGGAACTTGAAGGGTGCTCAGAGATAGAAGCCTAGCTCTCTTGTTTTACAGATGGGAAGATAACATCCATAATGGTAACTGATATCATGACATCAGAGATGTGATCTAGCTATAGAGTGGCCAGGAAACTCTGTCTGGTATATCTCCACTGCCCTGGTGTATAACAATAGGTCCAAAAGGAGAGAAGCCCTCAAGATTCTTACCACCTCATTTAGCCCTACCAACATCTGTGTAAATCAGCACACAGCAAATCAACAGCCGTATAAATCAGCACATAGAAAGGGGGAAGACAATTTTTCTCACAAGTCCAGGAGCCGCCACCTACTAGAAAGCACTCCTTATTTGTCTCTAGGCTGCCCAAAAGAATCAGACAGGAAGAATGCTGGCTCAGTGACCATCTGGTTTGGGAATGGGAACGGACGGCTCTCATGTTCTGAGAAGCCCATTAACGTTCACTGAATTATTCAGTTTCTTCCTTGCTCCTTCACAGAGTGATCTGTCTTTTATGGATCCATTCAGTGCTTTCCAACTTTCCACTCTTCAAGAAGGAAGTCATGCTTTGCAAACTTTCCTGTATAGCAGAGTGTGGAAGAAAATTCAATGCTCAGACAATCTTTGGTCCCATTTTATCCTATTCCAATACAGCCATTGATTTTGAAAGGTGGCTAGGCTGGGGTGGGAAAGCACTGTTGCTAGAGAATATGCATTCAAGTTCCAACTCTCCCATCATTAACACCACAAACTTGGACATGCTGCTTCACCTCCTGAGTCCAATTTCTCCTTCTCCAATTTTACAGATGAACTGTAATATTACTTTAACTAACATGGGTCTTTAGATAACTAAGTAGAAAGAAATATATGCAAACCTGCTTGTAAACAAAGAAGCACAAAACAAATTTTATATACACAGTACTTATTATTACAACATCGAGGTATTGGAATGAAATCTTTATCATTTGTCTAAATTTGTCTTTAACTTTAGTGAGTTCTGATACATCTAAATAAAATTTGAAAAGCAACAACACATGTAAAATTGACTTCAAAGAATTTTAGATTTGAACAGACTACTGCCCTTAGCATCATGGTCCCGGCAGCTGTATTTACTATCAGAAGTCGAGTTCTGTAGTGGTCTAGAGACAAGAACTCAGTATTGTATCTCTACTGATTTTTTTGGATATCAATGTTTTCCCAAGCTACTGTTCCCTCAATCTCCTGTTCACCTTTGCCTAAGGGAAAAAAAGACACTTAATGGAATGAATATGTCACTTATCACTTATGTTTCAAAATACCCCTCTGAGCTAGAGGGTCATCTGGGAATTTGGCATGTAAGACAAAAAAATGGTTTATATCTTTGGCAGACAAACATGGAATGAATAACAGGGACATAAATGTGATGAAGATTGAAGAGGGAACAGTTGAGCAATTGAGTAACATGACTCATTCTTACCTCATTCATATTTATTAACAATAATAATAGTCTGCAGAAGGGCTCCAATGTGTCATAGCTTTATTTGCATCATCTCATTTAATCTTCCTAATAAACCTATGGTGTGAAGGTTAATTCTTACTTCTAAAGAAGGAGGAAACTGAGGATCAAACATATTGTGCAATTTGCCCAAGAATTCAAGATGAGCAAGAGACAGAGGCTTAACCAGGATTGCCTAAATATGAAGAACTTTTGTATACAACACACAAGTGTTTCTCCTTGGATGGACAGACTTCACATGCCTTCCATGATGGAATTGTGCTTAGCATATAATCAATGTCCACTAGATGTCCTTTGTTTATGTTGAGTTAGCATTGCTGCATATTGGACAAAAAAAGCTGGAGAAAAGTAAGAAACTTCCAAATAAATCACATTGAACGATAAGAGGGTAGAACCATTGCTGGTCTATACATTATAAATCCCTAGTTTTCCTCTTGTCTTGAACATCAATATATTGTGTGACTTTGGGCAAGCACTAAACCTTTCAATGCCTCAGTTTTCCTGCCTGTAAACAGGGACTGTTGTACTTGCCTCACGTATCTATCTGGGTGGTTCCAGAAATCAAATGAGATGTCAGGACAAGCACTTGGCAATAGAAAGACATTGATGCTATCATTGTTCTTTATGACTAAGCATAGGGTTTATGGTATCTCTCTCTGAAAGATAACTGTGATAAACTCACATAAGCAAAGGGCTGGGAGGATTGTATGCAAAGACATGAATGGAGGGGAGTAGGAGGTGTGTGGGTGAGCAAGATGAGTAATATGGGTACTGTGAGGCATGAGAAGTATTACAAGAGTTCATGGGAGGCTGAATTCAATCCAGGATAACAAGTCTGTAGGGTGAACTGGAGGTGAGACAGGTGATACACAGAAGTGGATTTTGGAAGAAGTCAAAGACGGGATTGATTGACTCACTGATTCACTTCTGGCCCTGTCTCCTGGAACCACAAAGCAAGTGTTAACCCCATGGAATATCTTGAGGCAGAAAAAAAGTGCCTTTAGTAGATTTATACTGGGAACTTTTTAAGTATATGGGAATGGGAAGACAGTCAAGAGTAGTAATTACAAAGAGAATTGTCATAAGGACAAAGTGATGTATTAAAAAGTGATGAAAACAGAGCATTGAATATAGCTAGCACTTAATGAATGGTAGTGACGATAGTGATAATGTTCATTAGATGCTTAGGAAATATAAAAAATAGAAATGTATATAACGTAGCCCCTGACTTCAAGAAACTCACAATCAGCAAGACCATTCAGGAAAGACTTGAGAGAGGAAGAAACAAAATGGAACTCTGACAGATTGCTTACAAAATGGTTCTAATACCTCCACTTATTCCTGTATCCACATCTTTTGAAATGCTACTTAACAGCTTCCCCCATTAAGTGGAGTCTTTCTCTCTAACCCTCAAATCTGGGCTAGCCTTGGATTTTGCTTTGCCAGTAGAATGTGCCAGAAGTGACTATGCTAGTTTTGAATGTAGGTCCATGAGGTCTTACATACATTTGCTTTGTTTCCTAGATCCTTGCCAGCTGCCATGAAGACAAGCCCAGGCTAGCTAGATAACGTAAGACACATGGTTGGTCAAGTGACCCATCTCCCAAGTTGACAGCCAATTGCCAAGCAATGAATGAGGCCATCCTAGACTAGCCAGCCCCAATTGACCCACCAGAAGACTACAAACACATGTGTGAGAACAGCTGATGTCTTCACAGCCTGGACAGATAAGAGCTTCCCAGAAAACCTAAAGACTTATGGGCAGTAAGAAATTGTTTTGTTTTAAGCCACAAAGTGTTTGAGTGGTTTGGTATTTAGTCATAGATAACTGATACTGGAATTGTATTTGGTTCCTATATACCATCTTCTCCTATCGTCATCACAGCTGCTCTGTGAGATTTTGCATCATGGACCCCATTTTTCAGATGAGGAAAGACAGATTTAGTGAAGTGAAAAGTAATGTACCCAAGGTCAGGGGACTAGAAGTGGTACAGTCAGGGCTTTACTCAGTCTGCCTGTTCCAAATTCTATGTAGTTTATACTACGTCACACTACCTTGAGTAAGGTGAAAAAAATGACTTGTGGGTTGATCAGGGTGTTTGGCTTTGGGAAAAGGGTTGAATGTAGTGGAGACAGGAGAACAGGCCATCCACGGGTGGGGCTCCATGAAGGCTTGCACTAAAGTCTGAGCAAGAGAACACCAAGAGTGAAAGCAATAAAGGTCAAGCGGGATGATTCTTGTCTAACCTTCTTAAATCATTAAAGAAAGGAAAAGTTGATCACCAAGTAAAAACAGGTCAGGAAACAAGGAGGGATTTCAGGAAGAAAGAATGTCACAGGTGAGGGCTGGAAACATGGTGAATCAACATTCCCATCCAAAAAAGGTGTGACCTTAAGTGGGAAAGAAGAGAAATGGTTTAAAATTGGAATATCATAGCCAAATTTGGGACAGCACAGAATTTCCAGTAGTTTCCCAGCAGCACAACTAACCCCTTGCAAGGAGAATTAAATTTGGAAGAGAAGTCTGGAAAGAGCATTTTATCAGAGCCTAGGAAAATCTGTGTCTTGAACTATACTAGAAATCTTCATGCACCTCTTTCATTGCTCCTTTGTTCAAGATCCTTTCTCCTGCTCTGTAAGTAAGAGAATTCTTCCCAGCTTTCTCCTTGGAATTGATGCTACTGCTGCTCACCTAATAATTATAACCACATGGTAGGATAAACTTTCTTTGCATATAGTAGAATCACACTTCTAATCTCTCTGGGGTCCAGTGGAACATGAGACTAGTCCTGACCAATAAGTTGTAAAGATTAGTATTATGTGTCTTTTCTATGCCAGAATATTTAAGGGATAAACTGAAGATCCACCCACTAGAGGTCTTTTTCCCTCTGGTGCAGAGACAACATTCAAGATAGTGGTTCCATCAACTTGGTTTCCTAAGTCACAGCGCATAGGAGAGTTTCCCTGTCAACCAGTGATGAAAACAACAAATAAACCTTTGTTATTTTAAACCACTGAGAGATGGATGTTGGTTGTTACTGAAACAGACCCTACTTTCTTCTGAATAAGGAACCTTCTTCTCTTTGCTGGTCAGATGAAAATGCATTAAAGTGTGTTCTTTGTAACATAAGTCCTGAGAGGTTATCTATTAAAAGGATTCTATTGTCAATAAACTCTGGGCAGCACTGCCTACCCTAGCCTCATCTTAGAAAATGTAAACACTTTGGAGCAAATTGGAGTATGCTATTCTAGACTCTGTCTTTAGCAAACCTATCTATTCTTTAGGTTTCAAACACCACATGTATGCAGCTTATTTCTAAATACATAACTCCCCACTCTTAGAAGTCCCCACATAGAATGTTATTCTGACATTTCCAGTTCAATATGGAAGATCTCATGATCTTCCTATAACTCAATCTGCTCCCTATTTATTTACCATACTTCTGTAAAGACACTAAGGCATTTTCTATTTTCTTATATGTATATACAGTTCCAAGCTCCCTAAAGTCATAAAATTAGTCCATCACTAGGTATGCCTAAACCAAGCACAAAAAGTGATCCATAATATGTGTTAATAATGATTATTGAAAGGACTGGCACCTGGGAAGCACCTTATAACTGTAAGGATGTTTATTCTATCCTTTGAAATATGACACTCAAGAAAATACACAGGTTTTAGAGTTCAGGAAAGTTTGGTATGCATTTCAGCTCCCCCTTCATATCTTGCAAACTTGGCCTGTTAATTTACCTGAGTTTTTTTTTTTTTTTTTTTTTTTGTAAAATAGAGATAAGAATATTAACACATAACTTTGTAGTGAATATTAAAGTATACTTTACAGTTTCACCAAACATGTGAAAAGTGCTTAAAATTTTAAGTTATCTTGTCTTTCCTTCTGAACAAATAATGATCTTTGCCAACATATAAGTATTGTTGGTACAATTTGAGTTATTAATTTTCTGGAAAGAAAGTACAAGCTCTAGGAAGCTTATCTTTAATGTATCTTAGAAAATCTCACTGTGATCAGGTCTTGACTGTGATTTTGTTTTCTTACTACCTTCTGGTTCTAGCCACATCTTTCTCTCTCTCCTCAATGTGTTGCCTTGTTCTTGGGCATCATTATCAATCATTCAGCTCCACGACCATTCTGGCTATTCCTTAACTGCTGTTGGTCTTTTCACTAACCCATTCTCCACATTGCTCCCAGAGTCATCTTCTAAAATGGCAATTAACTCTCCTCCTGAGAACTTTTGAATGGGACCCCATTGCTCTTAGAATAAAGACCAAGCTCCCTTCATGGCTTGAATTACCAGAAAGGCACTTCAGGATGTGCCTCTCTGACTACTTTAGCCTTATCTCCTATCAGTCTCCGCTTTAAATTCAACATTTCAACTATATCGAACAGATTTGATTATGCAAACAGGCTGTATTTACTTGCATTTGCCAATACTGAGTCCTTTACCAGGCACACAATATTCTAGCCCTTCATCTAGTCAACCTCAATTCATCCCTCAAGGTTTGGCTGAGAAACCTTGAGGAAGGCTTCCCTGTCTAAGAAACCTTCCCTGGCCTCATTCCCATGGCACTCAGCGACACTCCAATATATTGTCTGTGCCCCTGATTAGAACATGTATCAGGTTACTAGTCTGCTTCTCCCACTCGGAATTCCCTGAGGGCAGGCACCATGCTTGAGTAAGAACTCAGTAGAGAGATGTGTTTTGAGTGAATGAATAAATGTGTTCTTTCAGGAGCAGCAGCAGTCACTGGTTCTATTCATTGAATTCGTCACTTAATGCTTTTTGATCATGTGGAAGAATGCACATTCTTGCCCCCTTGTAGATGGGTTAGCTAAGTAATTAGTTCCAGCCAACGAGACATAAGTATTATTTGTGGGTTGAGCATTTAATCGTCACTGTAAGTCCCTCCAGAACTCTTTATTCTTTGACACAGAGACAAGCAACATTAAAGTTGGTGGCTGTTCCATCAGCCTACATCTCATTAGGGACACATTAGTAAGAAATTAATCCTTGCTATTTTAAACAATTGAGCTTCCACGGTTGTCTGTAACTACAACATAACCCATCCTGACCCATACAGAAGGGATGCAGAAAATGTGACTTGGTAGAGTGAAGGAAGTGTAGAAGGAGGGGAAAGTGATGGTGGAAATAAGGTCCCTCTTGTTGTTAAGGCTGAGAACTCTCCTGAGAGGTTAAGCAGCAGCTTCCTCTGGCTCAAGGTGAGCAGCACTTGTGAGGACTCAAGTGCTTGGCAGGTGTTCAGAGGCACATTTATAGGGTGGCTGACATTTATGATCAACATCAGGTTATGGCTGGGTAAAGAAAAAGAGTTTTAAGGTCATGATGTCACCGGAATAAAACTCCCTGCACATAATATGAGTAATCTCTGTGGCTCCCCTCTTTGTGGACCAGTTTGGGGTACAATTTTTATCCCAAGGTTTTGTTCAAAATTTCCGTGTAGCCAGGAAGCAGAGTCAGGCCATGCTGACTATTACTAGTGAGTATACCTGACATATGTACTTAAGAATGCATTCTCTCTTGAGTAGACTGCACTACTGGGAAGTCTTCATAGTTTATTGGGATGTTCTCTTGAGTTCATTCTTGTTGGTGGCATGCAAGCATTGCATGGATCATGGCTTTTATGAGGGAGATATTACTTGCAATCCGTTTTGCAGAGATAAAGTGTGGAGCTCAGAACTTATCTAAATAATTCCAGAAAGAAAATAGAAAATATAAGATTAAAATCAGTATAATATTAAAGATAATCCTTGAAGAGTGCTATCTCTGGGATAGGCACAATGCTAAATGTTTCCCATGAATTTTGTGATTTATTCCTTCCAGTGACCTTATAATGTAAATATTATTTTTTATCCACTTTTACAGATAAAATATCTAAGGCTCAGAAAGATTTAGTGACTTTCCAAAGGTCACACAGTAAAGAAGTGGTTGAGTCAAAATAAAAATTGAGCAATCTGACTTCAGAGCTGTGCTCTAGACTAGTTCATTACACTATGTCCCAAAGGAATAAAGTATGTTAAATCTCTCCTTTATGTTAAGCACAAAGAAGGGAAATGTGCTTAGTCATAAGAAAACTTGTTTTTGGACAGAATCATTAACTCGCTAAAGATTTACAGGTGGTAGAGATTCTTCTCAGGTTCCCCCACCCCCACTGGGTTGCTTCCTTTGGAGTCTCCTAAACTTCATCTCTCGCCTATTAATCTGGAAGGTAGTTAGCCTAATCCTTCTCTTCTAGCCAGTTCCAGATGATTTTTCCAAACTCCAAAAATTATGCCTCTTTGGAAATCCATTCATCATTCATTCATTCAATAAGCATATTGAGATTCTTTGCCACATCAGGGGGATAGAACTAGTTAGATAATGTCATGAGAGAGATGAAGAGGAAATAGAGTAGAATTTTCTGAGGTCCTCCTAAAAACTTACTATCACACACTTTACATATATTGTCTTATTTAATCTTCAGCAATCCAATAAGGTAGGTATTTTTTTTCCATTTTATAGATTAGATAAGCAAGGCTTAGAAAAACTGAATAAGAAGATTTGAAACTCAAGTTTTGCTGGCTTCAAAGTCAATAGTCAATCTACCCTTCTAGTCTAGAAGAGGCTGCTTTCCTTCTGATGTGTCATAGGTAGAACAGTTCCAAATGATGAGACACTGAGCGCCTGATACTGCATCAGAGTCATCTGGGGTTTAGGTGAACAGTGCAATTTCTGGGCCTCACACAAGACTTGATGATTTGGGGTCTATGGGGTTGAGTCCCAGAGATCCGCATTGCAATGAGATTTTTGGATGATGCCCATGAACATCATCATAGGCATCTGATCATGTTTACGTCTTATAAGCACTTTATGAAAGAAAGAGTGTAAAACCTCCTCGGGAAAGAAACAGTGAGTGTAGAGCTGGTGACGTCAGGCTGTGAAGGCAGAAGTGATCAAGACTGATGGCTTGGGCCAGAGAAGGAAGGCAGGATGTGTTTGTGTGTGTACGTATATATGCATGCTTTAATGTGTATGTGTTTACGTGAACACATGCATGTGTGTGTGTGTGTGTGTGTGTGTGTGTGGTGCTGAAAGACACTAGAGAGAAGAAAGAAAAGAGACTCCCATATCTCATTTGATTCAAGTGTTCGCACCCCTTTAAATTTTCCAAGAGGCTATTTGAACCATTCTATTCCCAAACTCTTCTTCATTATTTTTCGTCTCTTCATACTGGTTTATTTTTTTCTCTAGCCTTCATTTTATCTCACTTTACTTATATTACTCCACAGTGCATCTACTATTGTCTCTTCCTTGTATAATGTGAGCTCCATTTGGAGTTATGCTTCTCTGATTTCTCAAGAAAAATTGCGTCCAGAGGATGTTCTATTTAGAGGTAGTGAGTATGTAGGTTAGGTTTCTTAAATCAGATTGCCTGGGTCAAAATTCTGTTTCTATCATCTAGTTATTTAATTGCTTATGGCCTTGAGCCAGTATATATTGTGATATCTATAAACATACACACACACACACACACGCACACACACACACACACACAGGCTTTGTGACTGCCACCCAGGTCGACATATATATTTTAGTACCCATATTTAGTGTTATATATTTTGGGAGATGTTAAGCAATAAGCAGTATAGTCTGGAAATTGTCACCACAGTCATCTAGTTTCAAATCCCACTTCCACTATTCACTAGTTCTATGACCTTGAACAAGCCTTGTAAACTTCCTGAGCCGCCAGTTTTTTCCATAGTTAAAATGGTGACCATAATATCTGAATCTTAAGTCTTGTATATGTGTTAAAATAGATAATGCATGTTTAACATATAACTTAGTATCTTGTATATAGTAGCTATTTAGTAATATTTGACATCTCTGTATAGTACATCTCTATCAGAGATGTTTGAAAGAACATAAGGCCATCTGGGATAACTCTTTGCCAGTGAATGAGTTACCTAAACAACAGCCCTGATAAGAAGGTGACTGATTATTTCATAAATTCCAGAAACAGAAAACTCAATTCCTTGCTAAGCAGTACCTGGTAGCAATTTAACTTTTTCCATGTAGAAATGCAAATCCCTGCCTTAGAAGAGAAAGCTTAGTTTTATTCTACAAGGTCTGTATCTTTTTTTTACTGGGCAATGCTTTCTCATACAGTGTCTGCTTTTCATTTGATGACAAATATTTTAGATTCTTGTTGACTATACTGTGAATCTGCACCTGGGCACTGGAGCATCACCTGCATCATGAACTGAAATATTTAAATCTGCCGTCTAGCCCTAATGCCTGACTTATGTCTTGTTTGAAACTGTTTCATAGTCAAAAGGGCGCTATTATAAAAACCTGTCTCTAATAAGCAGAGGTGCCATTTGAGGTTTTTCTGTGTAGGAACATTATTTTAGGCATTTTACATTTAATTATTTTTCACATATCATCTTATTTAATCCTCCCAAAAAACTTTGAAAAAGATGTTACTATGCCCTTTTAAGTTTAAATTTAAATGTCTTCATTTAAATATGAGGAAACTAAGTCTTGGGGTGAAGAAGGTAGTAACAAATTGTAGAACTAATACATACTCTGAATTTAGGCATGTGTGACTCCAAATTTCATGGGAGGAAATGTTTTCTTACCTCACTTTTTAAAAATCATTGTTTTCTATATCGAGGAACACTCTCCTTTATTGAGTTCAATATGTGGTTAAGATGAATATTCAATTTACTAACTAGAGTCTTAGCTGCTTAATTGGGTATTTTATTGTTTCATTTATAAAATATAATGGAGATACAAAAAAGCACACAGAACAAAGAAAATGAGTTATTGTAAATATAGCAGCTTTGTGACTGCCACTTGGCTTAAGAAATAGAATCTTGCCACTACTCCAATAGCACTACCTTGTGTCCTGTCTCAAATCAACCCCGTATCCCAACCTCTCCTCTAGAAAACTGACATATTTCCTGACTTATTGCTAGTCATCTCCTTCTGTATGAGTCCTTTCTCATGATGCTAATAAAGACATACCTGAAACTAAGTAATTTATAAAGGAAAGAGGTTTAATGGACTCACAATTCCACATGGCTGAGGAGGCCTCACAGTCAAGCAGAAGGCAAAGGGAGAGCAAAGGCACATCTTACATGGCAGCAGACAAAAAAGCTTGTGCAGGGAAACTGCCCTTTTATAAAACCATCAGATCTTGTGAGACTTATTCGCTATCACGAGAACAGCATGAAGTAAAAAACAAAACAAAAACCATTCCCGTGATTCAGTTACTTCCCACCAGGACCCTTCCATGACATGTGGGATTATTTCAACTCAAAGTGAAATGTGGGTGGGGACACAGAGCCAAACCACATCATTCTGCCCCTGGTAACTCCCAAATCTTATGTCTCTTTCACATTTTAAAACACAATCATGCCTTCCCAACAGTCCCCCAAAGTCTTAACTCATTTCAGCATTAACTCAAAAATTCGCAGTCCAAAGTGTCATCTGAGACAAGGCAAGTCCCCTCTGCCTATGAGCCTGTAAAATTGAAAGCAAGTTAGTTACTTCCCAGATAAAATGTGGGTACAAGCATTGGATAAATACATTCGTTTCATTCCAAATGAGAAAAACTGGACAAAATGAAGGGACCACAGGTGCCATGCAAGTCAAAATCCAGTGAGTCAGTAAAATCTTAAAGCTCTGAAATAATCTCCTTTGATTCCATGTTTCACATCCAGGTCATACTGTTGCAAGAGTTGGGCTCCCATGGCCTTGGGTAGCTCTGTCCCTGTGGCTTTGCAGGATACAGCCCCTGGCTGCCTTCACAGGCTGGCATTGAGTGTCTGCAGCTTTTCCAGGTGCATAGTGCAAGCTATCAGTGGACCTACCATTCTGGGGTCTAGAGGATGGTGGCCCTCTTCTCACAGCTCCACAAGGCAGTGCCCCAGTGGGGACTCTGTGTGGGAGCTCCAACACCACATTTTCCTTCCACACTGCCCTAGCAAAGGTTCTCCATGAAGGCCCCACCCCTGCAGCAAACTTCTGCCTCAACATCCAGGCATTTCCATATATCATCTGAAATCTAGGTGGAAGTTCCCAAACCTCAATTCTTGCCTTTTGTGCACCTGCAGGCTCAGCACCATGTGGGAGTTGCCAAGGTTTGGGGTTTGCACCCTCTGAAACCACAGGCTGAGCTGTACCTTGAACCCTTTAGCCATAGCTGGAGGAGCTGGGATTCAGGGCACCAAGTCTCTAGGCTGTACGTAGCAGAGGGCCCTGGGCCCAGCCCAGGATACATTTTTTCCTCCTAGGCCTCTGGGCCTATTATGACAGGCGCTGCTGCTAAGGTCTCTGACATGCCCTGGAAACATTTTCCCCTTTGTCTTGGCAATTAGCATTCAACTCCTCATTATTTATGCAAATTTATGCAGCAGGCTTGAATTTCTCCCCAGAAAATGGGTTTTTCTTTTCTACTGCATCAACAGGCTGCAAATTTTCCAAACTTTTATGCTCTGCTTCCCTTTTAAATGTAAGTTCCAACTTCAGATCATATCTCTCAAGTTCAAAATTCCACAGATCTCTAGGTCGGGGCAAAATGCCACCAGTCTCTGAATAGCAAGAGTGACCTTTATTCCAGTTCCCAAAACGTTCCCCATCTCCATCTGAGACCACCTCAGCCTGGACCTTGTTGTCCATATCATTATCAACATTTTGGTCCAAGTCATTCAGCTAGTTTCTAGGAAGTTCCAAACTTTCCCACATCTTCCTGTCTTCTGAGCTCTCCAAGTCTCTAGGAAGTTTCAAACTTTCCCACGTTTTCCTATCTTCATCTGAGTCCTCTGAACTGCTCTAACCTCTGCCTGTTACCCCATTCCAAAGTCACTTCCACACTTTCAGGTAGTTTTATAGCAGCACTCCACTCTACCAGTACCAATTTACTGTATTAGTTTGTTCTAATGCTGCTAATAAAGACATATCTGAGACTGGGTAATTTATAAAGGAAAGAGGTTTAATGGACTCACAGTTCCACATATCTGGGGAAGCCTCACAATTATGGAAGAAGGTGAAGAAAGAGCAAAGGCACGTCTTACATGGCAGCAGGCAACAGCTTGTTAGGGAAACTGCCCTTTTATAAAACCATTAGATCTCATGAGACTTACTCACTATCACAAGAGCAGCATGGGAAAAACCCAATCCTATGATTCACTTGCCTCCCACTGGCTCCCTCCCACAACACTTAGGGATTATTACAATTCAGGGTGAGATTTGGTTGGGAACACAAAGCCAAGCCACATCACCTTCTGTTTCTTTATAGATTTGTCACCTAAGTATCCATCCCTAGAGACCATGATTTAGGCTTGCTCATTTTTTTTTTTAATGCTGAGTCTGTTAATCTATAGGTTCACCCTCTAACCCTCACTTTTCCTTACTCTTCATCTACAAGAGTACCTAGGACATCTGGGAAGTCTCCCACAGTCTGGATTGTGTTTGTTGCACATTTATAGTACAGGACGTGTTCCCCTGTCCTATTTCTTGCAAAGTGGCAGCTGGATCCAAGGCCTGATGAGACTCAGTTCAATCCCTTTGGTAACATTGGAAGTGGTGATGAGTTCTTCCATCAACAACTGCATTACGACTGCTGGTTTTTCTTGTGATGTTCAGAGCTGTTGATGATCAGTCATTGGATCTATCAATTCACTGGGGAGAGGGAGTTCAAAATACTCTAATTTTATTTTATTTTTTGCATTTATCTACTGGGATATTTTTATAAAAAGTCACATTCCATTACCTACTATTTAGTTAACCAGTGGTACAGTTGCTACAGGAAGGGTAGGATAAATGCTTGAGTCTTTCCCTTTATTCACCAATTTTCAAGGTAATGAATTGGTTTTAATCTCTTATTATGAAGTTGAGTTCTACTTACATTAATTTAAATGTACTTGATGGATTTAATCAGATTTTAATTTTTTTCATTTTTAATTTTTTTTTTGACACAGGGTTTTGCTTTGTTGCTCAGATTGGAGTGCACTGGTGCAATCATGGCTCATTGTAGCCTTAACTTCCCTAGCTCAAGCAATCCTCCCACTTCAGCCTCCAGAGTAACTGAGACTACAGGTGTGTGTCAACACATCCAGCTAATTAAATTTTTATTTTTATTTTTATTTTTGTAGAGATGGTGTCTCACTATGTTCCCCAGGCTGGTCTTGAACTTTTGGGAGAAATTCTCCCACCTCAGCCATCCTAAGTGCTGGGATTTATAGGCATGAGCCAGGCCCAGATTTTTAAATCTTTGAGAAAATAAAGGTCCTTGACAAAATATAGAACTTTCAGGGAGAATTTCAACACCACTCTTATATAGAGCTCTGGCACAAAGTAATTATTTAAAAGTCACACATCTATTTATTGGGAACTTAATGTGCACATGAAACACTTTTTTCTTTAGAAAAATATTCCCTCTTCCCAAAGGAGGTCACCTTCACACTATTAATGAAAAAGCACTTAAGGTAAGAAGAAACAGAATGGGACAGTGCATTATAGAAAAATTAGTAATAGTGTACACTTTTTCTTCTCCATATTTTTCTTTTTCTCCTCTTTCTTCTCTTTTTTCCTTTTGAGTATGGAGTGTTGAAAATGTACTTGAGTTTAACGTAATACAGACTCCAAATTAAAAGACAGAGCAAGAATATCTTCAAAGTCTTCTATGCAACATTAGATTAATGAAGCTCTCCAGTTTTGTGGTTCAAATCAGGGAAGGCAATGAGGAAGTTGATGGGATGGTTGGCTTGTCAAGCAGGCTCTGATATGTCATGCAGGCACAGTGTAGAATCCAAGTCTCCATGAAACCAAGGAAGGATAATGTGGTTCGTATAGAAAGGTTAAATATGGATGTTTCTTTTTTCTTTGGCAATCCTTTCAGTATTTATGCTTTTGGTTTACTCAGTGAAAGAAGCTGAATATAGCAATGTTCTGGGAATTATAAGGGAGTTAAAAGTGAAAGAGATTGTGCTCTGCATCGTACACTCTACCACTTATTTTATGGCTGGATAATTTTTGGGAAATTCCTTAAACACTTTGAGCCCAACGTTTCTTAATTGTTAAATAGAGAAGAAGCATGTCAATCTACTTTGCGAGGTCATTGTGAGCATTCAACAAAGTAATTTCTGTGAGGTGCATGGCACAACACTGAGCACAGACCAAGCACTCCAAATATATTGGTTTCTTTTTTTTTTTTTTTTTTTTGCCTCCTGGCTTTCAACAAATCTTAGAAATGTATTTTTTTTTTTAATGTGAAAAACTTATGGAATTGGAAAAACTCAGGTAAATGAGTACTTATGGCAATTTTCTGGTAATGAGTTATTATACAAAAAACAAACAATTTTTTTTAAAAGAAACCAAAAGGGAAGATGGGAGGATTTTTGTAGAGGGATATAAAAGCGAGAAAAACAGAAGGAAGGGAACAGAGACACAGATACAGAGATGAAATGCTGCAAGCCATACACAGGGATCAGTTTACAACTGGGTGAGCTGTAGTTGAAGGTGGACATAAAGATGTAGGGGTAATTGAAACTGAAAAGCTAGACTCGTGGATGGGTGGAGGCACTGATGTGACCCTGAGAAAGGATGACTAAGCTCTCAGTGGGTAATGACACGTCTGTATCTAAACATAAAACATTAAAAAAATCAAAATAGGTGTTTGGTGACTCAAACCTAGGGAGAGATTCCTCAAACACTGGTGAGAACAAAAACACCAAGGAAGGAAGAATATTTTGGGGAAGATTAATTATGTTTGAATAAAGTTGTTTATTTTCATTGCTATAAAACAGCCTCACGATTCAGCTTTCTTCTGGCAAATGACATCTCCACCAGGAAACACCCATGGATTTCTGTGCCTCACGCTGAGTTCCATCTGTTGCTGTGTTACTCAATGGCAAAAGGCACCCATATTTTCCCTTGCAGAAGATATATTTATTTCTTGGTATGCACAAAGTCAGAAGCATATTTCTTTTGGTTTATTTGATTTCATAAGGGGCCAACCACAGTAAATTCTAAATGTTTAAAATCTGATTAATTCACTCAAAAACTGCTATGCTACAATATTGCCGTTGAGAAGTGATGCAGATGGAAAAGATTCTTATCTTCCTCCTGATAACTGAGAAACCAGTTACAAGAGGATAGATCATTTGTATCTAGAGGAAGGCAATGTCAGGTAGTGAAAGGGGAACTAGGCTAGGAGTTAACACTTTTGTAGTCTTCTATGAGCTCAGTAGCAGCCTGCTTGTGTAATCGTGGCAGTCTCCTGACTGCCTGTGTATTCAAAGGGTCACAGGTTTTAGAGACACATTGGCTCAAGTTAAATTTCTATTTTTATCACTTACTAGGTATACAGCCTTGGGCTGTGCTCTGAGTACCAGTGTGCTCACATGAAGTATTTTAATAGTCATTAACTACCTGTATTGCCAGATATGAGACACTAAATAAAGCACTTATTTGTTGATCAGGCCCACAGATAATGTTCATACAAAATAAGTTTTCCTCTCCCTATAATTTTACTGAGTCTCTTTAATTGCAAATGAAGGCAATACATTCATGCCAGTTCTAGGGAGTTGCATGATTCAAATAAATACATATATTTTTGTATAGATATATATATTTTGTATGAGAAGCTTTATAAATTGTAATAGTATTGCTATTTGAAAATGTTCTTATTTTGGCATCTTGTGCCAAAAATAAAGAAATTATGAGCGGAAAAATAAGGGTGCAAACAATGATAAAGTATTATGTGGCAGATACCATGCTAGGTACATTTATTTATTAGCTGTGTAAGCCAGGGCAATCCCCTGTAATAAGCAATCCCCAAATAAACACTTATGTACAGTGAACACAGTCCAATGTGGCTGGAGCAGCTTTTCTCTACCTGAGTGACATCTTTCATCTCAGACCTCTTCCAGGACCTTAGAGTCCTTCCCTGGATTTTTTTAAACATCCAACTGATAACTAGGGAAGAATTAGTGGATAGAAAGTTCTGAGGTCCAGGGGAGGAAATGGCCTATGTCACAACTGCCCCATTCTTTTGGCTAGATTTAGGTACCAATGCCCTTACTTAGATATAAAGAGCCTGGGCAATAAAAAGTACTTGTGTGCCCAGAAGGAAAATAAAAAAATTTGCAGAGCACAGTTTTACCTCTCTTGTATTATCTCATTTAATCTTCATAAAATTATTACGAGACAGCATATAATAAATACTTTACAAACGAGATAACTGGAGTTTACAGCTGTTAAATAACTTGCCCAAATTCACATAATTAGCAACAGGCAAGCTGGCATCCCTAAAATTACCTTTAATTGCTCAGGTTTTGAATTGGCAGCACAGACAGATGAACTTGGAGGAAGGTGTATCTGCATACTCGGATTGGGTTGACAGAGTGAGAATGACCCTCAAAATATTAAAATAGTTACGGTTTGGAGAATATGCTTTCAATGCTTAGTAACTAACGGCCCCCCAAAAAATTATAAGAAATTATCTTCTCTAGAAAGAAATTTGCAGCCAAATTACAGTTTGTGAGAAATGTTAAGACCCTTTAGGCATTTAAGGACTTACTTAGAGACACAGAATACAAACAGAATATGGAAAAAGTCCTCGTCCCGCAAAGGTTCTGGCTTAGTGGAGAAAACAGGACAAATGCTTGTGCAACACTTAATGAAAATGATGTTATTAGGATAAGAAAGCATACTTGTAGAGTGCTATATAGGCTGATTTATTAAGAAATTGGGTTCTGGGTTAGAATATCAGGGTTTGAATTTTTTGTCTACCGCTTCCTATATGTGTGTCTTTGGGTGAACTGTTTCTGTTCTCTGAGTCCCAGTTTTCTCATTTGCAAAAGGAGAGTTTGTAAACAGGAAAAGAAGTTTATATATGTATATAAGCCAAACCATATATATATGGTTTGGCTTAAAGCAGATGTTGGGAAATGCTTTCTTTCTCCTTTCTTTTTCCTTTCATGTAATAATACTAACAGAAATACTTTTTTTTAAATTACCATTTATTGGCCAGGCACAATGGCTCACGCCTGTAATCCCAGCACTTTGGGAGGCCAAGGTGGGCTGATCACAAGGTCAGGAGATAGAGACCATCCTGGCTAACACGGTGAAACCCCGTCTCTATTAAAAATACAGAAAAAAAAAAAATTAGCCGGGCGTGGTGGCGGGCACCTGTAGTCCCAGCTACTCAGGAGGCTGAGGCAGGAGAATGGCGTGAACCTGGGAGGTGGAGCTTGGAGTGGGCTGAGATCACGCCACTGTACTCCAGCTTGGGTGACAGAGTGAGAGTATGTCTCAAAACAAAACAAAACAAAACAAAAAAACCTACCATTTATTACAAGTCTACTCTGTTCCTACTTGATATACTAGATAGTTATACACATGATGCTATTTAATTCTCAGGAGTCTCTTATTGAAGAGACAAAGTCATGTGCCTAACATCATGTCAAAGTGGTAGAGATGTAGTTGGAACCCTGGTCCTCTAGCCTCAAATCCACAAATACCACGTAGCTTTGTACTTTAGCAGCATGGGCCATCTTTTCCAATCATTAGTTGTATTTTGATTGTCTTTACCATATGTATTTAGGCACTGAGACTCTTTTCTTGCATACTTTCGGTGTTTGAGGATGCATGCCTCCTTTAAACCTTACAGTATTTAGCAAGCAACTTCTTGCTTATAAATTTTTTTCTGTTGGGCCAAAATTTCTCCTCATATAACTTTCATTTATCAGTCATAGTTCTGCAATCTGGGGTTTACAGAGAGCAAGTCTACTTCTGCCTTGAGGCTACCACTTGAACATTTGAATACATTTGTGATGAGCCTTAGGACTTTTCTTCTATGGAAAAATAATCCTGAGGCTTTCAACTTCTCTATAACATCTAGGCCCTTCACCTACCCGTATAGTGACTTCTGGAAAGCTTACACTTTGTCATTTTCTTTCTTAAAGTACTGTGCCCAGAAGCAGAGGTGTTTTCCAGTTAGAGGCCAGAACACTGTGCAGCAGACACTGTCCTGGACTCAGCATCCTCATTCATAAGAGCCTGAGATCCCATTAGCTTTCTTGGCAGCCTTATCCCATCATTGGCTCATGCTTTCCTTCCAGTCATTGTATATGCCTCAGCTGGTGAACTACAGAATGTCAGGGCTAAGAGAAACCTCAAAGATCATTTTTTGACAAAGAGCGAATTGAAGCATAGCCATCCAGTTCAGTGGCTAGAAGAACGATTCATGAATCCTTCTTCCCATCTATCCACCCATCCAACAACTATGTTTTAAGTTCCCTTTGTGTGTCAGTCTCTGTGCTGACTGCTGAGTGTACAGTGGCATACAGAATGGAAATGTTCCCTGCCCTCTTGGAGCTAACAGTCCAGAGAAGAAAACAGACTCTAATCAAGTAATGTCAAATGGAACATATTAAACATCCAGTGATGAAGACTGTAGAAGATCAGAGTGCTGTGAGAAAATATAACGAGGGACTTGATATAGCCCAGAGAGAAGCCCTATGGACCCTCAATTCAAAGGTCTTTTCTTACTGCACAACTCTCCTTTGTCATTTAATTCACCATAAGTAGTAAAATAAAGATAGCTACAAATTCTTTGACACTGTTTCATCTGAGATGCATGTCAATTTTCCTCTTTTGGCTAGATTTAGGTACCAATGCCCTTACCTAGAAACAAGTGATGCTGTGCCCATTCCAAGTCTAGCCTTGAAGAAGTCTGATAGATTTCACCTTGAGTCTTCAACTGCCAAGTAGAAAATATGATTATCCTGCAGGAGAGACCACATAGAAGCACTTGAGACTTAATGGAAAGAGAAAGAGAGGGATCTGAATGAACCCAGTCTTTCAGACTTCCCCACCAAGGTGTCCTCCAGCCCAGCCCAGCCATCAGCTGAATACCACTGAGTGACCCCAAGTGGTGCTACATGGAGTAGAGGAGTTGCCTAGCCAAACTGCTCAAATTTCTGACCTGCAAAATTATGAGCTGTAGTAGAAGTGCTGTTTTTTAAGACTTGAGGGTAGTTTCACATGCGACAATATATAATCAGAACATTGTATTTCCCCCTTTCTCCCTTCCATTTAGAAAGGTAATTTTTTTCTTTTTCTCTTTTTTCTTTTAAATTTCAGCACCCAAAAGCTCACATGATTTGATTCCTAAATATGCATTTTATACCATGGTAGAGGCAGTAGGGGAATAGATATTATTTCGCTATATATATATATATATATATAATTACATATATATGTATATAACATTATTAAGAATACAAGTTTTGGAGACAGACCTTGATTTGGATCCCAGCTCTGCCAGTTATCAACTGAATCATCTTGAGAAAGTTTCTTGACCTCTGAGCCTCCTTTTCATCATTTTTAATGCAGAGATAAAAATGTGTGACTTTGTAAGTTTGTTGTAGGTTATGAAAGATAAAATATATGTGAAAAACTTACTGCAGCTTTCTGGCATATAGTGAGTGTCCAATATTATGACTATTTTAAAAAGCATTATTTTAAACAATGTAATCTTTGTCCTTAAGAATTTTACTGAATCGTGGGAGAGATAGAAAGCATCAGTGCCGTAATGAACTCCATGATGGAGAAAAGTGTAGGATACCATGGGGACATTGAGGAAAGATATTCATTCCAGTCTTGAGGAAAGTGAAGAGGGAAGACTGTCCAGAAGAAATGACATTGAGAATTAGACCTGAAGAACTAGCAGCAGTTAACCATGTTAACGCGAAGGGCTAACTTCACTTTATGAATGTAGGAAATCCGTTATTGTACCGTCTGATCTATTTATTTTTAAAAAGTGAAGGGGTAGACCATGAAGGTAACTATGTGCCAAATGCCAAGGGGAGAAAGGAAGTTGGCCAGTTCAGTAAATGGTAGGTGGCTTTTTATCACTGGAACATGGTATCCGATTTTCCCATGTCTTGTTAAACTCGACCCATTGAATCTTCTGGGACCCTGACTCTAGTCCAGGGTATTAACTATGCTTGCTATACAATCTTCATTTCAGAACAGGTAAGTGTTATTAATTATCCCTCTCTAAATAATTGCTGGAAATTTTGAGCAGAACTAGGCTTGGCCCCTATACTCAGAGCTCAACTGTTAGAATTTCCCCCCTGCCTGGACACACACAGAAAACCTCCGTATAGAATGAGGTCAACAAAAATATTAAAAATCAAGTGTGGAAATAACCCACTATAAAGGACAGCAAACAGAACAGGTAACAACCCCAAGTATATGAGATAACAAAACAGTTTAAATTAAATACGTATAAATTTATAATGTATACATTATTATATGCTATATTATATAATACATACTCTATTTATATACATTATATATATTATATAAACATATATGCTCATATATAAGATTTATACGTTCCAAGAAATAGAGATAGAAACAATTATGAAAATCTACTATAAAAGCAAAATAAATTTTCTAAAAAGAGAGTAAAGTCTGAAAATTAACTTTACGATCTGAAATATATGAAGTCAGTAGACAGTTTTAAACACAACTTAAGAAAGGACTGGTAAAACATAAAATAAAATAGAATACATTTTAGAAAATTGCTCAGAGTAGCACAGCAACCTAAAGATTTTCAAAACAAAGTTATAAGATAAGGAGCCTGCATGATTTGATCCTTCCAAGGGCATAGCTTCTTGACCCAACAAATATGTCCTACTTTTTGCCATTCTTCTCATCTCAAATTGCATTTACTCTCCTCCTAATTCATTCCGTTCTTCCTGCCAAAATGTGGCAGGCTCACCAGCGCTGAGGCGGTGATTCCAGTGCTAGGAAAGACAGGGGAGATTCCAAGAACTACTTGAACAACTCGAGTTATAATGCATGTCCTAAGAAAGCATGCCAGCACGTTTCTGGAATAT
Organism: Hylobates moloch; assembly: GCF_009828535.3. Classification (NCBI taxonomy): domain Eukaryota; kingdom Metazoa; phylum Chordata; class Mammalia; order Primates; family Hylobatidae; genus Hylobates; species Hylobates moloch. Next base: position 88,187,993 of record NW_026652285.1, on the reverse strand, counting down.
TCTGAACTGCATAGAGCTATAAATCTTCAACTTCACAATGTTCCCTATTCTGTTCTTATACTTTTAAAAAAGCGGGTTTTTCTTTTTTGGTTCGATTTTTAGCATAGTTAGTAGTTATCTAAGTTGAATATGATCTCAGTAAAGAGTTCTTTCTCTTCCAACCTTCCAGAATCCACAGACAACCTCCACCAGTGAATTAAATATTTGATCATCCTTCAGTTAGTTATTTCTGGAGTCGTTATAAGTCATTTTTACAGGAATTTATGGGCACTTAAACCTAGGTACCGTCTGTAACTGTGTTTTATGGGCAACATAAATGATTCTGGGCCTTTCTCCCCTTTTCTTGTCTGTTTGCATCACAAATAATCATATATCATAATCAGAGATGTCTAGCTCATACTAAATTTTCTTTTCCTGATGCTGTAGGTAGGATATGGACATGCAAATGGGTGATGGCCTGGCGGAAGGGTGGATGACAAGAAGAGGGATTTTGTTATCTCTTGTGGGGGCAAGTACTATTGAGTTGCATAAAAGTCCACATTAACTGGCTTTTTACGGACACTGCTAATGGTTTTATTACAACTGCAAATGTCCCAAGGTAGAAACCATCTCAAAGAGATCAAAACAAGTTGTTAGCTATGGTGCTTGGTGGGGCGGGGGAGGGCACTGTTATGCCCTGAATTTGATCCCTCACCCCCAAATTTATGTATTGAAGTCCTACACTCTCCCCATCCCAGTACTTCAGAATGGAGCTATATATTTGGAAATATGGCCTTTAATGAGGTCACTAAAGTCAATTGTTGGAGGTTTCTAATTCTACATGACTGGTGTTTTTATAAGAAGAGGAGTTGAGGGCACAGACAGCATGAAAACCGAGGAATGACCACCTGAAGACACAGAGAGAAGGGGAACAAGTTCCCGCACACTGTGATCTTGGATTTTTAGCCTCCTGATTTGTGAGAAAATAAATTTCCAGTGTTCAAGCCACCTAGTCAGTGGTGTTTTGTTATGCTGCCTAACAAAAAAAGGCAGAGGCCAGCAACAAACCTCAGGCGGGCTGGGATGGGGCCATAGGGCAAGTGAGGTACTCCCTCTCATGACCACAAGGGCGGCCGCAGGGTCTCGCAACCCAGGACTGACGGCCTTCAGAGGCGCCTCAACCTGGTCCCAGCTCCACCCCAGACAACTGTCAAGAGACCACCTGGCACCAAACACCCACTCAAACTTCACAATGGGGGCATCTGAACTGAGATTATAACTCTCTGGAAGTTCCCTGGAGTTTTTCAAAAAAGGATCTGTGTTTAGCCTGACAATGGCTGCGTTTTCCTATTCATTCATTCAGAAAATTCTAGTGAGTGCCTAGCACATCCAGGGAATTGTGTTAGGTTCTAAAAGGGAGTAGCAATCAAAAGATATAATTAAGCACCCACTATGTGCCAGTTCTATATAAGGCCCTTAAAAAGCAGGTGCTTCTGTAGGTATTTTAAAGTAACTTCTTCAGATAAGGTGCTGAGCTCATGTCTGTGGAAGGGAGGCAGAGTTGAATAGCACATGGGTGTGCCCACCATTGGCTCACAATCTTTCTGTGGAAACAGGTAAGTCAAAAATAACTCTTCTACAAGGCTCTAGTTATAACAGAAAGGCAGATATACCTTGTAGGAGTACGGGAAAGGAAAAAAAACATTTTCACTGAGGGGATTTGAGGAGGACTTATAAAAGATGTGGGTTACCAATTGTCAGAAAACAAAATTAAAACAAGTTTCATTTAAAGATTTGAACTGGCTTTTATTCACAATTCTAGAACTGGGCAGCAATTTTAAAAAATTTAGGGGCTGCAACATAGATCACTATGGACATTCAATGAAAGTGAAGTACAGAGACAGGTAAATTGGTTACAACTTGGCATTTTGCTTTGTTTGAATTTGCTGACCACCTGTCATTGACTAAGGCTTGGCTACTGGGATTGACAGAGACTCAGCCACTTGTGGCAAGTCAGGCTTTGAGCTACTCCTAAGTCAGCTACTCCTAAGTCAGTAGGAGCTTTTGGCTACTTCTAAACCAGCTACCCTTAAGTCAGGCTTTGAGCACCTCCTAAGTCAGCTACTCCTAAATCACGCTTTCAGCTATTCTTAAATCAGCTACTCCTATGTCAGTTTTTCAGCTAGTCAACATTTTGCACATAAAGACTCAAATACACAGAGATATCCTCAAGCCAACATTTAGTTTAATTCAACACAGTACAATTTTGAACCTTCAAGCAGGGCTTCACAGGAGGAGATGAAGAAGGAACCTGGTCTATAAGTACTGAAAAAGCATCTGCCACACCTGCTCAAGTGACGTCAACTGGCAAGGGCTCCTATCCTTAAGGAGATGGCATACAGGAGATAAATATCCTTTTTTTTTTTTTTTTTTCGAGACTGCATCTCGCTTTGTCACCCAGGTTGGAGTGCAGTGGCACAATCTTGCCTCACTGCAGTCTCAACCTTCCAGGGGCAAGTGAATCTCCCACCCCAGCCTCCTGGGTAGCTGGGAGTACAGGTGTATGCCACCACACCTGGCTAATTTTGTATTTTTAGTAGAAACGGGGTTTTGCTGTGTTACCCAGGCTTGTCTTGAACTCCTGACCTCAAGTGATCATCCTGCCTTGGGCTCCCAAAGTACTGGGAATACAGGCGTGAGCCACTGTGCCTGACCCAGAAGGTAAATATTCTTTTTTTAAAAAAAATTTTATTACTATACTTTAGGTTTTAGGGTACATGTGCACAATGTGCAGGTTTGTTACAAGGTAAATATTCTTGAAGATGCTGAGATCTGTGAAAAGCAAGATGCCTCACACAGGAGGTGAGTGCTCCTGGACTTGATGCTTGGCTCATCCAATGAACATCTTTGGATCTTTGTCGTTTCTTCCATAAAACAGGGGGGTTGTGCTAAACCACTGGTTTCCAGACTTCTGGATTTCATAGACTACAACAATTTTTAAAAATTAAGAGTGGGTGCAATATGCTTCTAATTTTCCCAGGTCAGCACATTTAAATATCTACAATATTCTCTGTCATGTTGCTAGTCAGTGGCCTACACCTAGGAGCCACCACTGAGTCTCAGGGTCACCCAGCTCTGAGATTCTCCCCACTGTGAAAGGCGATATGAACTATTTTTGAAGATTCTAAAATTTAAATCATAGCTTGTAAACTGGTGGTCCAGGGGCTAAGTTCAGCCTGTGGCTGTTTTGTTTGGACTGCAATGTGCTTTAAAAGAATTTCAATCAGAAGCCAACATTGGAAAGTGATAAGATTCACATAAAAATCCAGATTTCTCATTTTAAAAAAATGAGTATCTGGCAACATGGCCTGCCAGTGACTGACAGCAACCACTTGTCTTCAAATGTGGGTCCTCTGATCCCACCTTCCTTCCCACCTACACACCATCATCCGGAACACTACTTTCACCTAAGCACCTGCCTGGTCCTCCAAGGCATTTAGGTTTAAGATTCCTAGTTTAAATCATTTGCAATGAGACTTCATATGGGCGCTTTAGTTTCATCAGTGCATTTCAGTTCCTTTATTGACAAAATGGGCATAATGTGAGGATTAAGTGAGTGTTTGGAAGCTATAAAGTGTTGGGCAAGTGCACAGGCATAGCAGTTTATAATTACTGGTGAGTTTGGGTAACTCACACTCCCTGTCACAAGTTTATCGAGCCAAACACTTGGAGTATTGGAACAAATAGGGTGGTTTCTGCCTTCAGGAATTCAGGGTCTACTCAGAGGTAAGAAGCATTGGGCAGTAAGGAGAGGCAAGGTAATACAGTAAAAAAGGGAGAAGTTCAGGTAGCGTTTGCCTCTGAGAAGGTAACTAAGGTAGAAAAGTTGAGAACTTCAAGAGAAAAGGAAGCCATCATCGTGAACATAAGTTATCGTTAACCTTTATTATTATTGACTGAGATTTTTATAATGCTAAGTTATTCTGTACCACTGACATCAAGCAATGTAACAATAACAGGAAGATCCACTTACTGGCCTTTTCTGTACCAGGCATGTGTTAAAGGCTTTATTCAATGTTCACTCCAAACATATTTATTGAGGCCCAAACTTGTGCCTGAAACTGGGAGTACACTGATGAACAAAGCAGGCGAGATCCCTGTCTTCATAAGGTTTAGTGGGAAAGACAGACATTAAACAATTATATACATGAAAAAACGTCTTATTATCAGTGTAGTAAGTACCAGAAGGTAAAGTTCATGGTGTTATCAGGGTATATAGCTGAAGGATTTACCTTAGTCTGGGAAGGTCAAAGAAAACTTCCGGAGGAAGAGGCATTTAGAAGAAAACCTCAGAGGTGTATAGAAGTTAACAAGGCTGCAGAAATATGGAGAGCTGTATAGATAGAAAGAGAAGATTTGTGTACATATATATTAGTTATTTGGGGACTTGAAGGGCCATCTCAGAGATCAGAAAACTGAAGTTCAGGGAGATTGAATTAAGCTATAAATGACAATAATAGGATGGGCTTCCAGGTCATACATCAGAGCTACACTCCCTTCCTAACTCATAACTACTCCTCCTTAGTTTGTCAACCTTTCATTATCTATAATTTATAGCATTTCTTATGAGTAAGGAAGAGAATAGATTAGCTTATGTTACTGTGTCGAAAACATTCTTCCCTCTCTCTTCACCTATTTAAGCCCTACTTGTGCTTCTCGTTCTAGCTCCAGTCATGTATTTAAATGAGTGTTTGATTTATATTTATCCCACTACCAATCTCCCTGAGCCATAAGCTTTGCAAAGACAACGATTAGGTATGCTTCTGCTCAGTGTTTTATTTCTTATGACTAGACCCATGCCTGACATACAGTAGTTGTTCAATAAACATTTGTGGGAGGAAAAAATTCACAGATATGAAGCAGGAAGCATTTGCCAGAATTTTCAAGCAAGGATTTGGACTTGAATTTTCCCCCAGCACAGACAAGAACAAACTGCGTATAATTTCCCACAAACAGAAGATCAATTTTTGCTGTGACAGCACAAGTCCATCCTGGTGGAAGAAAATTAAGTCACATGTTTGCCCCTGGCATAAAGTTGTAGATTTTTGGCAGATGCATTCCACCATTTTGGCTGTCAAAATTGTGTGTGTGTGTGTGTGTGTGTGTGTGTGTCTGTGTGTGTGTGTGTGTGTGTGTATGTATTTCTTTTCCAACAGTCTCCTTCTGTTTCCATGGAAAAATGCCAAAGGAGTGTGGGGGAGGGGAGAATCAAAGAAAGATATTCAATTTTCATTAGAAGTAATCAACAGAATTTCTTTATTCAAGGAAAATGACTTTAGACACAGCAACTGTAATAGTAGCAGTGGAAATAGTGATAATATAATTGCAATAACATAGTCATCATTTAATCCTGTTAACAGACGTTAAAGTCACAAGGAATTTATTGAGCACCTACTGTATGCCAGACCCTATACTAGGCATTTCTTTCTAATAAAATTATCCTATTTAATTCTAATGATTGACTTGTGAAGTATAAAATATCTCAATTTTATAGATGAAATAACTGAGTTAAGTGGGAAAACAAAATATAATGTGATCAAGTTCACTCAGCTTGAAAATGAAAGAGATATAATTTAAACTCAGGACAATATGACACTTTTTCTCTTTATCACACTTTTTCAAAAGATTAGGTGGATCATTCTTAGGCTAGGGGTATAGAGGCATGGGGTATGATTGATTTCCCTGTTGAGTGAATCTCCTAATGATATTTCTGTTTTACGTGGTTGAGCTACAGAGTAAGGTCTAAAATTCTGCTTCCACAATTAGAATAATATTAAAGTATTGAAATCAGACTAATCAAATTATAGGGTCTACTTCTGATTAACCAACCACAAAAATATACTTCATTCACTTATGTGGTAAGTTCAGAAACGAGGGGTTAGGAGTCTAACAGACCTGAGTTCAAATCCCACTTGCATTATTTAACAGCTGCATGTTTTTTTGACTAACAATTCAATTCATTTGAATGTTTTTTTTCCCATAAGGGAGCTTAACGATACTTCTCTCACAATATTACTATGAGGAATAAGAAAATCAATGTATATGTACAATCCTCATCTTCAGGCAGACAATGCTTCTTAGCTCCTCATTATTTTCTCTGTGAATTCTATCTCCAATCACCTGTACCACTTTCCTCAACATCACCCTAGGGCTGTCCCCCAAATCTGCAAACTTTCCTGTTGCTTTCTTTAACACTTTGTCCAACTATGCACTGCATAGTTTCTTTAACCTTTCTTTTCCCATAAATTAATCACAACAGCCTTTTTTTCTCTAAAGTGATTTACTATATTTCTTCCCCTATTGGAGGCAAAGCAGGATGTAAAACTTTGCCACACTCACAGCAGTTAGGGGAGAAGAAAGACATCAGCTCACCAGAAGATATGGATTGCTTAACTGTCCCAACAGAGTGAGAAGGGGTTGAGGTAGAGGCTTTCTGTGACTCATGATGATCTTTCCTTATAGTCCAGCATCAGAAGGAATTCCAGCAGGCCAGTTTCTGGATCAGCATTGGATATCGTAATGCAGAGGAAGGCACCTAATCGTTCATGTCCCTTCTGACATGCTGCCATCAAGTACAGGGTATTTTCTTCCTTACGCTTTGTCAAATGTGGTTTTAATCAGTTGTAACCACAAAAAAATCACAAACTTTAGGATTTTTTTTTTCAGTTTCTATGCCTGAATAGCTTTGCAGGGACCTACAGGAGACTAGTTAGGACCCCTAAGGTATGAAGGAGCAGATAGAAAACAAATGGCCACACGTGCCAGTTCTCAAACAGACAATGTGCCCATCAATGGCAAAAGAGACAGTGTACACATGCCTGCCCAGCTCTTCACTGGGGTTCTAGCCCTTGGATCTCCATTGCCAAACCAGGGCCCAAGGTGCTGCTAGAGTGAGCTTCTGAATATGCAGCTATCAGCTCTCCCCAAATAAACTCCTTTGCTGGTTTCCTGTTGCCTAATGTAAATCTGAGCATTACTGCACTACCCAGAAGTCTCTTAAATATATCAAATTCTTGATTCTTCATGTCTTGATCACTCCTTTCTTGCTTTGTCCAAGTGACTAAGTCCTACCCATTCTTCTAAATCCCACTCTGAATCACCCCTGCTAGGAAACCTTCTCTGATCCTCTAAACCGGATTAACTGCCTTTCCTCAGTATTTTCATAGCCTCCCAAGATTTGCATAGGACATTATTCATAAGCTAATGTATCGTAATTATTTACTTATTTGTCTATGTTATTAGACTATGAAAAGGTTGAGAATAGAAACATTATTTTATTTATTTCTATGTCCCCATAATTAACATGGGGCCTGACTCATATGTGAGGACTTTGTATTACATACATAGCATAAAAACATACAGGCTTGGAGTTGGTTAGATCTTTTTTCATCTTCTTCTTTTTTTTTTCTTTCCCAGGCCTTTTCTCTGAAAAGGAGTTGTTTAGATTTGGATTTAAATCTACTCACTGTCATTTATTCTACAGGTAACTATTGAAAAATGACTTCACTTTGCTGAGCCTTAGTTTGCTCATCTGTAGAACAGGAGTAATAATAAGACCTACCTCACAGCTTTATTTTGAGGACTAAATGAAATAATGTCAGCAAAGTGCTTAGCACAGTTCTTAGCACATGGTGATCCCTGGTATACTTACTATAAATACTCATTTTAGTGTTCTGCAAATATTTCACAGATGAGTGGATAGCATGAACCATGATGGCAAACGGTTCTAACAAATGGACTGATGCCAGAATTTTGCCTTAAACTCCATTGACCTAGGAATAACTCTGAGGCTTTGGGCTGTTCATTAAGACTTTATTAAAATTATTTTAACCTTTGGTGGTTGCCAGAGCCAGACATGCCGGGGAGCTGAGGTTTGCCACAATGAGCTGTGTCCTCCCACGCATCCCAACTCTGGCAGAGCCATAGAGGGGCCTGGGATGATGGCCAAGGGAACATACTCCTCACTCAAACCTGTACACTGACGTGTCTTCTGGAAACTAGAAGAAAGGCTAGCTGTTTGGTTCTTTTGGTGACACTGAGTCTTGTAGCTTAAAAATATCTACACACACCCACCTGACTCCAAAAACCTGGTCTGAACTCAAGTATAAGCCAGTCTGACCTTGTGTTGCCCTACAGAGAAGGCTTCCCTGACATACATTCCCTGCCATGTATGGGGGAGTATCATCAGAGCCACTACAGATGCTATAATCTGGAAAAAGGGATGTCCCAGGTGCTTCTTCTGGAAGCAAGAGCCTAATCTCTCTGCATATTCACTCTTGCAGTGAGAGTAGTGATGTCCTGGACCCATAGTGATAACTCTCAGAGCCAACCTGAGGGTCTAGATTTATTTACTTTTCCACTAAGGGCATCAGATGCTTCTACTTTTTCAAATGGTTTCTTCCTGTCTTTCAATGTCTGTGCCTGCCTCGAAGTAATGTCTCTTTCTGCTTCCCCATCCACAGTTCTGGTGGTCTTCTCTTCATTCATTGTGGGGCACAAAGTCAGTGTTATATGTTCATTAAGATTTAGTAAAATTTGAGTCTCAGGAATAGGTTCTGTGAAGACCCATGGTATTAACATTTGCATGGGCTTCTGACATCCCTTTTTATATTCTAAAGTCTTTTTTCTTCCAGACTCCCAGAAGAGTAGCCGTATTTAGACTCATTTTCAAGGTAAATTTATAGGGTTTAAAGTCTGTGAGGCACGGATCACACTATAAGAAAAGTAAACAGAGACAATAACTGTTGATGGGAGTTGGAAGGGACAATGTGGTGACACAAATTGGGAGGGTTTCCTAGCTCAAGTACCAGTGTCTACGTCTGCTATCCTCCTCTCTTCTTTGAGCAACCATTCAACCATTCCTGCTCTGCTTCAACTCCCACCTTCCCTTCTCTTGATAGTAAGTGCTCTAGAGGAAATGTTATGGAACACAGAGACTCCTCCAAAGTTGGGTTCTCAAAACAATTTGGACTAAAACCAGAATCTCACTCATCAAGCAATGGGTTTAGAGGGTGAATATGTAACTTAAGCTGAACCAACCAGGACTCTTAATTGTACCTTAAAAACGACAACAAACAAACAAACAAAAAAATGAAAGTAGGAGGAAAAGAAATTCTCTTTTCTTTCTTTGGTGTTAAATCAGAGAAGATTTAATCCTGAGAGCTGATAGGGGCTTCATGGAAAAACGATTTTTCCAGTTTTCCCAGTTCAACTACTATCCTTCTCAGTTACATAAGATAAAAACAAACAACTTCCTTTTTGCCTAAGTTAATTCAAGTTGGTTTTCTGTCCTGGCAACAATTACTTGTTTTTTTCATTAATGGTGGAGAGGGACTGGACTGTAAATCGAACGAGGAGAATCTGTGTTCACATAGAGAGCATAGAGAGTTCATGAACAAAAAGAGTAGAATGGGTGGGACTGACAAGGCAAAATACTTAGAAGTTTCACAGGAATCCAAGAACTGGATCAGATAGTGAAAGTTGTCAGAACATCTCAGATAGTGGGGTAGACTGTGAGAAATCTATCCCCTTTTTGTGTCTTACTACAATCCACCTCTGACTGTGTCCTCTTTTCATAGGCACCTGCTTGAATTCATCATGCTGCGGAATTCATCGTGCCGCTTCAATTTTTTCTGCCTTTGCTCATGTAGTGTCTATTTTCAGGGGTCATCTTTATTGGAGAGCATTGTTGGATTCCTCCTGACCCTTCTCTGTTCCTCCTTGGTACCACATGTATGTCTTTTGTTGCGTTTATTTCTTCCATTCTTGTCTTCCATCCTAGACCCTGAAATCTTTCAAGCCAGTGATAGTGCTTTCTTCTTCACGACTTGGGAATTCAGCAGATAACTAAGAATGGAGAAGGAAGTGAGATGGCTCATAAGAGCTACCTTAAGGAGGGAAATCTCATCACAGGTCCTGGTTCCAGTGAGCCTTGTTCATATGCAGCCTCTACTCTAAATCTTGTTAGAATCCAGTCACTGGATTAGTGAAGAAATGGACAGAAGTGAGAGAGGTAAATGAGAGGACAAAGAAAGAAATGCAAGAGGTTTCTGGTACTGTTTTAGTTTCTTAGTTAAAATTTGGGTTTTAACTTATTTTGGACTTTTTGATATACTCTTTCTGGGGAAAAATCAATTTTATTTTGTTTATCTGACTTTTAGGTGTGTTATTATTCTAATTTAAAGAGTTCTTAAAATACTTTGTGTCCAATGATCTCATTTTCTTGAAAAGGAAAATCAGACCCTAAAATGTAAAAGTGACTAATTCCAAGTGACTTTCGTATCCAGTCTGCTTACAAATGCCCCTATGTATTTACTCCATAATAACACATGAGGTGCTTACTCCGTGACCATGACTATTTCAGGCACTGGAAATGGAGCACTGACTATCATAGGGTCAGCACTTATGAGGCAGTCATGTTCTAATGCAGGCAAGTGAACACGGCAAAACAATAAACAAGAAACATCAAGTAGTGAAAAGTGTGACCACAGAAATCAAGGACTGATGTGATAAGGTGTGACAAGCGGGACATCTTGAGATTGGTGACTAATTTCATTCTGTTAAAAAGTTGTTATTAATATGATCCTCATTAACAGTAGTTAACTGCATTCTCAAACCAGACTTTTTCTTTGAACAATGCTAACAGTTTAGTTTTGTATCAATTGTACCGTCTCACTGCTGGGATAATATTTCCCAGTTTAGAAAGTAGTTTTATGGACAGCATCTCACTAAATCCTACCAACCACCCTGAGAAATGTGGGTCAGATAACAATTCTCATTTTCTAGGTGTGTAAATAAAGACTTACAGTGTTTCATTGTCATGCCGACCTTCTGTCACCCACTAAGGACTGAGCTGGGATCAAATCCAGGAGTTTATTATTATTATTATTATTTTATCGTTATCACAATGTAGTGTGAATTCCACATCAGCACTCTAAGTAAGGAGGAAAAAAATATTCTGGAAAGGTTCCATACAGTTATTTGTTTGGTGTGGATGCTGTTTGCATCTGTTTTGAGGTGTTGGGCGGAAAGATACTCCGTTTCACTGAAAGAACAGCAAGTTCTCTCAAGCCAATACTCTGTCCAATCGCCCACTAATAAGGAGCAGGACAGGACTACAGCCTGTTTGACTCTATGTTGTTTGCCAAGTTTGAGTCACTGCCTGCCTCTTTGTGATGTGGTCCTTGGAACTCAGATTTAGATTCTTCACTACGACATCTTGGTCTTTATAACACAATTTTTTTCTCACCACAGTAATAGCAACATGCCCTCCTTAGGATGAGATGATATTTTACTGGCCTTTGTATTTACTGTTTTTACAACCCTTATTACATGTGTTTTGGGGGCCTGTTGACTTGCCCTTCTTCCTCAGGAGACTGTGAGCTCCTTAAGGGAGGAAACTCCCCACATTAATATCTCTACTCCCAATTTCAGCACACAGCAGACACGCAATCCTAGGACAAAGAGTGAGTTTGGTGAAATCCAGCTACACATTAAGTAAGAACATTACTGTAAAGGGTACACAATTCCAAATTGTGTTGCCAAAGGCATCCGTGGAAATTTGTGAGTTTTTTCTTGAAAGAGATTATTAACTAAACATATAGAGTTCTCTTTCTGTAATGATTTAATTTTAGTTCTTGCCAGAATCTAGGGTTAGAATACATTGTGTGAGAAGGTGACAGAAACCAGAATAGGGGGAAATCACAAAATGATCCTTTTTGTGCAGTCATATTCAGTGCCAATGCTGCATTTGACTGGTTAAATATTTATTTTGTCCACCAGTATGTTTCTTCTTTTTTTTTTTTTTTTCCCTACTGAAGACATCACAGGAATCTATAGAAATCATAGCTCTCTGGGATTTTTTTAAGAGTTGAGAATTTGGGGGTGAAAAGTGTACATTATTTCTTTCAGTGAAAAATGCTTTTCTCTGCATCCTTGACAGGCAATTTTCGCATTCAGTGTCAGCCTGTGGAGACTCCCTGGATGACTGTTCCACAGCCTCAATAGCTGGAAGAGCTTCCCATATTGAACAGCAATGCTTCTCCTATAGCTTTCCATTTGTCTTTTCCTGAGTTCTTTATTCCCATGGCAATTCTTCTGAGGTTGAAAGACAAAGCTTATGTCTGTCCTGAATCTTCTCTTCTTCAGTCTAGATAGTCCTGATTCTTGCAGTCATTCCTGTTGTAGATTCTATCAAGAGGAAATATAACAAAGAGACAGAAGCTGGTGTTTTGAGTCAGAATTCCTGAATTAGAATACTGACTTAACTTTATTAATCATGTGAACTTTGGCAAATTATTCCTCTTCTCTGGCCTGTTTCCTTATCCTCAGTTATAAAATAGAATTAGTAATGGCATCTAGATCCTAATATCAAAAGGCTATTGGAGGAGCACATGTACTGCCTATATACGTACATAAAGATTCTTAAAACAGTATCTTGCACATGGCAGGTTCATAAAATGTTAGCTGTCTTTTAAACCTTTATACTTTGAGGCTTTTCTGTTTAGGTAAAATCTGTCTTGTTTTGGGTCCTTTCAAATACATGTTTGGCCTTTGCTTTGTTTGCTAGAACATATCAGAAGCACCAAATCCCAAATGGAATTCTAGAGACAGCTCCATTCTTCATGATTATAGATCATGATGCCTTTTCTGTGAGTCCTGGCACTGATAAAAATCCCTCTGGTCTATTTCTCTTTCTGAGGCCTAAGTCATCTGAATACAATGGACAATCTTACAGGAAAGTCTGAGAATTTCATTGCATCCAGAGGAAAATTCTGTCTCCAAAAGGTTTACAGAGTAGGGTTGGTCATTCTCTTGACTGGGTTGATAAACCTATAAAAGAGAAATTATTTCACAGAACAAACAACAAAAATTCCCAACCTATCTTTGTCTCCATATCACAGAGCAGTTAGTTTTTTCCAACGAATGTCTCTTTCCTCTTTTCTTCTACTCCACATCTTTATCCTTCAGCAGTCCTTTCTACGTCTTCCTTCTGGGTTTTGACCCATGCTTCCTCCTGCTGTAAAGATCTCAGTATATACAGTCTCCTTTTTTCCTTAAGTGCTTTTCTTGCAAAGACCATTCTCCTCTGGCTTTTTTTCCCCAACACATTTGAAATTCTAGTATAATAACATTACCCGTCTTGTTACCTATAAATCCCTTCTTCAACATCCCCTATAAATAGGATGACAATATAACTTATCCAAACTGGGATGCTTTTGACAGTGAAAGAGGAAGTGTTAATACTTAAATCAGTATAACAGATAAACTAGAACTGTATCAGCAAGCTTGGATGGGTGGTTGCTCTATCTAAAAGAGACCTCCTAGTCTCTGTTTGATTAACCTAAAAGTGGCAGTTTTAGCTCAAATCTCAAGACCCTCTTGTGCAGTAAATATCCCATTTGCAAATGAAGAGATAGATGGCAGAGTGGAGAGAGAGAAGGAGAGAACAAGGCAGGAAAGGGGGTGGTCATTCATCTATTAAGCAGAAATTGAACTTAGGTTAATTTTGCAAATCTCATGTCCTTGTCCTATCTTATAGCCTTTCCTTGAAAAAGTGTATCTTTTACAACAATTTTTTATTGTATCCTAATAATGATTTCGACATACTTTTGTGTGTGTGTGTGTGTGTGTGTGTGTGTGAGCAATAAAGCTGTTTATTTCACCTGGGTGCAGGTGGGCTGAGTCCGAAAAGAGAGTCAACGAAGGGAGATAAGGGGGGGGCCATTTTATAGGATTTGGGTAGGTAAAGGAAAATTACAGTCAAAGGGGGTTTGTTCTCTGGCGGGCAGGAGTAGGGGTCACAAGGTGTTCAGTGGGGGTGCTTTTTGAGCCAGGATGAGCCAGGAAAAGGACTTTCACAAGGTAATGTCATCACTTAAAGCAAGGACCAGCCATTTACACTTCTTTTGTGGTGGAATGTCATCAGTTAAGGTTGGGCAGGGCATATTCACTTCTTTTGTGATTCTTCAGTTACTTCAGGCCATCTGGGCATATACGTGCAAGTCACAGGGGATGTGATGGCTTGGCTTGGGCTCAGAGGCCTGACATTCCTGCCTACTTATATTAGTAAGAAAAATAAAATAGTGTTGAAGTCTTGGGGTGGTGAAAATTTTTTGGGGGTGGTATGGAGAGAGGATGGGCGATGTTTCTCAGGGCTGCTTCAAGCAGGATTGGGGCGGCATGGGAACTAGAGTGGGAGAGATTAAGCTGAAGGAAGATTTTGTGGTAAGGGGTGATATTGTGGGGATGTTAGAAGAAACATTTGTCGTATAGAATGATTGGTGATGGCCTGGATACGGTTTTGGATAAATTGAGAAACTAAATGGAATAAGAGAAGGAGAAAAACAGGTATTGAAGGTCTAAGAATTGGGAGGACCTAGGACATCTGATTAGAGAGTGCTTAGGGAGATTCAGCATAGTCCTTCCAGCAAAGATTATTTATTTACTTCAAGAGCTAAGAATAGCAGTTTGGGGATAGCACGAGGAGATATCAGCTGTGATGGCTTGGAGAAACAGTGTAAACCAGCAGTGTAAACAAGAGCAGGGCATGTATGAGTAGTTGAGAACAGTGAATAGGAGTAAGACTTGACAGAAAATAGTAGGGATGACAAGTTTTTTGGGGGCACATTCTAAGTTGGTCTGGTGTCTGGAATGACACTGGGGCCTAATAAAAAGGAGTGTCTATACAGGAGCTTAAATGGGCTGTATCTTGTAGCATTCCGAGGACAGGCCTGAATTCTGAGAAGTGGTAAAAGTATTGTCCAGTCCTTTTTAAGTTGGTGGCTGAGCTTGGTGAGGTGTTTTTAATAGACCATTAGTCTGTCACTGAATACTAAGAGCCTGAAAAAATGCTTGGCTGATTTGACTAATAAAGGCTGGTCTGTTATCAGACTGTATAGAGGTGGGAAGGCTAAAGTGAGGAATTATGTCTGACAGAAGGGAATGACAAGGCTAAACTGAAGAATTATGTCTGATAGAAGGGAAGAAATGACTGCGGTGGCCTTCTCAGACCCTGTAGGAAAGGCCTCTACTTATCCAGTGAAAGTGTCTACCTAGACTAAGAGGTATTTTAGTTATCTGACTCGGGGCATGTTGAGTAAAGCTAATTTGCCAGTCCTGGGTGGGGGCAAATCCTTGAGCTTGATGTGTAGGGAAGGGAGGGGGCCTGAATAATCCATGAGTAGTAGTAGAATAGCAGCTGGAACACTGAGAAGTTATTTCCTTGAGGATAGATTTCCACACTGGAAAGGAAATGAGAGGTTCTAAGAGGCGGGCTAGTGGCTTGTACTATAGCATAGCCTGCCTTTGCTGGCATGTGGCGATTAGGCCTGGTGGAACTGCCATCAATAAACTAAGTGTGATCAGCGTGAGGAACAGGGAAGAAGGAAATGTGGGGAAATGGGGTGAATGTCAGGTGGATCAGAGAGATGTAGTCATGAGGGTCAGGTGTGGTATCTGGAATAATGTGGGAGGCCAGATTGAAGTCCCGGGCAGGAACAATGGTAATTGTGGAGACTTAACAAAGAGTGAGTATAGCTGAAGGAGCCGGGGAGCAGAAAGTATATGCATCAGGTGTGAGTAAGAAAATAGATTTTGAAAATTATGAGAGCTGTAGAGAGTGAGGTGAGCATAGTTTGTGATTTTTAGGGCCTCTAAAAGTATTAAAGCAGTGGCAGCCACTGCATGGAGACATGAGGGCTAGGCTAAAACAGTAAGGTCAAGTTGTTTGGACAGAAAGGCTACAGGGTGCGGTCCTGGCTTTTGTGTAAGAATCCTGACCGCACTAACCATGCCTAGGAAGGAAAGGAGTTGTTGTTTTGTAAGGGATTGAGGTTTGGGAGATTAATTGGACACAATCAGCAGGGAGAGCACGTGTGTCTTTATGAGAATTATGCTGAGATAGGTAACAGATGAGGATGAAATTTGGGCTTGACTGAAGTAATGCGGGCTGTCTGTGAAACCTTGCAGCAGTACAGCCCAGGTAATTTGCGGAGCCTAATGGGTGTCAGGGTCAGTCTAAGTGAAAGCAAAGAGGCTAGGATGAGGGGTGCAGGGGAATAGTGAAAAAAGCATCTTTAAGATCGAGAATGGAATAGTGAGTTGTGGAGGAAGGTATTGAGGACAAAAGAGTGTATGGGTTGGGCACCACAGGATGGATAGGCAAAACAATTTGGTTGATAAGGCGCAGATCCTGAACTAATCTGTAAGACTTGTCCGGTTTTTGGACAGGTAAAATGGGGAAATTGTAAGAAGAGTTATAGGTTTTAGAAACCCATGCTGTAGCAGGCGAGTGATAACAGGCTTTAATCCTTTTAAAGCGTGCTGTGGGATGGGATATTGGCATTGAGCGGGGTAAGGGTGATTAGGTTTTAATGGGATGGTAACGGGCATGTGATCCGTTGCCAGGGAAGGAGTAGAGATGTCCTATACTTGTGGGTTAAGGTGGGGGGATACGAGAGGAAGACACGAAGGAGGCTTTCTGTTGGGGAGAAGGGCGGCAATGAGATGCGGCTGTAGTCCAGGAATAGTCAGGGAAGCAGATAATTTGGTTAAAATATCTCAGCCTAATAAGGGAACTGGGCAGGTGGGGATAACTAAAAAAGAGTGCATAAAAGAGTGTTGTCTAAATTGGTACCAGAGTGGGGGAGTTTTCAGGGGTTTAGAAGCCTGGCCGTCAATACCCACAAGAGTTATGGAGCCAAGGGAACCAGGCCCTTGAAAAGAAGGTAATGTGGTGTGGGTAGCCTCCGTATTGACTAAGGGGATGGACTTACGTTCCACTGTGAGAGTTACCCGAAGCTCGGCGTCCGTGATGATCTACGGGGCTTCCGAGGCGATCTGGCAGCATCAGTCTTCAGCCGCTAAGCTGAGAAGGAGTCAGTCAGAGAGCCTTGGGCCAGAGTTCCAGGGGATCTGGGAGTGGCTGCCAGGTGAGTTGAACAGTCCAATTTCCAGTGGGGTCCCGTACAGATGGGACACGGCTTAGGAGGAATCCTGGGCTGCAGGTATTCCTTGGCCTGGTGGCCTGGTGGTCAGATTTCTGGCACTTGTAGCAAACTCCTGGGGGAGGAGGTTCTGGAGAAACGCCTGGCTGCTGTGGTTCTGGTGTTTGGAAGTTCTTGTGTGCTGGAGATATGGCTGGCGTTTGTCTCACAGTGGAGGCAAGGAATTGCAACTTTTTTCTATTATTGTACACCTTGAAGGCGAGGTTAATTAAATCCTGTTGTGGGGTTTGAGGGCTGGAATTTAATTTTTGAAGTTTTTTCCTAATGTCAGGAGTGGATTGGGTGATAAAATGCATATTAAGAATAAGGCAGCCTTCTGGCCCTTTAGGGTCTAGGGCTGTAAAGTGTCTCAGTGTTGCTGCCAAACGAGTCATGAACTGGGCTGGATTTTTATATTTGATGAAAAAGAGTCTAAACGCTATCTGATTTGGGATAAAGAAAAAGGAGCATTAACCTTGACTATGCCTTT
The DNA here is from genome assembly GCF_009828535.3 of Hylobates moloch. Lineage (NCBI taxonomy): Eukaryota > Metazoa > Chordata > Mammalia > Primates > Hylobatidae > Hylobates > Hylobates moloch. The sequence continues at coordinate 88,170,479 of NW_026652285.1, read as the reverse complement.
AGCTCTAGCCACCTTTTTAAGAGTAAATTGCTGGGCAGGTGGGGAAGAGCTACTCATGGAATTAAACTGTAAGCTGGACCGGGTGTGAGGAGGGGAGGTGATAGAAGGATTATAGGGTGGAGGAGTGGAGGCTGAGGAAGAAATGGGACTTAGCTCGGCCTGGCGACGAGCAGCCTGGGGAGGAGGGGAAAGGTCAGATGGGTCTGTAGAAAAGGAAGACTGAAAAGACTCAGCGATGCTTGGGGTTGGGACTGAGGGGACAGGCGGGAGGGAAAGAAGGAGGATCTGGGAGGAATCGCATTGGGAACAGAGACTAGGAACAGAAGGAAGTGTGAAAAATGCCTGGACATAAGGCACCTCAGACCATTTGCCCATTTTTTGACAAAAGTTATTTAGGTCTTGTAGGATGGAGAAATCGAAAGTGCCGTTTTCTGGCCACTTAGAGCCATTGTCAAGTTTGTATTGGGGCCAAGCGGTGTTGCAGAAGAAAATAAGGCATTTAGGTTTTAGGTCAGGCATAAGTTGAAGAGGTTTTAAGTTCTTGAGAACACAGGCTAAGGGAGAAGAAAGAGGAATGGAGGGTGGAAGATTGCCCACGGTGAAGGAGGCAAACCTAGAGAGAAGAGAGCATAGAGACACGGAGGGAAGGGGTTTGGAGGTTCTTACCCTCCGGAAAAGCGGGAAAGGGGTTGGGGCACAGAAATAAGGGATTGGGGCACAGAGATATGAGGTTGGGGTGTGGAAATAAGGGATCGGGGCACAGAGATAAGAGGTCGGGGTGCGGAAATAAGCGATTGGGGGTCCTTGCCCCCTAGAAAAGCGGGACTTGCCGCTAAGGGTGAAGGAGAAGGGGTTGAGGGGTAGTTGCCCCTGCCCCAGAAAAGTGGGACTTGCCGCTAAGGGTGAAGGACCAAGGCAGGCATCCCTGCATGGTCTGACACCTCTGAAACGTGGGTGAATAATCAGAGAGGCGTACCTGCAATGATTAAACACCAAGGGAAGGCTGCCTTCCCAGTCCGCGACCGGCGCCGGAGTTTTAGGTCTACGGATAAAACGTGTCTCCTTTGTCTCTACCAGAAAAAGGAATTGAAATTAAGAGAAGGGAGAGATTGAAGAGTGGAAAGGAGAAAGTGGTTGAGGGATAGTGAGAGAGGTTGGAGAAGAGATTAAGAAGAGGCCGCTTACCCGATTTAAAATTGGTGAGATGTTCCTTGGGCTGGTCAGTCTGAGGACCTGAGGTCGTAGGTGGATCTTTCTCATGGAGCAAAGAACAGGAGGACAGGGGATTGATCTCCCAAGGGAGGTCCCCCGATCCGAGTCACGGCACCAAGTTTCACGCGTGTCCATGTGAAGAGACCACCAAACAGGCTTTGTGTGAGCAATAAAGCTGTTTATTTCACCTGGGTGCAGGTGGGCTGAGTCCGAAAAGAGAGTCAGCTCGACATACTTTTTATTCTGGGAAAAGGTTCTCCTCAAGCTTCCCTACCCCCCAACACATCTTGTTTATAAAATTCTGGTTCTTTGATATAGCTACTTCATTTCAACTTGCTTCAGAAAATGGCTGCTGCATTCATATATCTTGGCCAGATACTGAACAGAGGTGGTACTTAGTAAATGTTTTGAAGTCTTTCTGATTGCACAGGTAATCTTATATGTGCCAGAGTCTAGATGCTGGTGGTTGAAACATAAGCTAATAAATTAAGAGCCCAAATAGCATTTTGACAACACAAGCTTGATTTTCTCTTCAGCCACCCTTTTGAAAAATGCCACTATAATCATCGTCATCATTATTGTCACCATCATCTTCTATCCATGCTTTTTTATAATGAAACACATGCATGTTACTATATACTTGGGATTACTCTAGGTTATAGGATTGTTTCTATTGTATGTTTGGAGATGAAACAGTTGGCAATTTCCCAATTTTTTGTTTGTTTAAAATATGTTTGCTTTTCCTCTTCTGGTGGTTGAATTTTACACTAGCAGATTTATTGAACATTCTGCAAAAGTAAGAAACATAGATATATTTGCAACCTTTATTAAAGGCTAAATAGACTTTGAATTTTATTAATGTTTTAAATTTGTGTAATGTTTATCTCTGACCTATGTGAAGGACATAATAGGCTTTGTTTTATTACATCTGGTAATAGCCTAATAAAGGATAACAAAAGGAAAATAAATTTTGCTATGTTGAATGAAGAGACTAGGTTCTAGTCTGGGCTTCAGCACTCAAGAATTGTGGCATCATTTCCTCCTGGGAAGTTTTATCCTTGTTTGGGAAAGTGAAAGAATGTACGATATTCTCGCTTTTCAAAGTATATTTCAAAGAGCTGTAGCACTTTTATAGAAATCTCCATTAGGAGACAGGAGGCTCCTGAAGGATCCTGGGCCTGACTCCTTGTTCATTAAGAGTAGCTTATATCTACTATAGAGATGATATGAGTACATGTAAAATTGTACTACTGTATGTGTGTGTGGTGTGTGTGTGTCTGTGCATGTTGATGGGAGGTGGGCCTGATGGGGGTGTGGAAAGAGAAACTTCACAGCCAAAGAAAAATAATAAAGGAAATTTCTTGGACTAAGTCATTCCTAAGGTCTTATAAGTTAGGACACTTTAGTTCATTTTATGAATAATCTGAATAAGTTCTTTGTGCCTTTATAAACTGGTATGGAGAAGACATTTTGATATATCCAAGGATATGAAGAAAATCAAAGTGAAGCCTGAAGATTATAACCACATTTTATGGTTCTAGGTAAATAAAATGATCCTGGCAAAATAGTATTCTCTTTAGAATATAAACCAAACCTTACAATCTCTATGCAAATTAATTCAAAATTCCAGATACTGGCGAAGGAAAATCTGATTGGTCCAATGTAGGTGAAGTGTCTAGCAGTGAAGCAATCAGTGATGGCCAGGAAGCAGTATCCCTCAGTGGAACTTTCACCATTGTGGTCTGGGTGGACAGTTCTCAAAGAAAAGGGTGATCAAAGATCTCAAAAGAGGTCCATTGCAGGACAAGTACCCCTTCTTAATTACACCAAGAGTCCTAGGTCCTACATGTGATCAATCACAAAAAATCACTCAGTTAACATTTATAGACTGAAAGCGTGATTGTGAAGATTATCAGAGAGAATGTGCTGATTCTCTGTGGCTGAATCAAAATATCTTGAGAATGGCCATACTTTCAAAACATTTCATAATTGCACAATTGCATAATTGACCCTTTGAGCTTTATATGTGACACAGGTTCTATTGCAGACGTGATCCTCAGGAAGCTGACGCTAAGATCACTAGTGTGCTGCAAATCTATTAGGGAGTTTCTCTTACAAGTAGGTTAGAGAAAGAAGCAGAATTGGGCAGAGGGAGAAGTTGGGCAATGATGCTGTCATGACAAGGGTTCAGCTGACCCCACAGATAAATCTGGATTTGGAATGGCCTTTCAGAATTGTCCTGACCTGTGGCTGAAGCCTGAGAATTTATACTCCTGCATAGACCAATAACTGGATGCAGGCTGGGAAGGGGGACTCCCTTGAAAGGATCCTTTGCTTCCATCTTCATCCAAGAGCAATTATTTGTACTTTTAGCAGCTGGGAAAAAAGTCCTTTAGTTCTGAAAGGGGATTCAAGCAGCACCCTACCTATGTCCCAGCATCCTTGTGCGATAGGAAGACACCATCCGGAGGCCTGAATCAGACTTGTGTTGTGAAAGGAGCCAATGGGGCTTGATTGCAAGTATTACAAGGTACTAGATAAACTAACTACATACCTAAAATACTCTGTGTCTTTATTTATTTTGGAGTATGAGGGAAGTATGGAAGTCTGGCCCTGAGTAGAAAATTAAAGAACCCAAATGACAGAGTATAAAGATAAAAAATTTGTACCAAGGTATAATAGTTTGTATTAATTTGGTAGCACTGCTGTACAATGAACTAGGTGGCTTTGACAACAGCAATTTATTCTCTTGTAGTAGAACCCAGAAGTGCAAAATCAAAGTGTCAGCAGAGCTGGTTCATTCTGGAGGCTCTGAGACGTAATCTATTCTATGTCTCTCTCGTAGCTTCTGATGGCTGCTGGGAATCCTTGGTGTTTCTCAGCTTGTAGATGCATCATTCAAATATCTGCTTCTGTCTTTATGTGGACTTCCTCTCTGTGTGTCTCTGTGTCTTCTCCTTTTCTGTCCCTTATAAGGATATTGGTTACTGGATTTAGGTTACTCTAATGATCTAATTTTAACTTGATTATGTCTGCAAAGACTCTTATTATAAGATCACATTCTGATTTACCAAAAGTTAGAATTTCAATGTATCTTTTTTTAGGGGAAACAATTCAACCTATAACACAAGGTAATGTGCAGTTGAGTTCTGCTAATGTTTCCTTGATTCCTCCACTCCACGGTTCACATCTTCCATCATCTCCTCCCACCATCATTGAATGCGACGCAGTCCAAATTTTCATCATCCCATGTGCACTGTTGAAATTGCTTCCCAGATAGCTGTCCTGTCTCTGAATTCTCTTTCTTCTGAAATCTCCAGCATGTTCTTCCTTCAAAGTGCATTATTGTCTACATGATTAAGTCTAAAGTTTACCAAGAGTGTCGAGACTCCAGAGTCCCATTTGAACCTGTGCCTTCAGCTTCATTTCACACAATACTCCTCTGTCCTCCACATGCCATGCTAGACTCTCTCAAGGTACTGTTTTTAAGAGTTTTATTGAGGTATAATTGATAAACTAAGAACTTCACATATATAATATGTGTAGTTTGATGCATTTGGACATATGCAAACACCCATGATACCATTACCAAAATCAAGGTAATAGATATATCTAAGACCTTATAAAGTTTCCTTGTATCCCTTTGTTTTTGTTTGTTTTTGTCTTTGTAGTTGTTGTTTTGGTGGTAAGAACACTTAATGTGAGATTTACTCTCTTAATACGTTTTGAAATGCACAACACGGTATTATTAACTATAGGAAAAATATTTTACAGAAAATCTCTAGAATTCAGTCATCTAGGATAACTGAAACTTTATACCCACTGAAAACAACTCCCTTTTTTTGAAATCTCAAACGAGTCCAGAACATTTCTGCACTCATATCTTCACTCATGTTATCTCATAAGTCATATATTTACATATTTCCCTCACCATTTTTGTATTTCTAAAAGGAACCCAACTTTCAAGATTTATTCCAACTACCATTTTGTTTTAAACCATCCTGTAATTGCTCTTAGCTGATGGCAAGCCTCCTTCCTCTGACTCCTGTGTATTTATGTTATTGGTCTTACTACACTCCATTTTGTGCCAGATTAAGCTTGACTATAGCTCTGTCTTTAGTATGCTGTTTGACGACTGCACGAAAAATGACCATGATGATATATTTGTCTCGATATGCCCACAAACCTTGTCATTCAATGTCTGTTGAATTGATTTTTAAAATTAACATAATCAACAACAAACATCACATTTTGTTATTATCACCAGAATTTTTTGCTTTTTTATTCGTATCTTTGGATAATGAAAACAAAATTTAAGATATTTTTGTAGTGTGATATTTTTTTCTACTAAGAAATGCTTGATACTCCACTCCCTCATCCCCCCTTTTTCTTCTTAGAAGCAATGTGGATTTTATGTCAACACCATTTTAAAGAATGCGGGTGGCTGGGGGTGAGAGAAAGAATTAGAGAATTTTATTGTTTAGATAGGGCAATGCAAGACCATTTCTTAACATGCTTAAATCAAGTTTTCCAAGGACAACTATATTACACACACCCAATAAAAATGATTATTTAAAACTAAATATTCAGAAGTTAGTAGGATGACTGGGGCCAAGTGGATATTTTAGCAAGGTATATGTCAATAAAATGTTTTAGAGGAAATTGATGTGAGGCAATGCCAATTGCAAATACACTTATGACAAATTGAAAGAACATTTTTCTTGGGATGAGAAAGACTTCTCTAATTGACATCATGTAAAAAAATATGTATTTTAAAAACACCAATCTTTAAAAACAAAGGATAATCAAAGGGAAGGAAACAAAACTTCCAAAATCCTTTATCTCAAGACAAAAAAAGTGACATGTCATTATATTAATACCCTTCCTCAATCAAAAATGTATTTTCCACATTATCTGATGCAAGCCACGTACATGTGTGTCTGAACACTACCCTTATTTTCCTGTTTCAAGGCACCATCCTATACAAAACATTCTTAGAATGAAGGCTATCTTGTTAAAGTACGTGACCGAAGCAAGGATGCACAAATCGTTGGCATTTTACTTTAACAAGGTATACTTCACTCTAAGAATGTTTTGAATATCAGCCTATTTTACAAGAATTATTTTATTAAATAATTCTCAAGCAACTACTCTAGGCAAAGCACTGTTTAGGTTGCTGCTGATACCACATTGAAGAATACACATAAAGTTGTCATGTTTCATATGTATATCTTAAAGTATAATAATAATAAAATTTTAAAAAGTTGTCATGTTTACAAAACTTTCAAGTAAAAGCAAAGACTTGTAAAGATTTGTAAAAGACAATACAATTACTCCGATATTTTTTCTCCTCTCTGAATGAGTCCAGGCCTAGAAATATATATATATAAAATAAAAACAAAAAAACGCTTCCTCAGTTGCTGAATGTAAAATTTTGAGGAGTATTTTAACATTCATTCTTTAAAGAGGGAGAAAAGTGAAGGCTTCTTCTCTCTCTCTAAAGAATAAGGCTAAATGAACAATTTACAAGTTTGCAAAATCTCATTTTATTTACCTCAGAGTTTCCTCCATCACTTATCATCTGAGTACCATTAAAAAACACCCTGGGAGCTGAATAATCATAACAATAACATTTGCTGCATTTTATTTTACACACCAAAATCACTCATTTATGCATCTCTAGGTGTGTGTGTGTATGTGTGTGTGTGTTAGATTTAATGAGCAAGATGGCAAACTTTATGGCTACTAGCTATGTATGAAAGCAGAAATATCATGCAAGGGTAAAATCTTAACAGGTATTTTGCCAAAGAGGGGAGCATCATGAAGTTTAAGGAACTGCTGTTTATTGTGCACCTATTATGGTCAGTTACGGTGCTGAGAAATTTTATATACTTTATCTCTATTTTTCAACACTAGCCCTGTAATCTAGAGTTCATTTCTAAAATATACATGAGGAGCAATTCGAAAGATAAATTGAAGTGGCTGCATTCTGATGATCAATCCGTGACTGAGCCAGGATTTGAACACATGTTATTTAATTCTAAACTCAGCATTATTTGTTTTTTCAAAGTTGAAGGGGATCCTTATCACAGGAGATATTCAAGCCGAGATTGGAAGACCACATGTTGAGAATTTCATTACGATGAAAACATCTGTTGAAAAATAAGATAAAATAACCTCAAGTTCTGGTCTAATTCCAAGATTATCTATTGTTGTAATTGTGGAGGGAAAGAAGGAGGGAGGGAGGGAAGGAAGGAAGGAAAAAAGGAAGGAAGGATGGAAGGAAGGAAGGAGAGAAAGAGAAAGAAAGAAAGAAGGAAAGAAAGAAGAAAGAAAGAAAGGGAAACAAAGAGCAAGAAAAGTAAGAAAGAAACCCTTAACAGAATTTGCTACAACTGCTTATACTGTGATTATGAATCAAGATCCCCAATCATCACCTAAGCAAGGATGCACTAATCTTTGGCATGTAACAGCAGTGTTTATTCAGACTTGTAAAACCTTTGATACCCAGTTTCTATCTCTGTGTCTCTTAGCTTTGTTTATTTATAAAGCCAAATTTCTTTATCTAACATACATTTTTTCTTTATGCTATTTTCTTTGTTCCTGCTTACCATCTATCATAGTTATTTATACTTTTCTCTCATTCCTTTTCTACATTCTGACTCTTTAAGCAAAAGAATGGTCATGTGGTTTGGCTCTGTGTCCCCACACAAATCCTATCTCGAATTGTAATCCCCATAATCCCCACGTATCAAGAGGGGGACCTGGTGGGAGATAATTGGATTACGGGGGAAGTTCCCCCATGCTGTTCTTGTAATAGCGAGTGCATTCTCATGAGATCTGATGGTATTATAAGGGGCTTGTCCCCCTTTGCTTGTTCATTCTCTCATGCCTGCCACCATATAAAATGTGCCTTTGCTTCTCTCTCACCTTCCACCATGATTGCAAGTTTCCTGAGGCCTCCCCAGCCATATGGAACTGTGAGGCGATTAAACCTCTTTTCTTTCTAAATTAACCAGTCTTTGGTATGTCTTTATAGCAGTTTGATAATGAACTAATACAGTTGGTGTCTGATTCTTTATCCCAACTTCCTAGCACAATGCTTGACATGGAGAAAGGACGTAACCATTATTTAATAAATGCATAGAGCCAGTAGGTATTAAAAAGGCAAAAAATTTTGTGTACCAGGAGAGTGCCCAAGGCAAAAGAAACAGTGTAAATAAAGGGTTGGATACCTTTGAGTGTGAGATCAGGTCTGGTATGAATAATTAAAAGAGGTTTATAATATGTTTGTAGCAGAGGGTGCTTATGGAAGGCAATGAGCCCAAAGATAGATGGGCCTGAATCTAATAAAAAGAATTGCTTCAAATTCACTTGAGAGCAATGAGGAGCTTCTAAGTGAAGAGTTTTAAGCAGTAAAATAATCCAGTAAAATAAATGATAAAGAAGTATCATGCTGGTTACTATGTAGAGCAGAAGAGACAGAATTGTAAATGCAGAGAGGAATTAGAAGGTCATTGAAATTGAGATGGGTGGTTCAAAAGGCCTAACTTAGGCAGAGTCAAGTGAGGGTGTCATATATGAGGAAGATTGAAGAGGTAGTCTTACTAGAATTCTGGGAATGACAGGGTATGAGGGCTAAGGGACAAAGGTATGCTGAGAATAACTTCCTGGTTTCTGATTAAGTGGTTCACGGGTGATTACACAATTCACTGGGATAGGGACTAGAAGGGAAATAAAATGAGCTCAGTTTCATGCCAAGTTAGAGATTCTGGTGGGAATCTAAGAGCTCTCTAATAGGCAGTGGAATATGTAGTTATGGAACTCATGAAAAAGAAGAGGGTGAGAAATTTCAATGTGAAAATATTCAAAGACCCATTGAAGTTAATTTGGCTTGAGATATTCAAAACGTTTTTTGTGTGTGATATAACTGAATACATGAATGTTACAATAGGTTATCTCTGGACCTCTTGGGACATCCTTGAAAGTTATGTTGGAGTTACCAACTACTTTTGTTGCTCTAAAAAGCCCTGTGGAATAAGGCATTCATTCTTAGCATGTCATAAAGACTAAGTAAATGTAACATTTGTGTATCTAGAATATAATCTTATTAAATAATGTTCAAAGCACAATGTTGGGGAGGAGAAAATAACAATTAAACTCATAATTGGACTCCATAAATGAATAAATCCGTTAACAAAACTTTACGTATTTATTTAAATTATGGTTAAAGTAAGGGTAAAAATATCAAGGATCAACTTCCTGAAAAAATTTGACTAAAACAGGAAAAAAGTTGGAGAACGGAAATTTATAGACCAGGATTGTCTATTTTTCAGAGAGATCAACTCTACCTCCCACACCACCTCAATTGCTCTTAAAAATCTGGAAATAAAACAGTCATAAAATCTGATTGAAAGAAAGAAATATATTCTAAAATGTTGAATACAAAAAAGCCCTAAGAAAGTCTCACAAATTCAATATGGCATACAAGGAGTAAGTACAAAAGGCAAATAGTTTTAGGATGTTAGTCAACGAAGGGAGGAAAGAGGAAATGGGGAATGCGTGTCACACAGAACACCCAAATCAAACAAGATAAAGATAACTGGAGAAAGACTAAGAGGAATTTGTATTGCACAAAACAGATGAAGAGTCCCAAGATTTTGTAACCACTGCAGACGAAAACTTCAGAATCATTTAGGAAATCTATGGTTGTGTTGTCCTTTTCCCCTCTAGCGTCAACAGAAAGTTAGAAAATATTGGCTTCCAAAACTGTGATCTATGCATGCTACAAAAGCAAAAGATATTTGGTGAGCAATGGGTATGGGAAGTTACTTTGACAAGTTGTGTTGATTTGGGCCTCACAGGAGTGAGATTGGAAATGGTAGTTTTTCTTGGCAAACTTGAGTTTTAAACCCTTTGTATCTTGAATGCTGGGAGAGGCAGAGAGATTTCCCAATATGATAAAGTAATGTAAAAGAAACCATATATCTTGGCAGACCCTATGTATTTCATATTCTCCTTGAGGCCAACAAGTTTTAGAGTGCATGCATGCGTGCATGCACATGTACACACAAGCATGCATGTACATGCACACACATACACACACCATGTCCCTTGGCTATTTATATATCATTCTGAACTGTGTTAGTCCCTTCCCTCTGTCCTTCTTCTCATGTCAAGTCCATAAAAGCACTCTTAAGTATGTGATTCTTTGAAATTTGAATTGTGTGGTCAATGGAAAACCACTGTTTTAAATTCCCTGGAAACATGGGTCATGGATACTATATTTAAAGAAATTTTAGTCATCAGGTGGCTGGATTTTTCCACCAGTATTTTCACCTTGTGTTGACCAACTCACATACACACCCCTTGTCCTCCCAACTTTTGTAAGCAAATGCATCACCATTCACATCACTCTGATACACATACGCTGTTCATAATGACATCAGAGGCCCATGATATTTCTTTTTTGAGAGAATTTTCCATTTGGGTTGGAGAAAAGGAAAAGTAAAGAAAGTAGGACAAAATCTAGTCATGCAATGTCTCAACATGGAGAATGTAGGTTGAGAGGAGGTTTTAAAATCATCATTGGGGTGTTAGTGAGGGATGGAGTAGAGGCCGGGTGGCTAGGCTGAATTCTATGAAGACTTTGGATGCCATGCCTAGGATGTGACTATCCCTGATGCTGATTGTTGGATTTCCTCTGGGAACTCCTTCAGTAGCTGGAAATGTGTGGTTTTATTTTCATTTTAAAGCACCAGCAGAATATACATTGTGCCTAAGGGAAGGAACAAACTACATGAGGGAGGACTAAGATGTTTTTCCTGCCCTTGCCAGAGTTCAGCTAACCCAAGACTTCAGCTGCATGTGCTCCTTACACAATCCCAAGGAAAAAGACGTTTATGAATCAAACTCCAGGTCACTCCCTTGTTACCATCAAATAAACTGATCACTCTGGTCTCCGATTCAGGAGGTTTTAAGGTTCTGTCTGTGCCTCAGCTCCTGAATCATCATCACCTTGGGCCCTCATTAGCTCACCTTCCTGTGATCAAATCTATAACCCTTGCTAAATATAACTGTATGGGACTTAGTTTCTATGTTTCAGCTGAAGGCAATAAAGCACAGTGTTTTCTTTAAGTACTCTTGTCTACTCATGCATCTATATATATATATATATATACACATATATACATACACACATACACTTAAGTGTATATATATGTACTTAACTACTTAAGTATATGTATATATATAATAAAGCATGAAATTATTTTAGGATTTATGTTTTCTCTTTCTTCAGAAACACTGTAGTAAAAAAAAACCATAAAATTTTGCCTAGGTTAAAAAGGCACATGTACCTAGTACAATAAACACATACTTAGAAACACAACAAAGTGAACCTTCATTTACTTAAACTTCAACTATGGGAGAATAGGTAAGGAAAGTAATTATTTCTGGCAAGATGTTACACAAATACAAACTTCATGCAAGGGTTAAGAATGGTTTAATGGAAAGAGTTATTTTCATTAGTTTCCTTTGCTGTCACTTGCTAACCATGTGACATGGAACAGATTACTTTCAACCTCTAGAGCACAAGTGGTTCATCCATAAAATGGATGACTTATGATTTCTTGATTATTTTAAGATGTAACCAATGTATCATGTTTCTTTTTATTAACGGCTTTAGTGAGGTATCATTGACATTCAAAAAGCTGTACATATTTAATGTATACAATTTGATACATTAAGTAGATAAATGTACATCCCAGAAATCATCATCACTATCAATGTCATAAACTTATCCATCACCTCCAAAAATCACCTCCCACGTGCTTTTTTTTTTGTGGTTAAAGCACTTAACATGAGATCTATCCACTTGGCAAAATTTTAAGGATACAGTATAGTATTGTTAATCATAAGCCCTATGTTGTACAACAGATCTCCAGAATATATTTATTTTGCATAACTCGACGTTTGTACTTTTTGACCAGTACCTCCACATTTCAACATCTCCTCAGCCCCTTGCAACCATGTCACATGGTTAGCAAGTGATGAGTTTGACTACTTTAGGATCCCACACATTAGTGAGATTATGCAGTATTTCGCTTTCTGTGTCTGGCTTATTTCACTTAGTATAATGTCTTCCAAGTCCTGCTATGTTTTCACAAGTAGCAGGATGTTCTTCTTTTTTTGATGCTGAATGGTATTCCATTATATGCATACACCATATTTTATTTATCATTTACCATCAACGAGTATTTAGGTTGTTTTCATATCTTGGGTACTCCGAATAATGCTGCAATAAACCTCAGTGCAGATAGCTCTTTAAGGTCTAGATTTCAATTCCTTAAGCTATAAACCCAGAAGTGGGATTGCTGAAACGAATGATAATTCTGTTTTTATTTTTCTGAGGAATGACCACATTTTTTCCCATAGTGCTGCACCAATTTACATTCCCACCAACAGTATACAAGGGTTCCCTTTTCTCCACATCCTTGCCAACACTTGTATCATGAGTCTTTTTGATAGTAGTAATTCTAGCAGGTTGTACTTTGTTCTTTTGATAATCATGAGCCCAATAGGTGTGAGGTGATATATTATTGTGGTTTTAATTTGCATTTCCGTGATGATAAGCGATGTTAAATACCGTTTCATATATCTGTGGGCTATTTGTATGTATTCTTTTGAGAAATGTCTGTTCAGGTCATTTTTAGATTTTAAAAATTTGGTCTTTTGGATTTTTACTATTGAGGTGTTGGAGTTCCTCATATATTTTATATATTAACCCATTACCAGATATATGTTCTGCAAATACTTTCTCTTGTTCCACAGATTGAGTTTTCATTTTGTTCATTGTTCCTTTCACTATGTAGAAGCTTTTCAGTTTACTGTCATTTTACTTGTCTCTTTTTGCTTTTGTTGCTTGAGCTTTTGTCATCATATCCAAGAGTCATTGCCTGGTTTAATATCTAAAAGGCTTGTTTTTCTCTTTGTTTTTTATGAGTATTATTGTTTCATGTTTTATGCTTAAGTCTTTAATCCATCTTGAGTGGATTTTTGTATCTGGTGTAAGATAAGAGTCCAATTTCATTCTTTTGAATGTGTATATCCAGTTTTCCCCAATGCTTTTTATTAAAAAAACTCCGTTTTCTTTGTTGCACTCTTGTCACCCTTGTCAAAGATCAGCTGACCTTTCAATGTACCAGTCTTTGACCTCCTTGGTTAAATTTATTTCCAAGTATCATATTTTTTGACTCTATTGTACATGGAATTGTGTTTCAATTTCCTTTTTAGATAAGCTATTGTTATTCTCTAGAAACAAAACCGACTTTTGTATGTTGACTTTTGTATCCTGCAACTTTACCAAATTTGCTTATTGAGTTCTAATAGCTTGTAGGGGAGACTTAAGGGTTTCTTACATATAGGATTATGTCATCTGCAAACACACAGAGGTAAAGTTGAGGTGATATCGGAGAGAGAAAATGAAGATTGTAGTTGGATACAAGGCCAAAGAGACAACTATGCAGAGCCCTGCAGGCCATGGTGTGGACACGGGTTTGCACTCTGAGTAAGAGCAATCACCATTGGAATGTTCTGAGTAAGAAGTGCCACAATTTGACTCATGTTTAAAAAGACTACTTTACATTCCAACATTAATTACAGCATTATTCACAATAGCCAACATATGGAATCAAACTAAGTGTTCATTAATGAATGAATGGATAAAGAAAATGTGGCATATATACAAAATGAAATATTATTTAGCCCCCAAAAAGGAAATTCTGTCATTTGTTACAACATAGATAAACCTGGAGGACAATGCTAAGTAAAATAAGGCAGATACATAAAGACAAATATGGAGTGATCCCACAAGTGGAATATCAAATGGTTGAACTTGTAGAAACTGTGTAGAATGTTTGTTACAGAGGATGGAGGTGGGGGATTAGGCTACATTAGTCAAAGGACACAAAATTTCAGTTAGAAAGGAGAAATAGGTTCAAGTGGTTTATTGTACAACATGCTGACTATGGTTAATGTATTTTTGAAAATTGCTACAAGAATAGATTTCAAGTGTTCTCACCACACAGAAAATAAGTATGTGAGGTAATGCATATGTTAATTGCCTCAATTCAGCCATCCCACATTGTACACATATGTCAAAAAATGTTTTATACAATAAATATATACAATTTTTATTTGTCATTAAAAAGTCTAAAAAATGAACTATGCTAGCTGCTTTGTTGAGAAGATATTAAAAGGAGCAATCAAGGAGTCAAGTTAAACAGACTTGTTAAACATACAGTTAAACAGTCAAGTTAAACAGACAAGTTAAACATAGTTCAGGTGAGAGAATATGGCAGCTTGGACCAAGGAGATAGGAATGGAAGTGGTGAGAAGTGATATTATTCTAGATATATTGTAAAGGTTCAATCAAGAGGATTGATGGATTGGAGAGAGAGAGAGAAAGAGAATGATCACAAGATTACTAGTTTTTTGGTCTTAGGAAATAAAAGGATGGAGTTTTCATCGGCTACAATGTGGAAAATTATGGATAGGGCAGTTTTAGTGCAAGGGTAGTGGGGCAATATTACGAATTCAGTTCTCAAAAGTTAATTTTAAATGCAAAATGAGAGATCTCTATGCAGTTGTTGGGTTGGCAATTGTAGTAAAAGTCTGGCATTCAGGTGCAATATTGCCAGGTGGTAGGTAAAATCTAGGAGTCATCATAAAGATGGAATTTTATTTTATTTTATTTTATTTTATTTTATTTTATTTTATTTTATTTTATTTTATTTTATTTTTGAGGCTGAGTCTTATTCTGTCACAAAGGCTGGAGTGCAGTGGCATGATCTTGGCTCACTGCAACCTCCGCCTCCCAGGTTCAAGCGATTCTCCTGCCTCAGCCTCCCAAGTAGCTGGGATTACAGGTGTGTGCCACCACACCCAGCTAATTTTTGTAATTTTAATAGAGACAGGGTTTCACCATGTTGGCCAGGCTGGTCTCAAACTCCTGACCTCAGGTGATCTGCCTGCATCGGCCTCCCAAAGTGCTGGGATTACAGGCGTGAGCCACCGCACCTGGCCAAGGTGGCATTTTAAAGGCCTGAAATGGGAGGAACTTAACTAGTGAGTATATATCAGGATAAACTATCCCAGAATTGAGTCTTAGACATTCAATGTTTAAAAACGGAAAAGATTAGGAAGAATCTTCAAAGGAGAATAAGGAGTGTCCAGAGAAAAAGAAAGAAAACTAGGTGGATGGAGTGTCCTGGCAAATAATGAACAAAGTGCTTCAAAGAGGAGAGTGATACATGCTATTAAATGCTGCTGATGAGTAAAGTAAAGTGAGTACTGAGAATTGACCATTGAAGTTAGCAACATGGCAATTACTGATTACTTTGATTAGAGTGGTTAGTGTGGGTAAAAGTTTCACTAAAAAGAGTTTAAAAGAGAAGAGGAAGGGAGAAATTGGTAACTAAAGTTTTTTCCATAAAGACAAAGAAAAATAATATGCAGGCCATACAAGGAAAAATGATGTCAATTTTTTTTGTTGTTGTTAATGGGAGAAATAACAATTTTGCATGCTCAATGGAGTGATCCTGAAGAGAGAGAAAATTAATTATTCATGAGAAAAGAGAGGAGAATCACCTGAATAATGTCTTTGACTAGATGAGAGAGAGGGTAGTGTCTACTGATGAGGTGGAAATCTTGGTCTTGGATAGCTAATACATCATAGGTTAGAATGTAGATTATTCTTGTATATACAGGGAGGTAGGTGAGAGGTTGTGGAAATTATTTTCTGATTGATTCCATTTTCTTAAAGAAATAGCAAGAAAAAAAGGGCATCAGCTGAGAATGAGGATGGAGAAAGAGGCGTTGGAGATTTCAGAAAAAAGGGCCAACTCAGATATGGAGGTTTATTAAAATGATTCGGATCCTGTCATTCAAAATGCCCTTCAATGGTTCTGACAGTTAGTTGCATAGATACTTTCAAAGTATTTGAAGAAGGTAATTGTGTACTCCATGAAGTATCTGTTCTCCTTGGTTTCAAACTTCTCAGGCTACTGTTCCATGCAACATGATTTTCAGAATTTTATGATCTTAGTCTTTTTTGAGGACTCTAGATTGTCAATATCCTTCTAAAGTGAGATGTTCGTAAATGAAGTCAATGCTCTGAATGTGTTTTGACTCCATAAATTATTGGACAATGTACTAGTCTAACCAGGTTGCATTGTCTTTGGAAATGTGACTTTGACTTAGGCTTCTTATTCCACAAATCCTTACCCAAATCCACAAAACCATTCCAATCTTATGCAATTGATTTGTTTGAGATTATATACAGGATCTCACACTAACTCTTTTAAAATCCTTCTTTGTTGGTTTCAGATTAGCATTCTAGACTGTAAAGGGCACTCTGAATGTCATTTCAGTATTAGAAAAGAAAATAACAAGTGGTGTTTATTGAGTAAGTGCCAAACGGTAAGCTCTGTAAAGGCATTTGCTAATTGAATTTTCTACACAATCCATGAGAAAGGTGTGGTGCCCATTTTATAGGTGAAGAGACTGAGGTACTGAGTGATCAAGTTACTTGTCGAGTGTCACAAAGTTAACAATGTGACAATCTGGGATTCAAACTCAGAAATTTAATGTCAATGTCTAAGCTCTATCTTATGCTCAGGAGAAACAATCTGTTTGGAGGAAGAGCTGAAAGTGTAACTCAAGTCTCCATTCTGAGAATTCCTCCTGAAAAATCAGTCCCTTTTCTACATCTCCAAGCTCCTCATCCTCCCACTAGATGGTAAGACACTTAATTTTTCTATGTCACCTCTTATGTCTAATTCATAAATGTTTCTACTCTATTATTTATTTCATTTAGCCCTTCCGGGTGTTGTGCTATCTTCAGATTTTGCAAAGTATTTGAATCAAGTGGACAGGCATTGGAGAGATTTGGGACACCTGCTGAAAGTTTAAAAGCTGTCCCATATAAATCAATTTTAGCCACAATAAGCACATTTTATTATCATTTTCTTTTTACGTTTTGATGAAGTTCTTATTTTTCCATGCTGATCATCCATATTGAATTAGAATGGAAATCTCCCTCCCATCTTTTTCTTGTTATACATGTGCATTTTAAATACAATTTCTAAAATAAACAACATGTTTCAAAGCAATCTCTAGTTCCAAAGACTATGACACACTTAATAGGTTCTTCCAACTTTAAGCCTTACATGAAATTCCCAACTGTCCAGTGATTTAACTTGTCAGATTGCTGGAATCAAGTCACTCATACATGTTACCCCTTAATCTCCAACTGAAAGCCATAGCCTTCTCCTTTGCAAAGAATGACACCTCTATTACTTGAGAAATCCAAACTGTCTGCTCACTGTGCACAGCTGCGGCAGCTAAAAGCATCTGGCATGCAACATATGGAATTTAATTTCCTGATATTTACATAGATTGAAACTGGCTTTCCTCTAAACTTCAGACAATCTTTTGCACCAGATCTTAAGACAAAAGTTTTCAGATAATTTTATGCCCACCTCCTATTCTCCCCTGCTGCAATTCCTTCAGTGACCAAGAGGACAATTGGAACATGAAGTCTGCTAGTGCTTCATCATATTGAAAGATTAAAAGAGTCTTCCACTTACTGGCTTTGCTGTGTTGATGGCTTACATTGGTTCTGTTTTCAACTGGAAGACTCTGGGTTTTAAAGTATGTGTTTCCTTGGGATTTTTTTTTTTAATATAAACTTTCCTTT
Source organism: Hylobates moloch (assembly GCF_009828535.3). Taxonomy (NCBI): domain Eukaryota; kingdom Metazoa; phylum Chordata; class Mammalia; order Primates; family Hylobatidae; genus Hylobates; species Hylobates moloch. Next base: position 88,152,508 of record NW_026652285.1, on the reverse strand, counting down.
CTAATGGGCATAAATTTACAGAAAAATTGTGAAGATAGTGGAGTTACAATATAGCTCACATCCAGTTTCCCCTATTATTGACTCGTTACATTGACATGATAAATTATTTATCATGATTAATGAACCAGTATTGATACACTATTATTAACTAAAGTCTATACTTTATTCAGACTTCCTTAGGTTTTACCTAATGTCCCTTTTCTGTCTCAGGATCCCATCCAGGGTAACGCATTACATTTAGCCCTCATGTTTCCTTAGGCTTGTCTTCACTGTGCCAGTTTTCCAGACTTTCCTTGGTTTTGGTGACCTTGACAGCTTTGTGGAATGCTGCTCAGGTATTCTGTAGAATGTCCTTCAGTCTTTTTTTTTCTCTCTCTCATGATTAGAGTGGATTTATACATTTTGAGGAGGAAAATCACAGAGATAAATGACCATTTTCCTCAAGTCATATTGAGAGTACTGTCTTAATCTGTTTGTGCTGCTATAACAGAAAGCCATAGACTGGGAAATTTATAAAGAACATAAACTTATTTCTCACAGTTCTGGAGGCAGGCTAGTTCAGGATCAAGGATCCAGCATCTGGTGCATCTGGTGAGGGCCTTCTAGCCATGTCCTCACCTCAAATGGCATGAGGCAGAAGGGCAAGATAGGATGGACTCTGTGACCTCACATGGTAGAAGAGCAAAAGAGGGAGAACCCAATTCCATAAGCCCTTTTCATAGCAGTGTTAATCCATTTATCAGGGTAGAGACTTCATGACCTAAACATCTTCCAAAATTCTATACCTCCCAGCATTGTTGCATTGGGAATTAAATTTTTAACACATACATTTTAGAGGAGGGGACACATTAAAACCATAGTATATATTATATATACTATCAACCTGGTTTGTGTCTATGGATGTTAACCTTGAACACCTGGCTGAGGTACAATTTGTCAAGTTCTTCATAAGAAAAATTACTCTTTATTTTCCCCCTTCCATATCATACTTTTTGGAAGAAGCCACTACAAAAAGAAGAAATGTAGTTTCCACATTTGGGAAGTGGAAATTATTCTCCACTTACTTGAGGGCAGAGTAACTACATAAATTATTTGAAATTCATCTTGGCATTTGTCTTTTCTCCCAATTTACTTATTCAATCATTTATTTGCATCAGTACAGAGTCATGGATATTTATCTTATGTTTAATGTTATATTCCAATGCTGTTTTATTTATTTGGTTGCTCAAATTGTTACAGTTTCGGCCACTGAAAACTCTTTCAATTAGCTTCTGTGTCCTTTTGATATGTCCCATCACAGTGAGATTTGTTTGTCTAGTTTTTTTGCTTGTTTGAATTCTTTCTTTTTGGTACTACAGAATGTTGCAGGCCCATCTTTTATATTTCCTTCCCCAGTCCTAGAATCAGCCAATTTTTTTCTTGAAATTTTGTTATGACTCAGGTAGTCCTAATGAGGAAAGTCTCACTGGGTATATAGTTCTCATGGGTAGTAGAACTTGTACCCAATAGCTAGTTAGAAGCAGCTAGCAGAGATAATGCACATCATTATAATCCCAGCTGCTTAATCTTGAAAATCTCATGCACTTGTGAAGCAAATATTTATAGAAAAGTAATGTGTTCTAAACAATAAGGTAATTAGATGTTGAGGACCTACTAGTTTATAAGAACTATTCCCTATTCTCAGAGAGCTTACAGTCTAATGAAATAAACAAAAAAGCAAGTAACCATAATACACTGAGTAGATGCCAGGGTGGAGATAGGTAATTCTAGGATTAGAGGGGAACATGAAAGACAGTCATGTAACTCAAGCAGAGAAGATGTCCTGGAGATGAACTTGATGAATGCACTGAGGAATTTATATCCATGGTAACTCCTTTGGGCCTTCTGATCTAATAAAAGTTTGTGGTTTCTTCAAATATACGTTCTCATGGATCCTCTCTTGTAATTTGAGTGGTTGCTTTCCTTCAGAAGCTGTAGTCAATTAGAAGAATCTATGTCTTTCCATCATCGCATCATGAATAAAGAGACAGACCCCTGATTTTTTTCTCAGGAAGGAGTTACAGTAATGATGAGAATTGTGCTTTCCTCCTAAGGCACTCTGGGACTAAGAGATACAGAAGCTCTTAAACCTTCATGTGGCTTAGCATGTGAGTGGCTTTTACATTTCAGAATTAAGAACTATAAATTTATTTTTCTCATTTATGGATATCTAAAAGAAATAGTGTTTTAATATATTTTTAAACAGATCATATTTTCCAAAGATGATTGCAACAATTTCTCCCATTCCATGAGTTTCTCTCACAATGAAACTTTGATATTTCTGTGATCAAGTAGTAGGTCTATGTTCTCTCCTCTTATATATAAGTGGATTGTCACTGTGACGGAAGCAACATTGCTAACTTCTGAAGCTAGGTCATAAGAGGCATATTCCCTAGCTTCTACCGCAATTTCTCTTGAGACATTTACTCTTGGCATTCAGATACCATGCCATGAGGAAGCCTGAACAAGGCCATGTGGAGATACCACATGGAGAGCCCATATAGGGGTTAAGGCTGAGGAGCCCATTCAAGATCCTGGCTGACAACCAGCATCAAATGCAAGCCCAATAAGTGAAGGTGTCTCCAGATTTTTCCAGCGCCCAGCTGTCAAGTCACCCCTTGCTTAAAATTCTGCTCAGCTAATGCCCCAGGCATTATAGAGCAGAAACACATTATCTTCTCTATGCCCTGTCCCACAGAATTCATCACTATAATAGGACTTTTGTCTTATGCCATTTTTTGTTGGGAAAACGGGATGGAGGAGGTTGTTATTATCCAATAGTAATAACTGAAATATAAGTAGCCACCTGCTCATCCCTCCAAAACAGTGGCCCCTGATGGGAGAGTCAACCCTGACCTGTAGAAAGCCTAGCACTCTCTATTATAAGCTATCTGATTTCAGGTTATTAACTTGTATTGTTCAATGATTGTTCCTTCTTCTTAGTTATATAGACATACAAGAACAGGAATGTAAGTTTCCTATTCATTTCTGTATCCATAGGGTCTAACACAGTTTCTAAAACTTAGCAGGCAGACATATTTGTTGGAAGGATAGAGGTATGCAAGGAGGCATGGTTGAATGAGTAGGGTTGCTATAGTAGAAAATTATATGTTTTTAGCAGTGTCAAGTGAGAAATAACATTCTTACATTGTTTTCTTACCTGAGAATTTCAGGCTATTTGGCAATCTATTACTGTGTAATAATTTACCCTGAAGCATAGTGGCTTAAAACAACAAACATTTTGTTGATCATGATTCAGTGGGTCAAAGTTTTGGGTTTGGCTTGGATTACATTTTATTTTGTTTCAATTGATATTGACTGGGCTTAGTCTAAAACTGTCTTACTTAAATGGGTAGCAGTTGGTGTTGGCTACTGGTTAGAGGCTCATGTGGGGCTATCAGCCAAGGATCATGGTTGTCCTTCACGTAGGTTACTATATGTATGGTTACTTGGGGCTTACAACATGGTGGCTTTTCTCTTAGGGGAAGCATTTCAAAATATTAAGGTGGAAGCTGCATATATCTTAAAACTTAGCTTTGAAAGTTATACATCAATTGTGAGACATTCTATTGGTCAAATCAAATTAAATGACCAGCTCAGCTTTAATTAAAGAGGAAAGAGCATTACCTATTGACGAGAGAATGACAAGGCCACATTGTAAGACAGCATTTGAGGTGTGAGATGTTGTTGTGGCCAGAAATAATTTGATTGATTTATTAATTATATGTTAATGTATTTGCTTGCAACCTGCCTATTTAGACCAGTACCTTAATTCCCAGAGGTTTTTACTTTCCAGCCATGCACAAACCACTGCCCATTACAGCTAGTCTTTTGAGCATAGCGTTAAACTTCAAGTCAGAGGATAGGAGTTTGGATTTTGTATTTATCATGTAACTGCTATCTCTCTTGATTTATAGCTTAATGTCCCAAAACAATTGACTTAACTTATAAAACCATAGCAATTATCAATGTTTTATTAGGCATCCTGATTGTCTTAAAAATACATGAGTCAATTATTACAAAAACGCTTTGAATGCTCTGATAAATTGTACAGTAATAACAGATCCAGGTTGTTCTATGCCTCCTATATGCTTGGTACTGTGTCATATACAGTGCATATAATCAGCTTTAATCTTCACAACCCGAGGCTTAAGAATTAGTAGTTTCACATTACAGAGAAAAAGTTAAGTAATCAATTCAAACACCTAGTAAATGATGATATTAGACATTTAAATTCAGAATGAATTCCAAAGCTCATATTCCAAAGTAATAAGCACAACCCCTTTCTTTTAGCAATTCACGATCTTAAGTAATATGCATAATATTCTACCATACAGACAACTCCAAATGTATGAACTCGGAGGTGGGCATACCGATTTTGAGTCCCAACTCTGAATTTACCTGTTGTCTATGTCTGGTTCAGGTCAGCAACCCTGAACCTCAGAGATAAGAAAGGCTAAACAGGCGGGTCATATATAATATACCTCACAGTGTTATTTTGTGAAATAAATGAAATAAAGCAATTAACTATCATCATAGTGTCTGAAATAAATTTCCAAAATATACTACTTATTTGATTGACCATATGAAACATCTATTTTTAAAAGTCAAAAACAATAGAATACCAGAAAAGTTAAAAAATAACAGCAATTTCATATTTCCAAGCTAATATTATATGTGTATAATAGAATATCTTAAATATATGTTTTTTATTAGCAGTACTTTAAAAATGATGAGTGTGGTTATATCTTTATAATAATTCGATAAATAATCCAAAATAAAATTGAAATAATTTAATTTATAATACCATCATAAAAGAATAATAAACTTATAAACACATTTAACAAAAGAAATGGAAAGTTTATACTCTAGAAACCATAAAACAGTGTTGAAAAAAATCAAAGATGACTTAAATAAATGTAAATACATCACACATTGATGAATAAAAAGACACTGTTGTTAAGATGGCAAGACTCACCAAATTTGATCTACAGATTAAACACACTGTTCTTATCAAAATCCCAGGTAGCCTTTCTTTTGTTTTTTTTGTTTTGCTTTTTTGTTTGTTTTGTTTTGTTTGTTTTTGTTTGTTTCTGGGTATATATATATATATCTGGAAAAGCCAAAAGAAACTTTAAAAAGAAAAGCAAAGTTGATTTCAGAACTTATTTCAAAGCTATAGTAATCAAGGATTCAAGACAATGTGTTACTGGCATAAGCACTGATATATAGCCCAATGAAACAGAATTTAAAGTACCAAAGAAAACCTCTTGTATTTATGGTCATATGAATTTTGATAGAAGTGTAAGGCAATTTGGTGGAGAAAAGAATAACATTTTCAACAATGATGCTAGTAAAACTGGATATCTACATGGGTAAGAATGATGTTAGACTCCCTTCCTCACACCATACACAAAAATTAACTCAGAATGAATTGTAGACCTAAATGATAGCTCTAAAGCTATAAAACTCTTATAATGAAATACAGGAGTACAACTTCATTGTCTTGGGTTAGGCAAAGTCTTCATAGCTGTGACACCAAAAGCACCCATGACAAGAGAAAAAATATAGATAAATTGGCTTTCATCAAAATAAAGTAAATCTAGTATTTCAAAGGACACCATAAAGAAATTGAAAATACATGCCAAAGAATGAAATAAAGTATTTGCAAATCCATATATCTAATAAAAGATTTGTGTCAATAATATATAAAGAGCTCTTACAACTCAATAGTAAAAGAATAAATAATCTAATTTTAAAAAATGGGCCAAAGATCTCAATAGACATTCCTTCAAAGAAGACATACAGTGACTACATAAAAGGATTGTCAACTTTAACGTTACTAGCCATTGGGGAAATGCAAATCAGAACCATAATTAGTTACCACCACAGCCACCCATGGTGTCACCTGAGATGGCTAAAATAAAAGAGGCAGACAATAATGAGTCTTAACATGGGTGTGTAGAAATTGGAGCCTACATTCATTGCTGGCAGGAATACAAAAATGTTTCACTGACTTTGGAATATAGTCTAGAAGCTCCTGAAGAAGTTAAAGTTTCTGTATGACCCTACAATTTTCTTCCCGATTATATATGGAAGAAAAATGAAAATAAAACAAGGTTATTCAAAGCACTATTGTTCATAGTAGCCATAGTATTGAACATAGTAGCCACTATTGTTCATAGTAGAAACACCCATATGTCCATCAACTAATAAATGAATAAATAAACTGTGGTATATCCACACAATGGAATATTATGCAGTCATAAAAAAGAATAAAGTAGTGATATATACCATAACGTGTATGAACCTTGAAAACATTATGCTAAATGATGAAGCCCATCCCAAAAGACCACATACTGTATTATTTAATTTATATGAAACATCCAGAATAGGCCAATCTGCAGAGACAGTAAATAGTGATTGTCTAGGGCAAGGGGGTTAGGAAGAAATAAGCAGTGACTATTAATAGACACAGCATTTCTTTTAAGAGTGATGGAAGGCCGGGCGCGGTGGCTCACACCTGTAATCCCAGCACTTTGGGAGGCCGAGACGGGCAGATCACGAGGTCAAGAGATCAAGACCATCCTGGCTAACACGGTGAAACCCCGTCTCTACTAAAAAAAAAATACAAAAAATTAGCCGGGTGCAGTGGCGGGCGCCTGTAGTACCAGCTACTCGGGAGGCTGAGGCAGGAGAATGGCGTGAACCCAGGAGGCGGAGCTTGCAGTGAGCCGAGATCGCGCCACTGCACTCCAGCCAGGGTGAAAGAGCGAGACTCCGTCTCAAAAAAAAAAAAAAAAAAAGAGTGATGGAAATGTTCTAAAATTGATTGAGATGATAAATGAACAACTCTATGAATATGTCAAACAGCACTTAATTTTACACCTCAATGGGTAAATTGTGTGGTATATAAATTACATGTATATACAATTGTTCAAAATAGTACTAGCAGACATGTGTATCATTGACAATGTGCCAGATACTCTACTCTTCTAAGTTCTCTATAGATAGGAATTCATTTAATCTTCATTACAATCCTGTTAGGTTGCAATATTTTTATTTTCTCTTTAAAGATAGAGAGAATAAGAGAACAGATAATTAGTTCAAGGTTATTTGAGTAAGGGTGGGGCTGAGATTCCAATCGTGATACAGGATCTGTATGCTTATTTACTATGGTATATCACCTCTTATCAATTACAAAATACGCATGTTACCTCTATCTTTATGCCCTTTTCCCTTCTTAAATTCTGCTTTGGTTGTGCACTTCCTCCAACCAAATGATTTGTGGTGGGAGTTGTTATCTGTGTGAGTGTCAGTGCTATTCTGAACATTTGTCTTAACTGTCCATCTGCATTTCCCCATGCTCCCCAAGTCCAAGTAACTGTAAAACTAAACGTCTCCTTTGAGGCAGGTTGGGCTGTTATTTTTCATTTCTACTCAGGGATCCACTCGTCATTCTAAGACAGGAGGTGCAGGTGAGATAGTCATGTGGTTTAAAAGGAAAGGTGTTCATGTCAGACGATCCAGAGTTAGATCTCATGGCTTCATCTCTGCTAGCAGCATGACCTTAGGTTAGTTACTTTATTTCTCCAGGCTTCAGTTCCCTTATCTTAAATTGGGGATGAAGATAATACTTATGTGATGGCATTGCTGTGAAAATTAACAAGGGTAAAGCTATCAGAGAATGGCCCATGCTCAGAAAACAGGGGTCATCCACCTTATTCACTTACCCCACCAGGGTCCTAGTTTTCCAGCATGGTTAGCAGAGCATACTGAGAGATGAAAGTCCTCCGCAAGCTCGGAAAACTAATTTCCTCCATCCTGGAAAGTTTTCACCTCCCCAAATGACACAGTTAAACCAGATTGAAAACCTAGGACAAAACACTCTATATCTGAGAAGAGAGTGCATGATGGGACTTGGCTTGATCTCCTAGTTTCTCTAGAGAAATTAGAGCAGCTAAGATGTTTAAATTCCCAGCCAGAACCCATGATTTAATTTGGTTTTATAGTTCTAAGGATTGCCTTGTTGTGGTTTCCCTTTATCACATACAGAGCTAGATCTCTCCCCCACCCACCATGAAGAAGGGAGCCAGGCACTGTAAACGTGTGCTGGCACAGCACTTAGTCAGTGAGATTCTTATTATGTGGTCTCCTTAGGCAGTCACATCTGCATGGAGGCTCGGGCATAAGGACCAAATACAGGACATGGGCTGAATAGGGGAAACTTTGTGCTGCCTTGGAAGGAGACTGAGCTCCTGTTTGCATCCTGAGTCCATGACTTTTACTATGAGATTTCAGTCAAGTCTCCTGCCTGACTCTCCATTTAGCCACACGTAGCTTGGAAATACTAATCGACACATCACCATATTGATGTGAGGTTGTGAGAGCTGATGCCTGACGCTGGGCAAGTCTTCAATCAGTGTTATTAGATGTCCACTAGGAAACAGAAGGAAAAGTAGCATGCGTAGAGTTCTGAGCCATCTCTCTTGATCTCATCTTCATCATTCTGGGAAAATGGGATTGAATGAGCAGAAGAAAGTCAGTTCATTTTCCTTTGTCTGAGAAGACTTCTGGTAACATTTCTTGATATGTTCTGTTCATTCTACTTTTGACACTAGAATCCTAGATGGAAGTAAGAGTAGAGATAATTACAGTCCCACCTACTCATTTAACAGCCAGGGAAACAGACTGAGTAAGGGAAATTGACCTCTGAAGAACACACAACAAATGAGTTACAGGGTGTGAATTTGATGTTTGTGTTCTTTTCATTGCATGAAATTGTTTCTGGTAAATCACCTGAGACAAATTCAAAGAGAGGCAAGATTGCAGTGATTGAAAAATCTACTATTTGATCTCATGATAGGGTGACTGTAGTCAATAACAACTTAATTGTACATTTTAAAACAACTTAAGGAATGTAATTGGATTGTTTGTAACTGAAAGGATAAATGCTTGAGGGAATGGATACCCCATTCTCCATGATGTGCTAATTTCACATTACATACCTATATTAAAAAAAAAAATCTCATGTACCCTGTAAATATATACACCTACTGTATACCCACAGAAATTTTAAAAACTAATTTAAAAAATAAAAAAAGAAATGTCCAAGGAAGAAGAGCTGTTATTTGATCAGAGGAGGAAGAAGTATGAAAGTGGAGCAGAAGCAGCCTGCCAAAGGCCTCCGGGGCCTTGCTTAGAGTCTGGGCTTTAGCTTGAAGGCAGTGGGAAGTCATGTTTACTGGAATGCAAATGACTTGAGGGCAGAATTCTAGTTCATGTCACCTTCACGAACACTTCCTGGCATGTAACATCTGGCACATAGTAGAATTTGAGGAGTGGTTGCTTGATAATGCTAGATTTCCAAATCTGAGAACCTGCATGGCTGGAGGAACTTGCAAAATCCCTTTGGAGTTGACGCAAGTTGGAAGAAATTCTAAAAACTTTCAGCAAACATTCACTTTTCTAAGAATTCTTTAACATGAGAAAATAAGCACAGGAAATAACTTCAGAGACGGCTCCTTCAAAAATGTTATGACCCTGTTCACGCACTGAGCTGGTAATTAGTAAACTTCCCCGATAGCTAGTAGATAGTGCACGACCCTGCAAAAGGCTGGTTCCAGGAAGTGAAGTAAGTAGGTGTTTTTTTGTATGTTTTAAAGAAAATATAGTTTAAAAATAAAAAAATGCAATCTACAATAAATAAATAACAAAATAAATAAATAGAAATTAAGAGCCTAAGAGATTCTCCATATGGCATCTGCCTCAGCTTCACCTTCTACCCTGAACATACATGTGTTTCGCTGCTCTTGATCATTGCTACACATGACATTTAGTGACATGCTGACCTCTGGTCATTCTCATTATATTTATAACTTTGTAACAAATTCTTTAGAAAAAGAATTAGAATAATCAGAACTGGGGTTTGAAATGAATTAGTAGCCCTTGGAACTCTGAGGGAGTAATGGGAGTACCAAAGTATGGATGTATCATTTCATCAAATGGGTGATCTGTGATTGAAAAATTTAACTGAGCTGAATTAAGATAGCGTTAGCCAAAAATAGGAAAAGGCCTTGAGCTGGCTTTATGAATAATGGGTTCATAATGGAAGTGGAAACTGCTCAACATTTACTGGACGTTTTCTAAGTATCAGGCACTGAGCTAGATGTCTTGCTTATCATTTGTCTTGTCTATTTGATCATCATACCATCTTTACATCATGAGAGCTATCATCACCACGATTTTGGGTCAGCAACTTGAGCTTCAGAGAGACAAGAATCTGTGGAGACAGGAGTGTATCTGTTTTCCTCACCACTATGTCCACAGAACTAGTAGTATGCCTGGCACATAGGAGGTTTGTTAAATGATTTCCCCACAGTCACAAAACTGAAGAATTATACAATGGGAAATTGAATGGTGATCGACGTGGGTGTATGTGACTCTGTGTGTCTGTGTGTGTAGAAAGCCCTAGCTTAAATGACATCACTCCTTCATTCATAAACTTCCAATAAGTTTCCATTGCACAGGGTGTTATTCCAACTAGCCTTCGTTGATCTCTCCAACTTTATCCCTGCCCCCTGTCTCCTTTTTCTTTTCCATATTCCAGTGTCACTGATTTTGTATCTGTCCCTCCAATATGCTGAACTAGGTTTTGTCTTGCTCTTGCTCTTCTCCATGTCTAAAACAATCTTCTACTCCCTTATTATAGCTAGCTCTTCTCATTTTTCCTGTTACTGTGCAAATGACATTTCTTCAGATAAGCTTAGTCTAACAACCCAATCTGAACTTGTTATCCAGCTACTAGCTGTCACATCATTCCTTTTATTTTTATGCTCTATTTATTCCTCTCTGAAATGAACTTTACTTGTATATTCTTTTTGTTCTTTGTCAGATCTCTATTAGGATATTAGTTTCATAAGAGGGGGACTGTTGCTTCTTTTTTATTCATTTTTGTATTACCAGCACCTAGAATATTATTGACATTTTAGTAGATGCTCAAAAATATCTATAGAATGAACAAATCAGAGAATAAATGAACAAATGGGTGACTGTTGCCCAATGAATGAAGTCCCCAAATACCAAGCCCCAATTCCTCTTGTTTTCTGCATAATGTTCTAATATAGGCTTTCATCACTCTTTTTCTAATCTTATCCTTTTCTGTAATGGACAGCAATTTGCTCACCACATTCTACCTCTACTACCCTTCTCTCAATTACCAGGATCCTGCTATTAAAGTACTTCAGTTATGTCCCAGCAATACTTAACCACTTAAAGTTTCCTAAATGCATCATTCTTTTCTCTCCTAGCCTTTATTCTTGTTGTTCCCTCCTCCTGGACCACCCTGTCCTCTGTTGTCACCCCATGCTTTTCATTGCATAAATCCCACAGAATCCACCGTACTCAGCACAAATATCCCCTTCTATGGGAAACTGCCTCTGATCTTCCCAAATGGTGATCCCTCCCAGTGCTCCTTTAGTGCCTATTCCATATTGTATTGTAGCATTTATCCCACAGTTTAATTATGCTTTCCTGATACCTTCCTCTTGGAAACTGTTAACCCAGGGGAGAAAGAAAGTAAAGTTTTACCACTCTCTGAATCCCAGCTAGAGTCCAAAGTTAAGCATGAAATGGCTACTCGGTGAACAGGTGTGAATGAAGGAAACAGTGAATAAACATAAAAAAAGTAATTAATTCATACAGAAACATATCTGTGAATATTTGACCCAGGTTTTACTGTTTAGTTCCACACCAAGAGTGACCAGTTTTCCTGGTTTGTTTGGGACCAAGAAGTTCTGAAATAAGAGACTTTCAATGCTAAAACCAGGATATTCCTGGGCAAATGAGGATGAGGTCATTGCCCTATACACACCCAATTTTCTTGATATTGATAGTGATAATATGGAGAAATTGATGCAGTGAGGTTTTTAGGTTAGGTAAGATTTCAGGTGAAAGTTATTGGATGGGAGACCAGAATTGCATAGTAGACTAAGATTAGAAGCAGGGGAACTATCACAGTGGCACTTCCTCCCGGAAGTTAAACTTTTGGGGTTATGTGGTGGCATACAGAAGGAGCAAATTAGGGGACAGGTGGGTCTGGGCCTCACTCTAATTCCCTCTCACTATCTTTATGGCATTGGGCAATTCAAATGACCCCTCAGCTTCCTGTCTGTGAAGCACATTTTCCAGTGCCAAATGCACCACTAATACAGGTCCTAATTAAGTGCCTGACACATAGTAATTGCTCAACCAAGCACTAGTCCCTTCAGCAGGCTGTGAACCTTATACAGTGGGAAATTGAACAATGGATACAATGGATCATTGTCTCCAGACCCCGAAGTAGGGTTGTTTCAACATGTAGAGTTAAGCAGTTACTACATTTTTCCAAACTGAACTAGCAAGAAGTTTAGTCTCATGAACCATTGGTTTTGTATATAATAAATATTAGATTCTGTGTAATGTGTGTCTTAACTCTAGTTATGTGTCTTTTTAAAAGTTCCCTTGTCACAGCAGCATGCTTGATGTGGTAAGGTTACAGAGAGAGATCCACAATTTCTCAATAATCACAAAAAATACCAATATCCATATAAAACATGTTGTATCCTTTTGACCGAGCAATTCTATTTCTAGGAATTTGTCCAAAAGGAATAACCAGAGAATGCATGCACAGTGATGTTCATCTCAGTGTTGTTTATTACAGTGAAAAATCACAAGCATCCAAATGCTTAATGACAGAGGGTTGGCTAAGTTAATTACATTTTAGGCATTCACCGAATACCACACAGACATCAAAAAATTGTGTTCCCTAAAGGTATTTAATGACTTGGAAACAAGTTCAAGGCATATTGTTAAATGAAGAAAGCAGATAACAAAACAATATGTTCAATATGATTCTAATTTTGTAAAATAAAAATCATGAAAGAAATAATACTAAACAATACTAGCAGTAGTGTCATTAATGTTTGAGAACATAGGCTGTGGAGTCAGAAACCTTGGATTCAAATTCCAGCCCTACAACTTTTTTGCTATGTGATTTTGGAAATTACTTTACTTTTCTTTGTCTCAGTTTCCTCATTGGCAAAGGGGAGGCAACATTTGTTTCCACACTATAGGATTTTTTGTAAAAATTAAAAAAGCTATATCTATGAAGTGTTAGAAGATTACCTGGCACAAAGTAAGTATTATAGAAGTATTGGCTATTATTTTTTATTTTAAAAGTGAAGTAATTTGTAACAAACAGAAAATGAATCCTCTCTATGCAAATCCATCTAGCAATTAATTGCCTGAGCTGGAATTTGAACCTAAGCCTGTCTGACTCCATAATTTGAACACGTAACCATTAAGTAATTCGGAAAAAGAAATGTTAGCTATGCTTTTCATAGATGTAAGATGATGCATAACTTTTACGCTCTTCTTTGTGATTTTCTAAAAGTTTAAAAATGAATACATATTGCTTTTATAACTAGAAAAAACATTTCAGCTCTAAATTTTAGGTTGTTTAAATGAGGTAAAGCTTCTTATGCTGAATTCTACCTTTATTAATTAATTGTCCAGTTACTTTATTTCTGCACCATTGACAAGGTGAAGAGGCAAGCTTCATGAGAGATGCTTCAAATACTACAAGGTGTCAAATTCTTAGTCACAGAAAACGGGTCACAGGTACCCTATAGTGCTTGTTCCAGAGTGTACCTGTGACCCGTTTTCTGTGACTATGAATTTGACAACCAGCATGTGTTCCAGAATCAGACAGAATTGAGTTGAAATCCCAAAGCTATAAGCCCTTGGACAAATTACTTAGCTACTCTGAGTCTTAGTTTCCTTCTTTATGAAATAGGATAATAACAGTTCCTCATGATGTCTCAAGGAGTTGAACCTCTATGTGAAATGACCATCATTATTCCAGGTAAACAGTAGGTGCTCAACTATTGGTAATCATTAAGGGGATTATGGAATTTTAACTGACACTTAGAGCTACTGAATCACCCTACACTGGCATGACATTGGGGAGTTCTAATTCCTACACTCTAACCTTAAATGGCAGCAATAAAATATAAAACCTCCAACTACTGGTTGGGTGGACCAACATTAGAAAGCCGTCTGTAACTCATTTCCATAGTGAAGGAAAACTTTGCTGTTGCTTCTCACTGTGTATCCTCTCCTTTAAAGAATAACTAAAACACTAAATGCACCTGTTTTTTATAAGATGTTAAAAATACATCAAAGATTGAACTCTGCCTGCCTGTTGCTGATTTGGAAATGGGCTTGAATGCATTCCTTACATCCAGATTGAATTACTATTACTTTTACTCTGCAATACTGCCAGACTTTTAAAACTTTTTTTTCGTAGGACTTGCTTTGGGTCCAGAACATGGTAATAGGTATTAACTCTGGCAATTCTGCTGCTTAGTCTGCTCATCAGCTCCTAAATATCAACATGCATTCTGAATTTCAGCCAGAATTGATTGGAAAATTGGCCTTATAATTCACTAGGGTTCAGATTTGAGATCAGTTAACACCAGACTTCTGGAAACACTGGCTGCCCCCTTGGGCCAATGAGTGGTGAGGTTATTCTCCTTGAAAACAGAGCTGAAAGTCATTCCTTTCTTCCTTGCTCTTTAGTGATTTCAGACTTTGCATCCTGCTGAGAACTGCTCTGAGAGTGGGAGTACACAATGCTTCATGCAGGCTTTACACAGAAGGAGAAATCTGTTCATATAGAGGGGGTGTTCAGACCCATGCCATCAATTCAGATTGTCTGGTTGAGCCACAGAGAGGGGGCAGGATCTACTGAGTGCTAGAGACTGAATTGTGTCCAACCCACCACTCCGAATGTATTTGTTGAAGCCCAGACCCTAATGTGATGATATTTAGTGGTGGGGCTTTTGGGAGATAATTAGATTTAAATGTGGTAATGAAGGTGGGATTCTTGTGATGGAATTAGTATCCTTATAAAAAGAGAAGGACACTACAGGCCTCTTTTTTGTCACTGTGTGAGAATACAATAAGAAGGTGACCATCTGAAAACCAGGAAGCGAGTCCTCACCACACAACGAATCTGTCATCATCTTGATCTTGGACTCTGCAGCCGCCAGAACTGTAAGAAATAAATGTCTGTTGTTTAAACCATTCAATGTATTATATTTTGTTACAGCAGCCTGAGCTAAGAAACTGACACTATGAGTTATGAAAGTCTATAATCCATATTTCCTGAATCTCAGGCTACAGTTATTTTTTCCTACTTTTCCGTATCTCATATATGAAAGTCTTTGCTATCACCCTAAATAGTGGGTAGTTGACAGATTAACTAACCATACCATCACCTAAATGTGGCCTGGATCTCAGCAACCTGTAACAATTAATTTGATTATTCAATGAGTGGACAATGTACATTCACCATCTTTCAAATTGTGGCCTCCCCATGAGTCCCTTTGGTCCTTCGCTGAGCCGTTTTGCCATGTACAGAGAGTATAATGCCTCTTAGAAGTTGCAGGCCCACTTTGGAACACATGTTCCTGTTTCCAGTTGGATTGCCTCCTGAATGTGGAACTATTTAAAAATCAGAATACTGCTTTCCTGGAAGTGAGAGAAACATATGAGAAGATGCATGCTGGCAATGTTTTCTGTAATGTAGGCTGTGACCCATGCTAAAATTAGCCTTTCAAACTCTCTACATATTTTGAACATAATGGCTGCATAGCCTGAGAAGGGCATCTATGTAGAATTGTGGATTGAAATTATGTTAAACTAGGCAGCAGGAGTTTTATTGAAATTGGACTTCTGACATACATTGGGAGATCTTTTAATTACATGATCAATAAGATTTCAAAGAAGGCTTAGAAAGTCATCATCATCACTTGTGAAGTGTAGTAAAATATGATGGAAGCAAAAACTGAGAGTCCTGTGTCAAGAATCCAATAGACAGTCATTAGGTTTTATCTGTGTCAAATTTAAGAACATTTAACACCTGTGCCAGAGAAGTGCACAGGCAGTTATCTGAAACATCCAGCTGCTGCCCAGAACCCAAAAGTCCACTGAAGATCATCTGTAAAGAATACACAGGAGGCAGCCAGTGAAGAGAGCTCAACAACGAACTCATAAAAGCTTGCAAACAAACAGATTTCCACGTTGGCAAGCCAAGTCCCAAATGTTACTTACAGCTGGGTAAATCTGACCTTCCAAGTGTTTGTTCTTCTTTGCCACCCATTTTAAAAACGAGACTCAACCCAAGATTACATGGAAGAAAGTGTAGCATGACAGGTTGGTTAAGAGATCGGGCTGTGGAGTTTGACTGCCTCAGTTGGAATCCCATTCATGTTACTTAGTAACTGTATGACCTTGGGCAAGATGCCTAGCCTGTCTAATCCTTTGTTTCCTCACTTGTAAAATGAAGAATAATAATGGCTGTGCCAATTTCATAGGATGTGGTGAGGATTAAGTGGGTTTATCTAAAGAGCTCAGCACAGTGCCTGGCACATAGCAAGGACTCAATACATATAAGACTATTATTGAAATAGTTTCTTGCTTCTCACCAATAAAATATTCTGTATGTGTAACAACACACCTAATGAATCTGGGCACATGGCAGCAAAGAAAGTGTTCAGGAGGTGAGTAGGAGAAAAGCAAAGATTGCTTAGCTATGCATAATCATGATAGTTGCTATCTCTTATTGGCACTGTATCAGGCACTTTATGAATATTATCTTATTTAATCACCATGAAATATTAAAAGGTAAATACTATTCTCATTTTTTGTACAAGGCAATCAAAACACAGTGAAGTTAAGTAATTTACCCAGACTAAAACATCCAGAAAATAGGCTCAAATGTGAGGCGTTCTGATTCTACATTTGCTCTTCTGAAGCCAACAACAAGGCCAGGCACAGTGGCTTACGCCTGCAATCCTAGCACTTTGGGAGGCCGAGGAAGGAGGATCGCTTGAAACCAGAAGTTCAAGACCAGCCTGGGCAACATAGTGATACCCTCATCTCTGCCAAAAATATATTTTTTTAAAAAATTAGCCAGGTATGGTGGCATACACCTGTGGTCCAAGCTATTCTGGAGGCTGAGGTGGGAGAATGGCTTGAGCTCCGGGGGTCGAGGCTGCAGTGAGCTGTTATGGCACCACTGCACTCCAGCCTGGCGACAGAGAAGAATCCTGTGTAAGAAAAACCACAAAAAAATCTTTACGTTTCCTAAGATTGCTTGGTGCAGTTTTGGCATGACACACAAGGAGTTGTGTCACATCAGATCAGCATAGTTCTGTCTTACACGGTGGAGCATCAGTACACGCAGCTTATACGTTGTAATGGGAATGGAAGAGAGGGAGGCTTCTATATGTCCACTAATTTTCAGAAAGGTAAAATAAGCAGAGCAAACACATAGAAAAAGCTAAGACAAATGGACTTCTGTTCTTTGAAGTTCTCTTTCCCCTGATGAGGCAAATTTACAGGGCTAACCTTCAAAATATATTCAGTTCAGGTGAGTATAGCCCGTATTTATAAACGTAGCACATCATAAGTATTGTGGAGGGGAATCAGCACAGAAAGGTGACTCATACACAAGAAAATCTCATGGAAAAATAAATAAGCAACTGTAAAACTGTATATTAAAGCAAAGTGATTAAGAGCCCAGGCTTGGGAATCCTGGCTTCATTATTCAGCATCTGAACTCAAGCAGATCACTTTACTTTTACATCTGTAAAATGGGTCTATTATGTAATCCCTACAGAACAGGACTGCTAGCATAATGATATGGAATAAAGTGCATAAACAGCTTAGTATTTGCACCTAGAGTCACTCAACAATATTAATTATGATTAAATTAGACCACCTGCCGAGGTCTAGTACTAGTTCCACCACCTACTGACTTTGTATTCTTGAGTAAGTTACTGAATCACTCTGTTTTCTCACATGTGAACTGGGATAAAAATGGTACCTCCCTCAGAGGTTCTTTACAAAGATTAAGTAAGTTAATATTGACAAAGCTTTTGGATAAGTATCTGGCACATAGTAAGGACTCAATGGTAGCTATGACTATTATTGCTGTGATTATTTTTGATAGAAGTAAGCATGAGATGCTATAAGAAAATAAACAGTCACCTAACAGAAGTTGTGATGTGTGAGCAGGAAAAGCTCCCTAGAGGACAGGATGAAAGCATATACCAGGTGTGGGGGAGATAAGCAGGGAAACAGTGAGAGAAATGGGAGATTTAGAAACAGTACATCTTGCATTTCTTTATATTCAGACTTCAGTGGAGGCCTTGCCTCTCACATCTCTTGCTTTTGCTGGTTGGAGTTCATAAGTCCTACAGTTGGTTTGAAGGCAAATTCCAAACTTGAAAAGGAGTGAGGGGGGTATGAGGAGAATGCAGTACTCCCTTTTGAAAAAGGGCTGCAATCATTTAGCCGATTAGTTAACACTGTGGAATGCAGTAAGGTCAGAGACTGGCTCACCTTTCAATGTAACTACAGTCCCAATGAGCAATTTCTAAAATGGCTTGAAGTCATTTATGCCAGTGAATGCATATGCATTAGAGCCTGGTTAAAGATTTAGAGGATAAGCTGTTTAATAGAATTAATTTAATATATCCGGTATAATTCAGTGGAACACATGAGTGCCCTTCAGAGCCTAAAACCAATGGGAGAGAAACAAATCCTTTTACCAGCCATTAAAGAAGGATTAGTTGGCTTCCTAAAGGAGTAAGCCTATGACTTTCATTCCTCTCTAGCTGTATGCACAATGGATGTCTTGATAAATGGCTATAAACAGTTTACCAGAAATTTGGACTCTTTTCTTTTTTCTTTTCTCTTCTCTCCTTCCTTCCTTCCTTCCTTCCTTCCTTCCTTCCTTCCTTCCTTCCTTCCTTCCTTCCTTCCTATTTTTCTCTTTCTTTCTTTGGCCACTTCACATTCATATCATGGTCATACCCGATACCTTTGCCTTATTTCTGAAGTCAGGAGGGAATGCATAAAAGACAAGAGTCCCATACATTCACCAAGATCATCATCCTTTGTGAGACAGGGTGGGTAGAAAAAAGCTATCTTCACCCCTCTCTGCATAGACTGAGTGAAGATCCAAGAAACAGTGGCTACTAGCCTTATTTAAAATATAGCCTGACTTAGTACTGAGGTTGCTGGTGGGAGCTGAGAAGCAAGCCAGCCAAAAGAATCTAATATTTACTGCAGTTCACCAAGACATGGACGTCCCCACATTTTGCAGTTGAAACATGATTTTGTAGGACCAAATGTCTAGTTTTCTGAAGGTGATTCAAAACAAGAGTATATTGTATTTCGCTATGATAAATCAAAGCTTCTTCTTCCATCCCCGTCCAAGTTGTGATGCCAAATTAGGGAGACCTTTTGACTCAGAAAAAAAAAAAAAAATTTGGGAAGATGTTTTAAGATGATGAGAGAGCTTCTATTTATGCAACTCTCAGTGATATAGTTTTTAATATTACTTTTATATAATTTTTTAAGTTGTCAAATTGAAACAGTGCTTTTCCAATCTGGGAAAAATAATTTGGGAGTAAATATTGATTACTCTTATGTGGTATGTTTGTCTATGGCCAGAATGACAATAGAAATATTCTGTGTCACTGAACAGGACATTCAAGGGGAATTTTAGCAAAAAGAAGAAGGTAAAGAAAAAAATATGCATGTTATATTTACATAAAAGGACACATGGCGAAGTTGTTTGGCTTTCAAGGATCATGAAAAGTGTCCAGCATGGTGTGTAGTAGATATGAACCACATAAAAACAAATGTGCTTGAACCAAAATGGTATAGGTATTTTATCTTATATCAATTCATGTTCATAAGTAAATTCCCATTCTACACTATAAGCTCTTAGAAGACAGAAATTATTTTCTTTTTTCTCTCTCTACCCCTCCTCAAGTCAACATGTGAAAACCCTGCGCCAGAAAGAAAGGAAGGCCTGAGCTGATAGCCCAGTTGTGATTGGTGTGGGCAAGTCCTATCACTTCAATATACCTCAGTTTCCCTTAACTGTAAAATGGGGAGAATGATGTTTACCTTAAGGAGCGATTGTAAGGATTCCATGAGAATGTTGTGATGGCGACCTGCATGGAAACTTGCAGCTATATTTTCATTACTTGTACATCCCCAGCCCTTTGCTTTTTTACCAAAGATCCTGTCTCACAAAAAGTGTGTCATTAGTGAGCATGAGCATAACTTTGAGCAGGGATAAGTGGCTCTGACTTCATTGGTGGAAGTTTCTACATTGGTTGCAGCTGCATAGCTGTTTTTATGCAGGTTGTATGCAATTACCTAGCCATTTGCAATGGTTGCGAAGAAAGCCAAGGATCAGTGCTATAGCAAAGCAACCCCTCTTTGCTCCGGCTACTACAGGCCTTTTCCATGCGGTGACAGACACAATCCATCTTGAATCCAAACAGATAAAGAAATAAAGAAGGACAGAGAAAAGCAATAAAAGCAAATAGGGGGCAATAGAGGAATAAAAAGGGATGCAAATAAATGTGTTTTTGAAACACTCTTCTAATTCTTTGGGAAGAACAGACAGCAGTGTTGAGCTAACGACCCAAAAATAGATCTGAGCAAACATTTGCCAATGATCTGGAAAAGAATTTGTTTTTTTTTTTTTCCTGACACTTCCCTAAGTAACAGTAGAACTTTGGATTCTGGGAAGGGAGGGTAGTGCTGAGGCCAGGCAAGGTATTGCCCACCCTTCATAAGGTTCTCTCAGGCACCCCTGCCAAACTTCAGACCTGGCTTGTGACAAGGGAACCTCTGAATGCTGTGGTTTGGATTTTGCTTGTGGCTTAATTTTCATATGTGAGGTCTTCTCATGCCCAAGAAACCAGGCCTTGCCCAATCGAAATCAGACAGAACGGCCACACACATTTGCAAGAATGCATGCCATCTTGTCTTTCTTGATGATTTTCATGGGGCTTTCTTAACAAAAATGGAAGAAACAGGTAGAATAGGAGTTACGGGAGTTCAGTCCTTCTCCTTTCCTTATGTCTAGACCAACATTTTACAAACTGACTACTCTGAGGCATGGTCATTGATATTAACAAGAAAAGTGCTGTTAGGACAAATAAGTTTGAGAAGTGGGTTGAACAAAATGAAAGAGGTCTTTTTCCTGCAGAGCACACTGATAGGCTTATTCTCAGTCCTCCTGTTATTTGTTACATCAGCATCATTGGACACTGTTACCTACACCCTCCTTGAAATACTTTCTCCAATTAACTCCCAAGTTGCTGCCCTCTCTTGATTTCCTCCTACTTCACAGGCCTCAGTTTCTCTGTATCCTCCACTGACTTTGAATTCCTCTTCCACAACCTGAGGAGACTTAGCCTCAGTCTCAGGTCCTCTTCTACTTTAGCACACATATTCATTGAGTAGTCATCTTGGTTAATGGACTATTTATTTATTTATTTATTTTGAGACTGAGTCTCGCTCTATCACCCAGGCTAGAGTGCAGCAGCGGCATGATCTCGGCTCACTGTAACCTCCGCCTTCCAGGTTCAAGCTATTCTCCTGCCTCAGCCTCCCAAGTAGCTGGGACTACAGGTGCCCACCACCATGCCCAGCTAATTTTTTTTGTGTGTGTGTACTTTTTAGTGGAGACGGGGTTTTGCTATCTTGGCCAGGCTGGTCTTGAACTCCTGACCTCAGGCAGCCTGCCTGCCGCGGCCTCCCAAAGTGCTGGGATTACAGGCGTGAGCCACCGTACCCGGCTGGATTACGGGCTTTAAATACCATGTATACGCTGGTGATATCAACATATCTTTTCTGCTTAGTGTGACCTCACCAATTATCTTCAGGTTCATACTTTCAGTTGCATAAGTGACATATATGTAAATATATAAATATATTACATACATATTGAATAAACATTTTACATCTAATATCTCCAAAATGGGACTTCCTCATGGTTTCTACATAGTTTCCCACTTTCAGTGAATGAAATCACTGTTTCCTGTATTCCTCAGGCCAAAAATGCAGGAGTCCTCCTTGATTCCTTGCATTCCCTAACACTCTACATCCAATTCAATCCCATATTTTAACTGCATTACCTTTAAAATATGTCTTGAACCTGTCTGGGTTTTACCCTTAATGTGCTTATTCCAAGCTATCATCATCTTTCACATAGACTACTGTGATCACCTTCTAACCAGTCTCCCTGGGACACACTCACTCTCCACAGTCAATTAACGACACTGTGTGATCTAAAACACAGAAATCTGATCTTGCCACTCTCCTCTTCAAACACCTCCTGAGATTTCCCGTCATACTAAAAGTAAACTGTAAACTTTTCCCCATATCCTAAAAAATTCCGTATAATCGGACCCCTGCTGATCTCTCTGACCTCTTCTGTTACCACTATTCCCCTTACTCACTTGTGTAATGACACATCAGTGTTTGTGCTGCTCAGAATAGGCCAAGGTTGGCCTCAGGACCTTTACACTGGCTGTATGATTGGTCAGTACTGCTCTGCCTCATATCCTCAACTGGCTTTTTGCTAACAGTTCACGGAATCAATAAGTACTTTTCCCTCTTACCCTCAGTTTTCTCCTTCTACATAATGATCAAAAAGGAAATCTGCTATACTTTTATTATATAAGGGAGGTGCTAAATGGACAAGTGTGGCAAAACTCAGGATTTGCAGACTGCAAAAATGTCAGCACATGGAACAGTATTTTGGTCCCATGCAATAGGATTGATTCATATTATCAAAAACCAGATCAAACTAAAGGACACATTAAACATTTAGCACTACAATTAACCATGGCCTTTGTCATTTCAAAGTGAACATGTAATGTATTGTAAATCTTGTTTGAGTCCCATGTGAAAAAGTTCCATTCCTTGGTTAGAGGTTTGAACCAAAGTTGAATCATTTATTTGAGCATAACATTTCAGAGGCTTTTCCAGGTAGTTCATTAGGAAACAGATTTTCTCCTCATGACAACCTTCTGATGTGAGTATCATTATCCTAATTTTACAGATGAAGAAACTGATGATTGGTGAGTGAAACACTTCCCCAAGGAGACAGAGCTAACAAGTGACATAGACGGTTTTTTGAAATCCGCATTTTTAAGAAAAAAATTCACATTGTTTTACATAAGCAAAAATTCAATGTTTGCTCATGAAACAGTTGAGTTATGAACTGTTTATACTTAAAAGAAGATTCCATCAATAGTAAAAATATCTGATTATGTGTGGTATGGTCAAAAGCCATGGGACAATAACATAAACAAAGAAAGGTTTTAGGTTGCATCACTTTTTGTTTCTAAATCTCAGAGTATTTTCATAAGGAAGAATATACAACATTATGGATGGATTTAAAAACATAAACTAGGGAAAATGAGAGCCTTTCTCAAGGAAGCAAATTTTCATTGACAGCTATCTTACATTAGAAAGATTTGCCCACAAAAGTGGTATTCCCATCCCTGGAGGTACATCAACAGAGAATAGGCAATTCACAGTAAGGGATGTTATAGACTAAACTTTGCTGATTCACACAAGCTGGACCAGATAGTCTCATACAAGTTGGACTAGATGTCCTTTAGGGTTCTTTCAACCTTAAGACATGGCTGCTCAGTCAATTCCATCAATATCAATTGTTCTGTGTTTAAGCTTGGTCTCCTCCGAAGGCAGAGTCTGAGGACTGGGTATCAGGCAGTTTAATTGGGTGATGATCCTAAGAAGTAGAGTGAGAATGGAGAGAGAGAAGCAGGAAATGAGGAAAAGCCAGTAAACTGTGGGCTGTTGAATTTATAATTATTGTGGTCCTGCTGACACCCTTGGAGGAATCTTAAAAATTGAGCCGGCCGGGCGCGGTGGCTCACGCTTGTAATCCCAGCACTTTGGGAGGCCGAGGCGGGCTGAGACCATGGTGAAACCATTCTATAAAATACAAAAAATTAGCCGGGGTGGGTGGGGGCCTGTATCCAGTCGAGGAGGGGAAGGCAGAGCGAGGACTTGCAGTGAGCCAAGGTCGCCATTCCAGCCTGGGGGACAGGCGAGATCCGTCTCAAAAAAAAAAAAAAAAAATTGGCCTTGGTCCTTTTCCCAGAAGGTGGGGTTCCTTCATCATTCCACAACGCCAGGTAGGTTATATTAAGCATAGTTCCACATTCAGAGAGGCCATGAGGAGAATTTGAGGATTTGTGGATACCATGGAGTATTTTTTATTTTGAACTGTCCATCACAGCTGCACTAAGGTAAGAGATAGGCTAAGGGTATAAAATGTGGGGCACCAAAAGCATTTGCTACACCTAGTCTTTGTTTTGATTTGCTTTCTAGGCTGGAGTGTTGAGCAATCAGCAAGAGCCACATAAATAAATACTTCTTCCACTATGCTCTTCTATGAGTACAGGGTTAGCCATGGTTCCTGTGATAAGCAGAATAATACCCCCTCCGACCCCCAGTGTGGCCCCTTAATAATTTATGGAACCTGTGAATATTTAGGCTACAGATCAAAGAGAAATTAATGCTGAAGATGAAATTAAGATTGCTGATATTTGGCCTTGAGATGGGAAGGTTATTCTCAATTATCTGTGTAGGTGCAGTATCATCACAAGTGTCTTTATAACTAGAAGATAGAAGCAGAAGAAAAGAATCAGAAAGAGGGAAGCACAAAAAGAACATTGCTGGTGTTGGTGATTGGAGGAAGGCCCAAGAGCCAGGAATGCTGTTTGTTTTGTTTTGTTTTGTTATTTTTTTTTTATTTTGTTTGTTTGTTTTTTGAGACAGAGTCTCACTCTGTTGCCCGGGCTACAGTGCAGTGGTATGATCTGGGCTCACTGCAACCTCCACCTCCTGGGTTCAAGCAATTCTCTGCCTCAGCCTCCCGAGTAGCTGGGATTACAGGAACCCACCACTATGCTCGGCTAATTTTTTGTATTCTTAGTAGAGACGGGGGTTTCACCATCTTGACCAGGCTGGTCTTGAACTCTTGACCTCGTGATCCACCCGCCTCAGCCTCCCAAAGTGCTGGGATTACAGGCATGAGCCACCGCACTTGGCCTGCTGGTCATCTTTAGAACCTGGAAAAGACAAGAATATGGATTGTCTCTTAGAGCTTTCTGAAGGAATGCACCCCTGACAGTACCTTAATTTAGTCCAGTGAGACCTGTTTCAAACTTCTGACCTCCAGAACTGTAATAAATTTGTGTTGTTTAAGCCACTAAATCTGCTAATTTGTTATAACAGCAATAGAAAATTAATGCAGTGCCCCAATTCACAGTACTATACGGCAATCTATGGAATCTAATCCAAAAAGGATTACTGCATTAGTCAACTTTTGGCTAAAATAATGCTGCTGCATGACAAACAACCCTTAAATCTGTGGTTTACAATAATAAAAATATATTTCAGGCTCACAGGTTGCTGAAATTTAGTTGTGGTATATATGTGAATCCGTATATCATCATATGACTGAGCTCTGCTAGGCTTGGCTGTGCTATACTGGGGTCTTGGCTTAGGAATGGGTTCAGGTCAGCTCCACATGTCTTTATTCCATGACCCAGGCTGAAGCAGCAATAACGCTATGGGGCATACTATTCTCCTGGTGGAGGAAAGAAGCTCCAAAAGGCTAACACACACTTGCCATGTCTCCTAAGGCTAATTGACTAAGGCTGACACACACAGTTACTTCTGCCCACATTCTATTGGCCCAAGTCAGTGATAAGAGTCAGCTCAAGTTATTGGAACCAAGAAAAGCACCCTGACCTACAAGAAGAATGTCAAGGTCAGGGTGGGAAGGAAGAATTGTGGACAAATAATACAATCCATCACCAAAGGGCATCTGTACCTGTGAAGATGTGAGCTCACCTGTCTTCTGCAAAGACAGGTCTTGTCATGGTCTGGCCAACATCGTTGGGTCTCCCAGTAAATGATGCAAATCTTTAGAGATCTATTAGGCTGCAGTGCATCTAAACAGACTTTTAGAATCCTAGCTTTAAGAATCACACAAAGAAGTGTAATCCAACTGCCATATTTTAAGAGGAAAAAAAGTGTGCTAAGGGAAGATTTTCCCCAAACAAGACAATAGTAGAACTGATATTAGAACAAAGATCTCTAAAACAGTCAAGGGCTCAACCCACAGTCTCTTTAATTCTGAAATCCTGCTCCGTAGCCCACCCCAACTATGTTACTGCTCCAAGTCCTTTAGAATCTATATACTAACAGTACGACTGAATTGACAAAGATGAGGTTGATTATACCAGCATCAGACTGACAAAGTCCTCATTTTTCTCCTCTAAACCTTAGGTTTGAACAAACCTTTATTTTGGCTGGTGCTAGGGAAATCCCATTCTGCCTCTGCCTGAGGTTCTGTTTGGGTGTTGTAGAGCAGTGATTCACAGGAAAACACCTTCCAAACCCACATGGGTTCCTTCTTCTTCTTTTTTTTCCCCCAATAGAAGTAATTTTTGGACTGATGTGAGATGCCCAGATGGAGAGTGCTGTAGACACCGAGGCTCTCTTCTTGGCCGTGGGTCAGGGAGGGTATCTTCAGGGGCTTTCTCAGCCTTTCTCTCCCCAGGAAGTTTCAATCCTCCAGACAAAGAAGGGTAGGTTTTTCCCTATACCTGAAAAGCTCTTTTGTTATCTTTTTTTTTTCCTCCCAACCATGGAAAGACCCCAGACTAGTTGTTATCTGCTCTAGGAAACCTTCCCTGATTTTCCTGAGCATAGTTAATTGCTCATTTGTCTCTTCTCACTAGCACTTTGTGCAGCCTCTGTCCTATCACTTACCACATTATATTATGGTTTTTTTTTTTTTCCTTTGTACAGCTGCTTCTGTCACCAAATTATGCCCTCTTCCATTGCTGGGACTTCATATTATTCACCAGTATGTCCTGAGCATTTAGTACAATGTCTGCCATACAGTAGGGATTTAGTAGAAACTTCTCTGATTGATGATAGAAATTATTCTATTGTTTATTTTATCTTATTTTAGCTAACACTTCATAACATCATATAATGAAATACCACAATATAATCATTTATTATATGTCCCTGAATGAATGTCTGAATAAATGAAAGAGATGTAACAATTACTGAGTATCTTCTATGGGCTGATCTCTATTTTACACATAACCTCAACACATAGAAGCAGGCACAGGGTCACACACACACATGTTCACATGATGAATGTTTATTTTAGAAAAAAAAAAGGAAAATGGAGGTAAGGATATGATGTGGTGTTAATGTTTGTGCCCCCATGCCCCCAAATTCATATGTTGAAACTTAAATGCTAACCTGACAGTATTTTAAGGTGGGACCTCTGGAGGGTGATTAGTTCATTAGGGCTCTGCCCTCATGCATGGAATTATGCCCTCATAAAAGAAAGCCAAGAGAGCTTGTCCACATCTTCTGCTACGTGAAGACACACAGAAGGCACCATTTACGAGGAATGGGCCCTCACTGGACATCATATCTGCTGGTACCCTGACTTTGTGTCCTGACTTCCCAGATTCCTGAACTGTGAGCAATAAACTTATGATGTTTTTACATTTCCCAGTCTATGGTATTTTGTTATAGCAACCCAAATGGACTAAGGCAGAAATCTTAAATTGATTTTCAATTACTCACTATATTAAAACTCAAAGATAATATTCTTTCATGTTTTGTTGAAAGTCATTCCAGAATTTTTGAAATACATGCATTCTTTTCTTGTAAGAATGTAATTATATCATTGTTGAGATTTATTGTTAAATTTGAATTGGTAATAGCTCTTTGTTATTTGTGTTTTAAGCATGTTGATGTTAGGTCTTTTCCTTAGCAATAAAGTTAAAATTGATATAATCATTAATATCACTCCTTTTCCTTATGATTTCTACCATCGATGTCATATATAAAAATGTTTTGGAATTTCAAGATGTAAAAATATTAATCTCTATTTTCTTGTAGTTTCATTCATTCCAATGTTTTTTTTTCCCTTTTTTTCTGCCTCCCTCCCTTCCTTCCTCCTCTTTTCTTACTTTTTTAGTCAAATCTTAAATCCAAGTGAAATTTTATTATACTCTGAAATTAGGCAAGGATCTACCTTTGTTTTATTTTTTCTAATAGTTTATCAAATTCAGTTTTATATAATTGGGGGAATTTAATAATAGTTTGTGGTAGTTTTAAAAGTTTTAATAATTTGAATTTTCTAAGAGAACAATTACATAACGTGCAAAAAAATTTTTTGTTCTCTTGATTAATAGTTATATATTCTATATCTTCTTTTTGTATGGCAATGGCTGTAACAGTGTTAATGATAATGGTGATAATGGACATCTGTATGTCCTGTGAAATTTTAAGAGAAATTATTCTATTAAAGTTGCAGTACTGAAAGTGATAGCGGTTGTTAGTGTAAGTTAGGTTACTTCAATAATGTTAAATAAATGTTCATATTTCCTAGTCTAAGGTCTATTTTTGTATTAGAGAGCAGATAAGCATGAGCAAACAAAAAGTTAAGACAGATATAGAAACAAAAAATATGGCAGGGATATAGCTTAGATAAGTCCTTTTTTAAAGTTAAAGTACTACTAAGTTGAGTTTTAAAAAGAAGAAAGTTTATTAATATATGGTTCACAAGAGTTATTCCTGAATAAAAGAGACTCAAAAAGACTAAAAATAAATTTTGAACAAAAGCATTTGCTAATGACGCACACACACACACACACACACACACACACACACTCACTCAGCAAATGAACAAGAAACAAGAAAAATAAACAATTTCTTTATTATTAAATAACTCAGTTACTACTATAAGCTATTCTTTTCTTTTGAGACTTTTGGTGAAGTCTCTGTCACCAGGCTGGAGTGCAGTGGGGCAATCTCAGCTCACTGCAACCTCCGCCTCCCAGATTCAAGCAATTCTCTTGCCTCAGCCTCCTGAGTAGCTGGGACTAAAGGCATACACCACCACGCCCGGATAATTTTTGTATTTTTAGTAGAGATGGGATTTCACCATGTTGGTCAGGATGGTCTCCATCTCTTGACCTCATGATCCGCCTGCCTCGGTCTCCCATAGTGCTGGGATTACAGGCATGAGCCACTGTGCCAGGCCCCTAAGCTATTCTTTAAGTTCCTAGGCCTGGCACTTAACAACTTTCCCAAAACATAACTACTCACTGCTCCTTAAACACAATGTAGGACTTCTTACCCCCATTCCCTCCACTTAAAATGTTTTTCCAGTTCTCTTGGTTCTCTTCTTTGTTCATGACACCCAAATGTGTCATTCTTCCATAAGTCTTCTAGAGTCACTATTCACTTTGGCGATTATCCTTTCCTTGGAAGCCCTTTGCTTCTTCCTGCTTGAGTGGTTCTGAAGGAACTCAGAAAGTTCCACTTGTCCCTATGCGTGCTGGTCTTGGGTCTCAGCTCAACATCATTTCTCTCATGGATTACTAAGGCAGCCTCTAACTAGTCCCCGTGTCATTACAATTCTAAATAACTCTTCCCCTGCAGTCTAACTGACTTGTATATGACGAACATAAGATTATACCACTCTTGCTCCCAACCATTTTTTGCTTTTATTAGTTATTGAGAGTAAGTCAAAGTTTCCTAGTGCGGCCTTCAAGGCTCCTTATAATTTTGGTTCTGCTTGTTTTCCCAGTCTCATCACATTGCTTCAGACATGATAATTCCCTTCAGTTCCTCACATTTTCCAAGTCTTCTCTCATCTTTGGATCTTTTTTATATCTTTTCCTCTGACTGAAACATCCTTCTCACTTTTTATTGAACTTCCCTTTGAGGTTTCATCGTAAATGTTGCTTCCCTGATTAAAACCTCTCCACCACCTCCTAGAATGGTTAGGTAAACTTACTGCATACTCTCCTGGTACTGACATAATCCCCTCTTTCTAGAACCATCGAAAAATTATTAGTTACATTTTCAAAGGTGCATCTCCATAGACACCTAGAAGAGATTGAATAAGGTGTTCTTAACTTACATTTTTCTAGGATCTAACATAGCCCCTGGCATATTGAAGTTAATTCAATAAATATTTGGTGAACAAAATAATAAAGCAGTGCTCGGTGAATACCTTAATTAACCTCTTTTCTTAATAATGTAGACAGGGACAAATTAATAAACATTTATTTGGAAGACATCTTTTTAGAGCTGTAGCTTCCAAATAATTTGTGTGAGCCCAGCAGTCAGTCAATGAGTTCTGTTTTATTGGTCTAAAAATAAACAAGGAGTATTACATTGCCAGAAATGATTTCAGCTCACTTCTGGGAGGTTAAGTCTTCATTGGAGGCGTTTTTGTTGCTCAGCTGCAGAATGGAGGTCCCCTCCAGCAATATCCAATTAGCTAAAGGGGTTTAGGGATGATTTTGGCAAACTCAACTCAGCTTTGGGCATGACTTTGTTCCATTCCTTACTGTGCACATCTTGCCATTTCTGAAGCTGTGAGTCAGGCTGATGGCAGCCAAGCAAGTAGCTGAACCAGCACGTCCAAGGAGATCTGAGGTGTCCTTGGCTAGGGTCTTTGATGCTATCCACTAGGGGCAGATGTTCTAGAAGTGATGTCACTCTCTTCCTGTTCTGGTCATAGCTATACAATGGGATTTGTGCAAAGAAGATGTCAAAGAGAATTACAAGTGGCCTAAGAATGCTTTTCTAGGGAATGTTTATGTACGTATGCATGCATGTATTTTTGCCTATTTAGTTACTAGAGATCCAAGGGTTGTGAATTCTAGTTCTTGCTTTGTCATGATTCACTGTATGACCTTGGGCAACTTACACCTCTTCTTTGGGTGAACCTCTGTCCTCCCACCTACACCACAACTGTGTTGGGAAGGTAATCTATCAGGCTCCTTCTAGCAACTTTGTTGTCTTAATTGTCATGGAGAATAGCAATATTTATTGCACTGTGTTTAAGGAACTGATAAATCTTTCTAAATGCATGGCTAGCAACTCAATGGTTCCTTTTAGTCTTTTATTATCAGTGCCTCAAACAGGTCTGCATTCATAAAAATTCAATACTCTTGCCAATATGTAGTGGAATTTAGAAAAGAAATTGGGTTGCCTTCTGCTGGTTGACTATGGCCAGGTTTAAGAAGCGTGGAATTCAGAAACAGAATCCAATAGGCAAAGTGGAGTTTTTAAGGTGGCTAAGTTATGTAATGGAGTTCAAGATCCTAATTTGGAATTAAATTTTTTGTCACTTTAGGTCTTCTGAAAATGAACTATCAAGAATATTATGACACTCCAGACCTCTTCAAAATAAACTTTTCTTAAACACTTACCACTTAAACACTGATGACCTTAGGAAAGCCATCTCCAATCTCTGAACCTGTAATGTGTGGCTTTTGGATCAGGAAGCCTCTAACATTCCCTTTAGATGAACATGAATAATCATGGAAAATTTACAGGTCATAAAGCATAATCTTGTTGAATGCTTTTTCATTTGGACACATTGCAATATCGTCACCATTATCTGTTGCTATTATACTATCCCTGAAATGTCACTATTGGTCTGAACATGGAAATGAACAGAAAATAATAGAACAAAGGCACAGGAACAAACATTGACTGAATGCTTTTCATGAACCAGGCCAAGTGCACTGTGCTCAAATACTTTATCTCCTCTAACCCTCGCAGCAGCACTGTTATGTAGGAATTTTATTGATGAGGAAAGCGATAACTCAAATTATACTTAGGAAGGCTATATTGGATAGGTTTATCCTGGGGAAAAAGATAATTCAAAGGCTTTTGATGAAAGTAACATTTTATTTTCTTGATTTTGTTTTAAATCTTTATTTTTGTTGTTCAGTTTTAAAACGAAAATCTTCAACATTTTTGTCTAGTATTGATTTGGGCAGTTGGTGATATTCAGTATATAAATCTTATTCTAATCTTTTTTTATATGTTCTTAACTTTGAAATGTTAAATGAATTAATCTAATGTAAAAAATAAGCAAGATATTATTTATTTCAGCAACGGTTTTTGACATTGGTGAAAGGAAGTTGAAATTTAGCGAGGAAATATCATGGGCATTTTAATCACTCCTTTGCTTATGCTTTCACCTTACCGCTGCAATGTCTTTATAGTTGGTTAAAGGCAAGTTAGGTTGGTCTTCACAGCCTGGGAGACCTGGGTGTGAGTTGTGCTTGAGCTCCTTCCAATATATAACCTTGGCCTTGCTCCATCAGAATACTGAGCTTCTGTCACCATGTGAATAACCAGGCCAGCTAAAAGGTTGCTGTTAAGATTCAATGATATGTGTTCATTCCTCTTCTATGTGCTATTCTGAAGCTTCTACCAATACTCTTTCCATATTGTCTTTTTCAGTGAAGAGAAATGCATTCAAGATTAGGTCCCTCCTGTCTATCCAGTTTCAGGATTTTATGTTGTTTTGTACACAATTATTTCAGTATAGAAACTGGCTTTATTGCCAAGTGCTTTTTTAAACATGTTTTAACTCTCATATGAGCAAACTGTCCAACTTCAGTTTTTCATAAGATTAAACTTCTTACGATCAAATTTGTCTCTTGCAATGATGTGATGAGTTGCCAAATAATTGAGATTATTTTAAAATGTTTTGTTCATATTCTTGTTTTATAATTAAAATTTACATTCAGTGTGTATGGGTTTTTTTTTTATTTTGACTCTTAATGTAAGGTGGATATTTCTGTCATTTTACATGGTTTCTGAGATTTTATATATAAATTATAAAATGTTTACCAAAAATAAAAAAAAAGATTCAATGATAAAGTGCACTGCACATTCCTCAATACCAGGTCAGAGTTTTCCTCTCAAAATTGTTCCTTGGATTTGAGAATCTGTGATACTCTCTCAATGACTGTATTTTGAATAACAAATTTTGTTTGGGGAAGGTATATTATCTGGAAACATTCTCAGCCAATTCTAGGGTTAGATTCTTACAGAAGTCATCTAATAGAAGCAGAATTTCTTTTTAAAGGCAGTTAAATGTAATAAATATTTCATAACAGCCTCATGTCTGGGGAAAGAAAGAGAAGGAAAGAAGGAAGGAAGGAAGGGAAAGAGAGAGAGAGAAAGAAAGGAAAGAAAGAAAGAAAAAGAAAGGAAGGAAGGAAGGGGGAAGAAGGGAGGAAGAAGGGAGGAAGGAGGGAGAGGAAAGAGAAAAGAAAGAAAGAAAAAAGGAAGGAAGGAAGGAAGAGAGAGCCTTTAGATTCTGTGGCCCTTGTTAGAATTCCAAATGGAAGACATTATGTAAACATTCTGAAGCCTTCCTAATTTTGACTAGTACAGAGCTATTGGTATAAATCTGTATTGCTTTGAATTACACAAAGTTTATATTTTTACACAAAGTTTAAAAATAAATGTAGATTGTCTTTTGAAAAACATATGTTAATTCAAACAAATTGCCAGCTAGGTGTCTCTAGGGACATATCTTAGTCAATATAAAACAGTGATTTTTTATAAGTTTATCAGTAGTTGATATATAAAGTGTTTGAGAATAGCTCATTCTCTTACAGTGTTTAAACATTCTTTCAAATGATATCAAAGTTGTTTATTTATTTGATAAGCAAGTCCTTTTTTCTCAAAATAATATAGTGGCAAACTTCATTCATTTATGTGTCTTCACCGAATATTTTATGTTCACTTTTCTAACATTTAAAATATTAAGAAAATTCATAAAGTTATTTTTATTAAGCTACCTTAGAAGAATAAAAACAGATTTTAAAAAGCTACTGATTCATTTTAAAAATACTTGGTTTCTCATCAATTTTAGAAATTTCTACAGGAAGAACTTTACTGAGGCTGGAGTGGGGGTAGGTAAGAAGAGGTTTGCAAGTTTGGGAAAATCTCTACCAGATGTTTGATTTCTGTTAAACTTTTCTCCACCAGTCATCTGGCAAGATTTTCAAAAGACAGATATCAATCTCTTTCTTACAACTTACACCCTATGTTCTAATATTTCTAAATATTAACACACCATCATAACTCAGTTTTTACTGTCAAGAAAATATCAGTGAGATCGTGTTTACTCCTAATGTGCACACCATCACATAGTGCACTCTTTTCTTTTACAAAATCCCCGTTCTCCTTCGTGACTTTCTCTCCTTTATCCACAAGGATCACATCTCTGCCATACGTCCATGGCTATGTTCCTTGAGTTATTTATTCTCAGACTGTAGGGAAACTACTTCTAAAGTAGAAGTATAGTTCACCCTGTGGTGAGCTATAAAAGAAACAGATTATGAAATTGAGTAGCCCTGGTTTTAAACCAAAGTTCTGGCATTTTCTAGCTATATGATCTTGAACAAGCACTTAATCTCTCTGAGCTTTTGTTTTCATAGCACTTTTGAATGAGTTAAGTGAGAAATATAGAGAAAATCCTTATCTCAGTGCCTAATACCTAGTATTAGGCATAAGGGGCTAAATAAAGGGTAGGTGATCATAATTTTCATCATCATTATCATCTTTGTTATGGGATAGTGTAATGTACTGAGGCTCCTCAGAACTAAACTCACGTCTTTGACTTCCCAAAGTCATAAAAAATGTGGTAAATTTTCTTTTAGCCATTCAGCAAATATTTACTGACCACACTGTTGTGTAATCTCTGGGAAGAAGCAGTGTACATAACATGGGCATTGCCCCTCCACCCCCACCTTACATGCAATTAAACAATTAGTCATAGAAACTAGCATACAGTTATAAATGGAAAGTGGTCAGCCAAGTGAGAGGGAGATGCCAGGTTATTGTGAGAAAAGATGTGTGTGTGTGTGCGTGTGTGTGTGTGTGTTTAGGTGAAGCATGTATTAGAATTAACCAGGTTTGAGTAAGGAAGTGAACATTCCACATGAAAGGAACAGTAAATGTGAAAGCTCAGAGATATAAAGAGACCATAGAAATGTGTCTTTCTTAAAGACACATGGCTTCCTCGTTCACTTTAGCCACATCATCGTTTAAATTTCAAGAAAATTAAGGAGAGATAGGAGAGGTAGATGAACATCAGAAGACACAAGGTATAATAGGCCACCCATAGAAGGAGCTTGGTCTTTATTCAAGAAGCAATGGGCAACCATTTAAGTGTTTAGGCAAGGGAGTAACAAAAATAAACTCATAGATACGTTTTTCTCAGAGGGAAGGGATGGGGACTCACTATATTCCCCAGTCTGGTCTGGAACTCCTGGGCTCAAGAAATCTTTCCATCTCAGCCTCCCGAGTAGCTGGCACTACAGGCCTGGTCCACCATGCCCCAACTCCCCAACTAATATTTTTAAATGCCAACTGACTATTAAAATTGTATTGGAGGGGAGGAAGTATGTTGATAGGAAAACCATCACAAGATTTCTACAGTAGGTTAGAAGAGAAGTGACAATTGGCTTGGAGAAAGAAGGTAACAGAAAAAAATGCACTTTGCCAGTATATCCTTTGACTGTGCTTAGCTAAGATGACCAAGTCATAAATATGTGTGCCCTCTTGCTGCCAGTCTATCTGTGGGGCAGGGGAATCACCACAGAATATTGGAGTTGACATGAAAGAGGTAGTGATCTGTGCTTCACAATTAATTACATCATACTTAATTAAAACGTTCAACCTTATGCATTCATTCTCTTTTTTTAACTTACTACACATTTATAATTATGAGGATCTATGAGAATCCCTAGGTAATGATTCATGTTAAGTGACTGACTGACTTTTCATAACTTAAGCCTTCTCTAATTTATCCTTTTTTAAACTAGAAGGGCATGTTTAGCAGACACACAAAGGAGACAGGCCCACTTGCCACTCTGCCTGTTCTGATGGGCTGGGAACAGGTAGGCTCCAAGACTCAGAAATGACTGTGGTTTTTGCTCTATTCTCTGGATAATCTAACTACCCAGGGGATAGAAGATTTGTGCCAACCAGATTAAAAAAAAATCCTTATTTTTGGTTCTACTGCTACCAGCTTCTTTGATTAATTTTGAAATTATGTCTTCTTTCTTTCAGCCACATTGTTACAAATTTATTATCTAGGCTGATGATATCATCTGGAGAAGGCCCAGGGCTGTGGCCATTCGGCTCCTCTTTCCACATTACATAGGCAGCTTCTTCTCTCCCCTTTCAGGTCATTAATTTTTTAAAAGAGGGCTTGCTTTAAATATCTAGAGTAGTGCTTTCAGCTGTGACACAGAGAAGGTTTCCCCTTTCATAGCCTGCAACACGTGCCTGCTTCTGATTGAAGGCTGCTTGCCCAAGTGGGCATTTGAGATCCCTCAAAGTGTCTCATGAGAAGTCCTTGGTCAAAGTCATGCTAAAGGCACTTGTTAACTTTGTTTTCAAACTGGAAACAAACTGGAGAAGGAGTGGGAGACCTGACCTGGAATTGTATGTAATGGGCTACAGGCCAGGAGATTGGAACAGCTTCTCCACAGATTTATTGTGGGGTGTTAGTTAGTAACTCCTTTATGGCTCAGCATCCTCCTATGTAAAATGAGAATGGCTTCATCCTTCATCTCTAATTTTCAGGAGTGCAGGAAGCATTGGAAGAGGTACCAAGTTTTGTAAAAAGCACTTTGAAGCTCATACATTCTACAAGTATGTATTGAGCACCGAATATATGTCAAATACTGTGCTTAGTATCAGGTATACAGTGGTGAATAAAACAGGCCTACATGCCAACATGCAACTTATAATATAGTTGGATAGGCAGATCACATACAAGTAGGCAAACAATAAGTATATAGTTACAAACTGAAAAATGCTCTGAAGGGGTTGGGCTATAATGATATTGGGAAATGAGAGTCTGTGTAGAGTAGTCCAGGAATGCCTATCGGAGCAGCTAACCTTGAAATTAAGGCTTAAAAGTTGAGAAAGAGGCAGCCGTGAAGGAGGTATGTGTGGTATGTGTGTGTACAAGTGCACACATCAGGGGAAAAGACAGATGTTATGAGCAGAAGAACCAATTTCTTTGGAGTGCATTAAGTATAAAAGAAAGTTTGGTGTATTTCAGGAACCACATACAGATTGATGTGGCTGAAGGCTGATGACAAATGGGTGAAAAGCATTACCCACATAAAATAGTCCTACATTTTGCAAGCTGTTGAGTGAGAATGCTGATATTAAAATGCATCCAAATAATAGATTAAATTTTCCAATCAAATTACCAAATACTGAGGACATGTTGCCAGCTGCTGAGAAAACGAATGAGTTATGGTACCTTGTCCTCAAATAGCTCATAGTGTGCTAAAGGATGGAAAGACACAAGAATAAGCCAATCACTACAAATACAAGAAAAAAATAAATAAAGGTACATATAACGGGTTATGGAGAACAAAAAGGAAGAAGCGACCACAACCTTTTGTGGTGGGTTTGCATATTGAAGCAAAGCTTCTTGGAGGAGGTGAAATTTGAACTTGTCATTGAAGATGGGTCATATTTCCACCAGCAATACTGTCATTTGTAACCACCTGATCATCTGCTTTTTAATTTTCTATTAAGACATCTTATGTAATTAGCTGGAATTTAAGAATGATTATATGGTGTGAGGTCAAGATCACATTCCTACTATTGTTATTGCCCTTCTTGGCTGTGATAGACCAAAATGACAGAATGCCAAAGAGTAAGAGGGGGAAAAGAAGGAAATCCGTCAGGCTATTTCTATGCTATTTGCTCATGTGATCCCTTTAACCTGGAAAAATGTGATTCATCCCATTGCACTTCCTATACATTCTTCAAATTAATAAAAATGCCTAATTCACTTAGTGCCTATTTATCTACCCATTATGTACATACTAACACACTATGCTTTAGGCCCTGTACTGGACACTAGGGATACAGAAGTTAATTAGGATGTCTAGCACATAGTCCAATGCATCATAGACACTCAAAATAATACTTGCTAAATGAGTAAAAGGCATGAGCTAAAGTATATTTTAGACAGAAACAGCATATGCAAAGTCATATAGGCATGTAGCATGTTATAAGAAATGAAAATAATCATGCATAGCTAGAAGAAAGAACATAAAGGAGAGGCCCGTAAAAGAGAAGCCTAGAGTGATAGATGGGGACCGGATCATGGTGGACCTTGAGGAAAAAGTTGAGGATTTCGAACATTGACCTTGCAACTATGGAGCATCCATTGAAGGGTTTTAAACATCTTAAAACAATAACAACAAAATCCAATGAAACAGTAAACAAAAACAACAACAAAAGCAAAAACACTAGAAGGAGGGCATGATCTATATTTTAGCCTGCCTCTGTATGGTGCTTGTACAAAGAAGAGAGAAGTCATTCTTCTTTTCTGAACACATTTTTAACATAGAGTGTGCATAAAAAATTATCTGATTTTGGTTATGAAGGCAAATATTTTATGGTTCTCGATATTTGTACTAATTATTTTCCCTTATCTACTCAAGGCTGATCAAATAAGAATATTTTCAGCTGAGATTTTTAAGTCAGATACTGTATATTTGGATACGCCTTACGGAAGAGAAACACCTTAAATTCAGGTGACCAAATACCTTAATTCACCCGGGACAAATTATCCTATTGTCCCATCCAATTTACAATTTGTTCAAGGTTTTTTTCTTTTTTGTAAAGTATCATTATTAAAAGTTGCATTTTAATTAGGGAGGTGTGTAAGGCCTACACATTATATTCAGACTTTACCATGGCCTCAGCTTGTAGTGTATGAGACATATTGAATGCAGACGACTTCCTTTAACACAGACTTCCTTTTAGAGTTACACCTGAATGACAATCATCCTTAGTCCATTTTGTTATTGTTGTTGTTTTCCGACCCTTTCCACACAAAATAACCAACATTTTCCTTTCAGAGTCAGCACATAAGCAGGACTGTCTAGGAAAACCCACCCTGCCTGTGTCTGGAGGAAGGGTCTAGGAAAACTGTCTAGGAAAACCTACCCTTCCTGTTGAAAAAAATAATTCAACAATGCTGCCCCTGCTGGCCAGCGGTGTACCATGCAATAATTCCATGGCCCCTGCCACAGCCCAGGAAATGGAGGAAATGGCCAGGCAGGTCAGTGAGAAATAAAGAGGTGATGTGTGCATGAAATATGGATGGGAAATAAAGGCTGAGTAGTCCTTCCACAGAAAGTGGTCTGAAGTGCCCTTGCTGTAGTCTTTTTAAAGATCATTTATTGTTTGATGTAAATCTATAATTATATATTGCTTTAATTGTTTGGCAAAGGTTTTTAATTTTGTGATAAAGCCTTCCAGTATTAATAAAATCAAATAGTGAAAGTGCATATTTAAAAAAATAGAAACTAAAGACTGTGATTCTTGAAACCATTTCAAGAGATTTGTAAAGGTTATTTTGAGAAAACGACTAGATGACGGTGCTTGAATATGGGCAGTGGCAGAAGGTACAGTCGAATGCCATTTGGGGGCATCTAGTTGTGTAGCTACAATCTTTTAAAGGAGATCCTATTGTTAGTTAGATAAATTTATATTTAGTGCTGAATTAGAATGAAACTGAGAGATGTACAATTTTGTAGCACTGAAATTTAGCATCATAAATAGAGTTACTTATTTTACAAGTTTTTGTCTTGTAAAAATATTTGTTGAAAGAGCCATCTGGTTAAATTGAGAGAAAAGAGTACTTGTAAAACATATTTGGGCGGAAATATTTACACATTTAAATGTGAAAAAATAGAGTTGATAATTTTTCCTACTTAGCATAAATTTCTCTGAGATTTGCAGGTGTCTTGGCATCTGTAGAGTGTATTTTCTCAATATTAAGGTTTACTAAGTAAAGTCAATTGAGGGTATCAAAAATTTTAAATTTCTTGACCACAATGCAGATCTCTGAGAAAAACTGCAAGCAATTTAGTGGAAATATCAAAACTAAAAGGACCATACTGAGAGCAAAAAGCATTAAAAAAATCAGTTACACTAAATTAGATATAAATATGACTAAGACAGTCATTATATTAGCTAAATATCCACTGATAAAAGTTATCATTTCCTCTGTTCAAATAATCAATACACTAATTTAAAAAGTAATTTCTGTAGGTATATGTGAACTTAAGCTATTTTAAAAAATTAATTTTTGGAAACAGCTTTTATAAAGATGATTTTATAGGTCTGACAGTATAATAAAACCAGTCTGTCAGACAACAAATAAATATTTGAAAAATTATATAATTATTTTAATAGTTTAAGTGCTTTGTGCTCAGAAGTGCCCCTGTGAGCACTGTGAATTATGTGATTATTTCTTATAAAGCCCCTTTTACTTTTCCTTGATCTCTTTGACCAAGCGTACGTTGTATCTTAAGGCAGGACTTTGTTACGGTCTCTCTGCTATCACAATCTTGAATGTAATGAAAGGCGTTTTTCCTCAAATCAATTCTAGAGGCTATCCTCTCACCCCATTCCCGCAGTCACTGGTATTTGGAGACTTGCGGTTGAACAGGATCTCTGGAATGAATATCTCAGTGGATGCCAGGCACAATGGTCCTACATAAATAATTTGCTTTGAGGGTTTCCTAACATCAGAAATGGGTGCTTTTCCAGACTAATTCACCTTTTTAATCTGTCTGTAGAGAGGAGTAATGGTTGCAAACTGCTTAGTTTCATTAGAAAAGCTTTCTCCTGTTTTTAATGGCACAGGGAGTCCAAGAAGGGTCTATTTTTAATTTGTTTTAATAACAACATTTAATAACAACAAAACAAATTGTAAATTGGATGGGACAATAGGATAATTTGTCCCGGGTGAATTAAGGTATTTGGTCACCTGAATTTAAGGTGTTTCTCTTCTGTAAGGTGTATCCAAATATACGATATCTGACTTAAAAATCTCAGCTGAAAATATTCTTATTTGATCAGCCTTGAGTAGATAAGGGAAAATAATTAGTACAAATATCGAGAACCATAAAATATTTGCCTTCATAACCAAAATCAGATAATTTTTTATGCACACTCTATGTTAAAAATGTGTTCAGAAAAGAAGAATGACTTCTCTCTTCTTTGTACGAGCACCATACGGAGGCAGGCTAAAATATAGATCATTCCCTCCTTCTAGTGTTTTTGCTTTTGTTGTTGTTTTTGTTTACTGTTTCATTGGATTTTGTTGTTATTAAATGTTTTACTGATATCCTGGGCTTCAGTTATCCATCATTTTCTAAAAACCACTATAAAATTTAGAGGCTTTGAACACTATTTTATTTGTTCACAGTTCTATGAGTCAGCAATTTTTGCTGAGTGTTTCTTCTGCTGGGTTCATTTTGGGTCACTTACAATGACTGAGGTTAGCTGGCAATTGGATTAGAGCTGGATGATCTCAGTTGGCCTCACCCTCAGGACTGGCAGTTGGCAGACTACTCTCTGGGATGACTCTCAATCAGGTGAACCTGAGCTCCAACAAGTTGTGGTGTCAGGATTTCATCAGAGGGAAGAGTGCAAAGTGAGATGCATAAATACATTTCAAGTCTCTGCCATTGCCACACTTGCTAATATTTTTTGGACCAAAGCAACTCACAAT
Organism: Hylobates moloch; assembly: GCF_009828535.3. Lineage (NCBI taxonomy): Eukaryota > Metazoa > Chordata > Mammalia > Primates > Hylobatidae > Hylobates > Hylobates moloch. The sequence goes on along the minus strand of NW_026652285.1, from coordinate 88,111,071 downwards.
TTGGCCAAGACCAAAATCAAAGTGGAGGCAAGAAACCTCTACTTTTTAAGAGGAAGGGTGGCCAAGACATATTGAAAAGAGTGGACATACAGGGGCTGGGCGCGGTGGCTCACGCCTGTAATCCCAGCACTTTGGGAGGCCGAGGTGGGTGGATCACAAAGTCAGGAGATCGAGACCATCCTGGCTAACACGGTGAAACCCCATCTCTACTAAAAATACAAAAAATTAGCTGGGCGCGGGGGCCTGTAGTCCCAGCTACGCGGGAGGCTGAGGCAGGAGAATGGCGTGAACCCAGAAGGTGGAGCTTGCAGTGAGCCGAGATCGCCTGCACTCCAGCCTGGGCGACAGAGCAAGACTCCGTCTCAAAAAAACAAAACAAAACAAAACAAAAAAACAAAAACAAAACAGTGGACATACAAGGACAGTGGAATTATTGTGATCATCTTGGCAAGCAATTTACCACATTGTCTAATTTTTGCTCACATTTACAACACATTAAGAGTGCAGTCATGGCTAAATGCCTATGTGAAGCACAAATAATACTGTAGTGAGGCACATCTGTGGGTGAATTCTTTAAAGGATCAGTTGACCCCATTACAGTGGGGGTAATAAATAAGCCCTGTCAACTTCACAGTTTATTGTGAGCTAGATTGAAATTGTGAATACAGAAATGCCTTATAAATTACCAAACAGATGAGAAGGATTATCATTAATCAAAATCCAGCACAAACTGTGCTCCTCCCAAGACGTCTCTCTTGATACTCCATCCATCACCAATTTCTTGAGCCTGCAGTTTATTGGCACTTGGAGTCTAAACCACATTTTATTGTCTCCTAATTCTCTCTTTCTTTGTGTAATTATTCCAATGCCACTTTCAATAATTCAGGATACACATGCTCAGTATCATCTAAGTGTCAAGTCTAGCTAATTACTGGAGAGACAGGAATGAATCAGGAATAATCCTTGATTGGGGGGAACTTAAACTCTAAATCCTGATCTTGGCTAGCCAAGTAATCTCAAACATGTTTTATAGAAGTTTAAAATTAGGTGTCCAGACCAGTCATCTGAGGACCGAGCCATGACTCTTGGGCATCTCTCTTGCCCTGAATAATGGTCCCCTTCCTCCTCCCAATTTTCTGGTCCCTATAGACACTATAAGTATATTAGTCAAACTTCCTTATTTACTTTGGTTACTAGTACTCTCAGAACCACAATTCTAAACCACCTTGGCAGATAGGGGCAGAGGCCAGGTCTTACTCATCTTGGTATCGCTAGCACTTGGGACAGGTCACTACTGGCAGATATGTTATATGTGCTGGATAGAAGATAAGTTGATTTGTGTATTGCACTGACACTAAGTCTTCTCTTGACTTAATTGTCTTTTTTCTGGACTTGTATTATGTTTGTTCTGGCTTCTTGTTATAGAAGAACTAAATATTAAAAAAAAATAGCTGTACTAGTACTATCACTACTAAAACTGAAAGCTTCCAGTGGGTATTAGGTTCTGTCACTGGTGATATGCTATCAATGACAGGTATGTATCAGATGGTGAGTTAGACTAAATGTCCTTGACTTTTGTCTTTTGTGAGGATGATATTTGTGATTATTAGCTCCCTTTGTAATGGCCTGACTTCTGTCTCCAGTGTGATTTAATATAGCATTATTAGACTGTATGTGTGTTGTGTGTGTGTCTGTGTGTGTGTGTGTTAATGAGAGCACAGTGGCCTTTCTGATACCTCTACTAAGATCATCACCATTTTTATCTTCACAGGGCCATTTACCCCAAGAATCTTGTAATTGGAAACTTTTTATGAAGAAGCCATGTTTCATTTTAAATGAGACAACCACATAAAATATTACCAAGTGTGTGTCTTGAGTTTGCTTTGGGCACAAAACTATTTTGAAAAGCGTGCAACTAGAAGCAGACTAGTAAAGCAAAATCCTGGACTCTTCAGAATGTACATGTGAGATCTAATTCAGGCTTAACCTTGGTGCAGCTCTGTGACTTTAGACAAATCACTCCCTCTCTCTGGGCCCCAGTTTTATCATCTATTTCTCTAAAACAAGAATATCATCCTAAAAGAGGCAGTATCCCCTCACCATCCAGGAGCCCACATCAAGCCTTCCAGTGGGTGGATGAAGGCAACACGGTTTCCATGGCTTAGATGACCTCATGTCTTCCAAATCATTGATGAAATTGACCAGGATAAGGCTGTGTCAACTCTCCCCCTAATACTACTTCCAGTAATAAATTTGGATACATCTACAGTAATGGGTATGAGCTCAGCTTACTGGACCTGTTTTTCTCAGAATAGCTTTATGGAGAACTGCTGCTCACAGGCAGACGCCTGCTTTTATCACACCATATATCAATGAGTGAATGACTGTGAAATCCCTTCTTACTGTGCCAGCCAAATGGATAAACAGAAAAATATAGTCATCTCACAGCCAAATCACCACTGGTATTTATGATGCTTAAGGGGGAGAGGGATCACATGCTTGCATATTGTTTCAGAATCCATTCATTCAAGCATCTTCTTTCATGCTCCCTCCTTCCAGACATTGTAACTGGGAGATGAGAAGGGAGCACATGGGGAAAAAATAATGCATTTGCTGTGAACCAAGTCCTCAAGGAGTTTATAGACAAGTGGCAAGGATAAGATGTACACAAAAAGAGTTTATTTTATCTTTGGACAAGGTCATTTTCACATCGCTTGCTATTTATTTATTAATTATCATTTGCTCATCTAGAAAACTATGACTCTTTTAAGGCAGGGACAATGAGTTGCTTATTTTCTGTGACTGTCCTAGTCTGTATCAGCTGCCCCTATTTCCCCACAAGAACACTTCTCTTATTGGGTGTTGAGTTGACCACACATCCTCTCAGTGGTCCATGAGGAACAAGAGGGTGAAGACTGATCATGTCTTTTCTAACTTTGTAATCATCGATTTATTCAACAAATAATTATAGAACTCTTATTATGTGTAAGGTATTTTTCTAAGCCTAAGGGGTTCAGCTAATGTTTTATTGGCAGAATCAGTAAATAAATAGTAAAAACATAGAGTAAGTCAGAAGACAGTAGGCATTGGGGAGGAAAGCAAATCAAGGGGAAGACAGGAAGTGTCAGGATCGGGGTGATTGCAATATTACCTTGTGTGGTAAGAGAAGGCCTCATTGCAGAAGGGGCAGGTAAGCAAAACCTTGAAGTAGGTGAAAGATGAGGCAGGTTGGTACTAGAGAAAGATTATCATGGGCAGGAAGGAGAGGCAGGTATGAAACACAGAGGTTCGACTACACCATGCATGTTCGAGGAACAGTAAGGCCGCCAGTGTGGCTGGACAGGTCAGAGCAAACTAAAACATTGCACAGGGCTTTGTAAGCCATTGTAAGTCTTTGGCTTTTACTCTGAATGAGTCTCCAAGTTCTGGTACACTTCTTGGTACTCAATAAATATGTGTGGAATGAATGTTGAATACATATTCCTGATGCAGAAATAGGAACACCAAAATTTCTGGGTCCTATATTCAGTTTACCCAGACACTCAGCATGTTCTGTTTCTGTCTTGGGTGAGTGAGAGGACTGTAGCTAGATGTAGTAGTAAGGCAATCACATGCCTAAACTTTCCACTTTGGGGACTGAACAAAATGGAAAGAGCTGTAACAGAGAAACCAGCCATGCGGACTGGGGTTCAGAGATTGAGAGACAGAATCAGTGACAGAGTCTGTGTGTAAGGGGCCATCTAAGAGATAACACTGGGTGTATGATTTGGAAAAAAAGTGGAAATTATGAATGTAGGATGAAGAGAAGGACATCCCAGGGAAAAAGAATAGTATATGCAAAAGCATAAAGGATAGAGAACATGTTGAATCAACAAGGGATGGGCAAGATTTGCTGAAACAAAGAATAGGTAAAGGAGAAACATAGATGGGGCATCATATAGAGACTGTGGCTCAGAAATAGATCACAGAAACTTTGAGTGCCAAACTTAAATATCAGCAGAGAAAGAGGAATCATGGAAGGTTCTGGAGCAAAGAAGTGGAAAAAACAAGGAATTAAGCCACCAGCTTTGGTTTAGTATGTGAGGGAGAAACCAATCATGGAGTTGCTGTAATGAGGGCTCATCTAGATTTTTGGTTGAAGCAGTGGGAAAGCCATGAGAAGGGTACACAGGAAATATGGAGGAAGGCAAACCCCCATGGCTTAGAAACACATTGTATGTGGCAAGGAATTCTATCAGTTCACATTCTCTGTAGGTTTTCCTTATAATTGTTTATGTTCAAATATTAATCAGCATGACTGCTCAATTTTCTCTGTCTTATTTCCTTAGGTAGGTAATTTAGAATATTTTGAAAACTCCCACATTTTCAAAAATGCACATCAAATGCATGCTGCAGCTCAAGTAGGGGCTTCTTAAATGCAAACTTCCAGCTAGGATAATTCGAACGTGGCGGGGGTTTGAACACTTTGCAGAAAGGTCTGGAGTAGCACAAATGTCAAGGCAGCTAAAAAGTGTTTTCTTGTGTTAAATTACCTTTGATTTGTGTTACACAGAAAAAATGAATGAGGTGCTTTTGAGACGTTTTAATTCAAAAGCAGCAGTGTAGCACAATAGTCAGGAGCAAAGAATCTGACAAAACACAATCTGAGTTCAAATCCCAGCTCTTATATTTAGTGGCTGTGTGACTTTGGGCAAGTTTATTAACCTTTCTGTGCCTCAATTAGGTGAGGAGTAAGCATGACCTCTAAAGCCTTGTGCACACTCATGTAGGTCCACATGAACATGACTAGCCATAATTTGGGTAGTCTATATACATAAACACACATAATTATTACTGACACCACGAAAGCAATATGGTGGGTAGGATACACTTACATTCATGGTGGTGTGAACAGCATTGGCGTGAGCACCTCACCTGCAGTGAACCAGGCCCCAGGCTTGGCCTACCTTGCTATGCAGGAGGACTAAGCAGGACACGCAGCTAGTAAGTGCACAGCTGAGAGTTGAAGCCCAATTAAGCTGTAGCCTCTACACTAAGATACACTTTGAAAGTCACCAGCTACAACTTCCTCATTTCACAGAGGAAAATGGAATTCAAGGATATTAAATGATTTGCCCATAACCCCAGATCTAATCAAGGCAGACCTAAAACTAGTACTAGGTGTGTCTGAATTACGAATAAGGACCTTTTGTATCTTCCTCCCTATATTCTCTCCAAAACAAACTCAAACCTGAACCTCTTCTTCATAGTCCTTTTCCCATTCACTGAAAGCCATGGCATCATTAAAGAATCTACTTTGTTCTCTGCATACCTAGTCATTGTCCTCAACACAGTCTGCAGAGTCTCACCCTTGACTTCAGTGTGAACTTTATGTCCCATCAGTGACAAAATCAAGACCAAGGAAGTGCCCTAGCTGCCCCTTAAGCTACCACCGGATGTGATTCACCAACAATAACATCCTTTCTCCCAGCCGAATGCTACCTCTCACTTTCCACCTGTGGCCTGATTTTCTTGGGTCGGGTTTCCTGGTTAGACAAACATGTGGTATGCAATGTGTGGGATGAACGGAGAAGGGTTAAAATAGCCCAGCCACAAAAGGTTACTTCTAAGCTTAGTCTCCTGAAGTTCCAACCTCCCCATCATTTTTGCTTTTGTATTGAAAAACATGCTGTGTCCAGAAAAATCCCCAGAGAGTAGGTTGCCAGGTTGTGGGAGTAATTACCTTTCCAGAATTAACATGAAGCCAGAAAACACCTTGTTGGGGGCCTGGCATATGATATATTCATCTTAAATTAGAAGCACAGCATTCCAAACTTGGCAAGTGATAGCCATCTTCAACCTGCTCTGGCCAGCCCACACAGAAAGTTTTGTACTTCATTTCAGGCTTTGCATTTATCTTTCAAAATGAAAATCTGTTTATTGATTGCTTCTTAACACAAGAAGCAATTTATACTTATTTTAAGGCATTTAAGTAGTAACAAAGTGTATAAAGTAGAAACTAAAAGTCTATCACCCATAATTTCACCCCAGAAATAACCACAATTAATGGATAGATCTGAGACTTTTTTTTTCTGGGTATATATTTGCATTTTTTTCTTCAGGAAAATAGGCTTTACTCATATATATATATATATATATATATATATATATATATATATATATATAATGTCTTTGTCCTATTTTTGGCTTTGAAGTAGTTTGCACATTTTTTTCTTCTATGTCAGAGTGGAGTTTTTAAGGTAGTAAAATATACGTAACAAAATTTTTATTGTAACAATTTTTAAGTGTGCAATTTACAAACAGTAAGTACATTTGTACAGCCATCACCACCATCCATCTTCAGAACTTTTTCATCTTCCCCAGTTGAAACTCTGTACCCATTAAGTATAACTCCCCATTCTCCCTACTCCCAGTCCCTAGCAAATAACATTGTTCTTTCTGTCTCTATGAATTTCACTACTCCTAGGTACCTCATGTAAATGAAATACTACAATATTTGTTCTTTCAAGTATGGCTTATTTCACTTAGCATAATGTCTTCAAGGTTCATCCATGTGGTGGTATGTGTCAAAAGTTCTTTCCTTTTCATGGATGAGTAATATTCCATTGCATTTACATACCACATTTTGCTTGTTCATTGATCCACTGATGGACATTTGGTTTGCTTTCACATTCTGGCTCTTTTGAATAATGCTGCTGTGGACATGGGTGTACAGACATCTGCTTCAGTGTCTGCTTTAGCTCTTTTGGATATATACCCAGGAGTAGAATTGCTGGATCAAAAGGTAATTCTATTTTCAAATTTTTGAGAAACTGCCATATTGCTTTTCACAGCAGCTTTATTATTTCACATACTCACCAACAATGTGCGAGGGTTCCAATATATCATCTTCCTCACCAACACTTGTTTTCTGCTTTTTTTAAAAAATAGTAGCCTTCAGAATAGACATGAAGTGGTGTTTTATCGGGATTTTTTTCTTGCATTTCCCTAGGAATTAGAGATGTTGAGGGCTTTTCCATGTGCTTACTGGCCATTTGTATACTTTCTTTGGAGAAATGTCTATTCAAGTGTTTTGCCCATTTTTTTGGAAAGTTTTTTTTTAAATTATAGTTTGTTTTACATTCTAGGACACATATGCAGGATGTGTAGGTTTTTACACAGGTAAACGTGTGGCATGATGGTTTGCTGCACCTATCAACTCATCACTTAGGTATTAAGCCCCACATGCATTAGCTATTTATCCTGATGCTCTCCCTTCCCTCACCTCTCCACCCCAGCGACAGGCCCCAGTGTTGTTCCCCTCCTTGTGTCCGTGTGTTCTCTTTGTTCAGTTCCCACTTTTGAGTGAGAACATGCGGTATTTGGTTTCCTATTCCTACATTAGTTTGCTGAGGATAATGGCTTCCAGCTCCATTCATGTCCCTGCAAAGGACATGATCTTGTTACTTTTTATGGCTGCATAGTGTTCCATGGTATATATGTACCACACTTTTTTGTCCAGTCTATCATTGACGTTTTGCCCATTTTTTTAAACCAGCTTACCAGCTTCTTTTTTTGTTGTTGTTGAGTTGTAGGAGTTCTTTATATATTCTAGACACTAATCTCTTATCAGGTGTGTGATTTGCAAATATTTTCTCTCTTTCTATAATTGCTTTTAACTGTTGATACTGTCTTTTGATGTATGAAAGCTTTTAGTTTTAACTTCAATTTATCTAGTTTTTTTTCTGATTGAATTTTAAATAAGATGTCAGGTCTGTGCCTGTGTGGAATTTATACATTCTGGTGGAAGAGACATAAACTTAACAATTAACTACACAAATATTTATTTGTGTGGTAATTAAAGCTATGAATGCACTGACCAAGCTTACCTTACCTATTTGGTGAGAGAAGACCAACTGAGGACCTGAAGGTCTTCTATACAGGAGTTAGTTAGAAAGGGATGAGAGTAGTGTTGGAGACAGGCTTCCAGGATAAACATATGAATCTGTGAAGCCCCTGAAGAAGGTGAAGGGACCAGGAAAGGCTGCCAAATTTGGATGCAACAGAGTGAAATAGACCCAAAACAGATCAGACAGGGTGCTGAAGGCCATGCCTTTATAATCATGGCCAGCTTGTTGCAAGTTACTGAAAAAAATAACCTAACTTTCATGAGAATAACAAAGTGTGCATGGGAAAGGGGTGAGGTGTGTGTGTGTGGGGGGGGGTGGGGGGAGTGGTACCAAGGAATATATTTGCTCATATTAAAAAAAAAGTAGGAGTAACACTAGCCTTGGAAATAATCAGATCCAGGAACTCAAATCATGCTGCCTAGATGCTCCTTAACTCTCATGCCTGTTTTTATCTTTATTTCAGCCACATTCTCTCATCCTGCGGAAGGACTCCTTCTAGGTGTTAGAGGTTGAGGGATTTTGGCTACATATGGCCCCATACATCTTATCTTCCTAGCTATAGATTCCAATGGAAGAAGAGAACTTTCTTTCCTCTACTGAGTACATATAAACCTCTGCATCTTGCTTCTGGCCTAAACTTGATCTTCAGCATCAACATCAAGCAGAGCAGAATGAGATGCAGTGCAATGAATAAACAGTTCTTGGTCACGGGCTTGCCCTTGCAGTCTGGAAAGAAAATCCCACAATTGAGAGAGCCACCATGATTTCCTGAAGTATTTGGTGAAGAACCATTCTCCAAAGGCAAAGTCAGGAGATATGTATTGCTATTATCAGAGCTGAAGAAAAGACACTAGAAGTTTGAAATCTCAGATGTCCACAGCATCATGACACATAGTTAGGATTCCATGCTGTATGGAAGGGGGAACCTACTGAAGAGTTTTCAGCAGAAGAGAGACCCAATAAAACTTGCATGTAAATTATAACCATTGCTGCTGTATGGCATTCTGATTGGAGAGTCAGGTGTAGATGCACAGAGAGCAGTTAGAAGGTTATTATAGTAGTCTAGAAGTGACTGTGGCCTTGTAGGGAAATGGCAAATATTTAGAAAACAAATTCAATAACACTCAGCAATCAGTTGGACTTGGGGTATGAGGAAGGAGAAATGTCTGGTCTGATTCCATCACAAGGCCTTGTATATGCTGTTCCCTTTGCCTAAAAATTCCCTTATCTCCTCTTTTAACCTGGCGAAATGTTGCTCCTTCATCACATCTCAGCTTGAGCATCTCTTCTCCAGGGAAATTGATCCTCTTGCCTTTCCCCTAATGCTGTTTAATTTCCCTTCCCATCACTTATCACAGTTTATAACATTATATTCACTCACTTACACAGTACTTTCTTTAGTATTTTAGCTCCTCTACAAGGATGTATAATCCTTGAAGCAAGAGCTGTTCCCTCCCAAGAAAATGAAAATCTCAGTCATTAAGTACACAAACACAAGCCCAGATTGCTTGGTTTCAAATCTTGGTTCCGCTACTGGCCAGCTGTGTGATCCAAGAAAAGCTACTTGACTTCTCTGTGTCTTCATCTGCTCATCTGTCAAATGGATATATGAGTAGTCCTACTTCATGGAGTTGTTGTGAGGAATCCATTAGGTAATATATCCAAAGCCTTTAGAAGGATGTCATGTTTATAGTAAGCACTAGCACAGTGATAGCTACTTTAATTGTTCTCTTCTTCTTTGTCCCTAGTACCTCTCCCAGTGCCCGCAGCCACACAATACATATTTGAAAAGTAAGTGGAAATCTGTCAAGTGTAAGTTACTGTGTGAATATTGGTGTGATGCACAGAGAAGAGGAAGCACTGGAAGATGATCATGGAAGGGAGAGAAGGCAAGCTTGCAAAATCAGCATTGGCTATTTAAATAGTATCTGCCTACAATGCTGTCAAGGAAAAATGTTGTGGAGCAGTTGGAAATGCGACACTGAAGCTCAAAACAGACGCCTGAGGGGATTGATTAATTTCCCAGAGCTGCCATAATAAGGTACCACAAACTAGGTGGTTTAAAACAATAGGCATTTATTGTATCACAGTTCTGGTGGCCATATTGGCAGGATTGTGCCCCCTGAAGGGCCCTAGGGAAGGATTCTTTCTTGCCATTCCAGCTTCTGGTGGTCCCAAGTGATCATTCGCTGGTGGTAGCATCACCCCAGTGTCTGCCCCTGTCTTCACATGGCCTTCGCTCTGTCTGAGTCCAAATCTCCCTTTTCCTACAAGGATAGCATCCTTGTTACATAAAGGGTCCAACTACTCCAGTGTGACTTCATCTTAACTACTTACATCTGCCACAGTCCTATTTTCAAAAAAGTTCACATTCTGAGGTATTAAGGCGATCAGTGTTTCGGTCTATCTTTTGAGAAGACATAATTTCACCTACAACAGAAGTGATACACATTTGGGGGTTACTGGCATTTGAATGCTATTTTGAGCCAAGGCTATAGAGAAGAGCAGCCTTGTAGCTAAGAGCTCAGGTCCTATCAATCCATACAGACCTGGGATTGACACTCAGTTCCATTACTGATTGGCTTAGATCTTGGTAAAGTTGCCTAACGTTTCAAAGACTTAGTTTCTTAGCCTGTTAAAAAAGGGATAATAAAAGTACTTACCTCCAGGTTTCTTGTAAATATGAACTGAGGAAATGATTGTAAAGTGGTGAGCATAGCACATCTTATAGGGTGAGTCTTCAGTAAATGGTGTCTGTTAGTTAAGATTTTGTATGGAAAGAATCTAACCTGAGAAAGAAGAGCAAGGAATAAATTTTTAACCAAGAGGAAACACCCCATTTTAGATAGAAATGACCCAAGAGAGCAACCAGAATAATGAAAATACTATAAATTATTTTCTGGTGTTTTGGATTTATATATAGTTCAAGAATTTAGCCCTGTGCCTGACCTAAGACAGATAATCAATATGCAGTTGGGTGGCTAGATTGAATGAACATCAGGGACATATTTAGCCACCAGAAGAAGAGTATTAAAGGTACATAGGTAGGGAAAGAGGATTGAAAGTTACCTAGAAATCTAGAAGGCTCTGATGCAGATGAGAAATTATACCTACTCTGTAAATGTGAAACTAGAACTAGGGGATAGAAATTATAGGGAGAATCATTTTTACTTAATACTGAAATTTGCTGAGGTCCCTACTCCTCAATGTTTGCAAACAGAGATGGATAACACCTAGCCAAATCATTTATACAAGGTGTCTTTGTACTGGGGAGATGGTTGGATTAGAGGTCTGATAAATTTATTTCCACCTGTGATTCCAAATTGATGTTAAAGAGACTATAAATAAGAAACATTTATTAGATGAAAGGAACATGATAGACACAATTTAAGAAGAGACATTAAGCAGTATAAAAATTCCTTCCTATCTAATTTAGTTTCTAACTCAGCTCTATTTTCAGAGGCCAAAGCCACCAGCCCTTGAATTCTCATTACACTTATTCTCCCTTATGTTAGATTTTATATGGAGGAGGACCAACAGTTTTTGAGAAGCACCTCTGGATCAAAACAATGATCCGTAAATCCTTAAGTAAAAGCTAGTAATCATATTAGTGTTCTTTAGAAGAAAGAAAGCTAAGCCAGGATAGTAAAACAGAAAGCATTTCCCATCATTTTTGGATAAGGCAGAAGACAAAGTCCAATTTCTTTTGAGTCTGAAGGGGAAGTTTAAAATTTTCAGGACCATGAAGGACAATGCAAGAGTGGCATTGAAGCAATGGGGGAAGAAAACAGCAGGGGGTTCCCTATTTTAAAACCGCTTCTTAAGTGAATTCTAGCTTCATCTTGCCTTCATTCCCCGCTCCATCCTTGGGAATGAAAGATTTAGTCTTCTAGCTGGCTGGAATGCTGCTGGCTGAGAGCTCTACATTGTCAGGCTTCTTCAGGAATTGCCCAAGTGGAGCAGGGCCACCTTGGGAAGATGTTCCCTTCCTTGAGCAACCCTCATCTAGTGATTGATCAATTAATGCATCAAAAGGTCTGACATGCTTCCATCATCCAGGGACGTCTCTGAAGGCCATCTCGGCTTCAGAGCTCCCCATGAAGTTGACTGAAGTTTTTATTGGATTTTGTGTCAGTCAAGTTCTTCAATCATTTTTTAAGATCACTGTATTTATTTGAAAAAATTACCAAATAAGATTTTTTGTCTGTGATTTTGTGTTATTATTATTATCATTAAACAGCTTTACTGAGGTATAATGGAATAAAATAAACTGCACTTATTTATGTATAAAGAGAATGACTTTGGATATATGCATATACCTGTGAAACCATCACTACAATCAAGGTACTAAGGATATCAATCACCTCCAAAAGTTTTCTTCCATTGCAATTTTAAAAGATGTGTTTTATATACCATGTAGATAAAAATGGAAAATTGGACCAAAAAAAACAACTTCTTTTTATGAGAACGTGAAAAAAATATTTTCTAGATGTACCAATTAAAACATGCTTAAAATAATTGCACATTTATCCAATTTAGAAATATGTCCAGTAGCCATTATCATTCTGAATGTTCACTTTTAATTTTTGACATGGATCTACATTGGTATAGAAAACTGCACACTTTCTTTTCTTTGCAAATACGGAACAATTTTATTAGCTATTATTCTCATGTTATACAATAGATCACTGGTCTTGTTCATCCTACATATCTGCCACTTTGTAACCTCTAACCTACGTCTCCCCATTTTCTTTCCACCCCCAGCTCCTGGTGACAACTCTTTTATTCTCCATCTCTGCATATTTTTACTCTTCTTTAAAGATTCCACATATAAGTGAGATTATGCAACTTTTTTTGTGCCTGTCTTATTTCACTTAGCAGAATATCATCCACATCCATCTATTTTGGGACAAATGCTGGGGTCTTCATTTTTAAGGTTGAATAATATTTCATTGTGTATGTGTGTGCATATAAGGCAGATAATCAATATGCAATTGAATGACAAAATTGAATGAATATTGAGGACACACACACACACACATATTTTTATCCATTCATTTGTCAAGGCATACTTAGGTTGTTTCCATATCTTGGCTACTTGTGAATAATGTTGCAATGATCATGAGAGTCCAGATATCTTCATGGAGTGATTATTTCACTTCCTTTTGGTATATGACCAGAAAAGGAACTGCTTTTAAGGAACACATCTTTTAAAATTGCAATGGAAGAAAACTTTTGGAGGTGATTGATATCCTTAGTACCTTGATTGTAGTGATGGTTTCACAGGTATATGCATATATCCAAAGTCATTCTATTTATACATAAATAAGTGCAGTTTATGTCCATTATACCTCAGTAAAGCTGTTTAATGATAATAACACAAAATCACAGAGAAAAAATCTTATTTGGTAATTTTTTCAAATAAATACAGTGATCTTAAAAAATGATTGAAGAAGTTGACTGACACAAAATCCAATAAAAATAGAATGATAGTTCTATTTTTAATTTCTTTTGGAAGCTCCACACTGTTTCCATTATGGCTACACCAATCTACATCTCACCAACAGTGTACAAGTGTTCCCTTTTCTCCACACCAACGTTTTTGCCAACATTTGCTATTTCTTGACTTTTTGATAATAGCCATCCTAAGGAATGTGAGGTGATAACTCATAGTGGGTGTGATTTGCATTTTCTTAGTGACTAAAATGTGGAGCACCTTTTCATATATCTGTGGGCCATTTTTTATGGCTTCTTCTCTATTCAAGTCGTTTGCCCAATTTTTAATTGGGTTGCTTGTTTTTCTACTGTTGAGGTGTGTGAGTGCTTTATACATTTTGGATACTAACCCCTTATCAGAGATATGGTTTATAAACATATTTTTCCCAATCCATAGGCTGCTGTTTCATTTTTTTGATTGTTTCCTTTACTACATAGAAGCTTCTTGGTTTGATGCAGTAATATTTATTTATTTATTGTTATACAGCCTAAGATTTTGGTATAGTATCCAAATATCATTGCCAAGGCCAGTGTCAAGGAACTTTCCCCTCATGTTCTCCTCAAGGAATGTTATGGTCTCAGGTCTTACATTTAACTCTTTTATCTATTTTGAGTTGATTTTTGCATATGGTATAAAAATCCAATTTTACTCTTTTGCATATGGAAATAAAGTTTTCCTAGAGCCATTTATTAAATAAACTATTCTTTCCCAATTGTGTTCTCTTGGTGCCCTTGTCAAAACCTAGTTGACCCTATATGTTCGAATTGATTTCTGGGCTCTGTATTCTGTTCCACTGGTCAATATGTCTGTTTTAATGGCAGTACCCATACAGTTTCAATTACTGTAGTTTTATAAAATAATTTTAAATCAGTAATTATAATGCCCCAATTTTCTTTTGCTTTCTTAGAATTGCTGTGGCAATTTTTTTAGTTCCTAAGAAATTGTGAAATTATTTTTCCTATTTCTGTGACAAATGCCATTGCTATTTTTACAGGGATTGAATCTGTATGTAGCTTTGAATAGTAAGAATATTTTAACAATATTGATTCTTTGAATCTACAAGCATAGGATGTCTTTTCATTTATTTGTATCTTATTTAACTTGCTGCATCAATGTCTTATAGTTTTTATTGTACATATCTTTTATTTGCTTGGTTACATTTATTCCTAGGTATTTATATGCTATCATAAATGTGATTGTTTTATTATTTTTCAGCTAGGTTGTTATTTATGTATTAAAATGCTGCTAATTTTTTGCATGTTGATTTTGTATCCTGCAACTTTACTTAATTCGTTTATTAGTTCTAACAGTTTGTGTGTGTGTGTGTGTACACTCTGGGGTTTTCTACATGTAAAATCATGTCATCTGCAAATAGAAATAATTTTACTTCTTTTTTTTTTTTTTTCTAATTTGGGTGCCTTTTGTTTTATTTTCTTCCTGTTTGATTAGTCTTGCTAATACTTCCAGTACCATGTTGAATAAAAAAGGCAAAAGTAAACATCCTTGCCTTGTGTAGGATTGTAGTAAATATCCTTTCAGTTTTTCTTCATTGATCATAACGTTAGTTGTGAGTTTTTTTAAATAAATGATCTTTATTATGTTGAGAAACTTTACTTTTATACCTAAACTGTTGATGGCTTTTATCAAGAGGGAATGTTGACCTTTGTTGAATGCTTTTTCTGTGTAAAGTGGGAAAATTATGTGGTTTTAAGCTTTCATTCTGTTAATATGATGTATCACATTTATTGATTTGCATATGTTAAACCAGACTTGCATGCCGAGGATAAATTCCGCTTAATCATGATGTATAATCTTTTTGTTATGTTGAATTTGTTAATATTTTATTAAGAATTTCTGCATCAATGATTCTCAGAGAAATTGGCCTGTAATTTTCTTTTATTGTGATATATCTGTCTGGCTTAGATATTAAGGTGATACTTTTCTCATAAAATGTGTTTGGAAGTACTCCCTCTAGTTTTATTTTGTGGAAGAGTTTCAGGAGTATTAGTATGAATGAATTCTTCTTTGAATGTTTGGTAGAATTTAGCTATGAAGCCATCTGCTTCTCGGGTTTTCTTTGTTGACAGGTGTTTTATTACTTCTTTAATCTCTTTATTTGTTATCGTTCTGTTCAAGCTCTCTACCTTTTCCTGATTCAAATCTTGGTAGGTTGTATTTTTCTAGGAATTTATCTATTTCCTCTAGGCTATTTAATTTGTTTGCATGTAATTGTTCATAATAGCCCTTTACGATCCTTTTTATTTCTGAGGCAACTGTTGTAATGTCTCTACTTTCATTGTTGATTTTATTTATTGTTTTTCATTTATCCTTACTTAGTCTAGCTAAGGGTTTGTTGATTTTATTTTTGTTAAAAAAACTCTTAGTTTTATTTGTTTTTCTATGGTATTTCCATTTTCTATTTGATTTATTTCTGTTTTGATCTTTACTATTTCTTTTCTTTTGCGAACTTTGAGTTTAGTTTGCTCCTCTTTTTCCAGTCCCTTGAGGTGTAATGTTAGATTATTTACTTTGAATCTTCCTTCTTCTTATTTTGTTTTGAGACAGGGTCTCATTCTGTTGCCCATGCTGGAGTGCAGTGGCACAATCCTGGCTCACTGAAACCTCCTCTTCTGGGGGTCAAGCAATCCTCCCATCTCAGTCTCTTGAGTAGCTGGGACTACAGGCACGCATCACCATGGCGAGCTGATTTTTGTATTTTTTTTTGTAGAGATGAGGTTTCGCCATGGTGCCCAGGCTGGTCTTGAACTAATGGGCTCAAGTTATCCATCTGCCTACACCTCCCAAAGGGCTGGGATTACTGGTGTGAGCCACCATGCCTGGCCCTCTTTCTTGTTTTTTAATGTAGACATTTATTGCTATCCACTTCCCTCTTAAAACTACTTTTGTTGCATCCCATAGGTTTTGTTTTGCTGTGTTTCCATTACATTTGTCTCCATATATTTTTAGATTTCCCTTGTAATTTCTTGTTTGACCCATTGGTTGTTTCTTTATCCAATCTTGCCTTCCCTTCCATAGATGTTGATTCTGAAAACACAAACTTTCTGTACTCTGATCTCTGTCTTAAAGTCTCCTTCTTAGTAAACCAAACTGTGCTTTCTTTTTTCACATCTTTTCTCCTTTCAGCTATAGTCTGATTTTTCTGGTTGTGTTTACAGCAAAAATGAAAAGATTTTTTTATATTCATCATTTTCACATCCTTACCTTCCATTTTCTCTTGAACACACAACAATTAGACTTCGTTGCTGCTGCTCCATAGAAACTGTTCTTGTCAAGGTCACCATAAATTCCTCTTGTCAAGTTCCATCATCCCCATGTTGGATTGCCTCTCAGCAGCATCTGCCATAGTTAAATACTCTTCTTCCTAAGAATGTGCTTGGTTCCTGGGATATCACACTCGCCTGATTTTCCTTTCCTCACTGGCTGTTTCTTCTCATTGTCTTTTGCTGGGTCACCTTCATCTTTCCAACCTTTAAATGTCTGTGAACTCCAGAACTTCATCCTTGATTTTCTTATTTGTCTTCAATTGCTCCCTAGGTCAAAAATCAGCAAACTTTTTCCATAAAAGACCAGATAGTAAATATTTTAAACTTTAGGGCAATATGGTTTCTGTTGCAACTACTTAACTCTGCCATTGTAGTGCAAAAATTGCCATATAGAATATACAAAAACAAACGTTTTCATGTTCCAACAAAAACAACCAATGGCCATATTTGGACTGATGGTTATAGTTTGTAGATCCCTGTTCTATGTAATCTCATCTGGTTCCACAACTTTAAATGTTATTACTGACTACCGTAAATTCCAGATTGAGATAGTTAAGCTGCTACTTGGCATCGCTCAAAAGTAGTATATACTAAAAGGAACCTTTTGACTTTTGTTGATCTATTCCTCAACCTGTTTCTCTCCCAGTCTTTCTTACTGGCAATGCAAGAGGCATCACCATTTGTGCCTTATTGATACCACCTCATTACCTCTATCCTCCATTGCCAGCCGGGTTCAAGATATGAAATTCATTCATCTGGATTAGTTCAGTAGTATTCAGCAGGCCTTTCTGCTTTCCCTCTAAGCTCCCAAGAGCCTAGTCTTTGTAGAATGTCAAAAATAAATTTGTTTAATATTTCTTTTAAAAAAGAAAATTAGATTTTAACATTGCCTTCTCATTCTGAACAAATTTCAAGCTTCTTCCCAAGACCCAGAAGGTCCCAAATGATCTGGTCTTTCCTCACCTTTGTGGTTTTGTGGTCTGTTTCTTCACGCTTATTCCCTCCCAGCCACACTTGTCTTTTTGCTGTTTTGAGTGTTCAGTTTATACTTGCCATGAGGCCTTTGCTGACCCCTCTATTTGGAAGTATTTTCCCCCAATTTCTAACTTGCCTCATATCCTTAACTAATTTGGGTTTTTGTTTAAATATCATCTCTTCAGAGAAAGATTTTTTGATTCCCTATCTTAACAGATTCCTCCCATCATTACTCAGTTACCTTTTACCTTGCCTTGTCTTTTAAAAACAATACTTATGAGTACCAAAAATTATTTTGTACATTTATTTCTTTATTTGTTATTTCTCTCTACTACAATAACAATTTGAGAGGGCAGAGACCATATGTCATTTGTTTCTTGCTCGATTTATGATGCATATAAAAGTATGTGGAATGTATCAGGAAAACAATAAAAATTTGTTATTGTTTTTCATTTAAGCATGATGTATTTAGAACATACATTTTTCTTTGAATCTTCTGAAATGCCATTATCATTCCTGTAAAGGAATAAACATGGTATAAACCCAGAAGTATCCAGCGGAAAAAAAGAGAAGGTGTAAGTAAACAGATGAGGTATGTCAACAAAATTTAGGAAGATGGGAAGCAGATGGATTAATGAAAACCACATCATCAGTGGTGAGGAAGCAGAAACCCAAATGACTGAAGGAGCATGAAGAAGATCAAAAGAAACAAGATGATTCATGCCACAAAACTTTGCAAAGGCTCAGGAAAGTCACCTGGTATCTTACAAGGTAGGAATGAGGAGACAGTTGAAGAGAGGAGGATTCATTGAAAGTTAATTTTTTAAAAGTTTTATAATTCCAGATTATCTTCTCCTGGCCAGAATGCCAGGTGCTGCTCTTCCCCAAACCAGGCCGAACGAACGTGGGAATCTTACTCTTTGGAGAAGTGAAACTAAAGATGCTCTTGATGTGGGTACCCAGGACAAAGCTGAGGTTGAGATAAGACATGTATTAAAAATAGGAAACTTAAGCAAACATCTACGACCTGAATGGCAAGATTGCTAAGCTCCCTTTTCTACAACTTGACTTCCTTCAAGATGGAAGCTGGTTTATATGCCCAAAGTCAAGGAGAGTGAAAGGTTTCTCTCTAAGAAATTTGACCAGACTAAAACTGTACAGATATTCACATTTGAGAGAATCTCCAATAATATGGTCAAGTCCCTGTTTTAGCATCATTCAATGAGGCCCACCAGTCAGAAAGTCCCACTCACACAACCTGAAATTCAAATTAATTTTTCACTCCCTTAAATCTTGATGAATGAATACTCAAAGACTGGCAGATATTTGAGTAAATCCTCTAACATTAAAGGCAGAAACCAGAGCAAACTAAAAATGGAAGCTCAAAAAATAGAATTTCTGTAAAGACCAGAAAAAAAAAACTAAAAAAAGAGAAAGCTAAACAAATATAGTGTTCTTATAGAAATAAGATAATAGCCAGCATTCAGATAAAAACAAACAAAAGGTAGGATCTTATGAAAGAAGAGTATTCAGAAAATAAGAACAAGCTTTTGAAAATTTAATATATAATAGCAGAATCAAAATTTAAATAGATGGGATAGAAGAAAGATGTGTTAGTTGATTTTATATGCTAATTTAACTGGACCACAGGATACCCAGGTATTTGGTCAGACATTATACTGGATGTTTCTGACAGGGTGTTTTTGAATGAGACTAAAGCAGGATGCCCTCCATAATGGGAGTTGGTCTCAACTAATCTGTTGAAGGCCTGATTAGAACAGAAAATACTGAGCATCCCTGAGTAAAAAAAAATACTTCAAGAGACTGCCTTTAAACTTCGTCTGCATCATCAGCTCTCCCTGGAACTCTCTGGCTGCCACCTTTGGAATGAAACTGGATCATAAACCCTTTTAAGTCTCAAGCATGCTGATCCACATATTAGATTTGGAATATAGAGAAACGGATAGATAGATAGATAGATATAGATAGATAGATAGATAGATAGATAGATAGATAGATAGATACCCTCTCATCCTATTGATTCTCTTTCTCTGAAAATCCCTAATTAAATAAATTTGAAGATACAAAAGAACAAAAATATAAAAATATGAAAAATAGGAGAAAATACATAAAATCAAACTTTTTACACTATAATCTGTTTAATTGTAGTTCCAGAAATAGAAGACAGGTGAAAGGAAGAAAGAAAAATGTCAGAGAAAAGTGACAAATCCCTAATCTAAATAATTTTCATGTTGAAAATGCCCCCTAGGTCTACCACAAATAGATCAGAGGCAGGAAATTATGGAGCATAGATAAAATTCAGCCTGCCATTTATTCTTCTAAATAAAGTTTTATTGAAAAATAGCCACGCCCACTTGTTTAATATTGCCTGCAATTACTTTCACACTACAATGGCAGAGCTGAGTAATTGAGATAGAGAATTTATGGCCTGCAAAGCTTACAATACTTACTATCTGTATCCTTCCAAAAAAGCTTTGCTAACTTCTGCAATAGATCAAAAGATATGCACAATAAGGAACATCATCACAAACTTTCAGGACCCCAGAAACATAAAGGAGAAACCAAAAGTTATAGGAAAAATAAGAAAAGGTATAATAGGGCATAAACAAAGTATAGAAAAAAAGGAATATTATTAGAATTTTTCTATGCATGTAATGCATGTGATACATTAAAACTTCTGATGGAAAATAATTTGCAACTTTAATTTCTATATGGGAATTATCTCTACATGTTAATTTTCAAATGAAAACAGATTTAGACATTCGTGATCTTGAAGAATTTACCTTTTATTCATACATTTTCCAAAAATAATTTGGAAGACATGCTCCAAAAAAACAGACAGTAAACCAAGAAAAAGGAAAACAAGAACTCAAGAAATCTTAGGTTCCAATGTAGGAGAAGAGAGGAAATATAAATCTCTAGGATTGTGAAGAAGAAAAATTTCAGGATAACAAATGATTAAAAGGCTTAGGGAAAAACTAATCCACATAGAATCCAGAAGACAGAAGATGCTGGAAGAGATATATTCAAGTTTTAAAACATTGTAACTCATTGGGTAACTACTAGTTTTGACCACACATTTTTTTTTTTTAATGGAAAAAGCATTATTGAAAGGGGTTCCACTGAAAATAAAGGTGTGATGTTTAATTTTATGTGTCAGCATGACTGGGCTGAGTGATGCTCAGGTAGCTGTTAAAACATGTACAGGTGTGTTTGTGAGGATGTGATATGATTTGGCTCTGTGTCCCCACCCAAATCGCATGTCGAACTGCAATTCCCAGTGTTGGAAGAGGGGACTGGTGGGAGGTGATTGAATCATGGAGACAAACATCCCCCTTGCTGTTCTCAAGGCAATCATTAACACTAATAAAAACTAACAAACAGAAAAAGTATACCAAAACAGAATGTGATCACAGAGCAAAAACTGGTGGTTTGGTGTCTTAGTCCATTTATGCTGCTGTAACAAAACATCCGAGACTGGGTAATTTATAATAAACAGAATTTTACTTCTCACCATTCTGTTTTTTTTTTTTAACTTTTATTTTAGGTTCAAGGGTACATGTGCAGGTTTGTTATATAGGTAAATTGCATGCTGTGGGAGTTTGCTGTACACATTATTTTGTCACCTAGGTAAGAAGCATAGTATCTGATAGGTAGTTTTCCAATCACCACCCTCTTCCCATCCTCCACCCTCAAATAGACCCCAAGTCTTGTTCCCTTCTTTGTGTCCATAGCTACTCAAGGTTTAGCTCCCACTTAAAAGGGAGAATATGCGGTGTTTTGTTTTCTGTTCTTGTATTAGTTTGCTTAGGATAATGGCCTCCAGTTCCGACATTATCTTGTTCTTGCTTATGGCTGCATGGTATTTCATGGGGTGTATCACATTTTCCTTATCCAGTCTACCATTGGTGGGCATTTAGGTTGATTCCATGTCTTTGCTGTTGTGAATAGTGCTGTGATGCACATACGCGTGAATGTGTCTTCATGGTAGAATGATTTATATTCCTTTGGCTATATACCCAACAATGGGATTCCTGGGTCAAATGGTAGTTCTGTTTTAAGTTCTTTGAGAAATTACCAAACTGCTTTCCACAATGGCTGAACTAATTTATAGGTCCGCCAGCAGTGCATAAGCCTTCTCTTTTCTCCACAACCTTGCCAGCATCTGTTGTTTTTTGACATTTTAGTAATAGTCATTTTGACTGGCGTGAGATGATATCTCATTGTGGCTTTGATTTGCATTCCTCCAATGATTAGTGACATTGAGCATTTTTTCATATGCTTGTTGGCTACATGTATGCCTTCTTTTGAAAAGTGTTTGTTCATATTCTTTGCCCACTTTGTAATGAGGTTGCTTGTTTGTCTCTTGTAAATTTGTTTAAGTTCCTTATAAACTATGGCTATTAGACAATTGTCAGATGCATATTTTGCAAAAATTTTCTCCCATTCTCTAGGTTGTCTGTTTACTCTGATGATAGTTTTTTTTTTTTTTTTTTTTTTTTTCTGTTCAGAAGCTCTTTAGTTTAAATACTATTGTCAATTTTTATTTTTGTTGCAATTGCTTTTGGCATCTTTGCCATGAAGTATTTGCCAGGTCTTATGTTCAGAATGGTACTTCTTAGATTATCTTCCAGATAATCTAAGAAGTAACTTAATTTTTAAATAAATTTTAATTTTAAAAATAATTTAAATTTTTAATCCATCTTCTGTTAATTTTTGTATATCGTATAAGAAGAGGTTCCGTTTTAATCTTCTGCATATGGCTAGCCAGTTATCTCAGCACCATTTATTGAATAGGGAGTTCTTTCTCCATTGCCTTTTTTGTCAGTTCTGTCGAAGATCAGATGGTTGTAAGTACGTAGTACTACTTCTGGGCTCTCTATTCTGTTTCATTGGTCTATGTGTCTGTTTTTATACCAGTATCATGCTGTTCGGGTTGCTGTAGCCTTGTAGTTTCATTTGAAGTCCAGTAATGTGATGCCTCCAGCTTTGTTCTTCTTGCTTAAGATTACCTTGGCTATTTGGGCTCCTTTTTGGTTCCATATGAACTTTAAAATAGGTTTTTCTAATTCTATAAGAATCCCATTGGTAGTTTGATAGGAATAGCATTGGGTCTGTAAATCGCTTTGGGCAGTATGGTCATTTTGACAATATTGATTATGAGCACAAAATGTTTTTCCACTTGTTTGTGTCATCTATAATTTCTTTGTCCAGTGTTTTGTAATTCTCATTATAGAGGTCTTTTGCCTCTTTGGCCAGCTATATTCCTAGGTATTTTATTTTTCTGTGGCTTTTGTGAATGGAATTGCATCTTGTCTCTTGGCTTGGATGTTGTTGGTGTATAGGAATGCTACTAATTTTTGTACATTGATTCTGTATCCTGAAGCTTTGCTGAAGTTGTGTATCAGATCAAGTAGCTTTTGGGCAGACATTGCAGGGTTTTCTAGGTATACAATCATATTTTCTGCACACAGGGATAGTTTGACTTCCTCTCTTCATATTTGTATGCCTTTTATTTCTTTCTTTTGCCTGATTGCTCTGGCTAGGACTTCCAGTACTATATTGAATAGAAATGATGAGAGAGGGCATCTTTGCCTTGTTCTGGTTTTCAGAGGGAATACTTCCAGCTTTGGCCCATTCAGTATGTTGCTGGCTGTGGGTTTTTTATAGTTGGCTCTTATTATTTTCAAGTACATTCCTTCAATGCCTGGTTTGTTGACAGTTTTTATCATAAAGCGATGTTGAATTTTATTGGAAGACTTTTCTGCATCTGTTGAGATGATCATATGATTTTTGTTTTTAATATTTCCCACAATTGTGGATGCTGGAAAACCCAAAATATGGCGCCAGCAGGTTCGATTTTCTGGGGAGGGATACATCCTCTGAAGAGGAGAAATATCATGTCCTCATATGGCAGGAAGGTGGAAGGGCAAGGGACCTAACAATGCATGAAGCCCCCCTTTTATAAGCACCTTAATTCTGCTCATGAGGGCCGAGCACTCAAGGCTTAATCACAGCCTAAGAGCTGCATCTCCTAATACTATCACATCAACAACACCTGAAATTTGGTGGGGAAACATTTAAATCATAGCACTCAGCCAAGCACAATATTTACATAGTCAGAACTATACAAGTAATGAATGAAATTTTATCCAACAGAATAAAGAAAGTTTGTGCAGTGGCATAAACTTTATGCCCAGATATTTAATCTGGATATATCCTAGACCTATTCGAGTGGTTTAATTATTTAAACCAGAAATTGTGATATAATTAAACTTGTAAGCTCATGATTGAAAGGTGATGGGTGTGTTTGCAGAAAACATAAATCCTTGTGCTCTGTAAGAACTCAAAAGAAAATGTAACAACAAAGAAATAAAGTATATATTTTTTAAGAAAAGGTAAGAGAGTTAAAAAGTGCCATTCCAAAAATGATAATCCAAGTAACAAAAGGGGATTGCTACTTCTTTTAAAAACGTTTTGGTCTTTTAAAAATACATAATGTAGTTCTTTCATAATTAAAAAAATTGTTTAAAGAAAAATGGAATCGATCTATCAATCAAATGAGACAATTCTGACTTTCCCTGGACCAAGCTGAATTTGGCCAACTCACCCCTGGCAACCTTAAAAAAGAGTTAAATGATATCTACATTAATTAAATGTATCCAGTGCATAGTAAGTCTTCACAAAAACACAGCTAATCTACTCATTATAATAAACAAGGAGTAAAACTTGGTTAATATGATTTAGTTTGATTATAAGAATTAATTAGCTTATAAATATTCTGCTTTCATAAAATAATTTCTAGAGTTCAAGAAATGCAATATTTATTCTACCAGCTTCAATAAAATGATGACTAGACTAACTGTAGACACACCTCCTCAAATTCTCAGTCATCAACTTTCTAGCCATCCATCACTTAATGGGCTGCTGAGAACCCTGCAGGAGTTCAGAAAACAATTGCCAACTGACTGTCTTGCTAGGATGAGCTATGGCACCACTAGAGAGAAGGAAGTAAAATTGATTTATAAGAGGCCAACATTTACAAAACACAATTCCATCGGGTTAGTTACAACTATTTAATTTCCCAAATAAAAATAAAGGGCTTACTAAGTACAAATTACCCTTTCAAAAGAGCAAAACAAAACAACAACAACAAAAATCTTTTCCTATTAGATGATATTGCAATTTTGCTTTATTTTATACCTTTAAAGAATCTGTTTTCTTAAGGTGCTATATTCTGCTTCAGAAATATGTCTCTTCTCTGATGGAATGTATTCTTCCATGAATTAAAGCAATTTTCTTCTGGAACTGGTTGATACCGAAGATATTTATGACTCATCAAAACATGATAGCTTGTGACTCTTGCTCATAGAAACCCATATGTCTGAGAGACATGTTTTTCCAAATATGGGCACAACTTTTTTTTTCTTCTGTTACTGATGAGCCTCACTGTTCATCCCAAAGACCAAAGGCTGTGGGTGACCTTTCTTTCACTCAGGTTTCTAGGAAAAGGGGCCAGGAGGGGTGTTTGCATCCCCACCTATGATAAATGAAACCTGCAACTGAGAATAAACTTTTAATCATTTAAAATGTATTAAAGACTTACTATGTCTAGGTATTCGTAGAGATGAGAATAAAATGGCATAGTCTCTGAACTAATGGAGGTACAAGCACATAAACATATAATTGCATACCTCTGTGAGAAGGACTATGATAAAAGGAGGCAAAAATTATAATGAAACGTCCAAGATGAGAGTCTAAACAGGCCTGATAGCTTCTCTGAGAAAGGAGGAAGAAAGAGCAAGTGGAAGCTCCCTTGAGAAATATCTAGACCAAAAAGGCCTGTGGGAGGCGCACTGCACATTTACTTACTGTTTCCAAGTAAAACCTATCAAATAAATACTATTACTTTTATTCCCATTTTTAAAAGGTGCAAACAGGCATTTAGAGTGAAATGACTTATCCACAATGGTTACTTCCAAAGCATTAAAGTGCTTTTAGGAAAACAGACATAAAATATCTCACAACAATCCCCAAGAAAAAGGTCTCACACAAATCTTTTTTGCTGCGAAAACAAATCCTCTTGCTGTGACCTGAGTTGTTTCTGAAAAGAAATAGAAAATATTTAATTCAGGACAATATTTTAATTAATAGGAATTAAAATATAAATTCTTGTCTGGTTTTAATGAAGACTTATTTTTATTTAATTATTGACTGGTTTAAATGCTTGGAAATATATATATATGGATGCACATAGCTTCTATCCTTGAAAACATCACAGGCTACTGGGGGTAGAGCCTGGAAAAACCATCACGTTTTGTCAATTTTACCTCCATTCCCTTCATTCTATTTCCAATTCAGCAACCATCATTTTTTATCTACACTTTTGTTACAGCTTCATTTCCCATCTTACTTTCAACCTGTTTAGTGTAGCTAAAATGATCTTTTGAAATTTTTGGTTGCATACGTGAGTTTTAAGATGGAAAAGTAAATGTATCTCTAGTTTCTTCTCTCCAATTTCAACAGAATTCAGTGAAAACAAAGAGGAGAAACATGAACCTTATGCTCCTGTCTTTCATTTTGACATTCCCTTCATGCACACACATACACATACTATTCCATATTAGAAGGGATTAGACTATGAGTTGGTGAGTTCTCCTACTACTCTTAGGACTTTTCTCCCACCACCACTAATTTTTTTACAAAACTGATAAAGAAAAAAACTAATGTTATTCAATGAGGATTATAATACAAGGGGAGACAGCGCAGAATTTAGACTAATACCTACAAAAAGAAAAGGTAAAACAAAACTTACAAAGGGAAGGCAATTGAAGAATACCTTTGAAAATCTTGTCAGATGAAATTATATTTGTTAATGAAATATTTGGTTGAATTTATAAAATGTGAACAATTTTTTAAATTATTTAAAGGATCAAAAAACATTTGAGGACACAAGGAAAAACAAAAATGTAAACAAACAAGCAAATAGCAAGGCAGCAAGCAAGATCAGTAATGAAATAAAAGTGAAAAATATAACAGTCATTTAAACCTGCATTAAAAGCACCATCTCTATTGGTGGAAATAAGGTCAGAGCTAGGCAGACTGAAGGAAATTGACCTAAAGAAATACAAAGCAGTTTAAAACCATTAGAAAAGAAAGTGTTTATGAAAGACAGACAAAGGAGATAAAATATACATATAATTGGTGTCGCTGTGACCACAATCAGGAAAAATGAAAGAAAATTAAAACAAATCAAATATTTGAGTATGTCTCCTCTTTTGTATAAAATGTCAAAATATTTCCAATTCTTGGCCAGGGGGTGGGGATGGCTCACACCTGTAATTCCAGCACTTTGGGAGCCTGAAGTGAGCAGATCATCTGATGCCAAGAGTTCAAGACCAGCCTGGCTGACATGGTGAAACCCCGTCTCTACTAAAAAATACAAAAATTAGTGAGGTGTGGTGGCATGTGCCTGTAGTCCCAGATACTTGGGAGGCTGAGGTGGGAGAACTGCTTGAACCTGGGAGGCAGAGGTTGCAGTGAGCTGAGATCATGCCACTGCACTCCAGCCTGGGTGACAGAGTAAGATTCTGTCTCAAAAAAAAAAAAAAAAAAAAAAAAAAGCCAATTTTCGACAAAAATGCCTCAAACCTTTCTGTACTGACTAATTTCTTCATGGTATGCTCCTGTGTACTTTCCAATGGAGCCTTTCTTCCTTTTGCTTCTTACCTTCCATCTCCACTTACCCTCCTTCCTGCCTTTGCATATGATGCTGTTGTATTTACCAGAAATGTTTCCGTACTCTTCGCACTTCCATGAACATTATCTGTGGTGAGGAACATTGTTTGTGGTGGAGAACTTTCTATCTTTTGAGGAAATCTAATTTATTTTCAGAGCACTCCAAGTTATTAATTTAATAATAATTATTATTTTCCCCCACTAGAGAGGAAGGGCACTGAAGAAAATTTGAGGATTTCATGTGTATTTGGAGATATATTTGAGTCTTAGTAAAGCACACATTTTGATGTATTAAAAGAGTGATATAATCAAATGTTTGACTTATTTTATTTTTATATTTTATTTGTCTAGATCACATTTTCAGTGACACCAATTATATTTATGTTTTATTTCTTTTGTCTCTCATAAACATTTTCTTTTCTATTTTTTTAAACTGCTTTTCATTTCTTTTGGTCAATTTTCTCAAGTCTGCCTTGCTCTGACATTATTTTATATACTCAAAACAAGTTGTTGACTAAGTGAAAAAAATTACGATTTAAAAAATAAATGAAATGATAGTAAGTAGCCAGGCAGAATGGGGAAAGAGTGGGAAAGAATTTTGGCTTTAAAAGAAAGGCATGTGAAAAGTCAAGAGAGTCCTGGGAATCTTCCAGGTACTGCAGGGAATTCAATGTGGCTGGGGAGTTAAGACATCTAAGGAATGAGTGTGGTGGACACTGCTGGAGAATTAAGGGCCCAATAATGTAAGTCCTCATAATTCAAATATATGGATTCATGACACTGAGTGTGATGGAAAGCCACTAAGTATTCTAAGAAGAAAATGCCATGATCGTGTTTGTTTTACAGCTCCTCTGCCTTCAAATTAAAGCAGCTCTACTGCCTTTTTGAAGGACTTCTATTGGTCAAAAGTGGGAAGGTTCCTCATATCCCACGTGGAGCTTCTGCAACAAGGACAATCTCTTTCATCTGTTTCACAATTACAAGTTAACCGAGAGTCATTGCCCATTTTGCTTTGATTTCAAATGACAAATATTTTCTCATATGCATTTCAGGAAGTTAATTAAAATGATGTATGACTATACCATTGATAGATTGCTACACCTTAAAGTCAAACTCATAATTTTGAGTTTGGTAAATTTTGTAAACCACTTGGTTACAGCTTGCTTGCCCTCACACTTGAAAAACAGAAAATCTTCTCTTGTGTGCTACCAGAAAATGTTGATCCATGGAGCCAGTGCTCAACTTCGGCTGCATCTGTTGCATCTCATCCGTGTATGTTGCTGCTTAAATGCAGGCTGGGAGGCTCCATAAATTTTTGCTTATCCTTGGCAGAGAATCCACACTGATCTTAGCTGAAACAGTAAGCACTATTTTCCTGGAAGCAATTTAAAATAGACTTGGTATGTTTAAACTCCATCACTTCTGTGATATAGATGACCAATTCGTTGAGGTTAAGAGCATCAATTGACTAATCACAGACTATACCACTTATTAGCTTTATGACTTTGGGCAAGTTATTTAACCTCTCTGATTCTCAGTTTCTCCATCTGCAAAACAGGAATAATAATAACACCATTTTCACAGGGCTGTTGGGAGTACTAAATGAGAAAACTGTTGTAAAAATACTCAAGATAATTTTTGACCCATGTTTAAAAGCTCAGTAAAAGGTAGCCATTACTATTTAAAATAGTATTATTGTTATTTCTGACCTTTTATCAATGTATAACTTAGCATCCTGCACTTAGAGAACATTTTTGTGGAATTTAATTTTCTAGTTCCTAATAAAGCAGAATATATTTTTTATCCCAATCAGTAAAGACAGTACAAAATAGACCACAAACATTTATAATAATAAATGATTATTTAGCTAATATAATTTTTTTACACTTTAGTTTTCTAAGTTTTATATATTTTCAGAGTCAAGTGAAGATTTCTTACATGCATACATTGTGTAGTGGTAAAAAGGGGGGCTTTTAGTGTACCCATCACCCGAATGGTAAACACTGTACCCAGTAGACAAGTTTTCACCCCTCAGCCCTCCTCAGACCCTCCCATCTTTTGTAGCCTCCAGTGTCTAACATTCCACTCTGTGTGTTCATAAAATAATTTTTGACAAGTCAATAGACAAATAATTGATTTTAAAATGTATAAACATAATATTGGTTAAAAATATTTGGGAACATACAATCATAGTCCTCAGGTGAGGTTCTAGAGCTTCCATAGATGTTTTTCTGTGAAATATTAATTTAGTATTTCTCAAAAAATATAAATTCTATGGTCAAATAGTTTCTTTTAGACTGATAGTTTTCTTTAGAAGGACTTATCAACATTCTAAACATCCTGAAATCCAATGTGATTTCCTAAGAGGGGGCTATAATACATAATTTCCCAAACTTTTTGGCCTGGAAACATTTTGGTTTTTGCTTTGTGTTCATTAACGTCTCTTACAATAGGTGTTCTGAGGAAGTCACATTGGGAATTACTACACTAGAAAATAGAAATAGTTGTGCCTATTATTTTTATGAGCAGCTATTGTTAACTTCTGCTAAGTTAAGAAGCCGTAGAGGATACCTAAGAAAAGAAAGAATTTCTTTCCTTTCTCTGATGAAAAAATGAATGTATCAGAACAGAAGCTAGTGAGAGTAATAACTTGGGTCATGGTGGTTATTTGAACTTGGAAGTTGTGATGATTGATTTTGGGTGCAAACTGGACTGGATTAAAGATACCCAGATAGCTGGTAAATAATTAATTATTCTCAGTGCTTCACTAGGCAGTGTGCTGGTCCCTTTTCTGCTGAAAGGGAAACCCAGGTATTTTGGCATTTGACTAGCATAATTGTGTTGCCTTAGGTGTTTCTGTGAAGGTGTTTCTGGAGATGATTGATGTTTGAGTTGGCAGACTGAGTGGGAATGAGCTGCCTTCAATGTGAGCAGTGAGGTAAGCCAATCAACTATAGGCTTGAATGGAAAAAATGGTGAAGAGAAGGTGACATTTTGCTTTCTTTTCCTTCTGCTGAGCATCAGAACTCCAGGTTATTTGGCCTTTGGACCCCAGAACTCACACGAGTGGCCCCCTGAGCTCTCAGGCCTTCAGCCTTAGACTGAGTCACCCCACCAGCATCCTTGGTTCTATGGCTTTCAGGTTTGGACTGAGTGACACTATCAGCTTCCCTGTTTTGAGGCATTTGGATTTGGACTGAGCCATACTCGAGGCCTCCTTGGTTCTCTGGCTTGCAGACAGCCTGTTGTAGGACTTATCAGTCTTCATAGTGGAGTGAGCTAATTTCATTCATAAATTACTTTTCCTTTCTCTCTCTTCCTGTCTGTATGTACATGTATCTGTCTGTCTGTCTGTCTGTCTGTCTATCTATCTATCTATCTATCTATTCTATCAGTTGTTTCTCTCTGAAGAACTCTCATTAAGACAGGAGTCAAATGTCAGTGCTTTGCCTGATGCTGAGAAATTGCTTCTTACGTGAGGTCTTTATTTCTGTAACCATCTCCATAAGATTATGGTGCATTCTATCATTCACGTTGTTAACACTGATGAAGAGATGGCTATGAACCAGCTTTGAACTTACCCAGGACTTTTAGGAATCTGTCTATGCTCCATAAAGTATAGGATGCTACACAGATTGGAAAGACAACATTTATAAAATTTCATTCTGAACAATTCTTGTATTCCAGCTATTCTTATTGTCTTAGTTCAACTACATATAAGCTCTCCTCTAGCCAGATTCTCTTTTTGGCAATTCCTTCATTCTTAAATCTGCTGAATAATTTTCTAGGTTCAGCTCAGCACCCTCCCCTTTGGGGAAACACAGAAAGGCGGCTTCTCTCACCTTAGCTAAGTTTCATGACCTCTTGGATATACCTAGGTTCATCTCTACCAAAATTCCTGTGTCCTAGGCCCTTAGTTCTGTATTGGTGAATACGAAAGTATCAAATCAGATTAATGTGCTTATGCATATTCTTTGAGCAACCACATAAATAGGATTCCAGACCAAATACAACACACTCACACTTGAACTTGCCATACTTTAGGTCAGTATTTTAAAATATTACCAAAACTCAGTGTTTACCAAAAATTTTCCAAAATCTCAGTGTTTACTGCCAACAGTCCTTACTGTCTACTTATAAATTATCAACCTAAATGGTCATCAATGGTAGATGGGATAAAGGAAATGTAATGTATATACACCGTGGAATATTATGCAGCCATAAAGAAGAACAAGATCATGTCTTTTGCAGGAACATGGATAAGGCTGGAGGCTATTTTCCTTAGCAACCTAATGCAGGAACAGAAAATTGGATACTGCATGTTCTCACTTACAAGTGGGAGCTAGATGATGAGAACACATAGACACACAGAGGGGAACATCAGACACTGGGGCCTATCGGATGGTGGGACAAGGGAGAGGATCATAAAAAATAACAGGTACTAGGCTTAATACCGAGTGATGAAATAATCTGTACACCAACACCCAAGTCATGAGTTTACCTATACAAACAACCTGCACATGTATCCCTGAACTTAAAAGTTGAAAAAAAGTTGCACCAACTCTCCAAATTCTGCATTTTTTTTTTATTTGGAGACAGAGTCTCACTCTGTCACCCAGGCTGGAGTTCAGTGGCATGATCTCAGCTCACTGCAACCTTCGCCTCCTGGGTTCAAGCAATCCTCATGCCTCAGCCTCCAGAGCAGCTGGGACTGCAGGTGCCTGTCACCACACCCATCTAACTGCTATTTTTTTTTTTTTTTTTTTTTTTTAGTAGAGATGGGGTTTTACCATGTTGGCCAGGCTGATCTCAAACTCCTGACCTCAGATGATCTGCCCACCTCAGCCTCCCAAAGCGCTGGGATCACAGGCATGAGCCACTGCGACTGGCCAATTCTGCATATCTTTAAGAGAAGTATTTAATCCCCAGGAAGTGACAAAGATTATTAAAGGTTTTACACGATACCCTCTGGGATCTCATTCATTAATTTAGCACATATTTATTGCATGTCTACAATATACCTGACACTGAACTAGGGATATAATGATTAAAAAAATACAAAAACAAAAACACAAGCCTGGTCTTTAGTTTCATGAGAGCTTACAATTTAATGGAGGAGAGCAAATTAAACAGACAATTACAATATAGCATGTTAAGTGCTGAAATAGATGTTAAGACAGGTCCTTGCAAGAGGGTGTGGTTGGGTGCTCCAGATTTTTCAATGAGTGAAAGAAGAGTATTTAGGCAAGGTTTTTCAGTGTAGGTAACTTCTAATCTGAGATATGAAGAATGAGAAGTTAGCCTAGCAAGTTCGGCCAAGCAAGTACAGGACTAGAGATGAGGATGAAGGGGAAGGGGAGCCCACTGACAGAGAAAGAGGGGGCTCAAAGGGTATTGCAGTAAGTGGGAAAATAATGTTTGAAAATATCAAGGGCATAATTTGGTTTGGGAAGCATGGGGGTCGGGCGGAAGAAGAGCAAATGAAGCTGGAGAGCAATGTGAAGGTCATAGCAAAAAGAAAGCTTGGTGCTATTGTGAAATAGAAAACTTGAAATGTTCCCAACAAATAGGATGATAGATACCCAAAAGACTCTGATTTCATCATTGTACATTCTATGCATGTAACAAAATATGCGTGTACCCAATATAAATGTACAAATGTCTTGAATCAATTAAAAAAAGGAAAAGAAAAAGAAAGCTTGGTGCAATAGCAAGGTCCTTAATATGAGTATTCTAAGGACCTATTAGAGTATTTTAAAGCAGAAAATCAATGTGAGTGGGTTTGCATTTTAGAAATTCCCTCAAACCTCTCAAAATGAAAGATGAATGTCCAGTTTTCAAAAGAATGATAATGAACCAAGGAAGATTTGTAAGAGGTTCCCTCCCAAGTCTCGGGTTTTCTGAGAGCTACTTGGTTTTCATCCTCTGGGCAGTTTTTATTCAGTCCCTTTTGAGTGACCAGGCCCACCCACAAATTCAGCTGCACAACCTTGGCTTGTGCAGCTGGGTTTGTAGCATGGAAGAGACACAGTCAGACGCCAACGATATATCTCTGCATGTTTCTCCCTTGTAGAAATCAAAACCCTTAAATCACTAGACATGCTGAAGAAGAGAATGTTGGGACTACATTATTTCATGGACAGAAGAAACATGAACTCTTTACTTGGGTAGTGGCATAACCAGCCTCTCTTGGCCTAGAAGGAATTGCATGGAGCAAGATAGGTGGACACCTGTCTGAATTGAGTGATTGATCCACACAGGGGTCCCGTGACTGGAAAACAAATGCCCTGGATATTAGCTGGCTCTTATCCAAAAGTTCTAAAGCCCTTTCCTATCCAAGGGAAGCCACATTTCTCCCCAGGTACAGCAATTTCCAATTACTTTAAGGGGAGGAAGAAATAGAGGAAATTTCACAAAACGACAGCCAGGCCCCTCTGGGAGGCTTGTCCTGAATGCTCCTCACCTCTGAGCTCCTTGTGTACTGCCCACCCACAGACTCCTTTATGAAGTTCAGCCAGCAAAGCCCCCAGCCCCCAGAGGGAAATGGCCTAATTAAAATCACACTTCACACTGCCAAATTGGATACGCTAGTCTCAGCTCCAAGAATGTCTTGGAAAAGTATCTGGAGTTGAGTGAGTCTTTCCCAGAAGGGATTTTTCTGTTGTTGTAACAAATGGCAAATTCAGCAGATGGAGGGAAGAGGAATCTTGGTTTGAAATTTTCTGCTGGTCCATGGCTCACTTTTCTTGCTTTCTTTCTATGCCCCTGTTTCTTGTCATATGTTATTAGACTTCCATCTCCTCCTTTTACGTGAATCTTGCCAGGATGACAAGATGAAATATTTATCATCAAACACCACATCTGTGTAGCACAGAGATAAAGCATAAGAGAATTAGACACAGCAAAGCTTGTGTTTGATTTCTGATCTTTCTTTTGAAAGCTGGGCAATGTACTTCATTATTGAAATCACATTTTCCCTATATGTGAAATGGGGATAGTAAATGCCCCACACAAGTGTAATGTGGTTGACACATTCTGAGTAGTAGAGAAATGATAGCTATTATTATAATTATCAGATTTATTTGTATTATCAGAGTATTATCAATAGATAACTTGAGCAAGACATTAAAATATTATCAATTATCCTTGAGTGTTTTGCCATTAGCTAACTATTGGATCTTAGAAAAGTAGTTTTGGCTCCATGAGCCTCAATGTTGTCGTCTATAAAAAGAGGAATTTTGAATAGCCAATATGTAAGAACTCTTCCAGCTCTAATGCTCTACAATTCACACTAACCAAGATTGACATTCATTGTTCACTTACTCATTTATTCAAATATTTCAATAAAATTCAATGTTTATTCAGTCCACACTGTGTACTATACACTATATTCAGCAACCTACATAGATTAACTTATGAAGTCCTCATAACAACACAACTTATGATCCAAAAATATCTTCTGTTTCAAAGTTTGCTGAAAGTCTTATTCTCCTCTATTCAATCTATGCTCTTTGGCATAAAGATAATAATTTTAAATCAAAGTTCTTCACTGCATAATAAAAGAGAAAATAATAACTAATATTTATTAAATTAGGTGCCTTTTATGTGCCAGACACTGTGCTCAATTATTGGCACGCTGTGTTGGACACATCTTCTGTTCCATATTGGGTTCTCTTAGTGCTAATCCCTTCTGGATCTCGAAATGCTGGTAGCACCTCAGCAATCACAGCAAATCACATCAATTTTAAAGGGTTATTCACAAGCTTGCCTCTATGGCCATATGGTTAATTTTATGTGTCAACTTGACTGGGCTAAGGGTTGCCCAGATAGCTGGTAAAACATTATTTCTGGGTGTGTCATTGAGGATGTTGTATCTGAATTTATAGACTGAGTAAGGAAGATCAGCCTCACTAATGTGGATGGGCAGCACTAATAGGTTGAGAGCCTGATAGAACATAAAGTTGGAGAAAGGGCGATTTTCTTTTTTTCTTCTACTGGAGCATCCATTTTTATCATGCCCTTGGACATCATTTGTCTGGTTCTTGGGCCCTCGGACTCCAGGACTTATACTAGTGGGGCGCCCCACCTCAACTCACAGATTCTCCAGCCCTTATACTTAGATTGGGAGCTACACCACTGGGAGAACCTACCCATTGTTCTCAGGCCATTGGACTCAGACTGAATTATACTACTAGCTTTCCTGGTTCCCCAGCTTACAGATGGCAGGTGGTAGGATTTATTGGCTTCTATAATCACCTCAGCCAATTTCCATAATAAATATTATACCTATATCCATATTTATGTCTATGTCTATATCTATATTTATATCTATAGCTATATCACCTATATCTATATCTATATCCTATTGGTTATGTTGTTATGTTCTCTTCTCTATGAACCCTAACTAATACAATGGCCAAGATCTGCTTGGGTCTGTCTGGCTTCTCTTGGAGCTGATCAGCAGCTTCCCCAGGAGGATCAGCCCCCTACCCCTTGAATTTCCATGCAAAGCCAAACTCACCAACTACATGCCCTGAATTTCAAGTTTTTCTTTCCACTTTCAGGCACAAATGAAATGCATAGCATGGAGTGTGGGTTGGGGTGGGAAATTAAGTTTTCTTCGCAACTGTCCAAAGGGATAGATAGAGCAGTCCAGAAATATGGAGTATTAACTATGGACAACAAAAGCCAAAAGAATAAATCCCGTCACATGGAATGCTCTGGGATGTAGATTCTTTATACTACTGCCTTGAGATGGCTCATATGACCATGTGGGTCCACCTCTCATGGTACAGCTGTCTCTTTACAGTTCATCATGAAACAGTGAACAGCATAGTAATGTGTCACTTTGAATTTCTGTCTACCTTTCAATGCCTCACTTTCCTTCTCCTACATTCTTGCTACCCTGGGATTGTATCTGCCCAAATTAAGCATTAGCACCTATTTCTTGCAACAAGTTTGTTTTCTGGAGAACCTGGGCTAAGACCATGCAATATTTTTCTACTTCTCACAATAACCCTATGGCACAGGAACTATTGTTATTCTCAATTTACACAGGAGAAGAAAGGTTTAAAAATATAAAATGAATTGGTCAATATCACAAAGTAAAAGCAAAAGGACGAATTAGTACTTCAACTAAAGGCTGTCTTATTTCCACCAACATTCTTAAGCAGTACCCTATAGCTACGGTAAATTAATTTGTAGTAAGAACATGCAATCTGTTAATATTTATTGAATACCTCCTATGAGTCAAATACTCTCTAGGGAGTAGAAAATAAAGGGTAACTAATACAAATACTGTCTAGACCTTGAAGATGCTTAATAGTTTTGAACACAAGTATTAGTTGGGGTAAGCCACATTAGTTGCTATTAGGAATACTATAATCTCAGTGGTTTAGTACAATAAAATTTACTTTTCATTCCAGTCACAGGGTAATGAGAGTAGTCATCAACCTTATAATTTTAATAATGAAATCAAGGATAAGTTCAGGATGGTTAAGATAATGTAGACAAGGTCCAGACCATTAGAAGGACAGAGAGATATTCTCTAAATCTGAGCTGCATTTCTGAAGAATGAGTAGGATTTGGCCAGGTGAAGTGGATAGGTTAAAGCATCTTTTAAATTTTTAAAAATGAATTAATTAATTATTTTGAGACAGAGTCTTGCTCTGTCAGCCGGGCTGCAGTGCACTGGCACAATCATGGCTCAGTGCACCCACACTCAAGTGATCCTCCCACCTCAGCCTCCCAAGCAGCTGGGACTAGAGGTGTGTACCACCATGGCTGGATAATTTCTTATTTAAATTTTTTATAGAGACAAGGTCTCACTATGTTGAGCAGGCTAGTCTCAAACTCCTGGGATTACAAGTGTGAACCACCAGGCCTGGCCTTGGGTTTCTTTAAAAATTTTTTTAAATAGATTTTTAAAGAGCAGTTTTGGATTATAGAAAAATTGAGCAGAATATATGAAAATTCTCATACACTACCTTCATCTTCTCCATACCTCCAGTATCTCCTATTATGAACATCTCGCAATTGTGGGGTACATTTGTTGCAACTGATGAACACATATTGATATATTGTTACTAACTAAAAGTTCATAGTTCACATTAGGGTTCACTCTTTGTGTCACATGTACTACTTTAACAAACCCATGGTACATAACCTGAGTGGTATGCAGATGTCTGCACAATTATAAAGTAATTTACTTTATCCTTTTGCAGCTTTTCCTGCTTCAGTGTATGTAGTATGCATTGCTGACTTACTCTCCCACTGGACAGCTGTGGTGACGAATTTTTACTACTCAGAATCCATTCGTGGCTACCCATTGTTTTGAGAATCAAGTCTCAAATCCTCATCTACCTAGTTTTGAAGGAGTTCTACATTCTGCTGATAGCCCTCACCCTCAAACTTCTTGGGGACCCCTCAGGCAATAACCAACAAATACAAGGTCATAAAACTGAGTCATCTTGCCTCAGTTGACCCTTGATGGGTCAACTCTATGGCACCCATGAAGATTCACCTATTGGACCAGGGTGAAGCTTTGCCTAATGTCTTCTTTTGCTCTATTAACAGAGATCTTTATGTCTTTTCTGCAAAGGAGGGCTTCTACTACTGGGAGATTTTGGAAAGCAAGGGAAATATCCAGGAAAACACACACACACACACACACACACACACACACACACACACACACACGTGTATAAAGACAGCATTTCAGTGTACCATAAACACAAAAATGTCTATCACCCAAGCTTTGTGTAGTATCAACCTGTCATCTCAGCAATGTTCTCCCATTGATATGCCCTTCTGCTCTCCACATTAGAACAAGTACAATCTTTAATTTGCTCCAGCCATTATTTCTCATTACTCATAGAGTCAGAAGCTTAGTCATTGTCCACATTTTGTAATCCAAGGCCAAAACACTGTATTTTGCATATTATATATATATGTATATATTTTGCATATATATATAATTTTTTTCCTGAGCTTGCAGCTGAATCTTCTAGTGGCTCCCAGGGACCATGGAGCAATAATTCGAAGTGGCGTGGTAGAGAGATCCATGGCAGAGGGCCATTTCTCCCTTCCAATAGTTCAACCCAAAGAGAATGGGAGGAGAAAAATAGAGCACCCTGGAGGAAACAATGCTTGAAAATCCCCTTCTCACTTAGTGAGAATGAAAAAGTTCTATTCATGACTTTTACCACCAGGTTTAGGCCTCTGCTGAAAAACAACAAGGAATTTGGAATATCTGCTTAAAATGAGTGTAAATATTTACCCACATATGCTGAAATATTCTTGTGACATTTAGTCTGATGCATACTGCCAGGAGAGAAGGAAGCTCCTGAGCCAAACACAGGAATTTTTTATTTTTAATCTTCCCTGGGAGTAGAGCAAACATTTGCAATGATATAAAATGTATTAAATTCACTAACCCTGGAATTCATAACTGGTTATGCATTGAGTGCTATCATCTTGTTCAGAACTCCAATGTTTGCAAGCTCTACATTTCTTACTCTTCTCATTATTCTTCAAGAACTTGAACAGGGTTATTCATATTATTAGCATTATTATAATTAAACAGGCAAAAAACATATGTACCCATTTGTCTTAATATTGTAACAATCACACTGTGATTATTAATAGTATGATTCTATTTATGAGTGCTTATCACTGGCAAAATATTTTTACATTCATGATCCGGGGCATAGTAGGCACTCAAATGTTTGCTGACTCAATCACTCACTTATCCTTACCATGTGACAGAATCTTTGCTAAGCATTTTACATACATTTTTTTCATTTAGATGAACTACGTAGGGAAAGTATGATTTTTCATTTCAACAGGTGAGAAAACTGAGGTTTGGACTGGACAAATGACTAGAATAGGCACTTGATTAACAACCTTGTGTTAAATGCCCATATCACGTATAAGACCCCATGTTAGGTGCCCAGATTAACTATATATATACACATACACATACACACAAACACACACACACACACACACAATCTACCCATGCCATGGTAATTGTATTGATTACTGAGAGAGGAAGACACATAAGTGGTTAGAAAATAGCACTAGTGTGGTAAGTTCAGGGATAGGGCCACATGGAATGGGAACCTAATTTACTTGGTGCAGTGCGTATGAGGCAAATCAAGCTTGGAAAATGATTAATGAAAGAGGCTGATATCCATCTTAAGACTGAGTATGAGTTGAGTAGAAGTGTGTGTGGCAGTGGTGAGGACAGAAGCCTGTGCTTACAGAGAGCATCTCAGGTAGTGGATGTCCACACCATGTATAAAAAATTGCATAAAGAAAATACCAAGGACCTGTAGAGGCTTGCTCTGTCTGTAACCAAGGGCACACAGAGGGGAGAATGGCCGAAGGAGCTCAGCTGTCAAATTTTGGTAGGTTTCAAATCATGAATGG
The DNA here is from genome assembly GCF_009828535.3 of Hylobates moloch. Classification (NCBI taxonomy): domain Eukaryota; kingdom Metazoa; phylum Chordata; class Mammalia; order Primates; family Hylobatidae; genus Hylobates; species Hylobates moloch. Next base: position 88,071,235 of record NW_026652285.1, on the reverse strand, counting down.
CTTTGAATGCCATGCTAAGAGATTTGGACCCTACAGCCAGTAAGTGGCAGAGCCTGGGCCTGAATTCCTTAGGTGTACTTAGTTCTCCCTACCACCCCCAGTGACACTTTCCTACTCTGTGTGTGCATGCATGATATGGTTTGGTTGTTTCCCCAAGCAAAATCTCATCTTGAAATTGTAATTTCCTATAATCCTCATAATCTCCACATATCAAGGGAGAGACCAGATGGAGGCAATTGAATCATGAGGGTAGTTTTCCCCATGCCGTTCTCACTGTAGTGAGATCTGATGGTTTTATAAGTGTTTAGTAGTTCCCCCTGCATTCATTCTCCTTCCTGCCACCTTGTGAAGAAGGTGCTTTGTTCCCCTTCCACCATGATTATGTTTTCTGAGGCCTCCACAGCCATGCTGAATTGTGAGTCAATTAAGCCTCTTTCCTTTATAAATTACCCAGTCTCAGGCAGGTCTGTATAGCAGTGCGAAAACAGACCAATACGATGCATGTGTGTGGTTGTGTGTGTGCTTAGGAATCTACATGCACACACACTATTTCTGCATTTTGAGAGCTGTGATAGAACTGGTGATGACTGGATATTCGTCCAAGGGTAGTATAAATCACAGAAATGTTTCTGTTTCAAACACGCTCAGAGGTTTGAACCAGGCTGAGAAAAGTTATGTACAGAAAAACTGGTCGACAATTCCAAAGAACAGAATACTGTTTGTAAGTGGATGAAAACATTTGTAAGTTCCTTGGGGCTACTAAAGTGTTTGGATGTTATGTGTTCTTTGTAAGTTGTGAGTTTTCCTTGTAGACGTTTACCAGAATTTTAAAATGTATTTATATTTTTAAAGCTGATGACGCTTTGGAATATTCCATCAGGTCTGCTGTCCAAACTGAATGACAGACAGAGTTAGTAAGAAGTGAAGACTCACATTCATTCCTTCTGCCTAAAACCTGTACCTCACTTCACATGGCTAATTTCCATTTATTCTTCGGGTCTCAGAGAAGACTGTATTGAATTCCACATCCTAAATAAGTCCTCTAGATAGAAACATTTTTTTAAAAAAATTCTATATTTCCATTTCATGTAGCATCAAAATTATGATTTAAATAACCACTTACATAATTCTCTGCATGTTCATACTCATTTTCTTTCCATTCTACCTAATGCCTGGTCATAGGGAATGTCTGGTTCACTCAGTAAATGTGTTTTGAATAAATTAATGAAAATTAAACAAAAATCAGATAGATCATCATGATAGCCAATCTGGTGTTTAGATTCGTATTCAGCCTGGCGTGGTGGCTCACGCCTATAATCTCAACACTTTGAGAGGCCAAGGTGGGCGGATCACCTGAGGTCAGGAGTTCGAGACTAGCCTGACCAACATGGTGTAACCTTGTGTCTACTAAAAATACAAAAATTAGTTGGGCATGGTGGTGCATGCCTGTAATCCCAGCTACTTGGGAGGCTGAGGTGGAAAATTGCTTGAACCCAGGAGGCAAAGGTTGCAGTCAGCAGACATCATGCCACTGCACTCCAGCCTGGGTGACAGAGTGAGACTCCATCTCAAAATAATAATAAGAATAAAAATAATAAAAAATAAAGACATTAGTATCCAAAGGATTCCACCAGTGTTTTCAAAGAATGAAATTAAACTTGCAGTTTTAAGATGATGGCTTCCATTAATAGTTGTTGATTATCTTCTATGTACCAGGCTCTGTACTAAGCATTCGATGTTTGTTTTCTCATTTAGTCTTCACAACAACCCTATAAGATAGTAATGTTGGCTGAGACAGAGACTTGTGCTCTCCTTCCATAATGGAAAGTTGTTATTGGTAAGCAGCTTCCTTGCCAGGGACTTTTTCCAGCCCCCACTTGCATCTAGGTGGGCAACGTGAATGGTTCTGTTCAACAAAACATGAGCAGAATGGATGTGTGTCACTTCTGGGTCAAGGCACTTGAGTCTCTGGCATTCCATACCCATGTTCTCTCTTCTCTTTCTACAGTAAACTTTGAGATAATGTGTTGAAGGTAGAGGCAACAAAGTGGAAGGAGCCCAGGCCATTGAAAAGTGGCATGGAAAAAGAACTCCTAAAAACAGCCAATTATTATTTGACTAACAAAGAAATTGAGGAACAGAGAAGTTAAGTGACTTTTTCCTAGCTAGTAATCAGAAATCATCAGAAAAAAAAATAATATTTTACTGTGATAAGAATGCTATTCGAATTTCAAGGTTCATCTATTACAACATTGAACATTACTTATCCTAGCTAATATAGGTACATAATAAAGGTACAATTACTGTAACCATTTTACAGAGAAGGAAAGAGAAGCTTAGAGAGGTTAACTACTTCTTTAAGTGTACATAGTGATATGGTTTGATACTTGTTCCCTCCAAATCTCATGTCAAAATATGATTCCCAGTGTTGGGTAGGTGGGCTAGTGGGAGGTGATTGGATTGTGGGGGTGGATCCCTCATGAATGGCTTTGAATCATCCCCTTGGTGATGAGTGAGTTCTCAGTTCATGTGACATCTCGTGTTTAAAAGAGACTGGCACCTCCTCCACCTCTCTCTCTTGCTACCGCTCTTGCCATGTGACTGCCTGCTCTCCTTTCACTTTCTGCCATGATTATGAGCTTCAGGAGGCCCTCACTCGAAGCAGATTCTGATGCCATGCTTCTTGTACAGCCTGCAGAATCATGAGAAAATTCAATATTTTCTTTATATATTACACAGCCTCAGGTATTTCTTTACGGCGATGCAGTATTGGACTAGTATACATAGGTATTAAATAATATATAGGTACAATTTGTAGTGATTCCATAGTTTCATTACTGAGGTGTGTGTAGCAAGGGACTTATGTAGCCATCTGTTTGGAAAAAGGAAGCTTGGGAACCTAAAACTCAGCTTCCATGAAATATTATATGTAATTGAGAAAACTTCAGTTGTTCAACAGCAAAGAATTGGATTGTGGCTAAAGAAGGTGAAGAGAAGCTACAGTAGTCCCACCTCAAGCCAGCCTGTGGCATAATCACTGGTTTTATCTGTTACAATTCATACATACTGATATGGTTTGAATCTGTGTCCCCACAAATCTCATGTTGAATTGTAATCCCAAGTGGTATAAGTAAGGCTTGGTAGGAGGTGATTGGAGCAGAAGGCTAGAATTCTCATGAATCGGTTAGCACCACCCCCTTGGTGCTGTTCTTGTGACAGTGAGTGAGTTATCTGAAATCTGGTTGTTTAAAAGTGTGTAGCACCTCCCTCTCCCTCTTGGTCCTACTCCTGCATATAGGATGCCTGCTCCTGCTTTGCCTTCCACCATGAGTAAAAGCTCCCTGAGGCCTCCTGAGAAGCAGATGCCACCATGCTTTCTGTACAGCCTGGAGAATCATGGGCCAATTAAACCTCTTTTGAAAAATAATTTACCAGTCTCAGGTATTTTTTTATAGCAGTGTAAGAATGAACTAATACAGAATGGGGCACTGCTATAAAGATAACTGAAAATGTGGAAGCAACTTTGGAATTGGGTAATGCGCAGAGGTTGGAAGAATATGGAAGGCTCAGAAGAAGACAGGAAGATGAAAGAAAATTTGGGACTTTCTAGAGACTTGTTAAATGGTTGTGATGAAAATGCTGATAGTGATATGGACAGTGAATCCAGGCTGAAAAAGTTTCAGATGGAAAGGAGGAACTCATTGGGAACTGGACTAACGGTTGCTTTTGTTACACATTAGCAAAGGACTTGGAGGCATTGTGCCCCTGCCCTAAGTATCTGTGGAACCTTGAACTTGAGAATGATTATTTAGGGTATCTGGAGGAAAAACTATCTAAGCAGTAAAGAGTTCAAGAAGTAAGCTGGCTGCTTCTAACAACTTATCTCATATAGATGAGCAAAGAAATGACCTGAAACTGCAATTTATATTTAAAAGTGAAGCAGAGTGTAAAACTTGGGAAAATTTGCAGTCTGGCTATGCAGTAAGAAAAAAAGGAGCCCTTTTTCAGGGGAGGAATTCGAGCCAGCTGCAGAAATTTGCATAAGTAAAAAGGAGCCAAGTGGTAATAGCCAAGACAATGGGAAAAAGGCCTCAAAGGCATTTTGGAGACCTTCACAGCAACCTCTCCCATCACAGACCCAGAGGCTCATGAGGGAAGTATGGTTTCCTGGGCCAGGCCCAGGGCCCCACAGCCCTGCACAGCCTCTGCACACTGCTCCCTGCATCCCAATCACTCCAGCTCCAGCTGTGGCTAAAAAGGTCACAGGTATAGCTCAGGCCATTACTTCAGAGGGTGCAAGCCATAAGCTTTGGCAGCTTCCACGTGGTGTTAAGCCCATGGGTGCACAGAGTGCAAGAGTCGAGGCTTGGGAACACCTGCCTAGATTTCAGAGAATGCATGGAAAAGCCTGGATGTCTAGGCAGAAGCCTGTTGCAGGGGTGGAACCTTTATGGAGAACCTCTACTAGGGCAGTATAAAGTGGAAATGTGGGGTTGGAGCCCCCACATAGAATCCCCACTGGGACACTGCCTAGTGGTGCTGTGAGAAGAGGGCCATGATCCTCCAGACCCCAGCATGATAGATCCACTGACAGCTTGCATGGCGTGCCTGGAGAAGCCGCAGGCACTCAATGTCAACCTATGAGAGAAACCATGGAGGCTGAACCCTGCAAAGCCACAGGGGTGGAGCTGCCCAAGTCCTTGGGAGCCCACCCCTTGCACCAGTGTGCTTGGATGTGAGACATGGAGTCAAAAGAGATTATTTTGGAGCTTTAAGTTTTAATGGCTGCCTTGCTGGGTTTCAGACTTGCATGGGGACTGTAGCCCCTTTCCTTTGGCCTATCTCTCCCTTTTGGAAAGGGTGTATTTACCCAATGCCTATACCTCCAATGTAGCTTAGAAGTAACTCACTTATTTTTGATTTTCCAGGCTCACAGATAGAAAGAACTAGCCTTGTCTCCAATGAGACTTTGGACTTTTGAGCTAATGCTGGAATGAGTTAAGACTTTGGGGGACTATTGGAAAGGCATGACTTTATTTTGCAATGTGAGAAGAACATGGAGTTTGGAAGGGCCAAGGGTGGAATGATATGGTTTGGATCTGTGTCCCCACCAAATCTCATGTCAAATTATAATCCCCAGTGTTGTAGGTGGGTCCTGGTGGGAGGTGATTTGATCATGAAGGCAGAGTTCTCACGAATGGGTTAGCACCAACCCTTTGGTGCTGTTCTCGTGATAAGAGTGTGAGTTATGATATCTGGTTGTTTAAAAGTGTGTTATATTTCCCTCCTCTCTCTTGGTCCTGTTCCTTTCAAGTAAGATGCCTTCTGCTTTACCTTCCCAAATGAGTAAAAACTCCCTGAAGCCTCCCCCAAAACAGATACCACCATGCTTCCTGTACAGTCTGTGAAACTGTGAGCCAATTTTACTTCTTTTCTTTATAAATTACGCAGTATCATGTATTTTTTAAAGCAGTATGAGAACGAACTAATACACATGCCAACTACATTTCATAAATATCCTTAATTCTCACGGTATGAGAAACAGGTGGTATATGCCCATTTTACAGATGACAAATTGGAGTCTGAAAGAAGCTAAGTGACTTGCCTAAGTCTCTGTAGCTAATAAACAAAGAAACTGGAAATCAAGTCAAGTTCTTTCCAACTCTTCGTATCTCAATTGTATTGTGTCTATATTCAAAACAGATTTGACTTCATTAGTTTCAAATTCAGAGGTGCATAGCCAAATCTGTCTTTAATGCCCTTTGAAGTTATACATGGTTTTCAAGCTCGTGACTACTATTATTGGATATCTGCCATGTCCCAGCATTTTCATATACTATCGAATCATTTTGGATCCTGATGAGAATCTAGCCTGGTGAACATTAATTTCTTCATTTGTAAAATGAAGAAAATACGATTAAAGAAAGAAAGCAGATCTTTCCTAAAGCCTGCTCATTAAGTAGGTGGCTCGCATGAAATTTAAGCATGGATTGGCTAAATTCAAGATCAGAGATGTTTTCATTATAATATAGAGATAGGGGACTTAGGAAGATCTCATGGAGTATATAGGGATTGATGTTTGCCAACATGGTCCTCAAACATTGTGCATAAGAATCAGCTGGAAACTTGTTAAAATTCCCACTAATTACTCGGTTCAAATTTACAGATTCTGATTCAATATGTCAAACATGATAACTAGGAATCTGTGTTTCTACCAGATCCCCAGATTAATGTGCTGCAGGTAGATTTCAGTCTTAGACCCTATTGACCACCACCCAGGGCTTCTAGCCTGGACATTTAGTGAGGCTCAACTTTGGAAATCCTTTATTGCTGTTCCCAGTACCGAGGGAGAAAATGACACATCTCCTTCTGGAAGGAGGCAGAGGCTTGGAGCTTCCAGTCCTGAGTATTCTGCACTTGGCTTCCGTTCTCTGTCGATTAGGCCTTTCAAACCAATTACCGTTATATATTGCTGAGATTTATAGTCTTTGGTATTTGAGGTTACAAGACTTCCGTTCTCAGGAAGAAGCTCCATGCCATCACTTCTAATCAGCTCAGCACAATGTCTGATTTCCCCTCTATAAGAGGGCACAATGTTCCATTAGAGTATTAATAGCCAGGCAGAATGGCCTCAATTGCAGTGCTTGGGGAAACATAAAAATTGGCTTTGGGGGTCCAAATTTTTAAAGAACTGTACTCCTTCTTATCAAAATAAAGACAATGACTCAACAAAAATGGCAAAGAAAAAAAAGTCCCTGACTTCCAATAGGTACAGTACAGTACATAGAAAATGAATCTCTCCAAAGTGTGGGCAAGATAGTCTTTCCTGGGCTTACTATGGTAAAGAGAGAATTTGCTCCAAGTTCAAAACACAAATAATATATAGCACAGTCTGTGAACAATTAATTTATTTAATATTTACTAAATGTTATGATTTAATTGGCAAGCAGATGAGTACAAGACAGCTGGGTGTATAACTTCCATAACCATTATTTCATTCATTTATTCATCTACCCATCCATCCATGTCTTCATTTATCCATCCACTATCCACCATTTACTCAAACAATTACTGAGTGCTATTTGCCAATCACTATATTATGATGTTGAAATATTCAAATATTCCATCTTCAGATAATTTACAATCCACTCAAGAAAGGTGTCTAATGCTTCTCCATTGCCTATAGAATTTAGAAAGTCCTAAAACCTTTTACCCTATACTCCTAGCCTACATTTTCAGCCTCATTTCTCAGCCCTTTTATAATATATAAGCTAATCTATGTATCTTTGCACTTTCTGTTTCCTCAAACAAAAAATGTCCTTCCTTCTTACTCATATCTGTGTTTATCCAAACTCCATGCTTTCTTCCAGTGCTGTCAAAAACCTCCCTGCTTCATAGAGTCTATTCTAACTCCCCAGTCAGGTAAAATAATTCCCTTTTTTGAATGACCAAAATGGTACTTAACACTATCAAGTGCAATTACTCTTTGCTCTGTCTCACAGAATTTTTGTTAATGTGTCTTTTCATTTCATGAATCTTGAGCTCTAATTATTGAAAAACAGGCAAGCCTCAATAATCTTTATAACCTTTGTAATGCCTCATCAATATTAAGAGCTCAGAAATTTCAGTGAATTGAAAGGAGGGAATCCTTTAGTAAGGTAGGATTGTCTCCTGGGCAAAGATTAGCTCTTTTGGTCAAACTTCTACCCTAATTCTGAGCTCTGTTCGCAAAAACCACAGAAGTGACAATAGTATTGTTATTAGCCATTTATCGAGAACTTATTCCTGCTAATTACTGATCTAGTTATTTTATATTATTTATTTTATGTATTCTTAATGCCACATTGCTGAAGTAGTTATGGTCACCTCTATTTTAAAGATTAGTGGCTGGGCACAGTGGCTCACGCCTGTAATCTCAGCACTTTGGGAGACCAAGGCAGGTGGATCACTGGAGGTCAGGAGTTTGAGATCAGCCTGGCCAACATGGTGAAACCCCATTTCTACTAAAACACACACACACAAAATTAGCCAGGCATGGTGGCAGGCCCCTGTAATCCCAGCTACTCAGGAGGCTGAGGCAGGAGAATTGCTTGAACTCAGGAGGCAGAGGTTGCAGTGAGCTGAGACTGTGCCACGGCACTCTAGCCTGGGCAACAAGAGTGAAACTCCATCTCCAAAAAAAATAAAAATAAAAATAAAAATAAAAAAATAAAAAAGGCATGTCTGCTGCCTAAAGCGATCCCTAAATTTCCTAAGGTCATACTGATGTGAGTCCAGAGACCTCAGGTATAATGTTCCAGTGCCTATGCTCTTGACCATTAGGAAATCTCTCTTGCCTGCCCTCTCCCTTGTGGTTAAATTTCACAGACTGTAACCTCCACCTAGAAATGCATCCTCTCCTATGAGATCTAGTTCCCGAGGTCATCCTGGTTCTAGAAAAGCACATGGGGAAGAGGGAACTTGCTCTTATTTCCCTGCAAGGGTCTCTAGGATCACAACAGTCTGGCTTTGGGAAATCCATGGATTGCTTTAAGCAGCAGACACTAATCTCTAAAATGAAGGTGGCCACAACTGCCTCAACTAGGTGACATTAACAATATGTGAAGTGAAATATATATATATATAAAATTTATTTATTCATATACATATATATAATAATTAGACCAGCTCTCTGCAAAGCCACAGGGAAACATAAAAATCAAGACAACTGATGGTCGAATAGGAACAGCTCCAGTCTACAGCTCCCAGCGTGAGTGACGCAGAAGATGGGTGATTTCTGCATTTCCAACTGAGGTACCGGGTTCATCTCACTGGGGAGTGCCGGACAGTGAGAGCAGGAGAGTGGGTGCAGCACACCATGCGTGAGCCAAAGCAGGGCAAGGCATCGCCTCACCTGGGAAGCACAAGGGATCAGGGAATTCCCTTTCCTAGTCAAAGAAAGGGGTGACAGACGGCACCTGGAAAATCGGGTCACTCCCACCCTAATACTGCGCTTTTCCAGTGGGCTTAACAAACGGCACACCAGGAGATTATATCCCGCACCTGGCTTGGAGGGTCCTATGCCCACGGAGCCTCGCTCATTGCTAGCACAGCAGTCTGAGATCAAACGGCGAGGTGGCAGTGAGGCTGGGGGAGGGGTGCCCACCAATGCTCAGGCTTGAGTAAGTAAACAAAGCGGCCAGGAAGCTCAAACTGGATGGAGCCCACGACAGCTCAAGGAGGCCTGCCTGCCTCTGTAGGCTCCACCTCTGGGGCAGGGCACAGACAAACAAAAGACAGCAATAACCTCTGCAGACTTAAATGTCCCTGTCTGACAGCTTTGAAGAGAGTAGTGGTTCTCCCAGCATGCAGCTTGAGATCTGAGAATGGGCAGACTGCCTCCTCAAGTGGGTCCCTGAACCCCCAGCAGCCTAACTGGGAGGCACCCCCCAGTAGGGGCGGACTGACACCTCACACGGCCGGGTACTCCTCTGAGACAAAACTTTCAGAGGAATGATCAGGCAGCAGCATTTGCGGTTCACCAATATACGCTGTTCTGCAGCCACTGCTGCTGATACCCAGGCAAACAGGGTCTGGAGTGGACCTCTAGCAAACTCCAACAGACCTGCAGCTGAGGGTCCTGTCTGTTAGAAGGAAAACTAACAAACAGCAAGGACATCCACACCAAAAACCCATCTGTACGTCACCATCATCAAAGACCAAAGGTAGATAAAACCACAAAGATGGGAAAAAAACAGAGCAGAAAAATTGGAAACTCCAAAAATCAGAGTGCCTATCCTCCTCCAAAGGAATGCAGCTCCTCACCAGCAATGGAACAAAGCTGAATGGAGAATGACTTTGACGAGTTGAGAGAAGATGGCTTCAGACGATGAAACTACTCTGAGCTACAGGAGGAAATTTGAACCAAAGGCAAAGAAGTTAAAAGCTTTGAATAAAAATTCGATGAATGGATAACTAGAATAACCAATGCAGAGAAGTCCTTAAAGGACCTGATGGAGTTGAAAACCAAGGCATGAGAGCTATGTGACGAATGTAGAAGCCTCCGTAGCTGATGCGATCAACTGGAAGAAAAGGTATCAGTGATGGAAGATGAAAGGAATGAAATGAAGAGAGAAGAGAAGTTTAGAGAAAAAGAATAAAAAGAAACGAACAAAGCCTACAAGAAATACGGGACTATGTGAAAAGACCAAATCTACTTCTGATTGGTGTACCTGAAAGTGACGGGGAGAATGGAACCAAGTTGGAAAACACTCTGCAGGATATTATCCAGGAGAACTTCCCCAATCTAGCAAGGCAGGACAACATTCAGATTCAGGAAATACAGAGAACGCCACAAAGATACCCCTCGAGAAGAGAAACTCCAAGACACATAATTGTCAGATTCACCAAAGTTGAAATGAAGGAAAAAATGTTAAGGGCAGCCAGAGAGAAAGGTCGGGTTACCCACAAAGGGAAGCCCATAAGACTAACAGCTGATCTCTCAGCAGAAACTCTACAAGCCAGAAGAGAGTGGGGGCCAATATTCAACATTCTCGAAGAAAAGAATTTTCAACCCAGAATTTCATATCCAGCCAAACTAAGCTTCATAAGTGAAGGAGAAATAAAATACTTTACAGACAAGCAAATGCTGAGTGATTTTGTCACCACCAGGCCTGCCCTAAAAGAGCTCCTGAAGGAAGCACTAAACATGGAAAGGAACAACCGGTACCAGCCCCTGCAAAAACATGCCAAAGTGTAAAGACCATCGAGGCTAGGAAGAAACTGCATCAACTAATGAGCAAAATAACCAACTAACATCATAATGACAGGATCAAATTCACACATAACAATATTAACTTTAAATGTAAATGGGCTAAATGCTCCAATTAAAAGACACAGACTGGCAAATCGGATAAGGAGTCAAGACCCATCAGTGTGCTGTATTCAGGAAACCCATCTCATGTGCAGAGACACACATAGACTCAAAATAAAGGGATGGAGGAAGATCTATCAAGCAAATGGAAAACAAAAAAAGGCAGGGGTTGCAATCCTAGTCTCTGATAAAATAGACTTTAAACCAACAAAGATCGAAAGAGACAAAGAAGGCCATTACATAATGGTAAAGGGATCAATTCAACAAGAAGAGCTAACTATCCTAAATATATATGCACCCAACACAGGAGCACCCAGATTCATAAAGCAAGTCCTGAGTGATGTACAAAGGGACTTAAACTCCCACACAATAATAATGGGAGATTTTAACACCCCACTGTCAACATTAGACAGATCAACGAGACAGAAAGTTAACAAGGATATCCAGGAATTGAACTCAGCTCTGCACCAAGCAGACCTAATAGACATCTACAGAACTCTCCACCCCCAAATCAACAGAATATACATTCTTTTCAGCACCACATCACACCTATTCCAAAACTGACCACATAGTGGGAAGTAAAGCACTCCTCAGCAAATGTAAAAGAACAGAAATTAAAACAAACTGTCTCTCAGACCACAGTGCAATCAAACTAGAACTCAGGATTAAGAAACTCAATCAAAACCGCTCAACTACATGGAAACTGAACAACATGCTCCTGAATGACTACTGGGTACATAACGAAATGAAGGCAGAAATAAAGATGTTCTTTGAAACCAATGAAAATAAAGACACAACATACCAGAATCTCTGGGACACATTCAAAGCAATGTGTAGGGGGAAATTTATAGCACTAAATGCCCACAAGAGAAAGCAGGAAAGATCTAAAATTGACACCCTAACATCACAATTAAAAGAACTAGAGAAGCAAGAGCAAACACATTCAAAAGCTAGCAGAAGGCAAGAAATAACTAAGATCAGAGCAGAACTGAAGGAAATAGAGACACAAAAAACCCTTCAAAAAATCAATGAACCCAGGAACTGGTTTTTTGGAAAGATCAACAAAATTGGTAGACTTCTAGCAAGACTAATAAAGAAGAAAAGAGAGAAGAATCAAATAGATGCAATAAAAAATGATAAAGGGGATATCACCACCAATCCCACAGAAATACAAACTACCATCAGAGAATACTATAAACACCTCTACGCAAATAAACTAGAAAATCTAGAAGAAATGGATAAATTCCTCGACACATACACTCTTCCAAGACTAAACAAGGAAGAAGTTGAATCTCTGAATAGACCAATAACAGGCTCTGAAATAGAGGCAATGATTAATAGCTTACCAACCATAAAAAGTCCAGGACCAGATGGATTCACAGCCGAATTCTACCAGAGGTACAAGGAGGAGCTGGTACCATTCCATCTGAAACTATTCCAATCAATAGAAAAAGAGGGAATCCTCCCTAACTCATTTTATGAGGCCAGCATCATCCTGATACCAAAGCCTGGCAGAGACACAACCAAAAAAGAGAATTTTAGACCAATATCCTTGATGAACATTGATGCAAAAATCCTCAATAAAATACTGGCAAACTGAATTCAGCAACACATCAAAAAGATTATCCACCACGATCAAGTGGGCTTCATCCCTGGGATGCAAGGCTGGTTCAACAAACAAAAATCAATAAACATAATCCAGCATATAAACAGAACCAAAGACAAAAACCACATGATTATCTCAATAGATGCAGAAAAGGCCTTTGACAAAATTCAACAACCCTTCATGCTAAAAACTCTCAATAAATTATGTATTGATGGGACATGTCTCAAAATAATAAGAGCTATCTATGACAAACCCACAGCCAATATCATACTGAATGGACAAAAACTGGAAGCATTTCCTTTGAAAACTGGCACAAGACAGGGATGCCCTCTCTCACCACTCCTATTCAACATAGTGTTGGTAGTTCTGGCCAGGGCAATCAGGCAGGAGAAGGAAATAAAGGGCATTCAATTAGGAAAAGAGGAAGTCAAATTGTCCCTTTTTGCAGATGACATGATTGTATATCTAGAAAACCCCATTGTCTCAGCCCAAAATCTCCTTAAGCTGATAAGCAACTTCAGCAAAGTCTTAGGATACAAAATCAATGTGCAAAAATCACAAGCCTTCTTATACACCAATAACAGACAAACAGAGATCCCAATCATGAGTGAACTCCCATTCACAATTGCTTCAAAGAGAATAAAATACCTAGGAATCCAACTTACAAGGGATGTGAAGGACCTCTTCAAGGAGAACTACAAACCACTGCTCAATGAAATAAAAGAGGATACAAACAAATGGAAGAACATTCCATGCTCATGGGTTGGAAGAATCAATATCGTGAAAATGGCCATACTGCCCAGGGTAATTTATGGATTCAATGCCATCCTCATCAAGCTACCAATGACTTTCTTCACAGAATTGGAAAAAACTACTTTAAAGTTCATCTGGAACCAAAAAAGAGCCTGCATTGCCAAGTCAATCCTAAGCCAAAAGAACAAAGCTGCAGGCCTCATGCTACCTGACTTCAAACTATACTACAAGGCTACAGTAACCAAAACAGCATGGTACTGGGACCAAAACAGAGATATAGAACAACGGAACAGAACAGAGCCCTCAGAAATAATGCCACATATCTACAACTATCTGATCTTTGACAAACCTGACAAAAACAAGAAATGGGGAAAGCATTCCCTATTTAATAAATGGTGCTGGGAAAACTGGCTAGCCATATGTAGAAAGCTGAAACTGGATCCCTTCCTTACACCTTATACAAAAATTAATTCAAGATGGATTAAAGACTTACATGTTAGACCTAAAACCATAAAAACCCTAGAAGAAAACCTAGGCAATACCATTCAGGACATAGGCATGGGCAAGGACTTCAGGTCTAAAACACCAAAAGCAATGGCAACAAAAGCCAAAATTGACAAATGGGATCTCATTAAACTAAAGAGCTTTTGCACAGCAAGAGAAACCAACATCAGAGTGAACAGGCAACCTACAGAATAGGAGAAAATTTTTGCAACCTACTCATCTGACAAAGGGCTAATATCCAGAATCTACAATGAACTCAAACAAATTGACAAGAAAAAACAAACAACCCCATTAAAAAGTGGGCGAAGGATATGAACAGACACTTCTCAAAAGAAGACATTTATGCAGCCAAAAAACACATAAAAAAATGCTCATCATCACTGGCCATCAGAGAAATGCAAATCAAAACCATAGTGAGATACCATCTCACACCAGTTAGAATGGCCATCAGTAAAAAGTCAGGAAACAACAGGTGCTGGAGAGGATGTGGAGAAATAGGAACACTTTTACACTGTTGGTGGGACTGTAAACTAGTTCAACCATTGTGGAAGTCAGTGTGGGGATTCCTCAGGGATCTAGAACTAGAAATACCATTTGACCCAGCCATCCCATTACTGGGTATATACCCAAAGGACTATAAATCATGCTGCTATAAAGACACATGCACACATATGTTTATTGCGGCACTATTCACAATAGGAAAGACTTTGAACCAACCCAAATGTCCAACAACGATAGACTGGATTAAGAAAATGTGGCACATATACACCATGGAATACTACGCAGCCATACAAAATGATGAGTTCATGTCCTTTATAGGGACATGGATGAAGCTGGAAACCATCATTCTCAGCAAACTATCCAAGGACAAAAAACCAAACACCACATGTTGTCACTCGTAGGTGGGAATTGAACAATGAGAACACATGGACACCGGAAGGGGAATATCACACACTGGGGACTGTCGTGGGGTTGGGGGAGGGGGAGGGATAGCATTAGGATATATACCTAATGCTAAATGACGAGTTAATGGGTGCAGCACACCAACATGGCACATGTATACATATGTAACAAACCTGCACGTTGTGCACATGTACCCTAAAACTTAAAGTATAATAATAAAAATAATAAAAATCAAGACAACTAAATTAGCAGTTCATGTATTTGTTGATTCAGGCAAATGCTGTCTATGAGTGAAAAAATGTCCACATTATTAAGAAGTCTCAAGGTGGAAAAAAAGACATAGCTACATTAAAAGTGGCTTCTAACGCAATAAGACATACCAAAAAATAATCAGTTTCTTCTACCCTTTTACCGTATACTCCCTTCCCACGCCAATAATTCTTGGCTTTCAGAGTTGTCTTATGTGTTTATTAATCAGTGCAGTCTTCCTGCCCTGAACCACTAGGTTCTACTACCAAGGCCTTTGATAAAGCATTGTCTCTCACCTCTGCATTGAGGATTTGGTACAAAGTTGTTCACACAGGCCTCTTCTTTGGATGTTTTCTTTGTACCAGGCCCAGATCTACACTTACTTATTCTGGTATTCATCCCCCTAATCCTATGTGGTAGCTCATCACCTTCCTGCAAACGGAGGAGGGTATGCCTTCTCTCATTTGGGGAAGTTGCAGCGCAGGGCTGCTTCTTTAGGTCCCTAAGTGATACAGAGCTTAGACAACTTTTTCTACTCTCCCCATCCTTTTTCTCCCCATGCCCCCATATTGTTCTGAGCTTCTTTATTAGCTCTCCATACAGTTGTGGCTCTTAAATTCTAAGAAGAGTTTGTTGGGGTGAGATCAGCCAGAGGGATCAGAAAATGGAGGGAGAATTCTGCCTCTTCACCCTCCCTCCTCTGCTCATCTTTCCAGAATGACTCTGGCCTGATGTGCCTCTTCCCATATGTTACAAGCATGTTTGGTCTGTCTGGTTTCTCCCTAAATTAATGCAGCGCCCCTCTTTCTAAAAGTCTTCTTTATATAATGTAATATATAATTCTTTCTCAGCCAACCCATGGTCTAATCCTTCTTTATAATCCAGTTTTTATCTCTCTTCTCTGCGCATCACTTCCACAAAGTCCTGTGAAATTTGTCTGTGTATTTTCCTGTATTTTTGAGTGCTGCCAGTTTTAAATAGGTTCCTCAGTTCTAAATTTATTCGATGATGCAAACAGGGACTTGAGACAAATAGTGTGGCCTAATAATACATGCTAGACCTTGACTCAGTCATCAGGATTCTCACCGTTTACAAAATGCTTTCACAATCCACATTTCATTAGATCTTCATAGAACCCCTATAGGGTAAAACAGAGCATATATAATTTCCTCATTTTAAAGATTAATAGTATCTAGTTTAAAATATTAACTGAGCAGATGCAAATACTAATGTTGGTACTAGGAAATGAAGATGGAGATATGAATATGCCATAGCTGCTTCTTAGAAACTGACAGGCTAATGAGGGGAGCGTGATTAAAACCATTTCCTCTTTTCTTCCATGTCTGCCTCTTTCTTCCTCTTCTTTCCTTCTTTTCCCTTCCCTTCCATTCTCTCTAACAGGATTTGTGGAATACCCACCATATGTTTGGCTTATGCTAGACATTAAGGAAATATGAGGGAAGCTAAGATTTACGAATCATAAAATTATGCATAGTTAGGCATTTTTATATGTGCTCTGATTTTTAACCTTTAGAAGAACCTTGGTGAGGAGACATTATACCATGGTGTTTTCTCCCCTTTATATAAATTAGGCATGTCTTAAATGGCTTGCTCAAGTTTATACACTTGGGGGCTAGTGTCAGCAATCCAATCCAAATCTGCTTCTAAGGCCCAGATTCTCTGCACCTTAACATGCAGACCAAGCACATAATCATATCCCAGTGCAGCAGGAACAATGGGACAATGGAAGCAAGTATAGGGTTCTGTTGGAGACTGGGAGCAACAAAGCTGGAGGGCAGAGATAATTTATAGAGCAAGAAATTTGCCCCAGAAAAGGCAATAACTCACCCAAGAACATACAGCTATTTTGTGTGTGTTAGAGACAGGATTAGTGTTCTTATCTTCTAGGTCAAGTCCAATCTAAGTGGTAGATCACTAGGCTGCTCACTATCCACCATTTTAATGTTAATTTAATTTTGTTTATTATTTTTTTTTTAGAGGTGGAGTTTCACCATGTTGCCCAGACTGGTCTTGAACTCCTGAGCTCAGGTGATCCACCCCCCTTGGCCTCCCACAGTGCTGGGATTACAGGCATGAGCACCACCCCCAGCCTCTACCATTTTAATTTTATAAGCTATACTTTTAGGGCTTGTTTTTATGTAGCCCCAGGTTATACCATTCCCCTCCTGGAAGACACAGTAGATCCTAGAAATTGGGGTCAAATCCCAAATTTTTCATTTTAGTATTACATGTTTATTTTTCCGCATGAGCATATGTAGGGAGATGCATTTCCCTAGATGATTTGAATATGCTCTGAACCAGTGCAGGGAAAGTGTAGAGCCATTTGGCTCAGATCCTGTCAAATGAAAAAAAAAGAAAAAAAAAAAAAAAAACAAAACAGAGAGAGAGTGAGACTGTGGGAGGCAGAGAGAATGGGTAGCTTTCTGTCCAGTTGTGGCTCTGAAGTTCTAAGAAGAGTTTGTTTGAGTGAGATCAGCAGGAGGGATCACAAAACGAGAATTCTGCTCCCCCACTCTCCCTCCTCTGCTCATCCGTCCAGAACAACTCATGCCTTCTGTGCCTCTTCCCATATGTTACAAGCATGTTTGGTCTAACTGGTTTCTCTCTAAATTAATGCAGGGCTCCTCTTTTTAAAAGTCTTCCTTATATAATGTAGAACCTGGCAGGCTCAAAGAAAAATTAGCTACCCACATCCCCACAGATGAATAAAAATCTGGGCCTTGTTTACTCTTTCTGCAAACAAGCATCAATTAGAAAAAGTCAAAAGGGTTGTGCTTTGCCTTCTAACTTCGGAACATCTATGAGGAATCTACAAGTTCTTCTTGTGAGTGTGGCTAAGAGTTGAGATGTTGTGACAAGGCCACATTGACGTCTATGAGCCTGTCTGGACCATTTTTTCAGGAATAGGAGGAAACTTTATTTTACTGATTGTTTTGGTTTTGTTTCAAAGAACAAAACATTTGAAGAAACTGCTTGATATGTGGTGAGTCTTCTCTTTGTCAAACTGGAAGATACCAGGTTTTAAGTTGTGCTAGAATGATGAAAGTCAAGAAAGTGAAGTCAGGAAACCTAGGCTCTGTACCTAAGTACAGAGTCTGTTTAGCCACTGTCCCTGTCTGTCATTAGAAAAGTATTTCATTAGGTCAGATCAGAGGCGGTCTATGCCTGATCTGTGTGTGCCACTGATACCTCCTATGCTCATGGCAGACATCCTCAATCTATGGAGACCCTTTCTCATGCATTGCAGGAGTATAGCTTCAGGATTCTTCATAACATTTTCCACTAGAGAGTAGCTGTCTGCTAAAATCTATTACTCATCTCCATGATAGATCATCACTTACATCTTTTCTAAATTTTGTTTTTAAATCTGTTACCAGGGAAGAAGTATTTACCCTCATTCTATGAACACATTTTCCTTTGTCCCAGTCCCACCCGACAGGTAGAAACGTATTTTGGTTGCGTCTTTTTCAAGTATGTATGAACTTATCCACAAGCAACTTTCAACAACTACAAAATTTGGAATTAGTGTAGATAAAAAAATCAAATGTTTGGATACTGAGCTAAAAACAATTTGATGTGTTGCGTGTGATCCATCTGAATCCAAATATTCGGTTCCAAACTCACAAGAGACAAGCACTTTCTTCTATTGTTTCTGATCCAGCCATCCAAATGAGCAGGGAACAAGTCCCAAACATGATGCAGCCTTCTTCAGCTTTGTGGATTACTATACATTTTGGCACTAAGATGTATTAAGATTCAGGAGGTGGCAGATAAAAAGATTTTTCTAAACAAGCTTCCATTTCACATACTCAGGTGGGATAGAATTAAATGCAGTGACCTGGAGATGGAGAAGAAGTGGTGCGCAGACAAGCCAAAAGCATTGCATTTGGAGTCAGAGAAGGTGGTGGGATCTGATCTGCACTCTCTTCCTATCTTGTGAGATTTTTGGATCTTTCTCTTCCCTTCTTCAGATGTGCAGCTCTAATTGGTGCTAAGCACCCAGTCCAGTCCCTGTTCTGATTCCATAAATCTGCTGATCAGCTTCAGAAGGGTGGATAGATAATCCTGGTGTTTCTCAGAGCTACTCCTGGTTGCATTTTTACATCTTCAATCACTTGAAATCTGAGAAGGGAAAAAATGTATCAAATATCGTCCTTCTTTTCCCATTTAATATTCTAGGAAATTAACTTTTCATTGGGTACTCAGTGACTCTCAATTGCGTGAGCAGGAGTCTTCAGAATTTTTCACTTTTATTATTATAATACATGTCGGGGTACTTTTGTTGATAAACTTGCAGTGAGGTTTGCCTGTTTTGGGTTTCCTCACTTTACTCTTTCTTGCTAAGCCTCACTATCCAGAATATCCTGTTTCTATTCTTTGCAGATTTTTTTTTTTTTTTTTTTTTTTTACAGAGTCTCATGCTGCTGCCCAGGCCGGAGTGCAGTGGCACAATCTCGGCTCACTGAAACCTCCAACCTTCTGGGTTCAAGCGATTCTCCTGCCTCAGCCTCCTGAGTAGCTGGGATTACAGGCACCTGCCATCATGCCCTGCTAATTTTTTTATTTTTAGTAGAAATGGGTTTTTGCCATGTAGACCAGTCTGGTCTCGAACTCTTGGCCTCAAATGATCTGCCTGCCTCAGCCTCCTAAAGTGCTGGGATTACAGGCATGAACCACTGTGCCCGGCTATTCTTTAGAGAATTTCGATCTCTATCCTATGCATTCTTTAAAGCCCAGCATTTTATTTTCTCTATGAAGCCATTCTAAGCCATCACAGTCAATTTTTTGTAATTTGTTACACACTTGATCATGAACAATCTTGTTGTCTTCATAGTTATTTCACCCTTTTATCGTTTGCCCATTTGTGTATTTGTTGCCTACTTTCCAAATGATTTGAGGAGGCACATGTAATAATAATAATAAATAATTTCATGTTAAATTTTAAGCAATGTGGTAGATATGCTTATGTGCATATTTTTTCACACATAATCTTTAAAACCACACTAGAGAATGTTATTATCATGATTTTGAGTGAAATAACTTAAAGTGGAAGTGATTAAGGTTATACAACTAGCAACTGACAGAGATGACCTTGAAACTTAGTATTGTATGACTCCAAAATGCATGCTTCTGGCCGGGCGCATGGCTCACGGCCACAATCCTAGCACTTTGGGAGTTCGAGGCGGGTGGATCAGTTGAGGACAGGAGTTCGAGACCAGCCTGGACAACATGCGAAACCCTGTGTCTACTAAAAATACAAAAATTAGCTGGGCATGGTGGCGAGGCCTGTAATCCCAGCTACTCAGCAGGCTGAGGTGAGAGAATTGCTTGAACCTGGGGGGCGGAGGTTGCAGTGAGCCAAGATTTTGTCACTGCACTACAGCAAGGGAGACAGAGGGAGTTTCTGTCTCAAAAACAAACAAACAAACAAAAAAACATGTTTCTTCACTTTGGGGTAATTAGCAGAATCTGAGAATGAACTGTATATTACATAGTAAACCAATACTACATGGCTGAACTTGACAATATAACTAGTAATGTAAGAGAATATCCTTTTTCTTAGTGTATACACCCGGATTATTCACAGGTAAAGGGCCATGATATGAGCAGTTAACCATCAATCAGGAGAAAAAAGTGTGTGTGTGTGTGTGTGTGTGTGTGTGAATGTGTGTGAGTGTGTATTGTAGACATACTGAGAGACAGAAACAGACACAGAAACAGATATACAGAGAGAGAGACAAAGAGAGAGGCAGATGTGGCAAAATATTAATGATTGGAGAATCAGGATGAAAGTATATGGGAATTCATATTATTCTTGCAACTTTTTCTGTAGGTTTGAAATCATTTTGAATTAAAATGAAAAACAACAAAAGGGAAAAAAAACAAAAACAAAATGAATGCTGCTTCTACTACCACATTCTTTATTATCTTTTTGCTACAAATCCTTTAATCAGTAGGTGAGAAAAGCCATATATTAAGAGCTAGAAAAGAAGCAAAGAAGTTAGTAAAGGAAAGATAAAAGCATATTTTTAAAAATCTTGGTTGAGTAAGGTTGTAACAGTTGAGTGCCAAAATTAGCATTGAGCTTCCTGTAACCCTAGGCAAGGAGAGAAACATAATGGGTATCTATCTTTTGGCATCTAGTAGAAGAAAGTATAGATAGATACACATGTTACCCTGGGTTCCACTTCTGAGATGAACTTGTCACAAAAGATACTGAGGAATACATTGGAAGATGTTCAGAGTCCAAAAGATATTTTGCAAATATTTGTTTGTTGTATACAGTATTAGTCTGGATGAACACTGAAAGATTAGTGCTAAATCGTAATTCCATAAAGACAATTCTTTGGGGACCTCAAAGAATATGGCCAATGGATACCACTCTCTGCTGATCTGGCTTAACCTAGGGATAAAATGTGGAGAATTTTAAGGTTTGAATAGTCAGCATGTTTTTAATCCAATATTTACTTGAGATGGTAATGCTTTTGTTTTGTTTTTACATAAATAATGAGATGCATGCTCTTTCTTAATTTTTAGTATGAGAAAATTTGCTAATTGCTTTATAGTTATATAAATATATGGTTATTTTGCAAAAGATTGTTTATAAGATTCATTGAGCTATACTTGTAAATAGCAGAGAGTCATATGAAAAACAATATAGTGTGGAAATTGATGGCTTTGGGGTCCTTGGGGGTAGGGTGTGGTCAGTGAAATCTTCCCAGAGGAGGTACATTTGAGCTGATAACTATTAAATAATAAAAAAAAAAAAACCCAAAAACACACACCAAGAGTAGTAAGTTTTACTCTGGAGGTAGGTTCAAGGAACAAAGATAGCTCAAAAAATAAAGTGACCAACTCTGAGTCACAATCAAGGTGACATTTGAAATGAATATTAAAGGATGAGTTTTCCCAGGAGGCAAGGGAGAGAGGTATTCTGAGGAGAGGAAACTGCATCTCCAATGACATGGAAGCATGAAACATGAAAAGCAAATGCACACTACGTAATTTTAAGTTGCTTTGTGTGGCCTGAGCCTGCCCATGTAGTAAAGTGGTCAAAAATCAAGCTAGAGGTCAACAGAGGGAGATAATGAAGGACTGCACATGAAATTCCAAAGAGTTTGAGTTTTGTTCTGGGAAGCATGAGGCCTGTATTTTAGTAAAGCACTACTTCGTGACTGATTGGGAAGAGTGACTGGAGAAGCGTTGGGCTGGAATCAAGGAAACACAGTGAAAAGGCTGCTGTGATCATCCAGCAAAGAGATGATGAACTAGCACTGAGGAGCTAGTGAGAGTGAGATGGAGTAAGAGGAGAAGGTGGGATTGAAAGATATTCAGGCAATAAAATCAATTGATTTTGGTAACTGTGTGGCAACTCTGCAAGTGCTAAGAACTATGGGAGGAAGAAATATATCCGTCCTGGGGTCAAAATATCCCAACAATTTACAAAGTGCCTGACTCATGATAGCAGCCCAAATGACCCATTGTTAAATAAATAAACATTTTTAGCTTGAATGACCGGGAAATAGCGATGTCTCAGCCAGACATTCAACTAATGACACAGAATTGAGGACACTAGCTGATATGCATAGGGCTTCTCTAGGATTAGAATATATTTCTCTAATTATCATAATGATGGAACATTTACTGAGTACTTACAGTGTACTAGGCACTTGGTTAAGCGCTGTACATATGGTATTGCAATTAGCAGTTATGAGTTACGACCATAATAGTTTAGAGGAATTCCTCTCTGGGGAATGAATCATTGCTATAATCGCCATTTTAGAAACAAAGAAACTCAGGCTCTGAAAGATTAGGAAAATCAACCAATGTCACAAAGTTAGTGAGTAGCAGAGCCAGGTTTTGGACACAGATCAGTGAGATTCAAAGCCTATATTCTTTTTTAAAAAATGTTACTTTACTTTACCTTCTGGGATACATGTGCAGAACATGCAGGTTTGTTACATAAGTATACATGTATCATGGTGGTTTGCTGCAGCTATCAACCTGTCATCTAGGTTTTAAGCCCCGCATGCATTAGATATTTGTCCTAATTCAAAGCCTATATTCTTAACCAAGATGAACAGAGATTGAGAGAGAGCAAATTGCTCAAGATCGCATAGTGAGCAAGAGTTTCACAGGGGCTGGATCCATCTCTTTCTCTTATGCCACGTGTTTTGGCTGAGCAGGCTAGTTAGATTCTGATGATGCCTTACTATAGGACTCAGACTGTAGATATGTACCGGCTGTTATAGAGAACATGCAAAAACTGCACTATTTACTGGTGTAGACATCAGTAAGTCCTCTATTTCCTTTTAGTCTCCAGCCAACGAACAGCTTACTGCAGTGACTTTACTACTGAAGATGAAAAGCTGTTAAAAGAAGAAACTGGGCTTACATAGGGAGTACCAGAACACAAGAAGTGATGTTATTCTTACTATAATCTGCTGACAATCAAAGGATTTAGGAGCTCTAAATTATATTAGTAAACAAGAATGTTCACAGAATATTGGCATTTTTCATGCTCTTGGCAAACTGCTGAGATATTAAAGATGCATGTTGGAGTTCATAAACTTTCAATGAAGAAGAAGATTGTTTGAGAGCTATGGCTTGAGAGACTCTGGGAAAATCTTCCTTCAAATATCTGCCATTGTCAAGCAACACAGAGGTGCACTGATAAAGGAAATTTAAGGATTAATAACACCTCAGGGGTGACATTATCTAGGATCTAGCTTTACCTATGACTATCCTTCCTGCCTCTTCTTGAGGGCTTCAGTTTTAAACTCCTTTTTGGGGAGTCCCATTATTTGCTGGGTAGTGTGCTACCTGGCAGAACCAAGGTTTTCATGGTTAGGGTCTGTTAAACAGTAGCTTTAGTTCTGTCCTAAGAGCATCCCCTTGTTCCATAAAAATGATACCTCCTATATTGGAGGACAGCTCTTTATTCCATTATGTCCTTTCTCTACAAGGTTTTAGAATGAAGAGCTGTAGTCACCAATATGATAAGAATGCAGATAAAACCAGTCTTCATTTATTTGACCACATCAGACAAATTTCTAGATGGCTTTTATGGCTGGTATTTTATTTAATCCTAACTAGGACACAGAAACAGAAGTGATAATTATTTCTATATTATATATGAGGATACTATATCTCAGTCAGATGTTAAAAATTTACCTTGTTACTCAATGAGTAAATGATGGTTCTATAACTTGAATTCAAATGGTTTTCATTCCAGAGATTAAGCTTTTTCTGATATACCAAGCAGTCTCTGAAGTTTTACCTTCTTGGGCTTTTTAAAAAGATGTTCATTTCTTCCTTCACACACATTACTTCTAAATAGTTATACATGTAGAAAAGGCAGTTCGGTTATGGAGAAACATGTGCTTGCTGTTAAAGTTTTATATCATGCTTATTTTGAGTCATTTTCTAGGAAAACTCATAATTAGATGAAAATCTAGTCAGTAAACTTTTAAGAACATTATTTTGTGATGGTGTTAATAAACATAATATGGCCAAGTCAAGTTGAAGCTATCCCCTTTAGTTCTTTGTGAATGGGAGTAGAGATTAGACAGTTTTTTGAAGGTCTGTGAGCCCATGATGGGGATTTGATTCCAAGTGTTCTAGGAGATTGACATGAGCTGACTTGACTTTTTAATATATTTCTCATTCCATTAAGTGGAAAACAAACTAAAGGGCCCATGTAGAGGCAGGGAAACAAGTAACGAGGCTAGTGAGGCTATGTTGGTGATGGGGGAGTGAACAGGGCGAGGGACTGGAGTGATGGACTAGGGGGAAGTGAAACTGGGTGATGGACTAGAGTGATGGACAAAGGAGAAATGGACAAAAGAAAGGCTCACTAGGGGAGGTGGACTAGGATGATAGTCTGGGGAAGGTAGACTAGGGGAAAATGAAACAGGGTGAGGGACTAGGGTGATGATGAAGTGGAAATGGACTAAAGAAAGGTGGGCTAGGAGAGATGGGCTGGGATGATAGACTTGGGTGATAGACGATGGTGAAATGGACTATAGAAAGTGGACCAGAAAGAGGTGGACTAGGGAGAGGAGTGGACTGGGAGGAGTGGGCTAGGGTAGTGAATGTGGGTGATGGAGTAAGGGGAGATGCAGTGGTGTAGTGAAGGGGGAAATAATGAGTGGTACTGGGATTTGGGATACACTATTTATTTTTTATTTTTTTAAATTATTTTATTTTATTTATTTATTTTTTGAGACGGAGTCTTGCTCTGTCGCCCACGCTGGAGTGCAGTGGCGAGATCTTGGCTCACTGCAAGCTCCACCTCCCAGGTTCACGCCATTCTCCTGCCTCAGCCTCCCGAGTACCTGGGACTACAGGTGCCCGCCACCATGCCCGGCTAATTTTTTACATTTTTAGTTGAGACGGGGTTTCACCATGTTAGCCATGATGGTCTCTATCTCCTGACCTCGTGATCCACCTGCCTCGGCCTCCCAAAGTGCTGGGATTACAGGCATGAACCACCATGCCCGGCCTGGGATACACTTTTTAAATGAAGGTGGCAAAAATTGCCAAATGATTGGCTGTGGGGTTGTATGGCACTGATTCCACTTCTAAAAATTAATTCTAAGTTGATAATCATGAATCTCCTTCAAGATATAAGAATGTTTATGGTTTAAAATAGCACAATATTAGAAATGTTTTATTAAAAAAATTAGGAGCTAGTTAAGTATGTTGTGGAAAATTCTGGAATGATACAATCCAAAATTGAGCAGACATCTTTTCTGGATTGTGAGTTTTTCTGCAGCTTGCTTCCTTCCTTCCTTCCTTCCTTCCTTCCTTCCTTCCTTCCTTCCTTCCTTCTTTCCTTCCATCCTTCCTTTTCTTTCTCTCTCTCTTTATTTTGATCTTTCCTTTTTTTGTTGATCTGAAATTTTAAAAATGTTTAAAATGAGACTATTTTATTCTGTTAAAAAAAGTCAGTTATGTTTGAAAAGTAAACCTATCCTTATTTGACTGCACTTCCGCACAGCAGGATCAGCCGATTTTCCATTTAAAATGTATCCCCAAAACACAGTTCAGTTGGCCATCCTGTGAAGGACTTCACAAATACTCCTGATAGATTTACTATGTAGTAATATGAGCCCAAACTGTGGCTAACACTGGGATTCATACATGTTTGAAAACTGTCTGGGTACATGTTTATTTATATGCGTAGTTTTGCACTGATTGGAAGTGATGGAATGGGGAAGGTTTTACAGAAGCAGGAAAGTGGAATGGTGAGAACAACCACATGCCTATGATGTGTCTGGCATGACCCAGAGACTGAGGTTATAGGTAATTACACAGGGTCTCTGTGGGGCCCAGAAGTACAAAGATGGCATCTTTGGTATTCAAGAAGAGAAACATGGCACTGAATGGATGCAAATAAACTTCTGCTCACTGTTGGGGAGCACGCAGTCAAACTTTGGCATTTTGAGAGTGTCTGGAAATGCAGAACATCTAGAAATGCCAGTTCTGGGAGCATCCTCACAAGGTCATGTCCTTGGAAGTCTTGAGGCTTCCTCTCCAAATGGATTCATCAACTAACGTGAAAGAGGGGGAAATAGGGAAGTAAATGCAAATGTAAAACATAGTGACTATCATAAAGTATCTGGAGTGAATGGGCTTCATTTGAACTTATGTATGGCATCTATAGTCTTCAAAAAGTTAACAAATTGAGGTTTGGAGTTAAAATCCTTTGTTATGCAAAAGAAAATATAGATTATCATCTTTAATGTAACCCTATTTATATACAAAAGGTAGTATAATGTGGTGGGGTTGAGGCTACAATAGAATACAGAGCCTTAGTTCTCAAATCCTAGAGATGAGAAGACACTAGAAGTTCTCTAATGCCTTCAGTCAATTCCAGTCACCCAAATAGACGGTTCTTAGTTTCTGAATGGCTCCTTTGACGGTACCTATTAACTCCCTTTTTCGTGTATCAGAAAGTCTAATTTCTCTCTTCTCCCAATAATGTTGCTTGAAACCATGGAGAGGGAGGGGCTGTCATGGCTGAGAGGATGAGTGGGGGCTCAAACCCAATCTGTGATGTGTTCACCAACCTATGTGCCCAGGCTTGGTGAAATGATGGTTTATTTTTATTATTATTATTATTTTTATCTGAGGAAGAAATTTAAACAACTAATATTCCCCAAAAGGTGCCTTTTTCTTTTTTAAAAAAATTATTCACTCAAGTCACCACACATGCTCAAGGGCAATGTAGAACACGGGCCAGATCCATTAACTCTGGCCACAACAAAGGCTCATGATGTTCAGTGGGAATTCCCACAATTCTATACTCCCTAGGCTGAAAGGACCCAAGTGCAGAAAACAAACTGAAATTATCAGCAAGCTGTCTCAACTAGGACCTATGCTACACACGTTTTGTTTAGCATCTCATTCAACCCATACAACACCCCTTAAGAGCAAATTCTATTCTACTTTTATAACTTTGAATGCTCGAGCTCATAAAACTGGAGTTCTTGTAACTAGAAGGCAACAGAATCAGGACATCAACTTGTATTCATTCCATATGACTTCTTGAATTTGCTACCAATAGTTCTTTCAGTCTTTACAATCATTGGCTTCTTTTTGTTGGATTTTCCTTTGGTCACTTCACTGGGGTCCAATCTCTGTTTACTGATTCTTCATCAATTAAGTAGAACGTTACCACTCATCTCTGTCTGATTTGGGCACACAATATGCTGCCAAACACTTTCAGCTCTAACAGTACTAGAAAAGATATTATCTCTTAATCACAGCCATCTTTCTCATTGTATCGAATTCATCCTTGTGGCATCTGGCTCTGGATCCAGCTTTAAGTTTTTGACTCCTTCGTTCAATCTCTTCACATATTCTTTTTTTTTTGTTTTGTGACAGAGTCTCACTTTTTCACCCAGACTGGAGTTCAGTGGCGTGATCTCAGCTCACTGCAACCTCCACCTCCTGGGTTCAAGTGATTCTCCTGCCTCAGCCTCCCGAGTAGCTGGGATCACAGGCACTCGCTGCCATACTTGGGTAATTTTTGTATTTTTAGTAGAGACAGCAGGGCTTCACCATGTTGGCCAGGCTGGTCTCGAACTCCTGACCTCAGGTGATCTGCCCACCTTGGCCTCTGAAATTGCTGGGATTACAGGTGTAAGCCACCTTGGCCAGCCTCTTCACATATTCTAAGACATTTTATCAATTGCCCGACATAATTATTTTTTTAAAAAAACATTTTATTTAATAATTCTATTATTTTTTAAGCTCTCTTTTATTCCCTCTATTAGGACATGGCCTTAGATCAAACCAATATTAATTTACCGTCTCATTTCTCTCCAGAAGTGGAATCCTACAAGCATTTTTATTCTACATCTCTTTGGCAGACATGAAAACAAACCATTCTACATGACTACATAGAAATTTTGCTTTCTCTCTACAGCTGGTCTCCAATTGCTTCATGTGCATTTGTTTTCTTCCCCTGACTTGACTCTTTGATGGCAATGTTGTGTACACAGAAGTTACGTCATACATGTGAGTTAGTTGATCTAATTTTTATTTACTCAATGCTCCTAGCTCACTCTTTGCCCTCCCCCTTCCTGGTCACCTGGTTAAATAGGCTCTTGATAAATACTTACTGAATGAAATAATGAACCAGCACCAACTAAATATAAGGTGCTATTGTAACAATTGGCTGGGTCAGTCAGATACTTGGATACCATGTGGAATTCTGTGGCAGCACTGGAATCCCACTGGATATATGGAGGTCTGGCAGAGAGCAAACTGTGGTTGAATTTGGGCACAAGAGGGTGAGGGTGGAAATGGGAAAAATTGAGCAGGAGTCATTATGTCTGGGGATGAAATGGAAGGTCTGAACAGGAAAAATAGCTGAATAGCAGACTGGCTGTTAGGATTGAAAAATCAGGTGTGAAAATCAACTACAATAGTAATAATAATGATAATATTAATGAAGTTACAATATTAAAAGTAGACTGTCCCATAGTTTGTTGTTAATTTATCAATTTCTGAGTATTTTCTTACTAAGAAATACTAATTTCTTAGTATTTTCTGAGATTTACAAATCTTCATTGCAGATATGAAACCTAAAATTCATTTTGGAAAAGAACAAAATGGATCATAAAGTAGATTAAATTCTAATTAATGACATTCATACTGGAGAATTGGGTGAAACATAATGATGCCTTCCAACTTAGTTTTAAATATGTCACAAATAAGATGGATTGATGGAGAGAGATGGGGGAGATCTAGAGAGAGATATGTGATAAGACAATTATATTAATAGTGAAATGTTAGTTACAGAATCTGAGTGGTAGGTATATGTATGTTTACTATAAAAATACTTAAACTATACTGTTTATTTGAAAATTTTTATAATAAAATCCTGAGAAAAAATAAATTATAGAGAAATTGATTCAGGTCTCTTAAAAATAACCATATTGGAGCCTATAATGATTAGATGAAAATACTAGTTTTTTAGGTAGAATTTTCCAGCATAGTAATAAATCTTCATATTTATGCAAATTTTTATTGTCCACCAAGTATGAAGTGTGATGACTGAGGGAAAAGACTCTGGAGCCAGACTAGCTGATTTCTGATTACTATCTATGAATAAATCATTTAACTTCTTGGTCTCTTAATTCCTTTGTTAGTCGAATCTGTGTAATAATTCTCCTAGGGTAGTTGTGAAGAGTAAATAAATCAGTAAATGTAAAATGCTTAGTGCTAAGAAGCAAATGAACTCTATATTAATGCCATCTATTATAATTGTAATAATAATTATTATGCCTTCCTCATTGGTTCTTAGGACAGAAACTGTTACTCTGCTTTTCAGCTGAAGTAACTGAAGTCTAGAGAGACATCTCTTGCCCAAAGCCATATGGTTTCGTTTTAGGTGATACTGGGTCTAAAGTCAAGTCTTCATTGCCTCTTTCAAATATGCTTCTCCTTGTGTTCCAACTCCCATTGCAATGTCCAATCAAATTGAGGTGCAAAGAAATGCTAAGTGCCTGGCTGGGTGCCTGGCACATGGTAGGCACTTAAAAAGTAGGTGAATGATAAAAGTTCATTTATAGCACTTACTGTGTCTGTTACCCTGCTAATCACTATACATTATCTCAAAGAATCCTTGTAAAAGCTCTAGGAGTTTAGTTTTACTGCCCTGACTTTCCAGATGAGAGCAGAGGCTTTAGAAAGGGTATGTTGCCCAAGATCCCGCAGCTAGCAAGTCTGAACCACAGATCCATCTGGTTCCAAAGCCCATGCATTTTTAACAACCCTGCAACACTTTCATGAATGAAGGGAGGCTGCTTCAAAGCTTAGCCGAATGGTAGAAATTAGGGAACATGAGCCATTTTACCCTTAATCCACAGTGCTTTCCCCTGAGTCTTTCTCATCATAGATGCATTGTATTACTAGCAAATGTGAATGTTTTGATGAATTAGGCAAAACACTCCAACTGCCTGTACATTGCAACATCTTCCCTTCAAAGGCCAGGGAATGTAGACTGTACGTTCTTTGTCCAGCTTGTCTGAATGCGTCAACGCTGTCTGGGAGGCACAGAGGTGGATGCTTTCCTAGCAGGGGTGAGGCCCCTCCTGAATGTCCAGCTCCCGTATTTGTAACATTGCCATGTGCTGCCACTGGGCCAAGGAATGAAGGGGCCTATGATCCCAGTCTCCTCAGATTACGCAAGCCAAGAAAAATGTGCAAATCGCATGAGAAAAGCAGGCAGTCCCCAAACATCTTTATTTGTTCATTTCTGTGCCCTGATGCTTTGATTGCAGCCCTGCACTTAGAAATTTCAAGATAAGTATCAGCAGCTGGACACTGGCTAAATCAGAGGCACAGATTCCGTGTAAATACTGAAGTTTCGAAAGCACAAACTTATGTTCAACAGCTTGGAGCACAGGACCCAGTGGAAAGGGGGGGAGTGGTGTTCTGGCTTTGGCAGAGTCAACCTTCTGAGAAACTCATGGACATGTCTGTACATGCCTGAACTTGTCTGACAAAGCCAAGCAGAGATTTCAGGATCGGCCAGATTCAGACACAAGCGGCCTGCTTGCTCGGAACCAAAATGGAACAGTCAGAGGAAGTGCAGGATTAGAAAGGAGAAACAAAAGATTACAGTCTGAAATCTGTTAACAGCAGAGGTTGCATGGTGAATGACCATGCTGATGACAATAAACTAAGCTGTCATCTATTGAATGGCTATCACTGACAAGATCCCATATTAGGCTTTTTGTGTCCATTCACATAGTTAATTCTCCTAACAATCCTCAAGTTCTGATGGACTTTACTAGATTTTATAAATTTTAAAAAAAGAATAAAAACGGAAAGAAAGAAAGTGAGATAGAATGGTAAAACCACTATCTCAAAGTCAGAAACTAGCCAGTAAGAGGAAACAGGTAAGCAACACATGCTTGTCAGAGCCAAGGACCAATTTTTATCTTAAACTGCCCCCATGATCAATGAACATGAATTTAGACAAATGATAATCCCAGAACCTAAATCTGCCTCCCCGCAGTTAGAATAAATAATAATCATTGTGTGCCATTTTACAGTTCTCAAAGGGGTTATGTAATCTACATATACTGGATACAGAAAAGAGAAAAGTGTCCAATTGGGTTTTGCTCCTAGGACAATAACAGTTCATATACTAGTTGTAAATAGTAAACACATCATTTTTTTTTTCTTCCTGACAGAAGGGGGACTTTGTCTGAGAAGAGAAAAAAAAAATGAGAGAGAGACAGCAACTTTCTATTCAGAGACTAAATTAATGGGTAGGGCTGATATCTTGGCATAATATGAGCTGTGAGGAGAGAATTTGCTGATGAGATCTGTCAAGAACATAACAAGAAGATAGACTGGAAGAGTCTGGACCACACTGGGTGTGACAGCAGCTTCATCAGCTCAGCTAAGAGTAGATATATTGGTGAGAAAAATTAGAATAATGGGTAAAGCAAGATAACTAATGCTGTAGTTATGCTGTGAAGCTTATTTTGTTATTTAGGATTCTTTGGTTGCAAGTAACAGAATCCAACTCAAGGCAGCATAAGCAAAAATATGTGAGATCTAATATAAGCACATGGAGATTTCTCTCGGGACAGCAAATACTAAAGATAAGGTAAATATGAAAATGAAAATTCAAGGTGGCTGGCAGAGTATAAAAACATGATCCTGGAGAGCATGACAGAATCCAAATCTTGAAGTTCTTTGTAGATTTCATTAAAGCACTTTAATTCCCTTCTAAATGTAGCAAGTGGCCAAGAAATGGGAAGTAATGTTATGAAAATGCAGGAAAATGGGATTATCAGATACAATACCACTTGAGCTGCTGTATGGGATAGAGAAAGGAAGTATGAAGGGTTGCTGTTGGTTGATTTTTTTGACTATGTATATAGTAGTGCCATTAATTGTGATAAGGAACATCAAAATGCAGATATGTGGTTGGAGGAAAAAGTTTATGATGCATTTGGTTTTGAACAGATTCGATTTAAGATGCCTGTGAGTCTTTCAAGAGATATCTACAGATACTTAGATAAAAGAGTGTGGAGTTCAGAAGAAGCACCTGTGCTGAAGTTACAAATGAGAAGTCACCTTCACAAAGATGCTACCAGAAGCCATAGCAGTGAATCAGGATATCCAAGGACTTGATTAAAGGTGAGAGAGCAGGGGAGAGCCTCGAACATAGAACTCTAACAACAACAACAAAAACCAGTTATGGGCCATAAGCATTAAGAAGAAAACCCTTTAAACCTTCCAAGAGTAACCAGAGAGATAGAGATAATTAGGAGAAGGAACACTTTCTGAAAGCTGGAGTAAAGACTTCTGAAAATCTACTTCATAACAGCAAAAAGAACACTAAAAAAAATTGACAAAATAAACTTTTACAGAGTTGTAAAACTTAATCAAAAGTTTGTAACAATCTGAAGAATGTTTATTGAAGAAAAATAGCTGAATTTCTGTAAGAATAGCAAAGAGCTTTGTAACATTTTAACACACACTATTCCTATTTCTGTTTTCCTGCACAGTAGCAGTGAAAACCAACAGCCTCACAAGCATGGTAATTGTGGAAACCAGCAGTCTTACAGCTACTGGGGGGGACAGAAAGTGTTTAGAGATCTCTCAAAAGTCCATTCCCAGAGAACTATCACTATTTGACCTGCCTGACAACTCCCTGGAAAGCCCCATTCATGGAGACCGGCTTTATTTTAACTGACTCAGGGCTCGTTTACTGGGGAAATGCTGTATCCCCAGGGTGTTTGTGAAAAATGAACAGTGTCCATCATTTAAATTGAAGCTGCCTGAGGTAGTGATACCAGTTGTTATCAATTGGGCAAATAAGAGGCTAGCTAACACTCTTAAAGGAAAAAGCTGAAAAATGAAACATTTACAGGGGGCTTTAAAAGACTCCAACTATTGCAGGGCATCTAGAAAATGATGTACATGTGCAGGGCTGTGAGAATGCTCGGGAAAGACTTGAGAAGATCCCGATATGTTATGCTGGCTGACACTGAGGATCTGCATAAGCGGGAACTGAAAGCTAAGGCAGAGTTGAAAACTGGCAGTGTTGAAATGGTGCCCCAACGCATCCACTCAGGGCTCCATGGTAAAGTGTGAGAGACCAATGGGTTCAAGTCATCCATGGAAATTTTTATCCAATCATTCCCTGACCACTAAGCTAACTCAGCAGAGACTTCAGTGGCCACACACAACACAGTGCAGACTTTAAATAATAAGTTGAGTAAAGTCACCAAACAAACTTCTAACAGCAGGAACAACAAACAGTAACAACAGAAAACCCTGGGAAGCGAGGAATCTTATTTCCAGAGTTGCCACATTAGATTATGAAAAATGTCCAGTTTTCAACACGAAGCTATGAAACACACTAAGAAACAGGAAGGTATGGCCCAAACACATAATTATAAACTAAATAATATCGTACATGGATTAAAAGAGTTTCCTATGTTAAAGAAATAAAATAAAAACAGATTCTTCATTGGGAGTATATTCAGGTAACTTATTATAATTATTAGATTAAATTCTGCTGTACCAAAGTTTATTAATTAATTTTTTAAAAATACATAGTCCACAAGGCTTAGAAATGCAAGACATGTACACTGAAACTACAAGACATTGCTGAAGGAAATTAAAGAAGACCTAAATAAATTGAAATTTAACCACATTTATAGATTGAAAAATTTAATATTGTTAATATAGCAGTACTTCCCAAATTGAACTATAAATTCAATGCAGTCCCTATCAAAATCCTACTGCCACTTTCTGCAGGAATTGACAAACTGATTTTAAAACTTATAGGAAAATGTAAGGGACCAAGAAGGACCAAAATGATTTTTAAAAAGGAAAATAAAGTTAAAAATGCACACTTTTTAATTTCATAACTTAAACAAAAGTATGGTATTTAAGAAAATGTTGTACTTGCATAAAGATAGGCTATAAACTAATACAGTGGAAATGAAAATTCAGAAATAAATCCTTACAATATAGTTTATTGATTTTTGACAAGGTTGCCTAGACAAATCGATATGAAAAGAATAGTCTTTTCAACAAGTGGTGCTGAAACAACTGGCTATCTACCTGGAAAAAAAATGAAGGTGGACCCTTCCTCACACTGTACAGAAAAGCTAACATAAAATGGATCATAGACCTAAATATCAGAGATAAAAGTACGAAACTCTTATAAGTAAATGTAATAGTATATATTCATGACTTTGGGTTAGGCAAAAGTTTCTTAGATATGATACTGGAAGCATAAGTGAAGACAGAATAAGTAGGCAATCTGGATAAGATCGAGTTTAAAAAGTTTTTGCTTCAAAGGTCACCACCAAGAAAGTGAAAAGGCAACCCAGATAATGAGAGAAAATGTTAGCAAATACCATATATTTCATAAGAGACTTGCATTTAGAATATATAAGGAATGATCACAACTCAACAATAAAGATAAATAATGCAATTAAAAAATGGGCACATATCTGAGCAGGCATTCCTCTT
Organism: Hylobates moloch; assembly: GCF_009828535.3. NCBI lineage: Eukaryota > Metazoa > Chordata > Mammalia > Primates > Hylobatidae > Hylobates > Hylobates moloch. The sequence goes on along the minus strand of NW_026652285.1, from coordinate 88,036,322 downwards.
CAAACAAAGATATAGAAATGGCCAATAAACCCACAAAAAGATGTTCAAGATAATATGACATGAGGAAAATTCAAAACAGAACTACAGTGAGACACTACTTCACACTGACTAGGATGGCTAAAATTTTAAAAGATAGTAAAAAGTTTGACAAGGATGAAAATGGTGGAGAAAATGATACCCTCATATATTGCTGGCAGAAATGTTAAATGGTGCACCTCCTTTGGAAATAAACTTGACAGTTCTTCAAAATGTTAAACATAGTTACTATATGACCTAGCAATTCCAGTCTTAGGTATATAACTAAGAAAAATAAAAATGCACTTTCATATAAAAACTTATACACACATTTCCGTAACACCATTATTCATAGTGACAAATTAGAAGCAACCCAATTGTTCATCAACAGGTGAATGGATACACAAAATGTGATACATATATGCAATTGAATATTATTCAGCCATTTAAAAATGACATACTGATACATGCTACAACATGAATAAATCTTGAAAATATTATGCTAAGTGAAATAAGCCAGTCACAAAAGACCACATTTTAAATGACTTCACTTACATAAAATGTCCTGAGTAGTTAAATCCAAAGAGACGGAAAGTAGATTAGTGGTTGCCAGGGAATGGGTGGAAGAAGAGAATTGGGAGTGACTGCTATAGGGTACGGGGTTTCTTTGAAGTGATGTAAATGTTCTGGAATTAGGTAGTGGTTAAGATTGCATAACTCTGTGAATATACTACAAATCACTTAATTGTACATTTCAAAAAAAGGTGAATTTTAAGACATGTGAATTCTAGCTTGATGGAGCTGTTATAGGAAAAAAAAGAGGAATCCATGAGACATGATGACAGCAGTGTCATATGCTGTGAATAAGCCCATTTGATAAGAAATGAGCAACATTTATTGGATATAGCAACAGTGAGGTCTTTGATAAACTTGGCTAAAGATAGTGGAGAGGTGGGGCAAAGCAAGTTTGATTCATTCACCAAATATTTATGAATTACATATTGCACAATGGCATGTGCCATTGGGATGAGACATGAATGAAGGGAAGAAAGCCAGATGATAATGGGTTGATTCGAAAATAGAGGATGTGAAATGAGAGACTAGGAGTATGCACGATTCTTATAGAAGTTAGGTTGCGAAGGGCTGAAAACAAAAATGTTAGTAACTGGAAGAGGATACATACTCAGCTTGTTTTGTGGTTTGTTATCTGGGAGAAACTTCAGTATCTTAACATGGGTGAACATATTCTCTGTGTAGTGCTAATGGAAAGGATTCATGAGAGAAAGAAGGATGGGGTTGATGACACATAATGGCCTGGGGATAGCTCAAAGGGACAAGTTCTGGAGAAGTTCACCAGAGCACAGATTGAGGGTTGTCCTTAGATAGCAAGGGACACAGCCATATATTGTGATGGAAAGAAGAGAGGAAAATGGATGGAAATGAAGCTTATCTTGAAGACTTGCGGGAGAACACTGAAGAAATTTCCTGTCCTGGATTCTGTTACTAATAAAGGGAGGTTTTATCTGTGGAGAGCCAAGAATTGGTAGAGCTTCCAGACCCACTTGGGGTCAGCGAAATAGTGGCCAGGGACGAAGCTTGAGAGGAGTGTGTAGGAGAAACATGAATGATTGCTCTGTGTTGAATAGACAAATCCATAGGGTGTTGAGAGCTCAAGTAAGGTCTGAGACTATCAATTTGTTGTAGCCCCAATTCACAGGGTTGGACACTTTTTTTAATTCTCTCAGTTTTCAGCAGCAGTGTTCAGACTGTAACATTAATAAAGCAAATCAGTGAATATTGCATAGTAGAGGAAGTAAAAATACTCTATTGATAAAGGAATTCTTTAAAGTGGGCACCCAGGATCTAAGCTGTGGGAGGAAAGGGAAGTCTGGGCATGACTGGTAGGGAGAAATTAGAGGGGTCAAATGATTGAAGGTATTTTTTCTCTTCTCTCTAATCTGTTTTGGTTATCCCTTCCTCCTTTCCATCATCCTTCTTCTTCTATTTCTTCTCCTTTTTTAAGAAGCTGCTCATTTAAGATTCCTTTTCTGCCTAGTTGGTATGTTCTTGATGATGAGTTCATCAGTTCTTGGAGAACTGTTGACTGGCAGGTGCCTGTGTGAAGGTTAGGCAGGTTTAGGATGCTAGTTACCTCATGGTTCAGCTTTCACAGAGGGGTTTTTATTTGAATTTCACAGCAATCCTGTCCTCTAAGTGAAGTGAAGAAACAGAATCCACTTCAATGAGCTAGGGGCTATTTGAATAATGTTCCAAGAGGTTTAGGGACAACTCTATGAAGTCCAGTACAGGGTTGAAATTCAGTTTGATTTGTTTCACTTTTCTCCATTCCATGCTGACAGATCATTTAATTTATATATGGAAATGCATGCATTTCATTCAGTGAAGGAAGTCCTATTTATCTGGAGGGATGTTATTAATAATAGAGAACCCTTTAAAAATAATAATCCACCATACATTTTAAATATAATTATTACTCCATCAATGTAATCCTTCCTTGGTTTTCTAGATGATCTTTTCAATATATTTATTCTTTGCCCTCCTCCCCTCCCCAAACATTTTCTTTAAATTAGGAACCAAATATGAGCCAAGCACCATCTTAACCATGGTATGAGAAAGAGTCACTATTTACGCGGGACATAAAATCCATTTGGGAATATAACACGTATTTGTATATATGTGTGTTGGAGTACATAACACATATGTTATGTTGGAAAGAGTTCATCATTTATATTAACTTTTCAATTAAATTTCATGTGATTACACAGTTTTCCTAGAACATTTATTTGAACACCTGTTCACCCTAGTAATTTAGAAATCAACTTTTCCTTAATATCATTATATTCATGCAATATTCAGATTAGAAATTTATCCTAGTCTTTGAAAATTTGACCGCAGGAATTGTGTCATTTAGATATGACAAACTTAGTGTTAATAGCTAATTCTTGCTGATTTAAACTGAAATGTTGAATCAAAACAAATACTAAATCTCAGCATGAATGCCCATCTGCATCAGCTTCTATAGAGCTATTAAATTCTGATGTCCAGACACACACAAAAAATCCTTCACTACTTAATAGCTTTGTGACTTCAGTCAAGTCGTGCGGCCTCTGAACATTGATTTTCTTACTTGTTAAATGGGGGTAATACTTTCTGCTCTATTTACCTTACAGGGGTGCTCTATTTTACAGGTAAAAGCAGAAAGCACTCAAAGAACACGTTGAACACACATATACATGTATGTGTTCACACAGAAACACATTCTTTTGAAAGGCCATTAGATCAAAGAATCATAATATGTTCTCCCATGATATGGGTGAATCTGAAAAAAACAGAATTATCCATTCTGTCATAAATGGCAGGATTTCTTTTTAAAAGGCTGAATTATATTGTATTGTGTATACATACCACATTTTCTTTATTCATTCATACATGGATATTTCGGTTGATTCAATATCTTGTCAAATGCAAATAATGCTGTAATGAACATAGGACTGTTGATACCTCAACATATTGATTTTATTTCTTCTAGATGTATACCCAGGAGTAGGATTGCTGGATTGTATGGGAGTTTTAGTTTTAATGTTTTGAGGAACCTACATACTGTTTTCCGTAATGGTTATACCAATTTACCTTCCCACCAACAAAGTGCAGAGGACCTCTCTTCTAGATATTGTCACCAACACTTAGGTTTTTTTTTTTTTTTTTTTTTTTTTTTTTTAATAATAGCATTCTAACAGGTATGAAGTAATATCTCATTGTAGTTTCAATTTGCATTTCTCTGATGATTAGTGATGTATACAATTTTTTAATATTCCTGTTGACCATTTGTATGTCCTCTTTGGTAAGTGTCTAGTCAGGTCCTTTGCCCATTTTTAAATTGGGTTATTTGTTTTCTTCCTATTGAGTTATTTGGGTTCCTTATGCATTTTGGATATTAACACCTTACACGATGTACAGTTTGGAAATACTTTCTCTCATTCCATAGGCTGTATTTTCACTCTATGGATCATTTCCTTTGCTGTGCGGAAGCTTTTTAGTTTCTTGCAATACCATTTGTCTATTTTTGCTTTTGTTGCCTGATTTTGGGGCGTTATCATTGCCCAGGCTAATATGAAAACAATTTTTCCTATGTTTTTCTGCAGTGATTTTTACAGTTTCAAATCTTATGTTTAAGTCTAATCCCTTTTGCCCTTTTGAGTTAATTTTTATATATGATGTGAGATAAAAGTCTAATTTCTTTCAACATGTGGATATCCAGTTTTCCCATTACTATTTAATAGAGAGACTATAGTTTCATTGTTGTGTGTTTTTTAACCTAAAAATATCAAATTCAGAGAAGCAGAGAGTAGAATGGTGGTTGCCAGGAGCTGTGTGGGGGTGGGGAAAATAGGCAGATGTTGATCAAAGAGTACAAACTTCCAGTTACTCGGGATGAAATATGTTCTAGAGATCTAATGTACAGTATGGTGACTATAGTTAAAATACTGTATTGAATACTCGAAATTTGCTGAGAATAGATCTTAAATGTTCTCCACACACACACAAGGTAACTATGTGAGTTGATGGATATTTTAATTAGTTTGATGATTGTATTAGTCCGTTCTCACACTGCTAATAAAGACATACCTAGGACTGGGGTAATTTACAAAGAAAAGAGGTTTAATTGACTCATAGTTCAGCATGACTGGGAGGCCTCAGGAAATGTACAATCATGGCAGAAGAGGAAGACATGTCCTTCTTCACATGACAGCAGGAAAGAGAAGTGCAGAGTGAAGTGCAGCAGCAAGAAGTGCCAAGCAAAAAGGGGAAAAGTCCCTTATAAAACAATTATATCTCGTGAGAACTCACTATTATGAGTATAGCATGAGGGTAACTTCCTCCATGATTAAATTACCTCCTCCCCACCAGGTCCTACCCATGACATGTGGGGGATTATGGGAACTACAACTCAAGATGAGATTTGGGTGGGGGCACAGCCAAATCGTATGAATGATGTTAATCATTTCACAATATATGAGTATATCAAAACAATGTTGAACACCTAAAATACATATTACTTGTATTTGTCTATGATACTCCAATAAAGCTGGAGAAGAAAAAATACACCATGAGATGCTGATCATGCTGGCTGTCATTAACTGGTCATTTAAGAAATAAACAAATGTTCTTGAATGTTGTTATTAAGAGACCACCTTTAAATTTTCATGATATCAACATTTAAATCAGGGTTTCTCAACTCCATACTACTGAAATTTGGGGCCAGATTATTCTTTGCTGAGGAGTGAAAAGAGACTGCCCTGTGCATTGCAGGATGTTGAGCAGCATCCCTGGCCTCTACCTCCTAGGTGCCAGTAGCACTCCCCTTTCCTACAGTGTAAAAACATGCCTCTAGACATTGCCAAATATCCCTAGGGGCTGTTTGCATAAAATTGCCCCCAGTTGAGAACTCCTGCTTTAAATAATATGAACCAAGGCTTTCATGCAGTATTTTGCAAAACCCACTGAAATACATTATATATTAAATTCCCATAACACTAAGGCTTTGAGAAAGTGGATGATTTGCCTGAGGTCACACAGAAGGGAATTCAGGGAAATCAGGATTGAAGTTCAGTCTTCTGGTGTCTCAAATTCATGCTAATTCCCCTCCTCATCCTACCTCCTGCCTCCATGTACTATGTAATCTCAGGAAGGGAATATATATATATACATATATATGTGTATATATATGTGTGTGTATATGTATACGTGTGTGTGTGTATATATATATATATATATATACACATATATATATATATATATATACACATATATATATATATATAGAGAGAGAGAGAGAGAGAGGATGAGTGAGAGTGAGAGAGTAGTGAGTTTACCACACCACTCGTAAGGCAATTCCGGAGACAAGTAAGTCCAAATACATTGACATGGCAATATATTGCATGACTTGTATGGACTGATAAGTAATTTCTTTAGTGTATATTCTAATTTAGAGTTAAAACACACATATGTTTTACTCTCACAATAAACTTGTAATCTCCAAAAAACAAGTATCAATATTTCCAGTTTAAAGACAAGCAAATCAAGGCTCATTTGAGTAAGCTGCCTGAGGATGCAGAGCTATGTAATGGTACGGTTGGGATTTGAACTGACCTCTGTTTAATTGTAATCTGTCTTTCTCCTCTCACCTCTTTCCCCTTCTCTCCATGGCTAATGCCTAGAAATTTCCATTATCTTAGGGCAATAAGCAGGTGTTAACAGCTCCTTAAATTTTTCTGAGGAAAAAAATGAGTCATTCATAGGTGTTCTGCTTAATTCAATTCACATTCAATTCAATTAATATTTATTGAGAGTCTTCAGAGGACTTGAAACTGTACAGTATTTTTAATGAGGTAGAGTTTGCGAATTTCAATCTCTTTGTTATAAGAAACTTTGAGGATTATTTTTCCCCTTGCTTTTGAGAGATTCTTACCACCTCAGTGAACATCAAAGTGCATTCAAGGGCGAAAAGCTTTCTTTTCTGTTATCTAAACTACTTATGGTATTTTACAGTGGGGCTATTGATGAAGCATTAATTCATCCAGCTTTGCTGTCTTTGGGAAGAAAATGTCCAATATGGAGAAGCACTAATAATATTAGTGACTTCAACGCAAGTTGTAATCCCCTTTGTGTGTTTGCCACTTTTATATTTTGAATTGTCAAGAACCTTTGGAGCACAAAGGAAACAATGGTACTGGGTTTTAATTTTCATGATTTCCAACTTAAATTTCTCTCATCTGTTCCTTTGTTTATTGCTTTACTTATTCATCAAATGCAATGAAGGCAGGGACAGGAGACGCAGTGATAAAAAAGAGACGGTTCTTCCTGTAATGGAGCAGACAAGTGGGTGAAGGGCACAAAGGATGTAAATATGGATGCGGGAGAGATGGTATGACAAAGGTCTGTGTGGCATGAAGTGGAAGCACGTGGAAAGGGCATCTAACCTGGATATGGAGCACACAGGGATGCCCTCCATGAACACCAATTCATAGCTGAAGGATAAGAAAGAATTATCAGAGGTGGGTGGAATTGGGACCAGCATATGCTCAATTAAAGAGTCAAGAAAAAATTATGACACTTAATGGAGGCAGCAGAAACATTGTGAATGGAGAATAAAGTGTAAAACACACACACAGAGAAAGAGATAGAGAGACTAGCAATAAGTGAGGCTGAAGGGGTACACAAATTGGAATGTGAAAAGCCTTGTTTTACATGTTAAAGGGGCCATGTCTAATAGAGCCATTGAAGAACTAAAGTAAGGGTCAGACCTATGGCCAATGTTGGTTTTGGGAAAGATCCCATATGCCACATGATGGAAGATGAATTGGCAAGAGACAGGCCCAGAGTGTCCAGTTCAGATGAGAGGTGAAAATGCCTTGAACCAGGGTGATGTCGAGGAAGTGGAGATAAGGGGCAGATGTAAGTGGGATGAAAGTGGTAATGCCCTGGACCAGAGAAATGTCAGTATGATGGCAATAAGAAGGCAGATAGAAAAGGAAAAGAGCCAATTTTCAGGCAAAGAAACAGGAGAAAAATCATCCTGTCATACACAGATCTTGTAGAAGGGATGCCACAGTAGAGGTTTTGGAGACAGACAAATATTCCATCCCAGCTTGGTGACCTTGGCAAGTTACTACAATACTGTGTGCCTCAGTTTCTTCATGTATAAAATTATGACAACAATAGAACTACCTCATAATATTACAAGAACTCAATGGGACAATATATAACGCACTTAGCCCAGTACCTGGCACATAGAATCAATTCAATAAAGAATAGTTATCGTCATAGTATTTTTTCGTTCTCTATCATTAATGTGGTCACTGATATGAGGGGTGGGAATGAGAGTGAGTGTCATTTATTTCTATTTTGCATTTACTGGGGAGAGGGGTTGGCTGGATTCCCTAATGTCTTAGCATTGAGCTCTTAGGATACTGAACTAAATAGTTCCTGTCTTTTGAATCCAGTTTTTGCTCCCCTCATCCCATCGTTTTCCCCCCTCTCCCACTGAAACATGTGGAACTGCAAACCTCACCCCAAGTGGGACTTCTGTCTGTTTTGGAAAGCCATTTCTTGTAGACAAATGGAACTAAAATTTGGTGTTGCCCCATTATGGTTTATGTAGGCAAGACCAGGGACACATCTTGTTACCTCTGAAACTGGTTTCAGTTTTGGCTAAAGACAAAGTGCAGACAGTACTCAGGAGGATGGGAGTGGTGGCATGTCTTCAGGAAGGTGCATGAATCTCTTTGGGTGATGCCTTGGGGGAAAATGAAATTCTGCAGAGGTAGGGTGGGCCCTGGGAGTCAGGGATCTTCCTCACTCTGCCTCCTAGTCCCAACAAGGAACCTTAAACCTGCATTTCTGATTTCTGTCTTTACAACACCCTGAGATATAGAAGAGAATGGAGCAGAGCAAGTCAGCCCAGGGAAGATCTTAATAGACCATGCCATTCTATAGCCTTCCTCTATTTCCAGATGCAGAACCAGAGGCCCAAAAAAGGGTTGGAGCTTATTCATATCAATTTCATGATAAAAATAAAATAAAAAAAACAAATTGCTTCCTCACTGAATAAAAACAGTTGTACCTACTATGTGCTAACCTTCATAGCAGTTCATCTGAGTCTTTCTTGTGTTGTATTTCTTTTCTACCTCTTTGTATAAACATGTATACATTTTTCTTTTTCTCATCTCTAGCCTGATTAATCCTGGGAAGTGAGGTTGACTCCGTTTTTTTTTTTTAATTTTTTTTTTTTTACCTCTACATTGTACACAGTCTGATATACAGAACCTTGTACCAGACAAAATCTTAATAATTAGTTATTAACTGTTAATAATGGGAAGCAGGTGCATCAATTAGAATGACACATAAATTTACATTAGAAGGAAGAGAATCTGAAAGTATGCCTCCAAATAGCACCAGGAGCATTGTATTAATCACTTGATCTACAACGTGTTGGGATTTTAGGGAGCTTCTCAAGTTCTGAATTTGTATAACCAAGTTACACAAATGAGTTGAGTGGATAGAAAGCCAAATGTTCACTTTATTACTGAAAGAGCTGTATAAAATGTGCAGTGGATTTCTTCTGGAATTAGTCAGATGTGCCCACTTGGTCACAGCAATCATGGACGTCCCCAGATATCTCTGGCATGGCCAGGGCCTTTACTGCCCGGTTCATTGCATGGCAGAGGGCACACCCAGGCAAAGTTTCTGTGAAGACAGAAAGTTTCCAAGGAGGAAAGGGATGGTACTGAGCTATGAATATAGCTCCTTGTTCCAATAAGTTATGTGAGAGGTGGAGAGGACCTAGAAGTGTTTGTTTATAGGCATCTTAAACATGAAAACACAGTCCCCCACCTCTGCTGGCAACAGTACTCTCAATTACCATAGGAAACAGTGCAATTAATTTTCCCTTATTACAAAGAAGAAAACAAAAACAAAAACCCAAGACTCATCCAGTAAGGGACTTGCTCTAGGTCACAGGGCTGGTAAACAGCAGGGCCCTGATTTGAAGCTGGGCTGTCTTCAGGTCTAAACAATCTGCTATATTTCATCACTTCCTCTTCCTCTAAGGTGGTCATTCCAATTCCCTGTGTCAGTTAAAAGAAAATTCTTTAAAAGGATGCTGATTTCTTAACTCACTACCTTTATTCATAGGGTCATGTTGCTGGCATTTAAATGAAGATTGATGAAGGTGGAGTATTTGGCAGAGCTCGCTGTTTGAAGTGCAAGGGGGATTTTCTTTGTAGCCAAAGAGAGACAGAGAATATAAATTGTGAGAGCTAAGGGAAAATGATTCAACACAGCAATGGCTGGTGTTGCTCCGCTGGAGAGAAATTGCCCTTATTGTGTGTTGCTGAACCCGATGGGCTGGGTGAAGACTCCTCCACTCAGTCTTCTCTCATTGGCCATTGACTCATCTTAAAAGTAAAACTGGGCCAGGCACGTTGGCTCACACCTGTAATCCCAGCACTTTGGGAGGCCGAGGCTGGAGGATCACAAAGTCAAGATATCAAGACCATCCTGGCCAATATGCTGAAACCCATCTCTACTAAAAATACAAAAATTAGCTGGGTGCGGTGGTGCATACCTGTAGTACCAACTTCTGGGGAAGCTAAGGCAGGAGAATTGCTTGAACTCGGGAGGCAGAGGTTGCAGTGAGCAGAGATTGTGCCACTGCACTCCAGCCTGGCAACAGAGTGAGACTCTGTCTCAAAAAAAAAAAAATAGGAAAACTAGTACTTTGTTCAGAAAGAAAACTAGAAAGTAGTATTTTTTTTTTTTTTTTGATAGCATAGGGGTCAGGAGTTATGACTAAATCATCTGCTTGACATTTTCCATACTTTTCTGAAAATATCCTCTGTCCATAAGAAGGCTGGAACATGAGAACCTATGTTCTGTGTTCATGTCAACCAGCATTATATCTGACAGGGCAGAATGTAATAAAATGGCAGCTGGAAGGGGCTCAGCATATGGTACCAGCTGTCAAAAACTCACTGGATCCTAGAGCTTCCAACCTCTCAGAGCCTCTTTTTCCTTATCAATAAAATCAGTAGATTTCCGCCTCAACCACTCTCATTAAAAACAATGTTAACAAGGCCGGGCGTGGTGGCTCTAGCCTGTAATCCCAGCACTTTGGGAGGCTGAGGTGGGTGGATCTTAAGGTCAGGAGGTCCAGGAGGAGATCAGCCTGACCAACATGGTGAAACCCCATCTCTACTAAAGAAAAAAAAATTTAGCCAGACGTGGTGGTATGCGCCTGTAATCCCAGCTACTCGAGAGGCTGAGGCAGGAGAATTGCTTGAACCCCGGAGGCAGAGGTTGCAGTGAGCCAAGATCACACCACTGCACTCCAGCCTGGGCGACAGGGTGAGACTCCTTCTCAAAAAACAAACAAACAAACAAACAAAACCATGTTTACAAAACAGTAGGTTAAATGCTAGAGCAGAGCAGTATCAAAAGCACAGGCCCTGAAGGTGAGTAGACTTGGTTTTAAATCTTGGCCATACTACTTACTGGTGGTTTAAGCTTGAGCAGTCATTTAGTCTCATGGAACCTCAGATTTTCCATATGGAAAACATGGATAACACTTGCCCTCTCTCTTCTTCTGGCGATGCATAAAAACAATGTAAATAAGATACTTTGCACAGTGTTTGACACATAATAAATGCTCGCTAAATGGTAGCTTATTTCATCATTATGGTATTATTAAACAATATTATCATTTGGTCCCTAGTAAATATGCATTTATGGGGTAGCGTTAAACAGAGAGACTTTATGAGAAGCAGCCTCATAAAGCTCATTTTTAAAAGCTTTTTAGAGATATTGAAGAGAGTACGTGCTATTATATTGCACATTTTTCCTTCAATTAGGACCTAGGAACAAAACTGATTTCCAGCTTCAAAACAGGCAAATAACTGTTTCTTCTTGGGAAGTAGTATTTTAATCATGTAACTAATTGCATTTCCCTCTTTGTTTTCTGTGCTAGGAAGCTCATATTTAAAGTTGGACTATAAATTAATACTTATTTAAATACCCCTTAATTCAAGGGTTCATTATACCAAAGGGAACATCAAGTCCCAAAATTATTTATTTTGTATATTTAACATGAAAGATCACTCCCCCAAGTCTCAAACTCTTATTCCTTGACAACTACTTTTCTGAAAATTGTTTCCCTTTCTTCTCATCTCGCTTCTTGCACTCTGGATGCCTCATAGTTTTAATGTTTTTTACCTGCATCATCACATTTAATTACCACACAAATGCTGTAAAACATGATACTATTATCTTCACTCTACAGCAAAGACACCTGAGGCTTAGAACAATTAGAACTAACTGATATACTAGTCTTTCACCTTCTCATCTCACTTTACCCTTTCCCTGAATGATATATTTATGTGATTTAAACAATACCACTGAACTGCACCAATTTTGTACCTCTAGCATTGAACTCCCTTTTGAACACCAAGTATTATTTCCAAACAACTACTAGATAGCCTATAAACACTGTAAAATCAACATGTTGAGAACCAAACTTAATATCACTCATCTGAAAAACACATTTTTCTGTAGACTTGTTCTTGCCTACCATAATTAAATAATTTATACGATAAAAATTTTGAGCACTCATGTTTTTGGCACCATGCTATGTGTTTTATGTGCATTATCTCATTTAATCCTCACAGTAATTCTATACAGTGAGTTTACTATTATTTCTAGGCAAGAAGTATGTCATTTGCCCAAGGCTACAATCAAGCACCTGTTGTAGCCACTCTGATTCCGGAGACAAGACCTTAAACCAATAGCGTTTCCCCAGGTCATGTGAGCTAGAAAATCTATCTTTATGTCCTCCTTCTTCCTTCCCAGTCATAGCCAACTAGTCATCCAGACCCGGTAATTCATAAACCAGTGATTTTCAAACTTAGCTACACATTAGAATTACCTGTGGGGCCTTACAAGCTTTTGATACTCTGCCCCATGCCCAAAATTTCTGCTGCAATTGGTTTGGGCTGTGTGCGAGGTCCCAGAGTTGTTTAAAGCTCCCTGCATCATTCAATGGACATCCAAATTTGAGAATAACTGATTAATTCTCTAAGCAAGGATATCTGAGTCATCATTCTCACTTCTTCTGACTTAGCACTTCTATTAGTCCGTTTTCACACTGCTATAAAGAACTGCTGAGACTGGGTAATTTACAAAGGAAAGAGGTTTAATTGACACAGTTCTGAATGGCTGAGAAGGCCTCAGGAAACTTACAGTCATAGTGGAAGGCAAAGGGAAAGCAAGGCACCTTCCTCACAAGGTGGCAGGAAGGAGAATGAATGCAGGAAGAACTATCACTTATAAAACCATCAGATCTCATGGTAACTCACTCATTATCATGAAAACAGCATGGGGGAAACTGCCCCCATAATTCAATTACCTCCACCTGGTCTCTCCCTTGACATGTGGGGATTATTGGGATTACAATTAAAGATGAGATTTGATTGGAGACACAAAGCCTGATCATATCAACTCTGTTTTCACCATTTTGTCCCAGATGTCACAAGGCCCCTAACCCAGCATCCTGCCCCCCTTTTTATCCCTTGCCATCCATCTTCCCTGATGGCTGTCAGAGTGACCTCAGTGAAGCACAGATCTGACCAACCCACAACCTAGATTAAACGTGGCAATGGCTTCCTACCACCCTTAAGACATCTTCATCTCCTTATTTTTACCTGCTAAGCTCTTTTCCTTGAGTAGATCTCATACTTTTGCTACAGCCTCTGCCTGAAGACCACTTTCTGCATTTAGCAATGTTTTAATCCATTCTGTAGGCTTATGTTTAGATGCCATCTTTCTTTGAGATATTCTTTGTATAACTACATCCCTAAGGAAATCAATTGCTCCCTCCTCTGTGCTCTTAAAGCACAAAGCTGTTAAAATACTGATAATTTTACACTAACTAGGCTGTGCTAGATTGTAAGCTCACTGAGAGCAGGCAATGTTTCATTCATTTTTCTGTCCTATGGGTACAGCACACAGTTTAATAGAATTGCTATAAGGAACTAATAATAACAGTTATTGAATAAACAAAGAAATATATTAATAAACACTTAGTTGTTATTTTCAAATGTAACTCTCTTTTATTTTTTTTTCTCTCTTTAATTCAAGTAGGATAGTTTCATCTCTAAAAGAGATTTTTTAAATGGCACCCCATGGTTGGCAACAAGAGAGATAAAGGTCTGGCTCCTGGCCTCTTACATAAATTGTTGCACTGATTTTGAGAAAGTGAGTTAGCCTTTTGACACAACAGTTTTCTAATCTGTAAAATGGACACAATAATTTTATGAACTTATTTCACAGAGTTATTAGGAGGATTTAATGAGATAATAGGTGTAAGACACTTAGCATAGTATCTGGCACAGAGTAAGTACTCAAAAATTATTTTTATTTTCTTCTCCACAATTAAGAGGGTTTAATGAGATAATAGCTGTAAGACACTTGGCATAATATCTGGCACAGAGTAAGTACTCAAAAATTATTTTTATTTTCTTCTCCACAAAGCCTTCCTTACTTATGCCAAGCCTCAGTGATGCCTCTCTTTTTCTTTCTTGTTTGGATTTATTTACTTAATCAATATTAATTGAAGGTCCCATACTCATGACATATGCTTCTCTAAAGTGCTGTGAGATATATGTCTCACAATTATTCATTGTCAATATTTATTATTTATGTATTATTAGATTAGTTACATATATATCAGTGGAGAGGACCAGTGTTGCCCTTAGGAGCTTATTTTCTAGTGTGGGAAATGAGATAAAATACACAAAATAAATAAGATATATAGAATACATGATGGAGGTAAGTGCTATGGAGAAAAATAAAACAAGAGAGGGAAACAGAAAATAAATATTGGGATAGGATTTTAATTTTAAGAAAAGGGGTCAGGTACGTCTTTGCTGAGAAAGTCTCATCTGAGTGAAGACCCGAAGGAGATGTGGAAATCAGCTGTGTAGGTTTCTGGGGGATGGAATTTCAGACAGAAGGGACAACAGGCAGGCTAGTGTGGCCAGAGCAGAGTGGCAGGGATGGCGGTGGGGTGTAAGTGGTGAGTTCAGGGAGGGAACAGGGAGTATGGTCCTGTTAGTTGTTTTAGTTAAGGTCTTTGGATTTTACTCTGAATAAAACGAGAGGCCTTTGGAGAGCTGTCAGCTCTGGAACCACAAGTCTAACAGGTTTATTAGGATCACACTGGTGACTGAGTTAAGACCAGGCTGTATGGGGCAAATACAAAGGAAGAACCTCCAAGAAGTAACCTGGGTGAGAGAAGACAGAGTTGCAGCAGGCTGGTCATAGGGCAGATGATGAGAAATCGCTGGATCCAGGATGTACTTTGGGGGTAACACAAACCAGTTTGCCATCAGATTGGGTATGGGGTATAATCAAAAGAGGCTTTTTGTTCTGAGCAACGGGAAAGATGAAGTTGCCATGAACTGAGACTGGGGAGTCCATCAGAGTAGTAGGTTTAATGGAGAAAAATGGGGACTTTAATTTTGAAAATGACAAGTTTGAGACACCCAAGGAGAGATAGCAAGTATGCTGTCATATATATCAAGCTGAAGTTTGGAGAAGTGGTACAGAATAGAGGAAATTAGAGCTATTGGTATGCAGGTGGGATTTGAAGCATGAGACGGAATGAGGTCACCAAGAGAGTGAATGTATATAAAGCACAGAAGGTGTCCAAGGGCTTAGTTCTGAGATACTTCAATAGCAGAAGATGATACTGAGAAGCAGAAGCCAGCTAAAGAGACTGAGAAAGACTCTTTCCTGGCAGTGAAGCACCAGGAAAACCAACAGATCATGTAAGATGTCTCAGATGCCAAGTGAAGAAAGCGTTTCAAGGACAAGGTGGCAGTCAACTGTATTATATGTTGCTAATCAGTGAACCAAGATGAGAATTGATGTTTCATTTTTGTGTTTAGCAATGTGGGTGTCAATCATTATTATAATAATTAGGTTTATATATAATAACCTTGATAACAACAATTTTGGTGGAGAGTAGAGGTGAAAGTGCGATTTAAGAATGATGAAGAGAAAATGAGAAGAAAGCTTATTCATCAGCTCTGGGTTTTATACAAGTTACAGAACCTCAAATCCTCCCTCCCTCTGTTCCTCCCTCCCTCTGTTCCTCCCTCCTTCCATTTCTCCCTCTCCCTTCCCTTCCCTTCTCTTCCATCCTCTTCCCTTCCATCCCCTTCCTTCTTTCCTCCTTTCCTCAATCTGTAAAGCGAGATGATATCTTTTTTATGTATGTAAATCATGACAATATACGATATGTCATCAATAAAAATAGCCTCTTCCTGCTCTTTTAGGATCCTATGTCTTGTGTTCTCGGTGGCTGTGATAGGATTTGCACGAGTAGGTATCCATTAAATGTCCATGGATGGAGATGAATTAGGTCCTTAATTCTGCTTCTGACCCAGGTGTCTGGTTATTTGTTTGGTGCAAACAACAAAAAGTTCCTGTTAAAGGTGATAGCTGAATGTTGGAGGCCACTACCAGCTTTTCAGGAAAGAAGGCTTTTGGCTCAGAATTTCATGGAGCTTCTGACTGTAAATAAAAATTGCATTGACTTCTGCTTGGAAGTGGGGATGGGAGGTCTGAGAGTAAGTGCACTCTGTCCAGGGCAGCCTCCTGCGGAAATGATTTCCAGAGCAGAGTGCCAAAGTGCTTTCGTAAATGACTCTGGCTCACCCCTTTCTCTATCTTCTGCCCTGTGTATACAACATTTATAAAAATAAACATTTGCTGGAGGCATTTGGGAGGAAGCCAAGGTGAAGCACCCAGCAAAAGAAACAGATACACCAGAGAACTCAGAACTCCCAAGAAGAATATAAGTTTTCAGAGGAGGAAACAGAGGGAGTAGCGGATGTTTGGGAGGATGGTGATAGGAGAGGAATGTATGAGTTTTAGAGTTTCCATTCTGTCCACTCTTGGCTTCTCCTTTCGTGCACCATATTGTTATGAGTGAATGAGAGTGAATGAACTTCTCCACTGGACTGCATGATCCTTGAGGGAAGGGACCCTCAAATGAGTACTCATTTTTGGATTTGGGCTATTGATCCAATATGATACATTTATCAAGTACCTACTTCATGCCAGGAACTCTGCTCCTACAACCACATTCATCATGCATTCGATGCTCCATAGTTAAATGAGCATTCATTCACCCTTAAAAGTTGGCACCACATTTGCTCTACTGGGCGCAGTGAACATGTCATCTCCTCATAAAAGCCAGTATAAACTCCCACCCTAGGCAGGATAAGGCTTTTCCTCCTGTAAACTTCATGGCTTTTCAGATTTCCCGCACTGAAAGCTCTAGAAGCTCACTGAGTGTGAGGCTTAGCTTTGCTTACCTGTATACCCCACTACCTAGAACAGTGCCTGGCATATAGTAGTTGCTATGGTCTGAATGTTTGTGACCCCCCACCAAACAGCAAAATTCATATGTTAGAATCCAACATGATATAATAGCATTAGGAGGTAAGGCCTTTTGGGAAGTTATTATGTCTTTAGGGCTCTGCCCTCATGAATGGGATTAGTGTCCTTATAAAAAAGGTTCAAGAAAGGTATCTTGCCCCTTCCACCATGTAAGGATACAGAAAGTTCCATCTAAGAGGAACAGGCCCTCACCAGACACTGAATCTGCTAATGCCTTGACCTTGGACTTCCCAGCCTCCAGAAATATAAGCAGCAAAATCTGTTGATTATTAATTATCCAGTTTAAGCTATTAATATTTTGCCATAGCAGCCTGAAAAGATGAAATCTGTAGATATTCCATTAATATGAACAAATGATTAGTACCCAGTTCCTCATTATTTTAAAGTCAAATATTTTGATTCTGTCTCTATTACTAGGCTGTGAACACTTTGATGGGAGAGGTGGTGCTATTTTCTTCTTATTTTTTCCATTTCATGGCACAGAGAAGTGACTTAGTAAATGGTAATGGGATGAATGTATAACCAAACCTTCATTGTTTTTTATGAGTTTCTTTGAAATTATTCACTGCTCTATAAAATCTAACATGTAATTTTATTATGTAAAATGTGTATTACAAAAGAGATAGTCAAAGGCTCTTTCAGAGATAAGGGTACTGCAGGGAGTGGTGGAAGGATGTGGTATGTGTGGTACGACCCAGACTGATGCCACTAATGAGAACGTCAGAGGACGGGCCATGAAAGCTAAAGAACGAATTTCAATACATTGTGTAGTCAAGTGATAAGTAGTCCTGAATTTGGCAAGGGGTGAAGAAAGAGGTGAGAATAGGAAGATGTTTATTCAGACAAAGAAAACAGCATTTACTATAGCATATAAGTGATAAAGTGAAAGGAAAATAATAGAATTTCAGGAAAATGATAGTAATTCAAAATGGCCAAAAGGTAGATTGCAGGTGGGCAGGGGCATCCAGTGGAGAGAAGGCACAGAAGTGAGGAAGTCAGGGACCATGTCAAACAAAGCCCTGTTATTCATGAGCAGGTTAGCCTTTGCCCTCTTTCTTTCCTCAATGCTGAATCACCTATTTTCTTTCCTGATCTTCATAAACAAAGAGGGGCATTAGTTAGATAGGTAATCTACTAGAAAAACTAATGAGCTGATATCAAGAGAAACTAAGTCAGTTGAAAATATCTGGAAATATCCCATTGGTAGAACTAGACCTAAATTCAAAATCTCCACCTTTTTTTTTTTTTTTAAGACGGAATTTTACTCTTGTTGCCCAGGCTAGAGAGAAGTGGTGTGATCTTTGCTCACTGGAACCTCCATCTCCCAGGTCAAGCGATTCTCCTGCCTCAGCCTCCCAAGTAGCTGGGAATACAGGTGCTTGCCACCAGGCCTGGCTAATTTTTTGTTTAGTAGAGACGGGGTTTCACCATTGTGGTCAGGCTGGTCTTGAACTCCTGACCTCAGGTGATCCACCCACCTCGGCCTCCCAAAGTGCTGGGATTATAGGCATGAGCCACCGTGCCTGGCCAATCTCCACACTCTTAAATCCAAATGGCAGCAGCAGGAATGGAAATTAGATAACATCTTTTATGCCAATTCTAATTAACTGGTAGTGGATGTCTGTAGTCTGTTTTCAGTCTGTGATCCAACTGTGCTCTAAAGAAATGAGAACTCAGATTGATTCACCCCAATGCCTCGGGAGGGCGAGGGGGAAGAGCAGGCAGCCCCACCTGTCATGCATCCCGCATGCCCTGCAACAGCATTGTGCAATTCTCAGTTACACCACGCAGACCTCTATTTCTCGGTGAATTCTTTCTAAATGATTATGATTCTTCATTTTTCCCCTTTCTTTGTTGGAACACTTCTTCACTATGACACATACCAGAGATTTTCCTAGAAATCCAGAAAACTGCTAGTGTGGGCCAGTCAGGCTAGTGATTACGAAATTCTCCAAATTCAAAAATGGTTCATTTGAATCAGCCAAACCAAAGAAAACTCTTACCACCAATTCCCTCCCACAGATTTTTTCAAGCTAAAGTGAATTAGGGTTATCCAATTACACATATATTAACAGTAATTACTACCTTAAGATGACTGCATTTCATTGCCATAGGAAGCATTTTAGTTATTCAAGACTTAGATATGGAAAAACGTACGCAAGCTAAGGTGTCAACCCTCCCATAGTACGATATTGGTGATATTGGTACTTTTCTGTAGGTACTCACCATATATTTTCCTGCCATCATGATAGCACATTTCACTTAGCAGCTATTTTGTAAATATTTATTAAATACATAAAGGAATGAATTAATTGATGCAACAAATAGGTCAAATAGGTATATGACTGAAGGCAGAAATTAATTATTCTTATCTAAGGCTAATGAAACTTTTTGAGGAGAAGAACCATGTATTTTCACCTTTGTGCTGCCTTGGAGGCTAGCATGTTATCTAATATGTATTTTTTTTTTATAAAACAGACATAGATTTATTGGAATATTATCACTCCTGGTAGATTATATGTCTTTATATACTTTGGACTATAGTCCATGGATATGGACTACATTCCACATGCTTTTTAAAATTCTTCACAGATTCTAGCACAGTATCTGGTACTTAGTAAGGTTAGACCTAGCAATGTATGTTTTATGTCATCTTTGGGATTTGAATTTCTCCACAAGTGCTTCATGAATAACTTGTATCACAATATTAATATTAGAACCCAGCAGAAATCATTCTTAGTTCCAATTCCAGGACAAAGCATGAGAATTTTTAACAAGCTTGTTTGGTGGTTCTGGTGAACAAAAGTTAGAGAATCATCTTCTAAACTAAGAGCTACTTGAGGATAGAACTAGGTTTATGCATCTTTGACTTTCTTGTAATGCAGCATAATTCCCAGCTCACAGTTGGTCTTATTTATTGAATGTAGGAGCTTTCAGAGTAAGTTACCTGCTGGCTGTGATGACTGTTGATGTGGTTTGGATCTGTGTCCACCTCCCCTCCTGCCCCCCACCAAGTCTCCTGTTGAATTGTAATCCCCAATGTTGGAGGTGGGACATAGTGGGAGGTGATTGGATCTTGGGGGTAGATTTCTTATGAATGGGTTAGCACCATTCCCTTGGTGCTGTTCTCATGGTAATGAGTGAGTTCTTGTGAGTTCTGGTTGTTTAAAAGTGTGCATCTCCCCCTTCGCTCTCATGCTTCTGCTCCTGCCGTGTAAGATGCCTGCTCCCTCTTTTCCTGCTGTCATGATTGGAAACTTCCTGAGGCCTCCCCTAAAGCAGAAGCTGCTATGCTTCCTGTACAGCCTGCAGAATCATGAGCCAATTAAACCTCTTTATTTTATAAATTACCCAGTCTCAGGTATTTCTTTATCACAATGTGAGAATGGACAAATACAACTGTCAAATTGGTGATGTACTACCAAGGTAGTCAAGTTAACAGGTGATCTCAAAAGGGTAAAATTGTGTATCGTAGTTGTTTTTGCCAAAGTGCTTCTGGAAATTAGGAGAGAGTGCCTCAAATTTTGTGAAACTAGGCATTCCCAACACTGCGCATGGTCTGGGACCTTATCTAAGGAATATGCTACTAGTATTGTTGAGTTCACTAATCTCTGAACTCCACAATACCATCTACTATATTGACATTGATCAGGCTCCCTGTAAACAGACTCCAAGGCTGGGATTTGTGTGTCAGAATTTCATCAAGGAGTGCTTTTGGGAGATACACCTGTGGGAGTGTGAAGGCACTAGGGCTGGGCAAAGGGAGGAGTTGGGTCTCATGCAGTCACAACAGAGGCTTCCATCAGTCCCACTGGAATCACTGGAGCTGGGATGGCCTTCAGAGTTGTTCCACATGAGGCAAGGGGGCCATGTTTTTGTACCCCACATTGAAGAGTACTGGATATGGGCTGGCCATGGGAAGAGGTGTGACCTAGGGTGAGGAGGCTCCCTGAAGTAGAGGGCAGTTGGTAGCTGGAGAGCTGACAGTGAACAGCAATCCCAACATCAGGGAATAGGAGCCCCTTAGTCCTGAATAAAGGTATCTGCATGGCACACCACTGCATCCAACATGTAAATTATCTACAGTAACCATTTCTGAAGAATTTGCAGTTTGAAGATAGTACACTATGTTGCAGTAAATCATAGGATTTGGAGTCAGGAATAATGAATCTAAATCATACTGCTTCTTTTTATTAGCTGTGTAACCTCCATAAGTCACTTAAATTTTCAGAATCTCAGGCTTTTATTTCTAATAGTGGTGTTTGCCAATGCCTGGCTCCTGGAAGATGATATATACAAGCACCTCTGCCTCCTCACCCTTTCCCCTTAAAGGTTATTTAGCATTGTCTTAACATTCATTCATCTGTCAGACATGCCTTTTTTGATTTGACTAATTATATATTTGTAAAACTAAAATGACTTGGGCGTAGGTACAGTTGTATCCCTTGAGCATGTTTACTAAATTGGTACCTTTTGAAAAAAATAACTTTATTTTATTTTATTTTGAGACAGGGTCTCACTCTGTAGTCCAGGCTGAAGTGCAGTGGTGTGATCTTGGCTCACTACAACCTCCACCTTCTGGGTTCAAGCAATTCTCCTGTCTCAGCCACCCGAATAGCTGGAATTACAGGCATGTGCCACCAGGCCTGGCTAATTTTTGTATTTTTCTGTAGATACAGGGTTTTGCTATGTTGGCAGGCTGGTCTTGAACTCCTGATCTCCAAGTGATAGGCCCACCTCGGCCTCCCAAATTGCTAGGATTACAGACATGAACCATCATGCCCAGCAGAAAAAAATAACTTTAAAAGGAAGTATATTGACAGGCTTTACATCATAATGTGATAAAAAAGTAATTAAAGGAAACAGTATGAAAAAAATTAACCACTTATTTAAAAAATATTTGAGTGCCTATATCCATGCTAGCCCTATTCTGTGTGCTTAGGATTTATCAGTGAACAAAGTAGATGGGAACCCTCTTTTTTCAGAGCATACCTTCTAAAAGGGAACTAAAAACAAATTTAAACAAATACACAAGTTTGTTAGAAAGTAGTCAGTATGGGGAAAACAAGGCTTTAGGGAGGATGCAAATTGCAGTTTGAAATAGAGTGATCAGAGTGAGCCTCATTGAAAAAAATGGCATTTCAATGAGTATTGTAGGTGTTATGGGAGTCAGCTTTGAAGAAGAGTATTCCGAGTAGAGATCACAGCTGGTGCAAGGATCCTGAGGCAGGAGGATGCCTGTCATATTTGAGGAATAGCAGGGAGACAGGTAGAGAAGGTAATCAAAGTGTGATGCTTTGACTATCCTAGCCTCTCCGCCAACACACAATTCAGGGCCTGCCCTCCCAAAGCCATTCCTAAGCCCCTCCCTAAGCCCCTGCTCTGCTGGAGTAGCCCACACTATGTTACGTTCGTTCCTCTTCACTTTCTAACTCCATACATGGAGCAGGAAACTACATACACCATGCAGTATTATTATTCCAGCTTTCCTCTTTTTCTATAGAAACCACAATAGTGGATTCAGTCTGGAAAACATCACCAGGATAGAATAAAAAACATACACACAAAAAAATCTAAGTTACGTAGAAGCCTGGAAGTGATGTCCCCAAATTCTGTTTCAAACCCAGACCTGGAATTGACACCCCAAATAAGCTTCCACAAGATGACTCAAGGCCAGTCTTCATCTTGCTTCAGTATGTCCATGATAGCCACTAAGAGAAACTGATCTTGTATGTTTCCACAACGTGAATGTTTCACCCTGGAATGGAATTTATAAAATGGAAAGATAAAAATAATGATTTGTGGTATAAGTAACAATCCTGCCTCTCAGACGTATTCCGCCCCTGTAATCTGGATTCCATTTGGATTGAATGTTTTCATAGATGTACACACACAGGGTGGTTCCCATTGCTTAAATTCATACTCATAACTTAGCCTTAGTATCCCAAAAGGATCTAGTGATGGATCTCACAGTCTTGTAGAGAAAACTGTTCAAGATTTTAATTGAAGTCCTTGACCTCCAAATCTTCTGTGATTTCATTCCTATTTGTGAAGAAGGAAAATTCTGGATCCTTTTCCCCATGTTCAGGAGAAGCTACATAATTTCAGTCTTTGAAAGCCAGAAAACCTACATATTTGCTGGTCATGATTTGGTGCATTTAATAGTGTGCAGCTCCTTCTGAAAGACCTGAATGTTGTTACATTTCTGATGAATTGTCCAAAACACATTTTTGCTCTCTCTGATTTTTCCCCGGTGTCTCTAAAAACCATTTTGACAATGCTACCAAATAACTGTACTTTTTGTCAAGATGCTTAAAATTCATCAAACTCTTTTCTATCTGTAAGAAAGAATCCTGTAACTGGAACAGAATGACAAAGATTTGACACCTGGCACTTCCATGTATTAACTTTGTGATCTGAAGCCAAACACTTAAGCATTCTGCACTACAGTGTCCAAGTCCGACTAAGCTACTCACAAGAAACTATACAACTATACTGTGGATTAAGCTTTGCCAGATAACTATAAAGTGATATTCAAGTGAAAGAGGCATTAAGGTCTGCTGCTGGTGGTCATGGAGGTCTCCTTGTCCCTGACGTAAAATTCTATGACATACAGAGCGGTTGCTTAAATTTTTCTAATCCTTTAAAAAAATCAAAAGCACTCGTATGTGCATTTTCTTATTCTACTCATATTATGTCTGTTTCCTTTGGGAGTTAACCCCTCTGAGTCCCAAATCTATATCTTAAAGCATCATCCTGTTTCTCACTAGGAGAATCAGTTTATGTTAATAATTAAGAACTCAGACTCCAGGGCCAGAAAGATTGCAAATTCTTTCACTCACTAGCTGCCGTGGGTAAATTTCTTCACTTCTCTAAGGCCAAGTTTTACAAAGTAAACATAATAATGGTAATTACTATATAGAATGTTGATTGTATTTAATGAAATAATGCAAATAATTATTTTAGCATAGTGCCTGCTACATAGCAAGTGCTTAAAATTGATTATTATTGTTGTTGTTGCTGTTATTAATATTATTATTTAACCATAAATGTTATATAACTCTGTTTTTTAAGTTAGGCATTGCAATTTTATCTGCCAAGAAAAATGACTCTGGGTCATTAAGGTTAAAATGTTTAACATGAATATAAGGTTATTAATATACTTTTCTCATAGATCATCATTTCTTTAAAAAAGAAAGC
Source organism: Hylobates moloch (assembly GCF_009828535.3). NCBI lineage: Eukaryota > Metazoa > Chordata > Mammalia > Primates > Hylobatidae > Hylobates > Hylobates moloch. The sequence goes on along the minus strand of NW_026652285.1, from coordinate 88,012,067 downwards.
CATTCTGATGCATTATTCTGATCTCTGTGTTAAAAGGGGTTTGGGGTGGAGGATGGTGGGGAACTGAACCATCAGGTTTAACTGAGAATCCATTGTAATTAAGGTGCTGGGCTAAGAATAGAATTGAGATATTTGGACTCTAATCAATATGTACTTAAAAGAGAGAGGCCTTTCTAGTGGAAGAGAAAAGGATATTTGACCAGCAGTTCTTCTGCTACCACGTACACTGCTCCCTCCAATTTCTGTAACGAAACACACATGTAGAAACTTCAATGTCCAGGTTGCTTTTACTAGCTATTCCCAGTTTGTCCAGCTCTCATTACAACCTGATGACTTTTTCCCTGAGAGATTAAAAAAAAAAAAAAGCTTTAAGTTTATGTAGGTACTTTGTTGCAATACAGATCCTGATGAAATTTATGATCTTGCAGACTTCTGTTTGAATCTTAGCTCTGACATTTACATTAGCTGTGTGACCTTGAGAAGATTCTGAGCATCTCTTGACATATTTTCCTCCAATCCAATGTGATGATTAAATGAGATAATTGAATCTATCGTTTCTTGAGTGCCTATCATTCTTCTTGTCCTGGGCAAGGTGAGAAACACCAAAAAATCTTTACACAGAGTCCAACTTTAGGAGAGATGAGATATGTGTGTAAATCACACTGCACTATTATTCACATAATGATGACTTAATAAATGATAGCTGTTTTATTATTGTTATTAGTATTAGCAGTAATAGTATGATCATGATTATCTGCTATTGAAGAGCATTGGGCAAGAGAAGACACATAGGTTTTCTAGGCAATGGGAGCAACCAGAGCAAATGTGTTTGGGCTGGAACCCAAGATGTAATTGGGACACTGAATGCATGTGTAAAGCTGACAAGACTTAATAATTGCAAAACTCAGGAAGTAAATGCTGAGTCTTAACCCTACAGCCACTCCCCAGTACACACAGGTAAGTGCAAAACCAAAAGTAGAAGGTGAAGATTTTGATTCACCTCAAGGCAGCTCATTTTCCTGCATCCTTATAGCTAGGACTATGCCTTAATCTCTTCTCCTGAGCTAAGGGACTATGGGAGAGAAGTTCAAATTTCGAGCCTTTCTGAGGTAAGAGGGTTTAAAGAGAGCATCTCTGATTGCCCCTTGGAAGTTTTCACAGGTTTCTTTTTCTCTAGACGTGGCAGCTGATAGGGTATAGGATACAGCCTTTCTGTCCGATATAAAACAAAGGAGTACAGTGAACTAGGATGCCAGAATATCAAAATGGAGCTTGGCGTGTTTGCTCAGTTCCTTCTTTGTTTTATATTTTGGGGAAACTGAAGCTCAGGGAGGGGAAAACTTGGGTAAAATCATGTAGCCAGAAGGTATTAAATACTACAGCCAATAGGAACCCAGGATGTGTGGCTCAAAATTGAGCACTGTTTGTTTGTTTGTTTGTTTGTTTGTTTGCCATATAACACAGTTGTTTGACTCCACATAGCATATTACAAAAAAGTATAACCGCAAAATGCCTTAGATATCTGAGACCTCCCATTTTAGAGATGGGAATACTGAGTGAGGCCTGCAGAGAAAAATGGACTTGTCCAAGGTAATAGCGAATAAATTGTTGCATTTCAACTAGAATGTAAATCTCTGTACTCAAACAATATACTTTCTAGTGCCCACTCTCACACTGTTGCAAAAAAGTCATGGGCTGGAGAATTTTGGGAGCAGTCTCCACTCCTTGAGGTTTTCTGCATATAGACCAGGAGTCAGCCTTTGAAAGCCTTAAGCTTGTGGTTGGCCATGCTCCAGGTTGGCTGCATGTACCTCCCAAGTGGCAATTCCCATGAAATATCTCACAAAAACATGGTGGAAAGGAATGAGATCTTTTATTAAATCTGTTTTAGGCTTGTTGCCTGCTGGACTATCTTGGCCAGTTCAACTTCTTCCTCAATTTCTTGGCTCTTAAACATAAAGTACAGGTGCTGAGCTTCGAGTCCAGAGGACTGACCTCAGGGTGAATGATCCTGCGGGTGCTCTTTGTAAGTAGAGCACCTATTGGCTGAGTGTTGCTGGCCAGAGCTACCTACAGAGATAAGCCATTCAGCTCCTTGGCCAGGTACTAGTGAAAGAACCACAACAAACAAGGGCATCTGGAAACATGTAATCAGAATTGGCACACTTGCAGGGGAAATGCAGTGCAGTATATTAAATTATTTCTGCAACCACAGCTCTGTATTTAAAAGGGAAAAAATAATCATACGTAATGTTTCATATTTCAATTTTAAAAGAGGGAGGCTTGGTTTTTAACGTCAAACACAGAGTTCAGGGCAAGGCACACAGTTGGATTTGTAATTTATTTTCATGTGCTTATTTATTTATGGCTAACCAAGTTCCACAAAGAATTTGAAGCAAAGGATTTATATTTTTTTTCTTTTCCAAGTTTGTTTAGGCCAATAGTTGTCATGAGTGGCTTATCATTGCACTAGAAATTTGGGGGACAGATAAAAGAAGACACGTCATTCTTGGCCTCAAGGTCTCAATCACAGGAAACAAAGATAGAATTATGATGATGATGATGTACACAATGTTATGGTTCATCAAAGTATTATCGCATGTGGTAACCTAATGATCTTCTTAGATGATACTGCAAGCAAATATAATTTCCTCTAGCTTACACAAAGTACTAAATTGATATGATGTAAAGAAAGGAAGAATGGTCTACTCAGATTCACTTGGCTGATAGTTGGTAGAATCAAACCTGGATTCCTAGAATTTTAAAATTGAAAATAAAATCCTTGATTCAGCAGTTCAGGCACTGAGACAGAAAAGAGGAAGAAAGGCTGAAATTGTTTAGAAAGGCTTTATGAAAGACATGATATGTGACCGAGCAAGAAAGACAAGTAAGTGTTTGTTTTGGTGGAATTGAGAAAGAAAACAGCAATGCAACGAATGACTTCTCCTCCCGTCACAGAGGAAACTGACCAAGTTTAAGCACATTCCATATCTACTTGGTGTTAAATGCTTCCTGAAGCTCATCCACTTGCCTTGTTTGCTATCCAGAATAGCACCACAGGTGGTTCAAACTATCCTGACAGTTACAAAGCCCAGCTTTCACCTTTTCCTGGGTGAGGGACTAGTTTTGGTCATGGCCTCCATCAGGACCACTGCAGTTAGAGCCCGAGAAGCTCCAGTCTTGATGGGATCCATGGAGCCTCTGGCCGCATACACAGGCTGGGTGGTAAAACCCTTTTCACATTCACCTGGATGATACTTGGTAGAGTCAAACCAGGAATCTACCCACCAGGAAGACTTTTGTCGATGGAAAACAGGAACAGAGAAGGATGTTGATAGATACATTTCTTTTTCAATTTTTCTATCCTACCTTTATCAGGCTGTTTTGAGATGCAGCAGCCTTAAAGGACCAAACAACCAACTGTGTTTTCTTGAGAAGCTATAGCCACCTTATAATGGCTTTCCCTTAAAATATTATGTTTGCTTATTTCTAGAACATCAAACTCTCCTTGTTTTTCTTGTTCTTTCTGCTCACACCTTAGTCTCCTTTGGAATTCTTAATATTGAAATGCCCAAGTCTTCGTCTTTGGACACTTTCTTATCTAGGGTTAATATTTTTGGGTGAAAAAGCATTCTTATTGCAGATAAATATAAAACATTTTATTTTTTAGCCCAGACCTGTTTCTTGGACTTTCAGATTTGTTTATCAAATGAACTGCCTGATCAGTATTTCTTTGTGTATGTCTAATCAGCATCCCAAACTTAACATGACTACAACCCAACCTTTTATCTTCCACATGTACAGCAAATAAACAAACTTGCTCTCTAGTAGTTTTCCCCACCTCATGAAGTGCCTGTTCTAACCTGCAGTTGCTAGAGTAACCTTTGACCTCTTTTGTTCAACATCCCCCTACCATCTCCAATCCGTTAATGAATACAGAATCAATCCACTTATCCCCCTTCCACAGCAAGATGCCATCGTGTTTTGCTACATTAGCGCAGGAGCCTCCTAACTAATAATGTCTTTGCTGCTACCCAATTCCCCTAGTTTCAAGGCAGAAGACTGAGCAGCTTTTTTAGAACATAAATCAGATAACAGCTCTCCTTAGCTTAAAACTCTCTTCAATTTTGCAACTTGCTCAGACTAGAAGTCTGTCCTTAACGTGACCTACAAATCCCTCTCCAATCTGCCTCTCCATGATGTCAGTAACCTTTTCCTTTCTGTCTCCACACCAACTATCTTAGACTCTTTGTCCCTCCTCCAACATGCTATGCTTGCTCTCTCCTTGGGCCTCTGCAATAGCCATTCCTCTGACTAGAGGTAAGGTACCATAAATATGTGCCTGGATCACTTCGTCACCTCTTCAGGTCATTGCTCCAAAGACATCTTCTCAAGAAAGCCCCTTCTGACCACCTTATATAATATTCCCACTGAACTCTTGTCTCCTTTTCCTGCTTTATTATTTATTTATTTATATTGATACATATTTGATGTACATATTTTGGGAGTACATGTAATAATTTCATACCTTCATATAATCCTAATCAGGGTAATTAGGATAGCCAACACCTTAAATATTTAGCTTTTCATTATGCTAGAAACATTCAACTTATTCTCTTCTAGCTATTTTGAAATGTACAATCAAATTAATGTTAACTATAGTCACCTTATTTAATTTTTTTTTGTATACGATTTCTCCCATTAAATATGTGACTCGTTTCACTTATTTATTTGATGTATTGTCTATATCTATCCTCTCATTATAGGCACCATGAGTCTTGGGCCCTCCTCTAGCCTCCTATCCCCAGCCCCTGAGACAGTATCTGGCACATGGAAGATGCCCAATAGATATTTGTTGAATGAGTGAGCACTCTGTCTCTTTGCCCTGAGTGCTCTATGATTGTCTTTCCTTTGGGATCAGTGGTTCCGATTGCTGAGGTGATGAGAAGGTTGTGGTAAAATGCCTTTATGGTCATCGCTTGCTACTCAGAGCCTCAACAGAAGTTGCATCCCCCCTAAATGCAGGAAAACATAGCACATCCTCTGTAGCATATATGACTCTGGCCCTTAACAAAGAGCAAGAGCATTAACATGAACATAGTCCAGGCTTACAAAAGGCTGTCTCTGATCTATCAATCCCTTCCCTCAAGCAACTTCCAGGCTTATAAGGCAGGTAAATCATTCCCAAGCAGCTGGTATAGTGTGCTGATGGCAATGACTTACAGAGTGACATTTGCACATGCAAAAGGGAAGGAACAGTATTGGAGAAAGGCTTTAAGTTTTTATTTGAGCCAAATCTTAACACGGTATTTCAATAAGCAAAAATAAAATAAAAAGGGGACATTAAAAAAAAAGATATTTACCGTGGGACCATGGGACTTGAGAGAAATGGATTCTGGAAGCTGTGGCTGAGCATCTGAATTTATTCAGGTTCTGAAGGGCAGCATTATGAGTGGACCCCAAGATCAACAAATCCTCACAGAGCCAGGCATTTGGTGACAGTTTGTGAGAATGTAACAATGCAAAATTTAGCCTGTATTGGCTGTCATTATAAAAAAAATACATATATCAAAATGTGTATTTGAGGGAAGTAAAACGTTCTGTTTGGCTTCTGTACCAGGGCTGGTTAGTGAAGAATGAATAAAGCAAGTGTTATTATTATTATTATTATTATTATTATTATTACTACAATGATAATTCATGTGGTTGCTTGTGTGGAGCAAAGAAATTCTTGTGTAAATAGCCTTTAATAGTAGTTGATGAACGTCTGGACTCTCATGTATCAGGTCAGCTTGCAGAGAATTTTACTTGTAATTTACTGGCTTTTGCATTCATCCTTTCACTTTTTAAAAGTTGGGAAAGTAAATGCAATTTTAACAGGACAAGCAATTTACACTATAAAATGTATTTTGTGGTTCCATTAGTGAATTGAAGCTCTAGCATAGGCAGCTTATATGCCAATTCATTAAAATATATCTGCCCTCAAATAACAGACAAAAGGATCTAGGACTAGAAGATAATAATTTTGAACCCCTGCCTTGCTAATTGTTAGCTGTACGAACTTAGTTAGACACTCCTCCAAACCTTGATTTCCCTCTTGGTGAAACAGAAAATACTAAGGCTATTTCTAGGAAGATCCAATGAGATAAGATCTAATAATATGAAGTGTTTGCAAATTATAAATCTCAATTTGTCTAGAAAATTTGTGTTCTTATTGTAGTTATCGTTTATATATCAGTTCTTCTGTCCCTTCCTCAGTGTCCTCATTAAAAGATGCTGACAAAAATCAGTTGCATTTATATATACTATTAAACTATTTGAAAAAAATTAAGAAAATATTGTCATTTACCAATAGCATCAAAAAATAAAAGACTTTGGAAAAATTTTAACCAAGGAAATGAAAGATGTGTTCAGTGAATACTATAAGATATTGATTAAAGAAGTTGAAAAAGATACAACTAAATGGAAAGATGTTTTATGTGCATGGACTGGAATAAGTAATACTGTTAAAATATCCATACTACCCAAAGCTAGCTGCAGATTGAATGCAATCCATATAAACATTTTAATGGCATTTTTTTCATGAAAATAGATAAAACAGTCCTAAACGTCACCTGAAACCACAAAAGACCCTGAATAGACCAAACAATCTCGAGCAAGAACAAAGCAAGAGGAATCATACACTGTGATTTCAAACTATATTACAAACCTATAGTAATTTCAAAAATATGGCATTGGCATAAAAAAAACAGACATATGGACTAATGGTACAGAATACAGGGCCCAGAAATAAACCCATGCCTATCAGGTCATATCTCTGACAAAAACTCCAATAATACACAATGATGAAAGTACAGTCTTCAAATAAATGGTATTGGGATACTGGATATCCACAAGTAAAAGAATAGAACTGAACTCTTATCTTATATCACAGGCAAAACTTAGCTAGAAATGAATTAAAGAATGTAAGACCTGAAACTGTAATGTCTACACAAAGACATAAGGGAAAAGCTCTTTGACGTAGGGAAAAATCTCTTTTGGTCTTGGCAATGATTTTTAAAAATATGACACAAAAATCACAGACACCAAAAACAAACAAATGGGACTATATTAAACTAAAAAGTTTCTGCACAGCAAATAAAACAATCAACAAAATGAAAAGACAACCCACAGAATGGGAGAAAATATTTGCAAACTATACATTTGATAAGGAACTAGTATCAAAAATACATTCAAAATTCATACAACTTAGCAAAACTGTAAGAAGAAAATAAAACAAAATAACAACATACAAGCCAATTACAAATAAGCAAAAGATTTGCACAGATATTTCTCACAAAGAGACATATGAGTGACCAATGGGTATGTTAAAAAGTGCTCAACAGCACTAATCATCAGGGAATTGCAAATAAAAATAACATTGGGATATTACCTCACACCTGTTAGGTTGGCTATTATCGAAAAAAACAAGAGATAGCAAGTGTTGGTGGGGGTATGAAGAAAAGGGAACCCTTACACTATTAGTAAGAGTGTAATTGGCATGGCCATTAAGGTGAACAGTTTGGAAATTTCTCAAAAAATGAATAGTAGAACCACTAAAAAATGCTCCATAAATCCCACTTATGGCTATTAATTCCATTGCAAAGGAAATGCACTTAAGATGCCAAAGAAATATCTGCACACCCACATTAATTGCAGTATTATTCACAATAGCCAAGATATGGAAACACCCAAAGTGTCTGTCAATGGATGAATGGATAAAAGAAGTGTGGCATATATACACAATGAAATATATTCAGCCAGAAAAAAAGAAGGAAACCCTGCATTGCGACAGCAGGGATGAACGTGAAGAATATTAGGCTAAGTGAAATAAACCAGATACGGAAGGACAAATTCGGCATGGTCTCACTTACATGTGGAATGTAAAAATGTCAAACTCACAGAAGCAGAGTAGAAAGGTGATTGCCAGAGGGTAGGAGGTGGGAGAAATAGGGAGATGTTCAAAATGTACACACTTTCAGTTATAAGATGAATAACTTCTGGGGATCTCGAACATAGCATAATAATGTTGGTGACTGTAGTCAACAAGACTGTATTGTATACTTCAATTGTGCTAAGGCAGTAGATCTTATGTGTCCTCACCACACGCACACACGAAAGAAGGTGACAGATGTATAAATTAGCTTGATGTTGATGATCGTTTCACAATATACACATTTATCAAATTATCACACTGTGCACCTTAAATACATACTGAGCAATATTTATTGATTGTACTTCAACAAAAAATAAGACAAAATTATATTTTAAAAAACAGACAAAAAAACAGATATGCTGAATTTAATTAGTCTCTGGTTTTATTTCTCCTACTCCTCTTCCCAAAGGCTCAGTGTTAGTGGATTCACAAGCAACCTGTACTCCTCAAAGAAAGATGATAAGATGAAGGAGATCTCTAGAACCAGTGACTGGGGCTCTTCCTTCAGTGAAAAAAGTGGGTGTATGCAGACTCATCCATGAATCTAGATTGCAGGGATGTGACCTATGTAATGAACTTGCTACTTATTGCTCATCATCATCTTCTTCAATGGCAAAAAAAGAAAATAGTAACAACGAATAAGTCTCTTGGACAAAATAAATAACGGGATTGTTAAAGGTCTTTTAAAAATCTTTTATGGTAAAGTATTTCATAGATAGATAAAAGATTGGTACTCATAATATATGAAGAAACTTAAAAATCAATACAAATGTCAATTTAAATGAGCCAAGGTTATATATAGCCAATTGACAGAAGAGAAAACATAACGGCTTATAATGGCCTAAAAATATAAAAATATGATTTACCTCATCAGTAATAAGGGAAAAGTAAAAATGAACAATCCAAAACAGAAACAAACGTAACAACAGTGAGAGACCACTTTACATCTAACAGCTTGATAAAAATTAAAAATCTAATGTGTTCTATTGATAATTCAATAAATTCTAATTGTCTTTAGTCCTGTATATTTTAGCCACTTTAATGAACTTCCGTGGGTTTTTTTGTGTGTGTTGAAAGAGGTCAAGGAACATTATAATTCTATTGGTATAAAGTATTCCATTTACTTATGAAGTCTTGTGCATTGCTTTGTAAATTTTTCACTCAATGACCAGCTTAATGCACAGTTAAATTAAAAAAAACCTTGCTGTTTCAGTCAATCTTTGTTTACCAAAGATTCCCTCTTTTCCCATCTTGGCTCTGAGGTGTACTTATTCCACGTATCAGAAAAAAACTAAACATTTCCTTAATAAACATTGATTTTGTTCACATCATTTTAACCATCCAGGATTTAAGCCACTTCGAAGGGCCTTTTTTCTGCACTAAATGGGACATTGGGCTCAGCGACCTTTTAGCTTCTTTCCAACTTTGAGATCATATAACTACATAGATTCCAAATGCATTTTTAGTATTTTAAACATACTATTCAAAGAAAAGTCAAAGGATTGGTGGAGAGGATTGTCAGGGTGGGCTGGGGGTATGTGGGACCCAGTGAGGGGTGGAGTTGGAGAGATCAAGTGGTACCAATTGTGGGTTAGAATTCTGTAAGCAGCCGTGGGTCACAGATGAATCTTACAGAGAGCTTAAAGAGTAGCATGTGCACAAAGTTACAGTCACACAGCATTCACTCTGGAAGGGTTGATGACATCTCTGTCTCTACATCAGGTCTGCAGCCTCTGGAGGTGGGTCCTTGTAACCACCCTCAGATTCCTCTGTAGTGTTTTTTTCCACAGTTCCCTGGGAATCTTCCCCCACAGGGCTCTCCCATGCTGTCCCAAGCTGAAATCTTCTCTCCAAGTTCTGTCTCCCTGATGTTAGAATGGGTACCACCTGCAAGCCATACCATGGGACTACTGCTCCTGCTTAGAAGAGGCTTCTGGGAAACACATTTGCCTTCCTGCACATCTGGGGGATTATGTCAGGGCCTTGGGAGGAAAGATGAAACTCTTTGAAAATGAGATTATATTTGCAGTTGTTTATCTGGCTTCCCAGAGAGTGAAGAGAGATGGGATGTGTACTGAGGAGAGGAAAGATTTGCTCAGAGCCAAGAACCCTGGCCTGAGAGTCAGAAGGATTATTTAATCTTAATGAAAAAATGGGTTTAACAAAAGTGGTCAATTAATAAAGAGGCCTTTTTAATGGAAATATTTATTGAGCTCTTACTACATGCCAGGAACAGTTCTAGGGTCTGTAAATACATCAATGAAACAAGATAAGACAGGTTGCCCATTCTTGCAAGTTTAGAATCTAGTGGAAAGTAGGGAATGTGAGATAATTTTCATATTAAAATTAGGATAATTCTATTAAAGAATTCTATTATGTATTAAGATAATTCTATTAAAATTAAGATAATTTACTTAATTATCTTACTCATTACTATTTCTGGGACATTGTAAAAGCTCAATACATGGTAGTTATTTTTAAATGCTCAGTGGCAGGTAAATCTAGAAGGTAGAACACTGTGGGTCTTGCAGTATCCTTATCATTGTCAGCACTTAATACCTATTATATTTATTGAATGACTGAATAAACGGCTCTGCCAATTGACTAGATGCGAGACTTAGAGAAAGTCACTTTCTCTCTCTGGGATGCAGATTTCTCTTATGTACAATACAGAAAGGAGAACACTGCTAATCCGTGGCTCCCAATAGCAATCCCAATTCACAATGACCCCATCCTCAGTCCGGAGAATTCATCCCGGGTCCCTCAGTCTCACTTAAAGGGCCTTACAGGAAAAAACCTCCACTTATCATTTTACACTAGTCTTCGACAAGACCTCTAAGCTCAAGATGAACCAATCTAATCACCATCCTCTAAATTCTCCATGTGTTTCTGGCCCCTAGGCCTCTGCTCACAGTACTTCCTCTAAGAGCTTTCTGTTCTCTTCTCAATCCAGTTGACTTTTTCTTGTTATTGACGTTTCAACATCAACTGTCTTCTCCAGAGAATCACCCTTGCCATCACTTCATTCTCACCTTGCACATTTAGGCTCCCCCTCTGCGATGCTGGCAAAGCTGCCGGGGCTTAACTTTAACTTGGCGTGGGTACATTTAATTGTGATTCTCTGTTTTAGTGTATTTTTTTTTTGAGATCAGAGATATTTTTATTTATTTATTTTTGTATCCTGAAAGACTCATGGTGCCTTTCACATAACAGATGCTCCATAATCTTTTTTTAAGACAGGGTCTCTCTCCGTCACCCAGGCTGGAGTGCAGTGACATGAACACAGCTCACAGGGTCTGGGCAAGTTACCCAGGCTGATCTTGAAATCCTGGGCTCAAGCAATCCTTCTGCCTTGGCTTCCCAAACTGCTTGAATTACAGGTGTGAACCACTGCACCCAACCAATAAATGTTTCTTGAATTGAACTGAATTGTCCTCCATATGCCACTGGGGCAAAAATTGCCAGCCATCATTTTATAATGAGTTCATATTGATGTTGACAATTTTTTTTTTACAAAGTGTATATTCTTGGAAGATATTTATCTACTATAACATGCGTTCCTACATTGCCCAGCTGAAGAAACAAATAGAACAAATTTCAAAGTCTGGATGTCAAAAATAATATATAATTCCATGTTAAGCTGAAATAAGATTATAGAGAAGTATCAATGCACTAAAGTAGAAAGTCAATTATACTTGATATAAGTTGGTCTTAAACCTAGTTCTGCCACTTTATTTATCTCCCTTCAATCTCTTGGGAGCAATGCAATTACTAGTAGAAACAGTACTTGTTTTGGCATGAGACAAATCTAGATTCAGTTGATAAACATATATCTTTTTCTAACTCTGTGAACTTTGAAATGTAGTATATTCTTAAAGTGCAATTCTTTCATCTGTATCATGGTCTAACTAGATATAATAAGTAGGGTGTTCTTAATATTTTATGAAATGATATAAGTAAAGAATTTAACATAGAATCTACCCTAAGTGAAATACACAATGCACATTCGTTTTTCCATTTATAAAATTAGGATCTTGGGGACAGAATGCATCTGACGATGTAGCCATGTCTATGAAAATGGTATGCCTAGTTATTGGCCATAGTTGATATTCAATATATGTCTGTTAAAATAATGAAAATGGTGACATCATAATAACTCTTTTGTTGAAAACCAGCACTACTTCCTGAAACGTATTTGAGTCAGTTAGAAGCTGGTTTTCTGATGAAGAAGAAAGTCATAAAAACAAGTAAGAAGACATAAAAAGAAGATGAAGAAAAGGGAGGAGGAACAGGAAAAGGAGAAGGATGAGGGAGATGAAGAGAAGGAAGAAGAAAAAGGTGAAAAAAGAGGAGGAGGAGAGGAAGGAGGGGAAAGAGGAGAGGATAAATTGTTACAGAAAGATGAGAAAAAATGTGATATGTGTATTATTAAGAAAAAGGAAATACCATCAGTTTGAAATAATTTTTAGAGTTTTCAGCCCAGAACAGTCCTGGTAGACTTTGTCTCTACCAAAGGATACCATAAGAGGTATTGGGATGAAGTTGCTTTCATCCCTATTTTACAAAGGTCTGCCAACATCTCTTAGAACCAAGTGCTCTATACTTGTGAATTTCTTGGAATTCCAGGATAGCTACAGCCTATGTTTTAGTGACCCAAGGCAGCAAAATTGCGAGGGTCTAAACTGGATTTCTTGATTTAGGATCAAAAGTCTATCTTTTAAATAGCTTGTGGAGGTTAAAAATGGCCAAGCCTTGACATCAGGGAATTACCCTTTTAAAAAATTATTCTTTCTTTAGAAAGCACCACATGTCTGGATTTTTCCATCTCATTATTGGCATGACCATTTTTGCAGGCTTAGTAATGATACTCTTTTTAAACTTTAGTCATAGTAATGAGACCCTTTTAGGAGAGACCCAAAGGCTCCATATTTAGTCTTTCAACTAATGAGCTTGGGTAAAATGTTGAATTTGATATGTGCTAGAGAAACAGTTAACAATGCAGCAAAAACTAGCTTTGAGAGGCAATCAAGCTTGCTTGTGTATTGGCCTTATAATCAGGAGGTATACATGTAAACAAGTTAGGCCTTTGCCTTTTCTTATTTGGTTTAATAATTTCATCAGCCTTTTTCTTTGCTTGATATCCTTTTAATTCACTTTACATTTTTATATGTTATGACATTAAAAAGGAAAATGTCAAAATGAAATATAGATGCCTTTAGGCACTTTTTCTTTTCTTTTTTCCTTGTCTCTGATTGTAAGGAAGGAGCTTCAATGTGGTAATATACAAAATAAGTAAAGTTCTAAAAACAGTATAAAACACCTATATACCACCAACTGGAAATGTGTGTGAGTGTGCATGTACACACTCACACACACACACACTCACACACACACACAAATATGATCTATATGTCTCTTTCTAGTTTTTAGTCTGAACTTTTTATTTTTCATCTTTATATACTACCTGCATAATTTTATATTCAACTGTTTTGTTGTTTGTGTTGTTTTTGTTTTTGTTTTCAACCTTAGATGAAGCATATAATTGAGTCAATCTTACTCTATTTCATGATAATTATCCTGATTCTTTCAAGGCCTCATACTTGTTTTATTTTACTTTGTATTTTATCTTCTATTCATTTTCTCTCCCTCCCCTTTTCCCCTTTGTTCCTCAAAACATCCAGACTAGCATATTTGATGTTTCTTAGATATACAGTCAAGCTTAACACATACGTTGTTGTTTTATGTAAATATACATTTTTAATTTTCACAAATGAAATTATACATTTGTTATTTATTTCTTAATTTATTCAATAAATACTGTGTTTTTAACATTTAACCTTATTCCTCCAAGGGCATCTAGTTTTTGTCTTCTGACTGTAATTCTGCTTTGTATTGATCACCCTCTTCTTTTTAATTTACCCAACCTTTTGGTAATAGACATTTAGATTGATCTACTTCCTTACTACCACACATATCTTATGAATAAATATGTCATGCATGTCTCTTGATAGACTTGTGCATGGCTTTCTCTGGAGTAGATACCCAAGAGTAGGATTCCTACATCCCTGGCCATATACACATGCAATTTCACTTAGTATTACCAAGATTTGCCCTCGAAATTGGCCACACCAGTTTAGGCTCCCACCTGTAGGGGAGGGAGTGGGTTCCCATTTCACTCCTGTATTAATCCATTTTCATACTGCTATAAATATACTATTTCATACTGCCTGAGACTAGGTAATTTATAAAGGAAAGAAGTTTAACTGACTCACAGTTCAGCATGGCTAGGGAGGTCTCAGGAAACTTAAATCGTGGTGGAAAGCAAAGGGGAAGCAAGGCGCCTTCCTCACAGGTGGCAGGAAAGAGAGCTGTGGAGGGAAGTGGAAAGAACTCCTTATAAAACCATCAGATCTTGTGAGAACTCATCATGAGGACAGCATGAAGAAAACTGCCCCCCATTCAATTACCTTCACTTTGTCTCTCCCTTGACCTATGGGTATCATGGGGATTACAATTCAAGATGAGATATGGGTCAGGACACAAAGCCTAACCATATCAACTCACTCACCCTATGTACAATAAGGCACAATTGTAAGTATGAGCTAAATATAAAATCGTATATGTTATCTCTGCTTGAAATATTCTTCCCCCAGACATTCACATGGGTCTCTCCCTCTCCTTCAAGTCTTTATTCAAATGTCAATTTATAAATGAAGAATTCACTGTAGACCTTTAAAAAATTGCAACCCCAAACTTTTTATTCTCTTTTTGAAATTTCAGCTCCCACACTTTATATTCCCTTTCCCTACTTTTTATTATTTAATAGCTCTATGTAATCTCTTACATGTTAATATTTGTCACTGTTTTATATGTCCTTAAAAAATGTGTATTCTTTGTTGGGTCTGTATGTATATATTAGATAGTATCTACTAATCATATTTTTGTAATTTCAAAAATACTTTTGCTTATTTTGAAACTCTATTTGATCTGTTAGAGGAACATGTAAAAATCTCACCATGTCAGTTATTGCCACATTTATTTCTCTCTGATATTCTTACAGTGTTGTTTTATTAATTCTGTGTCTATTTCCTTAGGTGCATATATGTTTATGAATATTGTTTCTTTTTTGATCTGTTGTTCTATTACTATGTTGTTATTTTACTATTTTTCTCACTTTACTTAAAATTATATTAATATGTTATAAAAATTGCTATCTCAGACATCCGTGGTACATATCTTCCTCATATATATGTTTCTATTTTTTTTGTGTAAACCATATCCTGTGTTTTTAATTTTTCTCTTAAAGATAACAAATTAGTGGATTTTGGCATTAAAAAGTACAATTTAAGAATCTCTGAGTCTTGAACAGTAAGTTTAAACCATGAACATTTAATGTATCATGATTATATTTGCACTTATTTCTGTAACTTTATTTCATAGTTATATTTGCCATGATTATTTCCCTTTTCATCTTCCTTCCTGCCTCCAATTAATGGAGTAAATTTTATTGTGCAGTTTAGAAAAATTATATTGAATTATTTCTGATGATAAAATTTATTAAGAATTTTATATTGTTTTGTCATTTTCTCATCAAGTTTTAAGACTTTCAATGTGTATGTCTTCCATGATCAACAAAAACACTTTAGCCCATTCTCTTCTTACTTATCCTCTTCTCCTTCACCCTCTTATAGTATCATACTGAGTTTCATTGTTTTGTTTTTGTTTTTGAGACAGAGTCTCGCTCTATCGCCCAGACTGGAGTGCAGTGGCGCGATCTCGGCTCACTGCAAGCTCTGCCTCCCGGGTTCGCGCCATTCTCCTGCCTCAGCCTCCTGAGTAGCTGGGACTATAGGTGCCTGCCACCACGCCAGGCTATTTTTTTTGTATTTTTTTTTTTTTTTAGTAGAGACAGGGTTTCACTGTGTTAGCCAGGATGGTCTCGATCTCCTGACCTTGTGATCCACCAGCCTTGGCCTCCCAAAGTGCTGGGATTACAGGCGTGAGCCACCGCCCCCGGCACATACTGAGTTTTAATTCGAATTCCTATACATTTCTCTTTTCTCACTTTTTTTTATTTTGTGAGAGATCATTTATTAAGACAGTAACTTTTCTTAAGGTAATTAATTAACTTTGTTAGCAAGATCTTCTATAATTCTCCTGAATTTAATAGTCTACTTGTAATATTTTGTATAAAAATGTCTGCAAAAATTGTATTTTTGTATTAAAACTTTTGGGACTTTTTAAGCCTAAGACTATGATTACTTGGCTTTTTCATTTAGAGTTGATATACACATACTTTTTTTTTTTTTTTAGCACTTTGGAAATATTTCTCCACTATCCTCTTGCATCTGGTGCTTCATACACAATGTTGGTTTCTACCTGATTTCCTCTTCCTCTATAGATCAGGTCTTTTTTTCTCTAGAATTGGATAAAATTTTCTCCTTTACTGAAGTTTTTAATTTTACTGTACAGTCTTTTTTTTGTTTACTTCTTTGTTTCTTGTTTGTTTTGATTACTTTATTCACATGATTTAGCACTCTGAGACCTTTCTCAGAGTGAGAATTTTGCTTCTTTTTATTTTAGGACAGTCTCAATTGTTATTTCTTCAAGTGTGGTTTTTATGCATCCCCCACTAACTTCTTTCCAATATTCCTATTATATAAAAATTGGCAACTCTGTTTTACTCCTTTACATTCCTTAAGTTAAAAGAACATTAATCAATATGTTTCTTTCCAATATCTTCCATATACATTAATTAGTCTGAATTTCCACTTGATTCTTTAACTCTTCATTGATTTCATGCTTTCATTTATTTGCCATAAGAACTTTATTTTAGCTGTTTTATTTTGGTAACCTGTTATCTCCATGATTTTTTTTTTATATTTCGTTTTCTTGCTTTATATTTCTAATAGACTATCTTATTACTCTGAAGATGACTTTTTATGTTTACATCTATTTTCCTAAGCATATCTAAGCTTCATAAAGGCAAGGACCATGTCTTACTTATCAACTTTTATATCTCAGTTCTTGAAAAATATGACATTCTTAAAAACATTTGCCCAATTACTAAATGTGCTAAATTAGTGAAAGAAAAGATACGTTTTATTCATTGTATATTTTTTGAAATGGTTTACTGAATGCTTAGCATTTTTTAAAGCACACTTATTGATTAGCAGAAGACTTTTTTTGAGGCTATTCTGTTAAAACTGTGGCTCTTCTGTAATGTTAGCTTTGGACTTCCAGTCATTAGAACTATAAAAGAATACATTTCTGCTGTTTTAAACTACCAAGTTTGTGTTACTTTGTTACTACAGCCACAGGACTCTAATACACACAGTGAAAAGTTTTGGGATCCCTTTATACAATGATCTCCCTTCCACCTTTTAGAGATTTATGATATACATTAATATTATAAAAGGTCTATTAAGTCAGTGAATTTATTTAGGTCAATATTTTCAAAACTTATTTGAGACTGGGATTCATTCCTTCTCTACTCTCTCCATAATATTGATAGCCTGTGTGACTATGATTTACAAAGTACACTTCGAAGAATATTGGATTAAATATTCCTAATACTAAAATTAGGTCAAAAATAGATGCAAAATCATAGCATACTTTCTTTCATTCTTAAAACAACTGATGCACTGTTATTTATGCTTTAAGTAGCAATCCTGTGAAATTCATATTTTGTTTTTTCTCCCTTTCTCTCTCTCTCTCTCTCTCTTTCTTTTTCTTTTTTTTTTTTTTTTCACTCTTGCTGCCCAGGCTGGAGTGCAATTGCGTGATCTTGGCTCACTGCAACCTCTGTCTCCTGAATTCAAGCGATTCTCCTGTCTCAGCCTCCCAAGTAGCTGGGATTACAGGCGCCGGCCACTATGCCAGGCTAATTTTTGTATTTTTAGTAGAGATGGGGCTTCACCATGTTGGCCAGGCTGGGCTCAAACTCCTGACCTCAGGTGACCTCCCACCTTGGCCTCCCAAAGTGCTGGGATTATGGGCATGAGCCACCATATCCAGCCCAGAATTCACACTTTCAACAGCAAAATGGACTTTGCAAGATATTATACATAGATAGGGGCCAAAGATAGTAATAATCTGAATTTTTTGCATTAATTCCATTATTGCCATTTTATACTTCACGGACATTAATAACATTGTATAACAGAAAAGCCAGCATGTTTTTATGTACTACTCCAGCAAATAAATACTGTCATTTACCTAATGATATCACATTATTACTTCAATAAACAGATAACTGAAAATTGTACTCTATTTCCATATCTAGAATACATTAGGAAAGGGCAAGTATTTAAGTAAGGATAAGAAATTCCAATTCCTTATCCTATTGGACTTAGTATATTGCACTTTAGAAAGAAGGCATATTTTAAAGATAGAAATGTAAAGGATGAAATGCAGCAGAGTACTGTCAAAGTCTCTCTTTTATTAATTTATTCAACATTTTTTACAAATATTTGTTGAGGTGCCCTTCTATATACAAAACATTGTGATGGGTGCTCTTTTCATAAATGATAGTAGAAATTAATTTAAGGAAACATTGTCTAGTTAAAACCAAACATTGATACTTGAGAAAACTGAGGTTCAGGGATACAAAAAAACTTGCCAAGTCACACAAAGAGTTAATAGAACAACAAACTTGAACTTTAATAATATTAATTTGGATACTTTAATGACTTAATGCAGCTATAATCAATTTATGTAAAAAAATGAAATCAGATCTCAATACTTCGCTTTTATTCTTCCCCAATAAATGTATTGACCCTTTTATTATTGCCCAGTAAATGGTTTATTTTGGTGAACAGTCCATGTATACATGAAAATAATATGTTTCCTGCTGAGTGGAGTGTTCCATAAATTCCAATTAGAACAAGTTCATATGAGAGTTTTTTGTCTCATCTACATTCTCACTGATTTTCTATGCATTATATTAATTATTAAAAGCAGAAAAAAATTTTCAACAAACATGTATATTTCTCCATTTATTTCTCTTAGTTCTTATTCATTTTGAAACTCTTATTATGTTCATGCACATTTAGGATTATTCAGTCTTCCCAGTGAATTGACTTTACCATCTTTATTATTAAGAAACGTCTCTATTTTTCTCTGGAAATATTCATTTTTATGTTTATTTTGACTGATATTAACCTGGCACTCCTAGCATTCCAGTTTTCTTATAATCAATGACTGCTTTATAAATATTTTTTATTCTTATACTTGTAGCCTGTATGTGTCTTTTAACTTAAAACACATTGCCTGCAATAATTGGTTTACATACTTTTTACTTCTTCATATGTTATAAATCCAACCATAGATTGTTATTGCTTTTTCCACTGAACAGCCAATTATCTTTACAGGAATTATGGAATGAGAAAACACATATTTTAAAGTTTCATTTCTAGTGTGGTTCATTTGTACAGATTGTTTCCCACCTAACATCACTTTCCTTTAGCCTGAAAAACTTCCTTTAACTTCCTTCTTATATATTATTTTAACATGTTTGCTGGTGACAAATTGTTTTAGCGTTTGACTGTCTTTTTCATTCATAAGGAATATTTTTTATTTAAAATATTTTATTGTTGGATGCAGAATTCCATGTTACTTTAGAACTTTGAAGATGTTGTTCTTTTATCTTCCAGATACTGTTTGGCCTGTTTCTAATGAAAAGTTACTGATAATTGTTATCACTATTCCTGATGACTGCTTTTAAGATTTTCTCTTTGTCTTGAGTTTTCATTAGTGTGAACATGATGTGCTTAAATGTAGTTTTCTTTGTGTTAGTCTTTCTTAGCTTTATTGAGATTCTTGAATACATGGGTTTATTCATTTTTTTATTAAACTGGGGGATTTTTAGCCAGTATTTAAAGAAATATATTCTCTTCTTGATCTCTTTCTTCCCTCTTTCTAAAACTCCAATTACACATATATTAGACTGCTTGCTATTATCCCTCAGATCTTTGAAGGTATATTTGTAATTTAAAGTCATTTTAATCTCTGCTTTTTAATTAGAATGATTATCGATATAACTTCTATGGCTATGCGTTCAAGGCTGCTTATCATGTTTTCTGCAGCATCCAGTCTGCTGTTAAATACATTCAGTTAATAGTCTTTATTTCAGATGTTGGATTTATTAGTCTATAATTTGTTTTTTTAAACATAATTTTTACTTATACATTGAGATCCCTATCTGTTTTCTAGTTATGTTCACATTTTCCATTAAGTCCTTGTAAACATTTATAGTAACTGATTTAAAGTCCTTGTGTGGTAATTCCATTAGTTGTATTATTTGTGGGCATTTTTTGTTGACTAGTCTTTCTACTGATTGTCAGTCAAAATTTTCTGCTTCTTTCTAAGTCTAGTAATTTTGAATTATGTACACGAACATGTGGATACTTCATTACTGAGTGTCTGGATTTTATTGCCTTTACTTAAATAGTTGATGTTTGCTTTGCCAGGTGTTAATTTCTTCTGAGACTTTTATGTAAGTCTCTTTCTTCGTCTGAGGCTTTTTTCTAAGTGTTCTTAGGTTCATGTAGATTAGCCTATACTCTGTGAATTGATTAGTCCTATTCCTAAGGTGAAAGCTGTTTAGAATTTCATCTAAGATGGATAATATCTCTCCATTCTGGCTTACTTTGTACAAACTTAAGAATCTCATAGCTCATAGATGTTTAGCTAATATCCCCCTAGTAGTTGTCTTCTTATTGCTTTATTTTATTTCTTGCCAAGACTTGCAGGCTCTATAGTAGGTTCAACTAAGTATTCAGCCAAATACTCAAAGAGAGATCCAAATTTCTGTTATGGAGATTTCCCCATTTCCATACAACTCTTTCTCTACAGCTTGGACCAGCAGTTTGGAACTATAAGTTCTGTTCCTTCAGCTCCATATTGGAATACTTCCTGCCCTGCGGGCCAAAATGTATTCCCTGGTTGTAAGCCTATTGATTTGAGGATTCACTACATTTGTTTCCCGTTTCTTAGTGATCGCCATTATGCTTTACCTGTTGCTCAATATCTGAAAACAGTTGTTTACTATACATGTGATGTTTCAGTTTTTTAATGGCAGGAGACCTAGTTGAGATGAGTATCCTCATTTTTTTTTTTTTTTTTTTTGTAATTAGATACTCCATCTGCTTAATAGTGTTGTCTTTGGATTAGTAGAGAACCAGGAATGTTTCCTAAGTTCATTGTCAACCATTTAGCCATTCCTCTGCAAACATGTATCAATCTGTCATTGTGGTCTGGCACACGCCTTTTAGATTAAAATGTGCTAGATCATATTAAGTGATTGTTACTGGATGAATAAATAAATTAATTATATGGTCTATGTTGCTAAACATACTCTCTATTACAACAGTATCCTCTATTATCTTATACATGTAGATTTTTATATAGCAAAAGAAAAAATCCTACACACAGTTTGAGATCAGTGTGTATATTGATCTGATGGCCATGAAGATGACTAAAGATGCAGTCACTGTACTTTAAGGGATTTAGATTAAAATTAAAAATATAAGATCAAAAGGTATGGAAACTTGAAGTACTAAGACATCACTTTCACTTTGAATTTCAATTTGTTAAGTCACCTAAGTACATGCCATTGTATATGGTACTATACTATTATTATTTTGAATGTGGTTGACTGATGAATTTGGAAGAAGCTGGAGATGGTTGCCAAATCTTTCTGAAGGAAGAAGCACCTTGCACTTTGTATACTAGCAAAATGTCATTAGTTATAGATTTTTGAGCATATCATTGTGTTTCACCTGTCTATGACTTTCAATATTCTGTTCTCACTGACTAGAATATGACCTTCTGTAGTCTTTTTTTTAACAAACTCCTACTCACCCTTATAAACAATGTTTCTTTTATTATCTTCTCCAAGACAATAACTTTGATGTTATAAAAATAAATGGATTCTTCTGTGTATATCTGAACTTTGCACAAGGTTTAATAGAGCATATATCAACATATATTTGAAATATTTTTGTAAATTAACACTTTTACTGAAGTATTGAGGTGAAGGATTATTTATTTTTTTGCTACCACCACAACTTTTGCTAATACCTAGTGTGAGTCATGGCATGGAAAATGTAAATGAAAAAGAATAGAATAGATTGGAAATGGATAAACTAGAAGAGAATAGGATAGAATAGAATCAGGGAGTCTAGGATAGAATAGAATATAATGTAATACAATAGAATAACTTAAAAAATTGGTTAGACACTCTGGAGGCATTTTAACTTCTGAAAATTGCCAAAATATCAAGTATTCAAATAATAATTGCTATCTGGTCATCACTTGTGAAGATCTCCACTGCATGACTGATGCAGTAGCAATGATTCTACTCTTTGAAAGTGATTGAATGAAGCCTATTAAAACCAAGAAAAGTGCTAATAAAGTAAAAAAATAAATAAATAAACTTTTAAAAGCCTCCTCTAGCCTGTGCCTGTCACAGCTCAGTGTGTAAAGCTCAACCCAGTATTTCCAGGTGACTAAAGGCAGGTTCATCTCTTTCAAGCACTTCCTAAAAATTTTCGAGTAAGAGTTTTTGCCATAGAATGGATCCTTAGAAACCCAGTGGTAGGTTAGCATAGGGAAGAAGGTAGACATTTCAGAATTGCTTCAAATACCAGCAAATAGTGAAATGTAATGGAGTCTGTGAGGACTCTAATACTTTAGTTTTATTGGCTGGTGTATCTGTACTCCATTCATTTCCTTATTTACTTATTCATTAGTTTGCTTCTTTATTTAAAGTAAATATAAACAAGTATTTACTGATTGCCTACTATTGGCCATGTAAACCTCATTTCTTACCCTCTATTTAGGCACAGGCAATAAGAATTAAGAAGTAAAGAAGACAAAAGAGAGCTATAATCATGGAGCTAAAAATAAGGACATGGCAATGTTGAGAACAGGCTTTATCGTAGAGCACAATAGGCGCTATAATGGATAAATGCGGAGTGTACTTTGAAATCATATAGCAGGGCCCCCTAAGTTAATATGGACAGTTAGGGCAGACTTGCTTCCTAGAGAAAGTGACATCTACATTGAGATCTGAATGTTGAGTAGGAAATAATGAGGGGAGGAGAAATAAAAAAGAGTATAGCTTCTTAGAAGGGGTGAAAAATGAAGCACAGGGTTCCTAGAGGGTAGACTGGGGATAGGTTGGTGAAGAATGAGGCCAGATTGGTGAACAGGTACAGACACAAAAAGCTTTGTGAGTTGGATTAAAGTGTTTAGAAAGTATCCTTTTTCATTTTTGTTGTAAGAAGAGTGACTATGCGTTACTGCAATAATTGTAATCGATCTATACTGTATGCCTGTACATCTATATGTATATTATCTATTTGTATGTCATATGTATTATGACATCATAATATATACAATATGTATATGTATACATGAAATGAATGCGAATGCATGCAGACACATTATGCCAGGTATACAACAGTTATGGTTTGACTCTTAATTCCTACTCATGGAGTGTACTCATCAGCACATCCTTGTTGATGTAAATTCTTCTGCAGTGGGTTACCTTACTCTTTCCTAAGCTCTTCAGACCACCCTACCTCTACTTGTTAGTTAAAAATATCAATCTAAGATGGAAATCTGGTCATGCTGTCTCATTTGCTTAAAACACCCCATTGCCCTTAATAAATTGCATTAAAATAAAATTTAAGCTCTTTAGAAGTGTTTACCAAGACCCTTCATAATCTGAGATTCCCAAATTTGCCAACCAATCCTCAGCCATCATTGTTCTCCCACACAAATCCAATATTCCAATAAAAATAAATTTCCTCCAGTTGCTTGATGTGGCACAAATGTTTCTAACTTTGTATATGCTCTTCCTCAGTCTCTACCATTCTTTTTCCTTCCTTACCTGTCTAATTTCTATTTTTCCTTGAAAACTCAGTGCAGGCAGGCATCACTTTTTCCTTCTTCCTAGGATGCTACGGGTGTTTCCCCTCCTCTGATTACCAAAAGCACCAGTTGTACACATAGTCCCAGCTCCGTTACTTGATGACCATAACTTTGGTTTGATACTTAACCTCCACAATCCTATTTCCTTTTACCTATTTAAGATAATGACACATCTACCTCTTGGGGTCACTATAAGAATAATAGATTCCATTCAATATATGTTGACTGGTGTTATTATTTTAAATTATTGTAGTCATTGTTACATGCATCATTATTCTATTAACTGATCGGTTTTTCTAATCAGCCTGAAGGGCAGGTTCATGTGTTTGTTTTGTTATTTCTTTAGTGTCTGAAAGACCAGATATAGGATGGGAGTTCAGTGAATCGCTACTGTGTAATGGAAGAGAAAAGGTCTCTATAGGAGCCAAATGTCCAGCTTCACAATTGGCCTGTTGTGGGATATTAGGCAGATCATTTGCCTCCCTGGGCCTCTGTAATTTTATCTGCGACATAGAATGAAGGAATTAGAAGGTGACTAAGGTCTCTTCTAATTACATAATGCTATTGAACTTATCAAACCATAGGATGAAATGCTTTGATGACTTTTATGTTATTCCTCAAAGAGTCCACTCTAACTCCAGGGTCTGGTGCAACCCAAGTCCAGGCTCTCAGAAGTTCACTGCCAAATCTGAAAACTGGTTTGTACTGGGTGGGATGAATATTACTTACACTGATACCTCTAATAATTTTGGTCCTGACTGCTTACCAGTGCAGCAATTGGACACTCATTGTTCCTGCTGTTTTAGCAAAGACGTGAGAGGCACATTTATGATTTAGTATGTCAGAGTCACAGATAGAGAAGCTGTCATCTGTAATTTTCACATGTCAAGTGACTACAAGTTGAGCTGACAGAGTGAATCAGGCCTTCTTTCTCTTATTTTGTGTACCATCTCCAGCAACCTGATTTTTGAAAAGAAGAAAGGAACTTCCTTGAACTAAAACGGTTAAGACCTTGACATTTGCTCACAGAAAGTCGTTGAGTCATTTCTAGTTGTTAAGGGGCAAAAGATGCAGTTGTCCCTTATGGAAAATTCCAAGAACTTGTGCCTAATTTGAGTCATGCAAACCTGAGTTCTGCATGACTGAGCTCTGTCACTCAGTGGTTGGGAAATTTATGATCATCTCTACGCCTTGCTTTCTGCATCTGTAAAGTGGAAATGATAATATCTACCTTGTGTGATTCCTGGAAGAATTAAATACATTATATTCAAAATCTTTTGGTCAATTGTAAATTACCAGCAAGCATAAGTTATTGTTAACTGAGAGAATCAAACTTTGATTAACATATTTAGCATCTTTAAAAACCACATAATTCCAGTTTTTACTCATGGAGAGGATTATGTTGAAAATAATGTAAATTTTGTTTAAACATTTTGTATCTTATATGGTTTGGGGTACATTTTTTGTGAATGAAAATTTTCACTGTCCTGGACTGAAGAGAAGCAGAGGAAATTGAGTTACTTCTAATTTTGCCCCACTATGTTTTCTAGAACACAGGAAGGAGATTTGTGCGGATTAAACACACATACATACATATATGCACACACACATGCACACACACATACAATTCCATTCTTCAACTTTATATAATTGTCCTATTTCTCCCAAACACAAAGTGAAGAAATTCAAGGAAAGCTAATGCACCTTGGTTGTAAAATAGGCACATCAACCCATATGGCTGTTGTGAGGCATAACTGAACTAGAATTACGTGTCAGGGGCTTTGCAGGTGGTTACACATTGTACACAAAGGTGAATGTTTTGGAGGCAGCCATAAACTGCAAAAATTTACCAAGTGCTTTGAGGTCAAAAGCCATGAGATCAAATTCAGCCTCTGCCCCTTTGCCTGGTCTTTGCTGCATGGTATATGACCTATCTCTTGCAATCTGAAAGTTTCAATCCCCTTACGTATAAGTGGTGGTATTCTCACCTGCCTCACAGGGCAATGATGAGGAGGAAATAAAATGATGGATATGACTTTGCTCTGTAACCAGTAGCATGGTCTACAAACATGTGGCCAAGATGTGGGTTCTACACTAATTACAGGGAAAACAAAGGGATCTCTGAATTAGCTGGGTAATTATTCCTCCCTCCACCTATGCCTTGAACAGCCAAGAGCAGTGCTTAGTCAGCAAAGATGCAAAGGTTGAGGCCATTAAGCTGCATTCACACCCAGAGCCTGATGATCTCACAAGTGCAGTCAGCAACAAAAAAAGAGACAAACATTTACTGCAAAGATGAGTTTCTTTGCAAAGGAAATCTAGCACTTTGGTCCATTCTGGGTTGGGTGCAAACACCATTCCCTCGCTGAGTCTCAGCTGTGTCAATATTCAAAAAAGAAAGGGATTAATGAAACAAAATGTCTACTCTGAGCACTTCGCTATCCCTGACTTAAAAGAAGAAAGAGGGGAAACAAAAGAAAGAATATAACCAGCCTTGCTCTCCACTGGGAATTTATTTCCCTTTAATATTCATGTGGGTAACATTCATTGCCAATAAATGTAGACATGCATTTTAATGGCATACTGTATTAAGAATAAAATGAGAACACCCAGAAACTTGACAACACAAGTGAGTACTAAGATCCTTTTGTCTGCTATCTGTGCTAATTTCTGTCCCATGCATGGAAAACCACCTTAAAACTTTTGCCTTTTGTTTCTGTTTCTGTGTTTACCTGCCACTTGATAGCTTTGTTTTGTAGAAGAGCTCCTCAAAAACACAGGCCATGTCTTCTATATCTCCTTATTGTTTTTGCTTAGCACAGAGATGGACACAAATAAATTGCACGGGGGAACTACATGGGGATTTTGCAGTTCTGGCCACCACTGTTCAAAAAGGACATTGGACAACTGGAGCAGATGGAAAGGGGCCTAGAAACAATGTTATATGAGAAACTAGTGAAAGAACAAAAAGAGCTCTAAGCTAGAATACTGGAACACTCAGAGCTGAAGTGAGGATGGCAGGACAGCATGAGAACTGTCAGTTAAATTTCCTTGTGCCTTGGGAGACTAAATCCAGAGCTCAGTTACACAAAGGAAGGATTTTGCTAAAACTAAACCAAAAGAAGACACACAAATAGCCAAAAAGTACATAAAAAATGTGCAACATCACTGATGATCAGAGAAATGCAATCAAAACCACAATGAGTTACCATCTCACCCCAGTTAGAATGGCTATTATAAAAAAAGACAAAATAAAATTCTGGCATGGATGCAGAGAAAGGGGGACTCTTATACATTATAGATGGAAATGTAAATTAGTACAGCCATTATAAAAAAACATATGGAGGTTCCTCAAAAAATTAAAAATAGAACTACTATATGACCCAGCAATCGCACTACTGGGTATTTATACAAAGTAAAGAAAACCAGTATATCGAAGTGATATCTGTACTCCCATTTTCACTGCAGCACCGTTCACAGTAGCAAAGATAAGGAAACTAAGTGTCCATTAACAGATGAATGAATAAAGAAAATGTGTTAAATACACACAATGAAATATGACTCAGCCATAAAAAGAATGAAATCACGTCATTTGCAGCAACATGGATGAAACGGGAGGACATTATGTTAAGTGAAATAAGCCAAGCAGAGAAAGACAAATATGGCATGTTCTTGAGTAAGAACATGTGGGAGCCAAAGAAATTGATCTCGTGGAGGTAGATAGTAGAATGATAGTTACCAGAGACTGGGAAGAATAGAGTAAGACGAAGAGATGTTGGTCAATGGGTACAGACATACAGGTAGATAGAAGAAATACATGCCAGGGTTTGATAGCACAGTTGGGTGACTATAGTTAACAACAATATATTATATATTTCAAATAAGTAGAAAAGAAGATTTAAAATGTTCCCAGAACAAATGAATAATAAATGGTAGAGGTGATGGATATCCTAAATACCCTGCTTCAGTGATTACACATTGTGTGAATGTATCACAAGCACTCCATCAATAGGTAAGATTAGTATGTATCACTTTAAAAAATACCCACACCTGTAATGATTTAATTTTATTCCCCTCCCCAACACTGGTGGTTTTACTTGCTGTGGAGATTTTTACCCGTGGGAATTTTCAAATTTGGGATCAGAAAATCTATCTACTCTTGAATATCACTCTAAGAAATTCAGTGTCCCGAGTGAGGTCACTTGGCTTATTTGAGCATTAAAATACAAAACAAAACTAAGCTTCATCTGGGCACATGATTTGTTTTTTTTTTTTTTTTTTTTTTTTTTAACTTTTCCTACTGAGAATCATTGACTCTTCCTCTGATGGGAGAACATTTTTCTAAAACAGCATGATGGCATTTCTTTTTCCCTGAAGTCCCAACCTCAGAGCTTTCCAAAGAATAAACATTCCACATTCAGTCATTAGGGACTCCTCATTGCACAGCCAATGTTTTGCTATAAAGGAATCTGAACAGAAGCAGAAGCAGTAGGAGAGGCGATTCAATTGCTAACAGACTTCATGACAGGAGGGTATTAGATGATCTAGAAAATTAGGATGTTTGGCTTTGAGAAACACAGGGAAACTGAGGCCCAAAGAAAAGTAACTTTTTTTAAGGCATCTCAGGGAGTGACAAACCTGGAATGAGAAGGAAGGTTTGTGTATTAGTATTGCAGCAGAGCGATGTCAGGAAGCTCATCCAGAGGTCTGGATGCTACCAATGGACTTCAGAGACCACTTGACCTCTCCAAGAGTCAGAAACTAAGCTGGACCCTGATTTCTGTGGAGGAGCCGGAGAGTGAGAGTTAAGGTAAGGGTTAAGGCAGCCCAAACATCCCTGTTCCATCTCTATCATCTTGAAAAGTCAATGGGTGAGTTCACAGTGGACATATAAGAGCAGGGCAGGGTCCTCAGTGTCCCTTTGTCA
This sequence comes from Hylobates moloch, assembly GCF_009828535.3. NCBI lineage: Eukaryota > Metazoa > Chordata > Mammalia > Primates > Hylobatidae > Hylobates > Hylobates moloch. Next base: position 87,983,226 of record NW_026652285.1, on the reverse strand, counting down.
TCCCCTGAGTACCAAAAATAGGGCCAGGGTCCTAGTAAGGGCACAACCCAGCTCCCAAATTTGTTGGCTTCTTGTTAATTGAGTGAGTGAGAGATAAGGGGGAAAGTAATTTGTGCCCCCATTAACTTCTAATTTAGAGCTGAAAAATCTAAATCTATACAAGTTAGGAAACATAAACCAATCCTCCAAAAACAAAACAAACAAACAGACAAAAAACCTCCAGGATCTTCTACGTGGCAAGCAAAATAAGCACAATCCCTGCCCTCATGGTGGATACATTTGAATTTCTTATACTGATAATTCTTTAAAATACACATTGACATATTTCACATTTTGTTAAATTGAGGGGCAAGTTCCATTACCTGGGTGCTTAGTAATGGGTAATGCATTTCCCTTTCTGATTAGTACTTGGGTGATTTATGTTCTACACCACAACTCGCTCAGGCAGGTTATGCCTTGTTCCTGGCCTCAATATAATCATCTGTAAAATGAACAGATTGTGATAAATACCCTCTTAACTCCCAGGTGTGGAATGAATACCACAGCCTTACCTGGGAACAGGGAAGCAAGTTTGTGGCATTTCACTTTAATCTGCGATGCCACCTTGTGGTTATCAACATGGACCGCACCAAGGACAGGGAAGAGGCTGTGCAACACAGCATCCCACATCAGAAGATGCCCGTTTATTCTTCCCTCCCCTGAGGCTGGATGCACTGAATGGGAAACAGGAGTTTCCTTTCAAGTCCACGTCCCATAACCCTTGGAAGCCTCATCCTGCATAGAATCACCAAGAGTGAACTCTAGTAACACAGTTTGGGGCTTCCTGGAGTCTTGCAAAATGTGTCCACCCCCATCACTCCACACTCACATGTCTCTCCTTAAGTCTGCTAGCTGATGACAGATGGGACCAGGCTGGGGCAAGACACTGGAGACAGAGATGGAACGAAGACAAGCCAACTTTCCAGACCAAACTCCTCTCACTCAGGCCATGGGAAAAGTAAGTCATTTCCAGGGTCCAGGAGGTCTGAAGATTTTCAAGCTTCTGATTCCCTTTAGTCTCTTCATATAACTACATCTTTTCTCATGAATACATTACAAAAAGGGGCTGTCATATCTTGGTGTGGCTGTGTACCAGGTCCCTGACCTCAGGTACATACCAGTCAGCCCTAAAACTGTGATGTCCTATTTCCAAACACCACACTGCCAATTAGAACATACTGCATGTGGAGATCTCAATATGGTGAACTCAAGTATGTTTGCACTCTGGTGGCAGAGACACTAGGCTTGCTGGGGGAGAGAGAGCCAATTTGAAATCAGCTGGTCCTTAAAAAATCAGGAACTCTAAGAATGTATTACTTTGAAATAGGAAGCAACAAGGCACAACAAAACAACAATGACAAAGCATCAGCTCAGAAATCCTCATGCTGTACTTGGCACTGGGCTAAACAAATTTAACGTGTTGTTTTATTTAACCCCCTATGACATTATGAAGTCATTACTTTTATTATTTTAAATTTCATAGTGGAAAAAGCCAAGGCTTGCTAAGGCAAATGTAACTTGGCCCCAGTCTCCCAGCTAGGAAGTGGTGTCACTATTATTTCGAATCTCTTTCTTTCCAACGTCAGGTTTCATGCTCTTCCAACACCCAGAAGAGCATGAAGCAGGGAATTCAAAGACTTCTCTCCTAGTTCTTACCCACTTGTCATGAGACATTGTACCTGTACTCAACATCTTCAGCCTCTGGTTTCCTTAGATCTAGAATGGAGATGATACAAAATCAGACTAAAGGCAAAATGCCGGATCACATCATACTGTGCAGTTCCTCCTAAATCTAGGACTGAAATTTGTAATGTATCAATTGACATTGAAGTCAAAGGTTGCAAACCAGTAGCCTATAAGGGAATTCAGTTCATCAGTTTGACTCATTTACTCTGAAATCTGTTACAAATTGGAAGTTTAAAGATTTTGGGTGGACACGACTCTCCATTTCATCCTGGTTCCTATTTCTCTGTGCTATCCTATGCAGTTCAGTTGTCTGCTTGACCTCACTGGTGGACATGTGATTACACGGTTCTTGGTTTATGTCAAATCCAAGGTTTTGTGTGTTGGTAATCAGAGTGCAGGCCATTATAGAGGCTAACTTCACTGCTAGCCTCCCTCTAGATTATTTTATTAAGCCATTGTTGTCCCAAACTCTGTTGTTTTCTCTGGGCAGCTTATGAGCAACTCGGACTAATGTTATACTACCACAGGAAATATTATGACCTAAATTTCAGGAGACCTGAATTCTGCTTCAAGTTGTATGGTTCTAGGCAAGCTCATGAACCTCTCTGAGCTTCAACTTTCCCATCTATGGGAGGCTTAGAGTAAACATTGAAAACTTCTGTGTCCCGGCCCAGCACTTTGGGAGGCCGAGGTGGGTGGATCACAAGGTAAGGAGATTGAGACCGTCGTGGCCAACATAGTGAAACCCCGTCTCTACCAAAAATACAAAAATTAGCTGGGTGTTGTGGTGTATGCCTGTGGTCCCAGCTATTTGGGAGGCTGAGGCAGAAGAATCGCTTGAACCCAGAAGGCAGAGCTTGCAGTGAGCTGAGATCCAGCCACTGCACTCCAGCCTGGTGACAGAGCGAGACTCTGTCTCAAAAAAAAAAAAAAAAAAAAAAGAAAGAGAGAAAATTTCTGTGTCCCTGTAAAACTGAACCTTCCATTCTGATTGGCTAAGCAGTAGCTTATTAATTTAGATGCATGCGAGTGTTGTATCTTTAAATACCTTGGTCTCACACATAGGCTTTAATTAACTTGGGCATTTTAGTTTTTAAAAGCTCCCCAGGAGATTCTAATGTGCAGCCCAAATTGAGAACCACTGTGCTAAAGTGTGAGTTCTGAAACAAAGTACCTTTTTCATAAAGGACACGGAGACATTTTTAAAAATTAGAAACAGGCCAATTAAAAAAAAACTGATATAAGTGATATGTTAAAAATCCTAGGATTCTTAACTCCAAACCCAGGTTCTTTTCTGTTATACTGACCATGGGATACTATTTAAAGAACCCAATCCATCTTTTCTTAGAATACGTAAAATATCTCAGAAACTCAACAAACTAAACAATGCATAGCTTGTAAAAAAAAAAAAACAAAAAACAAAAACAAAGGAATACTGTGGCTTCTCCTGAGTTCCCCAGTTCCTAGCAAAGGTATACAGGATATTCTCAGATGAGTCTAATCCTTTAGGCCTCATGACCTTATTTTCAGAGTGCTAAATGGTTCTCAAAGTGAGGAGAGAAGCTGGAACTAGCTAGGAAGGGTGAAGAAAAAAAGCTTTCTGTATTCCAACAGTTAGCTGATGCTCATATACAAACTAAGAAAATTAAGCAGCACTTTTAAGATTTTCTAATCATTTAAAAAGCCCAGATTATCACCGTCCAAGGAAAGAGGAATGGCTCGGAAGTCAGTTTCCGCCGACACCTGCAGCTTTCAGCAACTGGGGTCCCTGCTTCAGGCTCCAAATCCATCTGTCAAGTCACAGCAACCCATTTGCAAATGCTATCTGGCTTCACAAGGACTCTTTTATTCATCGCATTTATTAAGTAATAGAAAGTGAGTTATAGTCATTAGAGAATATAAAAATTACTTTCATTCAGGTGTCCAAATGAGTCTCTTTGGCTACAATATGAAAAAAGAGCTCTGGCTGACTTCTCTCTGTGCCCAACAATTGTGCCAGGAAGTAGAAACTGGTCAGGCAGCCCTTTCTAGATTAGCTCAGCACTTAAGCTAATTAAGCTTCATTCCTTCAGACTGGTTTGCTGAGTGTCCAGTATGTGCCTGGCCCTGTGCTAGGACAGTGTGACTTTGGACCAGGTGCTTAGTGAGTCAAGCCTCTTTTTCTTCATCTTTGTGATGGACATAATAATGTCTACATCACAATCTTGCAAGTGACGTAAGACATATTCAGGCTCTGTCAAATGTAAAGCAACATGTTCAAAGTTTATTTTTCGTATTATTTCCCTTTTTCCTTCAAATCAAATTCAAGATTGTGTCATTTCTGTGTAATGGACAGTTGGCTATCTGATGCAACTGGAAATTCCTGATTCACTTGCCACATGGCTCAAATTACCCCCTCCCCTTCCCAGTGCTATTTTGATTGACATTTTGTTGTATACATGACACTTACAGAGGCAGTTAATCCTCGTTTTTTGACCCATATCCTCAGGATTTTGATCTTCTTTCAGTTAATCTCTTTATGATAATTCTTTTTTTTCTCTTTATGTTAATTCTTAATGCAACATCAATGAAACTTACAGTTATAAATCTTTTGGGAAAAGTGGTTTGCACTTCCAATGAATTACAGATCTGAGATATGGGTGAATCTTTAAAGTGCTGGTTCAATATCCTACCTTATCTTGAAAGAACTTGGGGTTTTTAGCTGAAGAACAGAGCGTCTGCTGTTCCAGAGAGCCTGCTGGAGCTATTTGCACATATTTCAAGTTATGACATGGAAGAGAAATCAGACCTATTGTCTGAGATTAAATAATAGAAAACGTAGTTGGCAGACTTCAATAATTTGAACTATACCACATTGACATGGGCTGTCGGGGAATTCGTTGAGTCCTCTGACTCTGCAAATATGCAAGTAAACGTTGTATTAAGTAATGTTGAACATGCTATATGCTGAGCTAAATTGATTCCGTTGTAACTCATAGCATTCAAAATAGAGGTGTGCTGGATATCTTGGACTGGTCTCTCCAGATACACTTTCTAACCTTCTGCACCCTTCCCTGTGGCCCAGGTGTCTGATCTCCATGCCCCTCCTTGCCTTCTAGCTTCTGGTTAGACTCATCCCAAAGATTAGAGGGAGAAGGGGGGAAGGAGCATGAGGTCAGGGGACTTAACCCATCAGCTCTCTGCCTCCAGGATTGCCAAGGGCTGGCTGTGTTCTTTGGGTGATTCTCACAGCCCCTTCCAGGCAGCTTTTTACCTGCTGCATGTGTGTCTCTGGGGTCTCCACAGAACATCTTCCTCTCATCCATCAGCACAGGCACACTGCTCATACTAGACCTAGCAGGCTGCCCTCAAACCTTGAGTTTCCCTATGTCCAGCCCTCACCATTGTCAATACTTCTTTTATTATATTCTCCTCAAATTACACATCGTTCTTTCTGATGAGACTCTGACTGATAAAAGTGGGATAAACAAACAAAGTGAGAACATAAAATTTAAGAAATAAAGAAGAACTCAGGATGTTTCCTTTTTCCTTTTAATAATTCTCTAAACCCTGTAGAATACAGATGAGACGTGGAGGGGTGAAGTTCCACAGGAAGTTGGTAAGGCCAAAATAAGAGCTTACATGTATTGACTTCAGATTACATACCTCAAACTTCTGTCCTGTTGCTTCTCTGAATGCTAAAAAAGAGTTGGTTGAAAATTAATCCGTTTCCATCCCGGCAAACACTATTGGTAGGGTCATCAAGGTTAACATCCTCAGTGATAAATCATGTTGCTAGCATGTACCCTTGATATACTGTGATGAGAATGACACTTCATCTCTGAGATTTTCCCTCCGTAAACTCATAACCCATAACCACAGTTTCACTATGAGGAAAACATCAAAGAAACCCAGACTAAGCCACGTTCTATAAAATGCCTGACTTGTATTCCTCAATACTGACAAGAGCATAAAAAAGTCTGAGAAACTGTCACAGTACAAAGTAATCTAAAGAGATTTGTCAACTAAATGTAATGTGATATCCTGGATGAAATTCTGGAACAGGAACAAGATATTAAGGAAAACTAATGAAATCCAAATTAAATTTGGGACCACAGCTGCCGCTGACATGAACCCATTGCTGAAGGAAAGAAGTGCTGGATGGAGTCTGAGGATCCTCAGCTCCCACTAGGAAGGAGAGAGTCTGAGCAGCGATGTTGGGGTGGTGGGGTAGGAAGCCTGGAAGAGGCTGGAGAGAAACGTGGGGGAAAGCAGATTCTCACATGAGGTGGATGGAAAACAGGACTAGATTGCAGCTCCAACTTGGACCAACTGAGCAGCATTGGAAGGCTCACATTGTGAACTTTAGCTCCAGATGGACTGCAAGAACAAATCAGCAATCCCGAGAGGACCCACAGACCCTACGAAGGAAGCAGACTGCTCCTGCAGGACCTGGGAGATACCCCAAATACTCAGCTGCAGCAAGACCCACCCAAAGAGAGCTTGAGCTCAGACACACCTAGCACTGCCCCTACTGGATGGGTCCTTCCCTACCCATCCTAGTATTAGAAGACAAAGGACATATAATCTTGGGAGTTCTAGGGCCCTGCCCACCCCTGGATCCTTTTATACTACCACAGCTGATGCTCTCTGGAAAGTGCCACCTCCCGGCAGGAGGCCAACCAGCACAAAAATAGATCATTAAACCACCAAAACTAAGAACTCTCATGGAGTCCATTGCACAAACACCCTCCCCAACCCCGCCACCTCCATCCCAATAGGAGCTGGTATCCACAGCTGAGAGAACCACAGATTGCTCACATCACAGGACTCTGTGCAGACAACCCCCATTACCAGCCCAGAGCGGGGCAAACTTGCTGGGTGGCTACACCCAGAAGAAAAATAACGATCACTGTAGTTTGGCTCACAGGAAGCCACATCCATAGGAAAAGGCGGAGTGTACTACAGCAGGGAACACCCTATGGGACAAAAGAATCTGAACAACAGCCTTCAGCCCAAGACTTTCCCTCTAACAGAGCTTACCAAAATGAGAAGGAACCAGAAAACCAACTCCGGTAATACAAAAAAAAAACAACAACAAGGCTCTTTACCACCCCCCACAAATCACACTAGTTCACCAGCAGTGGATCCAAACCAAGAAGAAATCCCTGATTTACTTGAAAAAAAAAAATTCAGGAGGTTAGTCATTAAGCTAAAGAGGGAGCACCAGAGAAAGGCAAATCCCAATGCAAGGAAATCCAAAAAATGATACAAGAAGTGAAAGGAGAAACATTCAAAGAAATAGATAGCTCAAAGAAAAAACAATCAATCAAAAATTCAGGAAACATTGGACACACCTATAGAAATGCAAAATGCTCTGGAAAGTCTCAGAAATAGAATTGAGCAAATAGAAGAAAGAAATTCAGAGCTTGAAGACAAGGTCTTTGAATTAACCCAATCCAACAGAGACAAATAAAGAAGAATTTAAAAAAATGAACAAAGCCTCCAAGAAGTTGGGGATTATGGTAAACAACCAAACCTAAGAATAATCGGTGTTCCTGAGGAAGAAGAGAATTCTAAAACTTGGAAAACACATTTGGAGGAATAATCAAGGAAAGCTCCCCTGGCCTAGACATTCGAATATAGAAGCACAAAGAACATCTGCAAAATTCATTGGAAAAAGATCATTGCCTAGGCACATTGTCATCAGGTTATCCAAAGTTAAGACAAAGGGAAAAATCTTAAGAGCTGTGAGAGACAGAAGCACCAGGTTACCTATAAAGGAAAATCTATCAGATTAACAGCAGAATTCTCAGCAGAAACCCTACAAGCTAGAAGAGAGAGGAGCCTTGTCTTCAGCCTCCTCAAACAAAACCATTATCAGCCAATAATTTTGTATCCAGCAAAACTAAGCATCACGTATGAAAGAAAGATACAGCATTTTTCAGACAAACAAATCCTGAGAGAGAATTCACCAATATCAAGCCACCACTACAAGAACTGCTGTAAGGAGCTCTAAATCTTGAAACAAATCCTGGAAACACATCAGAATAGAACCTCTTTAAGGCATAAATCACACAGGGCCTATAAAACAAAAATACAAGAAGCAAAACCAAAAAACAAAGTACACGGGCAACAAATAGCATGATGAATGCAATGGTACCTCACATCTCAACACTAACATTGAATGTAAATGATCTAAATGCTCCACTTAAAATATACGGAACTCCAGAATGGATAAGAGCTCACCAACCATCTGCTGCCTTCAGGAGACTCACCTAACACATAAGGACTCACATAAACTTAAAGTAAATGGGTGGAAAAGGGCATTTCACACAAATGAACACCAAAAGCAAGCAGGGATAGCTATTCTTTCATCAGACTAAACAAACTTTAAACCAACAGCAGTTAAAAGAGACAAAGAGGGACATTACATAATGGTAAAAGGCCTTGTTCAACAGGAAAATATGACAATCCTAAACATATGTGCACCTAACACTGGAGCTCCCAAATTTATAAAACAATTACTAATAGATCTCAGAAATGAGATAGACAGCAACACAATAATAGTGGGGGACTTCAATACTCTACTGACAGCACAAGACAGGTCATCAAGACAAAATGTCAACAAATAAAAACGATGAATTTAAACTATATCTTGGAATAAATGGACTTAACAGATATATACAGAACATTTCATCCAACAATCACAGAATACACATTCTATTCAACAGCACATGGAACTTTCTCCAAGATAGACCATTTGATAGGCCATGAAATGAGCCTCAATAATTTTAAGAAAATTAAAATTACATCAAGCATTCTTTCGGACCACAGTGGAATAAAATTGGAAATTAACTCCAAAAGGAACCTTCAAAACCATGCAAATACATGGAAATTAAATAGCCTGCTCCTGAATGAGCATTGGGTCAAAAACGAAATCAAGATGGAAATTTAAAAAATCTTCGAACTGAATGACAGTAATGACACAACCTATCAAAACCTCTGGGATACGGCAAAGGTAGTGCTAAAAGAAAAGTGCATAGCCCTAAACAACTACATCAGAAAGACTGAAAGAGCACAAACTGACATCATAATGTCACACATCAAGGAACTAAAGAAACTAGAACAAACCAAACCCAACCCCAGCAGAAGGAAGGAAATAACTAAGATCAAGGCAGAACTAAATGAAATTGAAACAAACGAACGAACAACAAAAAAATAAAAATGATAGATGAAACAAGAAGCTGTTTCTTTGAAAAGATAAATAAAATTGATAGACCATTATCAAGATTAACCAAGAAAATAAGAGAGAAAATCCAAATAGCCTCACTAAGAAACAAAAAAGGAGATATTACAACTGACATCACTGAAATACAAAAGATTATTCAAGGCTACTATGAACACCTTTATGCACATAAACTAGAAAACCTAGAGGAGATGGATAAATTCCTGGAAAAATATAACCCTCCTAGCTTAAATCGGGAAGAATTAGATATCCTGAACAGACGAATAACAAGCAGTGAGATTGAAATGGTAACTAAAAAATTACCAACAAAAAAAGTCCAGAACCAGATGGATTCACAGCAAAATTCTACCAAACATTCAAAGAAGAATTGGTACCAATTCTTTTGACACTATTCTAAAAGATAGAGAAAGAAAAAACCCTCCCTAATTCATCCTATGAAGCCAGCATAGCCCTAATGCCAAAACCAGGGCAGGACATAACCAAAAAAAGAAAACTACAGACTGATATTCTTGATGAACATAGATGCTAAAATCCTTAACAAAATACTAGCTAACTGAATCCAACAAAATATCAAAAAGATAATCCACCATGATCAAGTGGGTTTCATATGAGGGATGCAGGGATGGTTTAACATGTGCAAGTCAATAAAAGTGATACACCACATAAACAGAATTGAAAACAGAAATCACATGACCATCTCAATAGATGCAGAAAAAAAATTCAACAAAATCCAGCATCGCTTTGTGATTAAAACTCTCAGCAAAATCAGCATACAAAGGACATACCACAATGTAATAAAAGCTGTATACAACAAACCCACAGATGACATAATACTGAATGGAGAAAAGTTGAAAACATCCCCTTTGCAAACTGGAACAGGACAAGGATGTCCATTCTCATCACTCCTCTTCAACATAGCACTGGAAGTCCTAGCAAGAGCAATCAGACAGGAAAAAGAAATAAAGGGCATCCAAATCAATAAAGAGGAAGTAAAAAAGTCACTGTTTGCTGACAATATGATCATTTACCTTGAAAATCCTAAAGACTCCTCCAGTTTGCTGATAAAAGAATTCAGCAAAGTTTCTGGATACAAGATTAATGAACACAAATCAGTAGCTCTTCTATATACCAACAGCGACCAAGCGGAGAATCAGATCAAGAACTCAAACCCTTTTACAATACTGCAAAAATAAAATAAAATAAAATACTTAGGAATATACCTAACCAAGGAGTCAAAAGACCTTTACAAGGTAAACTACAAAACACTGTTAAAAGAAATCACAGATGACACAAACAAATGGAAATGCATCCCATGCTCATGGGTGGGTAGAATCAATATTGTGAAAATGACCATACTGACAAAACCAATCTACAAATTCAATGAAATCTCCATCAAAACACCACTATCATTCTTCACAGAATTAGAAAAAACAATTCTAAAATTCCTATGAAACCAAAAAAGAGCCCATATACCAAAAGCAAGACTAAACAAAAAGAACAAATCTGAAGGCATCACACTACCTGATTTCACACTGTACTATAAGCCCATAGTCACCAAAACAGCATGGTACTAGTATAAAAATAGGCACATAGACCAATGGAACAGAATAGAGAATGCAGAAATAAACCCAAATACTTACAGCCAACAGATCTTCAACAAAGCAAACAAAAACATAGAGTGGGGAAAGGACACCCTTTTCAACAAATGGTGTTGGAATAATTGGCTAGCAACATATAGGAGAATGAAAATGGATCCTCATCTTTCACTTTATACAAAAAATCAACTTAAATCTAAGACTTGAAACTATAAAAATTCTAGAAGATAACATTGAAGAAACCCTTCTAGACATTGGCTTAAGCAAGTATTTCATGATCAAGAACCCAAAAACTAATGCAATAAAAACAAAGATAAATAGTTGGGACCTAATTAAACTAAACAGCTTTTGCAAGGCAAAAGGAACAGTCAGCAGAGTAAACAGACAACCCACAGAGTGGGAGAAAATCTTCACAATCTATACATGTGACAAAGGACTAATATCCAGAATCTACAACGAACTCAAATCAGTAAGAATAAAAACAAACAATCCCATAAACAAGTGGGTTAAGAACATGAATAGACGATTCTCAAAAGAAGATATACAAATGGCCAACAAACATAGGGAAAAATGCTCAACATCACTGAAGATCAGGGAAGCGCAAATCAGAACCACAAGGCAATACTACCTTACTCCTGCAAGAATGGCTATAATTAAAAAACAAAAAAAAACAGTAGATGTTGGTGTGGATGCAGTGATCAGGGAACACTTCTACACTGCTTGTGGAAATGTAAACTAGTATAGCCACTATGGAAAACAGTGTGGAGATTCCTTAAAGAACTAAAAGCAGAACTACCATTTGATCCAGCAATCCCACTACTGGGTATCTACCCAGAGGAAAAGAAGTCATTATACAAAAAACATACTTGTACACACATGTTTATAGCAGCACAATTCACAATTGCAAAATCACAGAACCAATCCAAATGCCCATCAATCAATGAGTAGATAAAGAAACTGTGGTATATATATATATACACACACACTGGACTACTCCTCAGCCATAAGAAAGAGTGAATTAACATTTGCGGCAACCTGGATGAGATTGGAGACTATTATTCTAAGTGAAATAGCTCAGAAATGAAAAACCAAACATCATATGTTCTCACTGATATGTTGGAGTTAAGCTAGGAGGATGCAAAGGCACAAGAATGATACAATGGACTTTGGGTACTTGGGGGGAAGAGTGGGAGGGGGGCAAGGGATAAAAGACTACAGATATGGTGCAGTGTATACTGCTTGGGTATGGGTGCATCAAAATCTCACAAATCATCACTAAACAACTTACTCATGTAACCTAATACCACTTGTACTCCAGTAACTCATGGAATAAAGCAACAAATATAAATTGGCATTTAATTAATTGCAATGTGTCCATGTTAGCCCTTTATAACAAATGTATCATAATAATGAAAAGTGTTAATAATAGAGGAAACTGAGGAAGGAAGATATAGGAGCTGTCTGCACCATTTTTAATTTTTTTATGTAAATAGAAAACTATTCTGAAAGTAAAACTGTAAGCTACCACTTGTCCTCTAAAATAGGACCTGAATGTTTTGTACCTGAGGCCACTTCCTACCCCCACAAATAAAAGACGATGCAAGAAAAAAAGCCGGTTTCAAGGTATAAACAAAATATTTCAGACTATAGCTGCTGAAAAAAATTAATTTCAGAAACTTTTATAAAACACAAAAGAACATAAAAAGGTTTTCTAAAGTATAGGCCTTTATAAACCACAGATAAAAAATAATGTTACAATAATCAATTTTCACAGTTTGGTGGTGGTATTGTTTTAGTTTTTGTTTGTTTGTTTGTTTGTTTTTAAATCCGAGGTTAGAGAATTATGGGGAAAATTATAGAGAAATAGAGGAAGTGGGAAAAGGTCACCCAGATAACAGAAAAACTATATATCAACCTACAAAGCCCAAATATATTTTTCCACGTTAAGAATTCTAAGAATTTTGGATTTGTACTTTTTAAAACCAAAATGTATCAACTCTAATCTTTTGGTGTTTGAAAGAAAAAAATTCAAAAGAAGATATCAAATATCTTACATGAAATCACATTTTGTGAATCAAATCCAGGGATTAAGTTTTCTTTAAATTGCACCTGGGAATTAAAACCTAAAGGGAGAGAGTGTTTGGCCAAATACATTTGAGTTTTGATTGAATCTTAAATGAAACAAATCCCAAATTCCTCAAGATGTAGAGACAGCTCTGAAACTAGTCTGATTTCCCTTGTTGCCTCTGGGCATAAGAAGGTCTAAAAAGCCTGTAGTTCACCTGCATGCCTGAACAAGGATGGAAATTTCTCTAAATTCAAAGATATGGAGGGAAAAAAGACGCTGTAACAGTGGAGGCATTTATTTACTCTGTTTGACACGTAGTTGTCCGTTGTTTGGGTCTTTCTTTGTCAATGAGATGCATGCTCAGCACTTCTGGTCAGCTACGTTGCTGATGTTTCTTTAGTTATTCTAATTAAAAGGGACCATGAACTAGTATTTCTAAAAATGTGAAATTAAAAGTACCATTGATGGCACCAATAATGGCTAAAAACACCATTTTCTTATATCTAGCACAGCAATAATCTCATGGTTATCAGAAAACTTTTTCTATGATGAAATGCTTTAAACAGCTCATCCTTGTTCTTGGTGTAAACTTTGATGGTTTGTGCTGTAGTGTATATGTCTTCACATACGGTTCAGCATCTGTCAACGATCTGGGACCAGCTACTTTGCCTCATTGAGTCTCAGCTTTTTTCTTCTATAAAATGAGATATTAATCACTCTCTAAGGGGAAGCATTCTTTTTAAAGTCCTTAGCGTGGTGCTTGTGGGCATGTAATAATTGTGAGCTCCCAAGGTTTTTGACAAATTGTCACCAAAATTAGTCTATCCTTTTCCCTTAATGTATTCATTCATCCATCCATTCATTTAATGAGTATTGAACACACACGGACTGTGCTAAGTACTGGTGAGAAAATGGTAAAGGGCATAGACAATCTCCCTGTTGGGTATCACATTGAAGACTTTGATACAGTGAGAGGTTGGTTAATCGCTTCACAGGGCTATGGAGAAAAATTACTGAGAGGTATAAGACCATGTCTTAGTGGCACCTGCTTTAGGTTGTGAGATAACTCTTCTCAAAGGAAGGGAAGAGTAAAATTAGGTCTGGAAGATAAACAAGACTCATCTAGGTAAAGCGAGTTCATGGACAGAGGGATTTTCCTGTCTACAGATCCACTTAGACAAAGATATGATATCCCTCTTTCCCACCTTTCAAAAACCTGGTGTCCTCTTTCATGAATTCGATCCTTTTCCTTTCTGAACCAGCTATATAGTTATCAGCTAATTTTACCCTAATGAAAAGAAGCTTCAGTTATAAATCTGTAGAACTCTAGAAATTAGAAATTCAAATTTCAGAAAGGATATTATAGTAAGTAGCCTTTAACATTTCTTTCAACCTCGGTAGACTAAAATGCAATGAACAAAAAAATTGCATGATGGCCATGACATTTTAGGGCTATTTGTCTACGTAAAGTCTGGGATGGAAATAAGGGAGAGACTGGAGGTGGGGAGAATGATTTGGAAGCATCTCTGATACTGAGGGCATGAAGGATCAAAAGATTCAACCAGTCTTACGATATTGAAAAGGAAGAGAAAACCACAGTTGAGAAACATCTAAAATATAGACTCAACAGGTCTATGTTATTAGTTGTTAAAGAGATGAGTTCAAATCTCTGGACTTTGAATTCTAAAAGTGCCATGGAAAATAGAAGATAAAGGAGTTTAAAAGAGTGTATTTGGGAAGACAAACATGAGTTTTAATTGAGCCCTGCAGGCTGGCAGGAGACTCATGTGGAAATGTCCTCCACATAGGTGGGTACATATGGACCTTTCTGAGCCTAAATGAGGATTTTTTTTTTCTTTTTGAAACAGAATTTCACTCATGTCACCCAGGCTGGAGTGCAGTGGAGTGATCCTGGCTCACTGCAACCTCTGCCTCTCGGGTTCAAACAATTCTCCTGCCTCAGCCTCCCAATTATCTGGGATTACAGGCATGGGCCACCACGCCTGGCTAATTTTGTATTTTTAGTAGAGACTGGGTTTCACCACGTTGGCCAGGCTGGTCTCAAACTTCTGACCTGAAGTGATCCGCCTGCCTCAGTTTCCCAAAGTGTTGAGATTACCGGCGTGAGCCACCACACCTGGCCAGCAAGGATTTCTTAAGTGACCTATACATTAAAAAAAAAAAAAAATTTCCACAATTTTAATGAAATTTTCACAATAATCATACATTTAAAAAATAAGGCCCAGTGCAGTGGCTCACGCCTGTAATTCCAGCACTTTGACAGGCTGAGGCATCGGATCACCTGGGGTCAGGAGTTCGAGACCAGCCTGGCCAACATGGTGAAACCCTGTCTCTACTAAAAATACAAAAATTAGCCGGGTGTGGTGGCACACGCCTGTAATCCCAGCTACTCGGGAGGCTGAGGCAGGAGAATTGCTTGAACCTAGGAGGTAGAGTTTGCAGTGAGTCAAGATCGCCCCACCTGCCCTCCAATCTGGGTGACAGAGCAAGATTTCATCTAGAAAAAATAAACAATAAATTAATTAATTTAAAAAAAGAAAATAACACTCCTGTTTCATCTGGACCAATACCTTCTTTAACCTTCTTTTTCCTTTTTGTTCCAGGGTACATGTGCAGGATGTGCAGGTTTGTTACATAGGTAAACATGTGCCATGGTGGTTTGCTGCACCTATCAACCAATAATTTCTTGATGGGTTTACACATGAGAATCAGTCCTTAAGCACAGAAAATGTGTCTGATTTTCTTATTTTGGTTGTAAAGAGACAAGACAAGGTAGTTTGGGGTTCTTTGTTTTTAATTTTTATTGACACATAATAACTATGTATTTTTGGGGAACATAGTGATATTTCAATACCACGTATTGTGATCAGATCAGAGTATGCTAATAGCATACTATAGATATGCTGATACATATCCATCATCTCAAACATTTATCATTTCTTTGTGTTGGGAACATTCAATATCCCCTCTTCTAGCCATTTGAAAATATATATTATTAACTATAGTTATCCTACATTGCTATAAAACACTAGAATGTATCCCTCCTATGTAGCTGTAATTTTGTATCCTTTAACATATCTCTCTCTATCCCCCATTCTCCCTACACTTCCCAACCTCTAGAAACCTCAGTTCTACTATTTCTCTTATGAAATCAACATTTTTAGCTTCCACATATGAATAAGAACATGCCATAATTGTCTTTCTGTCCTTGGCTTATTTCACTTAAAGTAATGGCCTCCAGTTCCATCCATGCTGCTTCAAAGGACAGGATTTCATTCTTTTTATGACTGAATAGTATTTCATTGTGTATATGTACCACATTTTCTTTATCCCTTCATCTGTTGTTGGACATGGGTTGATTTAATATCTTGGCTATTGTGAAAAGTGCTGCAATAAACATGAGGCTGCAGACATCTCTTCAATATACTGTTTTCCTTTCCTTTGAATAAATATCCACTAGTGGGATTGCTAGATCATACAGCAGTTATATTTGTAGTTTTTGAGGAATTTCTATACTGTTCTTCATAGAGGCTGCGCTCTTGTAGTTAGGGTTCTCAGTGCAGCAAATCTAAGCCAAATCCAATCCCTGCTATCCATTGTCTCATAAACTTGAAGAAGTTACTTTTCAGCCTCATTGTACTAAGAGATTGTTACTTACCTCATAAGTTTTTTTTTTTTTTTTTTTGTCATTTAGTGAGATTACAATGTAAAATGCCTAAAAAGAATCCCTGGCACGTAGAATGTATCCCAATATGGGAGCAATTGCAATTTAGTATTTTCTACAGTACAGTTTTCAAAATATTTGTTATATATTGCATCACTTACTCTTTACTGTTAGAAGGATGTTAGACCATTTTACATGTGGGAAATATGAAACTCCAGTAATTGATAATTTATACAGCTCTTAAATGAAATTATTTAGACCTATACTTCCAAATCCTTTTTCCACTATGCAATTCTGCTTCCCTACAACATGGGAAAGGAAGATGAGAATCCTCGAAAATGACATCATGTTTTTATACGTGCTTCTCTGTGTGCTATACACTAGTTTTACACTTTAATGCATATCACATTTAATGAATATCAAATAATTTACATTATTTAAAAATATTGTAAGACCAAATTTGATCATATTTCTCATTATGATTGTCATTTTTATGAGTTTATTTAACAGCTTTATTGAAGTACACTTTACATGCCATAAAATTCACCTATTTTTCAGGGTAAAATTCAATAATTATCAGTAACTTTATGTAGTTGTGCAACCATTACCACTATTCAGATTTAGAACATTTCCATCACTCTAAAGAGAAACCTTCTGTCTGTTTGCATTCAGTTTACAGTTCTTCCTTATGCCCCAGGCCACTGTTAGTCCATTTTCTGTCTGTAGAGGCTTACCTTTTCTGAAACTTTCGTATAAATAGACCATATAATATGCAGTATTTTGTGTCTGTCTTTTTCCACTTAGAATGTTTTTGAGGTTATCCACTTTGTCCCTCTTATCAATGGTTTGTTCCTTTTTATTGCTGAATAATATTTGATCATATGGCTATATCACATTTTGTTTATCCATTCACCAGTTGGTAGACATTTTCATTGTTCTCATGTTTGAGCTCTTACTAATAATGTTATTACGAAAATTCACATGCAGGTCTATGTGACAAATGTTTTTATTTATTTTGAGTATATAATTAAGCGTAGAATTTCTGGGTCATGTGGTAAGTATATGTTTAACTTTTTAAGAAACTGTCAAATTGTTTTTCAAAGTGGCTGTACTATCTTACATTTCCAGCACTGTATGAGGATTCCCGTTCTCTGCGTCTTCATCAACACTCATTATTGTCTGTCTTTTTGATCATAGACATTGTAGTGGATATGTAGCATTATCCCATTGTGGTTTTGATTTGTATTTCCCTATTGACTAATGATGCTGACCATGTTTTTATGAGCTATTTGGCCATTGTTTATCTTATTTGATAAAATATATCTTCAAATATTTTGCCATTGTATTGAGTTGTTTGTCTTATTATTGAATTATATGACCTCCTTATATATGATAAATAAAAGTCCTTTACCAAGTATGATTTGCAAATATTTTCTCCAAGTCTGTGACTTGTATATTCCTCTTCTTAATATTTTTTGCAGTAAAAATTATTTTAATTTTGATAAAGTCCAATTTAATATTTTTTCTTGTATGGATTATGCTTTTGATGTTATATCTAAGAACATTTTGTTCAACCTGACATCATTTCCCGAAAAGTTCTCTTTTAGAAGTTTAATAGTTTTACCTCTTGCATTTAGATCTATGATTAATTAGATCTATGATTAATTAATTAGGGTTAATTTTTGTAAGTGGTATAGGATGAGGGTGAAAATTCATTATTTCATTTCTCAGAAACATGATTGAAAAGATTATTCTTTCTGCAGTAGAATTGCTTTGGTACCTTTCTCAAAATTCAATTAGCCATAAAAGTAAAAATTAACTTTTGTACTCTCAGTTTTTTTCCATTGGTTATCCTCAAACAACTGTCATGCTGTCTTGTGTTCTGTAAGTTATATAAGTTGAAATCAAGATGTTTAAGTCCTCTATCTTGTTCTGTTACAAATTTATTTTGGCTTTTCTTATTTCTTTGTATTTTCATATAACCTTTAGGTTTAGTTTGTTGACTGTTATTTTTTCTAAAAAAAATTTAAAAATCTGCTGAAATTTTGACAGAAAATGTGTTGAATCCATACACCAAAACTTAAGGAGAACTGCTTTCTAAACAATATTGAGTCATCAGATCTGTGAACATAAACTATTTCTCCATTTATTTAGATCTTTCATTTATTTCAGTAATTTGTGTAGTTTTCATTGTACAAATTTAGCATTTCATTCGTTATATATTCCTTACCCTGAAGTCATAGAAATAATTTCTTATTTGTTAAATGTTCTAAAGTTATGCTATTCACATTTAGATTGTTAATTCTTCTGGAATTAAGTAGGGAATAATTTTATTTTGATTGTTAATTCATCTGGAATTAGGTAGGAAATTATTTTATTTTTTTCCCTAAGAATGGTCAATTGACTTAGCACTGTTTACAGAAGAAAAAATTATTTTCACACTAATTGTAAATACCACATTTCTCATATAGCAATTTCTCATATATAAATGTGTCTGTTTCTGAGCTCCAAAGTTGATGCTACTGTTAGTTTGTCTACCCCTCAGTTAATTAAACATTATTTTAATTACCATAGCCTTATATAAATTATTAATATTCTGCTAGTCTTAGCCTTAAAATGTTTCATACAATCATTTGGAACAACTTGTCAGGTCACACACTCATGCAAGCACAAGCGGCACACACGTACATGCCACACACACAGACATACATGTACACATGCACGCATACACACAGACTCATACATATTGTTGAGATTGTTATTAAAATTGCACTTATTACTATAGATTAATTGGAGATTTTGTACAATAATTTGGGAGAAATTAACATTGCATTTTTATGTCTATTGACATGATAAATCTCCTGATACTCAAATGTTCTGTTGTGTACTTCAACAAGTTTCATAATTTTGTTCTTATTTAAAATTCATGTAAATGTTTTTCTGGACTTATTTCTTCATATTGTGTAGTTGATGTTGCTATCATAAATTGCATCTTTAAGACATTTATGTTTTCTAATAAATTGCTACTATTCCTTGTGAACAATGATAATTCTTGTTTTGATATTATACCCAACAGTCTAAATTCTTAATATTTCAAATATAGACATTCTCCTGGAATTCTTATGTATAAATTATTTTGTAGAAATACCAATCATCATTTCTTCCTTTCAAATTCTCTCCCTCCCTCCCTCCCTCCCTTCCTTCCTTCCTTCCTTCCTTCCTTCCTTCCTTCCTTCCTTCCTTCCTCCTTCCTTCCTTCCTTCCTTCCTTCCTTCCTTCCTTCCTTCCTTCCTCTCTGTCTCTCTGTTTCTCTCTCTGTCTCTCTGCTTGGACATCCATGTCATATTTAAGAGATGCAGCAATAACAGGCATTGCTGCCTTGGTCCTGACCTTACAGCTTTTAATATGTCTCTATTGAGTAGTTTTGCTGCTGTTTTTTTTGCTGGATAAATTTATCTGTAAAATGCTTTTTAATTTTCTTATGTTGTTGAGAGTTACTTATACCATGGATGGAGATTATTACTTAAACACCTTTTTACATTTATTGAGAAGACCATATGTTTTTACTCCTTTTGCCTTTTAATGGTGGGAGTTAAAAGTAACAGATTTTTTTAACAGTTAAAATTTCATTTTTGAGATAACTTTTATCTGATTATTAAATATCCAGGAAATACTGAATAACAATTGATAGTCATTCATTAGGATTTTATATAAATCTTTCTAAGTGATATTGTTTTAAATGTTCTTGTAGTACTCTTATCCAGTTTTGAATTTTAAGTTAGTAAAAAATGACTGGGAGCATAATGTTTTTTGCTCAACATTCTCTGGAATAGTTAGTATAAGACAGGCATTGCATATGCCTTATAGTTCTGATCTTTTCTGCAAATGTTTAGGTTCAGTTGGAGTGTCTGCATGTTTAGATATGGATTTTTTTATTTAATCTCTGTAATGATTTGAGTTTTATTCATTCTTTCCCTTTTTTCTTGAGTCAGTTTGGTTCTATTATGTGCTGCTCTATTTTCATTTCTCTCATTTTTTGCTCGTATTTTCTTCCCTCTATGGTTTTTTGTAATATTTAATTTAATCATTTTTCATCTATGTTTAGCCTTCTTTTCTTTTTAAATAATTTAATCCAATTTTTTCCTTTTTAACATTTTCATAGATTCACAGGGTAGGTGTACAGGTTTGTTACAAGGATATATTGTAATGGTGAGGTATGAGTTTCTAGAATATTATCTTCTTTTCTTAAGTAAGGCAATAAATTGGCCCTAGTAACTTCTTTAGCCATATCACATAAGATTTAAAAATGTTGTTATGGTAATTCAGATTTAAATAACTTAGTTTTCCTTATTCATTCTTAATCAACAATTTAATTGACTTTTAGTCTCTCAAATGGAAGACTTTAGCTATCTTTTTGTTATTGATTTTTTTTTCCAGTGTGGTTAAACAACATGGTCTATGATATTAACTCTTTGAAATTTGCTTAGACTTCTTGTGTGGCCTAGTTGATGAAACATTTTAAAAATATATTTGAGATGCTTATTTATGTTTCAATTAGTGTGTGTGTGTCGCATTTCTTTCTTTCTTTCTTTCTTTCTTTCTTTCTTTCTTTCTTTCTTTCTTTTCTTTTCTTTTTTTTTGGTGTTTAAATGTTAGGATGCATACATGACAACAAAATCAGTTTTGTCAATCTTTCCAAACTTGCCAAACAATTCAAAGAGCCTAGAATATTTTATCTTGTTCACACTGCCACCCTGTCATTCATGTTATTTATTGTTTGGAATACTTTAAATATTGTTTCTAATTACCTCAATTTAGTTACCATTGTTACTGTTTCTGTTTATTTAGATTTATTTACATGTCTACTTATTTCTTTCCTCACCACTGTAACTTGCACATCTCTAATTCCTTTTTAGTATAACCTGCTTCTTTCTGAAATACATTCTTAGGAACACTTTTTGTGATGGTCTATAAGTCTTTAGTCTTTTCTGAATATTTGTTCACCTCACTATCAATCTTGAATGATATTTTGGTATAATAGAATCACCAGCTTAAAATTACTTTCCTTTGTATAGATATTGTTTCATTCTGGCCCCTATTATTACTGATAAGAAGTCTACCAAACATCTAATATTTTTGTTTTTATTTTTGCTATTGTGCATTTTCCTTTGTTTGCTTTTTACAATTCTTACTATGTCTACAGTCACTATGTTTTGTCTGTTTATTTTGATTTTTTTACTTTTCAGGACTGGTTACATCTCTTTAAACTGATGCCTCATATCTTTATTCTGTTCTGAAAAATTAACAGCTCTTTTATCTTTAACTTTCACTCCATCACCATGCATCATGTATCTTCTCTTTCTGAAACTTCATTCATTCATTCATCTTTTCAACAAATATTTTTTTGAGTACCTACCACTTGCCGTACATTGTTTTATATGGTACATAAAATATTAACAAAATAAAGTATTGAAACTTCTAATATCCTACTTCATAATTCTTAACCTATTTTAAATGTGTTTACATTTATTTATATCTCTGTACTTCAATCTAGGTAATTTATCTTTTTAATCTTCTTGTTCTTTACTTCTCTCTTCAACTATGACTAATCTACTGTTTAGCCCAGTCAGTAATGTTTTAAAAAAATTAAGACCATATATTTTGTTTTTATAGTATCTATTTTTTAAATTATATTTTTATAATTTCTTATTTCACTTTAATTTGTTTCTGTCTATGTTCTCTTTAATCATTTAAAATGTATTTATTTGATAGCTTCATTCTTCTGTTCTGATTTCAACTTCTTGGGGTATTAATTTTCTGCTTTGTTGTTTCTGTTGATCTCCCACATGGTGGATTATTTCCTCAAGTAATTTGTAATTTTGGACTATGTGTTTACTTTCAGTGGTGGTCCTTCCGCCACACTCCATCCCCTGCTGTCAATGGGAGGCACATATCCTCTGGATTTTGGAAGTGTCTCCACAGTGTGGTTTCTTTCATTAGTGTATTCTAAAACCATGGGGCTTACAATGGTCTTGGAGTAAATTTCGCATTATTTTTTCATTTGTGATCCCAACTGTGTATGAATATCAAATTCTGACCCAATATGCATGTATGGTGCATGTTAATTTTTTCAATTTTGAACTCTAGATACATGTTTTCCTCCCGTTAGTCATAGACAGAAGACAAACTTTCTTGCTACTTTTCTGTACTTGCAGGAAAAAAAAAAACTTCCCCTTATAACATAGATTCTACAATCTTTCATGGCCCTGGAGTTATGTAGAACATCTATATACAGCTTCCATTTCCCTACAATCCTAATTTCACACTTTTTGTTCCTACAGGAGCATTCAGTTTCCATTTTGTCTGCTATGTCTTTAACCACGATGGCATAACTTGAATGTGTATGCATTTGGCTTAGATCTATCTCTTAATTCTTACCCTTCAGGATTTGTGCTTCTTTCTTTCAGTCTTAGCTATGTATTGCTATACCACTGTTGCAATATCATTACTATATCACTGTTGTTATAACACATTTCCATGTGTTCATAATAACAGTGGGTCTCTGAAGGCTCCATCCATGATATTGCTAGAAGTGTAGAGAAGTCAGGTCAAGAAAGCAGAAGGACTAACTCATCGTCTTTAGCATGCCCACCATTGAGCCAAATCTCCCAGCGCTTGGCTTAGCTTTTGTATTTCCACAATAGAGTGGATCAATAGCCACGTGCTTTATTTATTTTATATGTACTTTCCTCACAGTTTTCTTTCACTCCTGCTTTCCAACTATTCTGCCTTTGTCACTCCATTCCTTCTAAATACGTTTCAAATAAATATTTCCTAAGTCTTAATAAAGTTGCAGTGTATAATATTACACCTTTAAGGCAGTGGTCACTTCTCCCCAGGGTACTATAATTATAGGATAATGTAATACTCAGTAATGTATACAATATGACAATACATTCCTCGGCTCAGTTCTGGGATGAAACTTGAATTATATGAGAGAATGAACCTCCAGAAGGCAGAGACTATTTGGTATGTAATTTTATAACAAGAGAACCTCATTGCCAAATAGAGTAACCACTAGATATATGTAAGCTTTGAACATCTGAAATGTATCTAGTAGGACTGAGGAACTATATTTTAAAATGTTAATTAATTTAAAGTTAAAGATGGATGCTCTATTCAGTTATTAACAATCTTTTAAGTAGTTTTGAAAGGATTTTGATATATGAATGTTTTTCTCTGTAAATTTGATGGAATCAAAATGAAGATAAGGTATTTCTGATTACAATTTAGTGTTCAAATTGAGATGTGCCATAAAGATGCAGTAACTATGATTTTTTCACATTGATTTTGTATCCTGAGATTTTGCTGAAGTTGCTAATCAGCTTAAGGAGTTTTGGGGCTGAGACGATGGGGTTTTCTAAATATACAATCATGTCATCTGCAAACAGAGATTATTTGACTTCCTCTCCTCTTATTTGAATACCCGTTATTTCTTTCTCTTGCCTGATTGCCCTGGCCAGAACTTCAAATACTCTGTTGAATAGGAGTGGTGAGAGAGGGTATCCTTATCTTGTGCTGGTTTTCAAAGGGAATGTTTCTAGCTTTTGCCCATTCAGTATGATATTGGATGTGGGTTTGTCATAAATAGTTCTTATTATTTTGAGATAGTTCCCAATTTATTGAGCATTTTTAGCATGAAGTGGTGTTGAATTTTATCAAAGGCCTTTTCCACATCTATTGAGATAATCATGTGTTTTTTTGTAATTGGTTGTGTTTGTGTAATGGATTACATTTATTGATTTGTGTATATTGAACCAGCCTTGCATCCCAGGGATAAAGCTGACTTGATCGTGGTGGATAAACTTTTTAATGTGCTGCTGGATTTTGTTTGCCAGTATTTTATTGAGGATTTTCGCATCAATGTTCATTAGCGATATTGGCCTGAAATTTTTTTGTTGTTGTTGTGTCTCTGCCAGGTTTTGGTATCAGGATAATGCTGGCCTCATAGAATGAGTGTGGAGGAGTCCCTTTTTTTTCTATTGATTGGAATAGTTTCATAAGGAATGCTACCAGCTCCTATTTGTACCTCTGGTAGAATTCAGCTGTGAACCCATCTGGTCTTGAGCTTTTTTTGGTTGTTAGGCTATTAATTACTGCCTCAATTTCCGAACTTGTTATTGGTTTATTCAGGGATTTGACTTCTTCCTGGATTAGTTTTGGGAGGGTGTATGTGTCCAGGAATTTATCTATTTTTTCTAGATTTTCTAGTTTATTTGTGTAGCAGTGCTTATAGTATTCTCTGATGGTAGTTTGTATTTCTGTGGAATCAGTGGTGATCTCCCCTTTATCATATTTTATTGTGTCTGTTTGATTCTTCTCTCTTTTCTTCTTTATTAGTCTGGCTAGCAGTCTATCTATTTTGTTAATCTTTTCAAAAAACCAGCCCCAGGATCCGTTGATTTTTTGAAGGGTTTTTCGTGTCTCTATTTCCTTTAGTTCTGCCCTGTGAGCAAACTCCCATTCACAATTACTACAAAGAGATTAAAATACCTAGGAATACAACTTACAAGGGATATGAAGGACTTCTTCAAGGAGAACTACAAACCATGCTCAAGGAAATGAGAGAAGTCACAAACAAATGGAGAAATATTTCATGCTTATGAATGGGAAGAATCAATATTGTGAAAATGGCCGTAGTGCCCAAAGTAATTTACAGATTCAATGCTATTCCCATTAAGCTACCATTGACCTTCTTTACAGAATTAGAAAAAAAACTACTTTAAATTTCATATGGAATCAAAAATGACCTCATATAGCCAAGACCATCCTAAGCAAAAAGAACAAAGTTGGAGGCATTATGTTACCTGTCTTCAAACCATACTACAAGGCTACAGTAACCAAAATAGCATGGTACTGGTACCAAAACAGATAAATAGACCAATGGAACAAAACAGAGGCCTCAGAAATAACACCAGGCATCTACAACCATCTGATCTTTGACAAACCTGACAAAAACAAGAAATGGGGAAACGATTCCCTATTTAATAAATGGTGCTGATAAAACTGGCTAGCCATATGCAGAAAATTGAAACTGGACCCCTTCCTTACACCTTACACAAAAATCAGCTCGAGATGGGTTAAAGATTTAAGTGTAAGACCTAAAACCATAAAAACCCTGGAAGAAAAACTAGGGAATACCATTCAGGACATAGGCATGGGCAAATACTTCATGACTAAAACACCAAAACCAATGGCAACAAAAGCCAAAACTGACAAATGGAATCTAATTAAACTAAGAGCTTCTACACAGCAAAAAAAACTATCATCAGAGTGAACAGGCAACCTACAGAATGGGAGAAAATTTTTGCAATCTATCTGACAAAGGGCTAATATACAAAATCTACAAGGAACTTAAACAATTTTACAAGAAAAAAACAAACAATCCAATCAAAAAGTGAATGAAGGATATGAGCAGACACTTTTCAAAAGAAGACATTTATGCGGTCAATAAACATATGAAAAAAACTTCATCATCACTGGTCATTAGAGAAATGTGAATCAAAACCACAATGAGATACCATCTCATGCCAGTTAGAATGGCAATTATTAAAAAGTAAGGAAACAACAGATGCTGAAGGGGATGTGGACAAATAGGAATGCTTTTACACTTTTGGTGGGAGTGTAAATTAGTTCAACCATTGTGGAAGACAGTGTGGTGATTCCTCAAGGATCTAGAACTAGAAATGCCATTTGACCCAGCAGTCCCATTACTGGGTATATACCCAAAGGATTATAAGTCATTCTACTATAAAGACACATGCACACATATGTTTACTGCAGCACTACTCACCATAGCAAAGACTTGGAACCAACCCAAATGCCCATCAATGTTAGACTGGATAAAGAAATGTGGCACGTATACACCATGGAATACTATGCAGCCATAAAAATGAATAAGTTCATGTCCTTTGAGGGAACATGGATGAAGCTGGAAACCATCATTCTCAACAAACTAACACAGGAACATAAAACCAAAGACCACGTGTTCTCACTCATACGTTGGAGTTGAACAATGAGAACATATGGGTACAGAGAGGGGAACATCACACACTAGGGCATGTGGTGGGGTGGGGGATAAGGGGCGGGATAGCTTTAGGAGAAATACCTAATGCAGATTACATGTTGATGGGTGCAGCAAACCACCATGGGACATGTATACCTATGTAACAACCTGCACGTTCTGCACATGTATCCCAGAACTTACAGTATAGTTAAAAAAAAAAAAAAAGATGCAGTAACTAACTGGCCTAGTTTGTCTGAAACTGAGGGGTTTTCTTGCATGAGGGACTTCCAGGGCTAAAACCTAGACAGACCCAGGGAAACTTGACAGATTTATTTAAGCATAAAAACACACTGGATTTTAAAGACAAAATATGAAAAAATATAAGATATTACATTCGTATTTTTATGTTAATGATATTGAAATAATATTTTAGACATTGAGCAAATAAAATATACCATTAAAACTATTTCATTGGTTTCTTTTTACTTTATTTTAATGCAGCTGCTAAAAATATTGAAACATTACATGTGGCTCACATTCTATTTCTGCAGAGGTAGTCTAGAATTTAGGCCACTTTGAGAGATTTTTATCTATCTATCTATCTATCTATCTATCTATCTATCTATCTATCTATCTATCAACTATCTGTCTATGCATTTACTGTAAGCACTCAAAGTTTAATGACTGGAATTACAAAATCTTTGAGGAGATTTCAAAAATCTTAATGCATTTTATATCCCCAGAGCTATTATTTGCATGTTTCTCCCCCAAAGCATTGCTGGAAACTTAATCCTCAATGCAACAGTGTTGGGAGGTGGAGCCTAATGCAAGACGCGAATGGATTAGTGCTGATTATAATAGGATTGGAGTCTGCAAATTCAGTCTCTTGGTTTCAATCTCCCATTCTTTGTCCTCCAACCATGAGATGACATAGCAAGAAGTCCTTTGTCAAATACCAGCCCCTTAAATCTTGGATTTTCAAGACTTCAGAATCACGAGACACTAAATTTTTGTTCACTATAAATTGTTTGATCTCAGTATTTTGTTATAGTAGCACAAAATGGACTGACACCCAGTGTCTAACAATTAATACTGTTCATAACTGTCATCTTTTGAGGACTTGCTATATTCTAGGCACAATAGTTTCCTAAATTCCTAAATTCTATGTACCCAAATAGATCTCAACCTCTAAAATGGCCCACTGACATAGATAACTTCATAATATCTCCACTTTACATGTAAGAAAACTGAGGTACATAATGGAAAAATAACTCGCCAGTGTCCATCTTCCTAGTCAGTGGTAGAGCCCAGGTCCCCAACTCTGAAAGATAATTCTTACTAAGATGATTTCAACACAGGTGTGGTCACCTGGGATCTGCATTGACAATTATGGGACTGGAGTTTATATTAACACACAGGAGTAAGAACAAACAGTGTTGTGTCATCTGGGCAGGTTTTTTAAACAAATATATAACATAATCAAGGTAACTGACATCTTTTTCTTTTTACTGTGAGTTTACACTTAGTGCTTGCCACAACTTCGCTTTTATCTTGGGCAGATGTTGATCTTTCCAATACATTGCTGCCTCCTGGCTCAGGGTTTGCTGCCATCAAGAGCAATAACAGTTAATATATTCCTGAAACATAATAGATGCCAAAACTCTGCTATGTGCTAAGCCTGTATTGTTTTATCATAACTTAAGCCTTATGAGTAAAGATATTATTATAAGCTCCATTTAATAGATGACAACATTGAGGCAAAAACTTAAGCAATTTATCAAAAATGATATCTTTCTGGGTAGTTCCGGAATGTTAATCTGGTTTCATCTGTTTCCAGAAAAGAAACTTTCTGTCCTTTGATATACTGAAAATGTAACAGATGATCTCAAGATTCTGGCCCCAGTGAATCTGAATCTTGTTTAAACCAGAATAGCAGAATGTTAGCTGTATAAAATTGTATCTTTTAGGGGGATGTCACCAATAATTTGAGGTTCACGCTGTACTAATTTCCTATCACTGCTAAAACAAATTATCACAAACTTGGTGGCTCCAAATAACACACATTTATTCTGTATATTTATGAATGTCAGAAACCCAAATTCAGTTTCACTGAGTCCAAACATAGGTGTCAGCATGGTCCTTCTCCCTGGGGAAGCTCTGGGGGAAATATCCTTTTCCTTGGTCTTTTCAGCTTCTAGAGCCGCATTCCTTTCATTCCTTGGCCTTTTGCCCCTTTATCTTTAGAGCAAGCAGCTTAGCATTTTCAAATTGCTCTATTTTGTCATCACATCACCTTCTCTCCTGTGTTTGTAGTCAAATTTCCCTATACCTCCCTATTATAAGGACACTGGTGATTACATTTAGACCCCACTCAGATAATACAGGATAGGATAATCTACCCATTTTAAGACTCTTAACTGGTTAACTCTTAACCCCATTTGCACCATCCCTGTAACTATATAAGGTTACATTCACAGGTTCTAGGGATTAGGCCAAAGACATATTGGGGAAGCCATCACTCAGCCTAAAAACACTACTTATTTGTGCATGTCCTTGATTTTCACAACAGTCATAAAAGTGAGCACAGATGAGTCTTTTAGAAAAGTCTACATTCTAAATAGCTGTACACAAGTGCATTAACATGTCTAAAATATTGCTCAAAACCTATGTAAAATTAAGTTTCACAGGAAAACTATAGATGTTGACAATATTAATTCTAAATCTTCTTATTTCTTGTTAACTCTCTTAAACATATATCTAAAGATGTTTGCATTTTGTCTTTCTTTATCATAGAATGTTTGTAAAATTTTAGTAGTTTCAATACTTAATATGACATAAACTAATAAAAAAGGATAGATGAGACTAAAAAGCGTTTATGGTGCTGTTTTTATCTGCTTGTGGTGGGTATAGTCAATCTGCTTTTGTTCTCATGAGCAGCTTTATTAAAATCTATGAACACTTACAATTTGAAATTTTTTAAGTAGAAGAGCTTCTGTACTTATAACAGTAAATTTATAAGACATTTTTGAAGAGATACAGACTGCTTATAATATGTGAGATCTCATTAGGTAAACAAAATATTATTTATGCTTGCAATCTAATGAGAAATGTATAATTTATCTTAAATCATCTTGCTTCCATATAGTTTAAACATACTTTAGAGTGCATTTATGCCACATGGTTCTCACAGATATCTTTAAGATAGGTAGAACAGATATAACCTCAAATTTCCAAAAAAAAAAAAAAAAAAAGGCGAATAGATATAATCTCAACTTTGCAAAAAGAAAAAAATAAAAGGCTACTGAGAAACAGAGTACAGATTAGTTCTCATCTGAGATATAAGAGCTAATTACACCTAGAGAGAGACCAGAACACAGATAGATGTCAACTACCTTCCTACTGAAGTTGTACTGATGTGGTTTTATTACACATTTCCTCCAGAGTAACTTAAACATTCTATTTGCTTGCTTTGAAGAAAGTGATACTTTTTTAAAATTTAGTATGTTGGATTTACTTTTATGACTGAAATTGATTACAAATTCCTTTTTTTTTCAAATTTTACTTTAGATTCATGTACATGTGCAGGTTTTTCACCTGGGTATATTGTGTGATGCTGAGGTTTGGGGTATGAATGAATAGTACCCAGTGGGTAGTTTTCCAGCTCTTGCTCCCTCTGTCTCTCCTCACTTTAGTAGTCTCCAATTTCCATTGTTGCCATCTTTATACCCCTGGATACCCAATGTCTAACTCCCACTTATAAGTCAGAACATGTTATGTTTGGTTTTCTGTTCCTGTGTTAATTTGCTTAGAATAATGTCCTCCAGCTGCAACCATGATGCTGCAAATGACAATATTGTTCTTTTTTATGGGTGTGTAGTGTTCTGTGGTATATATGTACTGCATTTTCTTTATCCAGCCTACCATTGATGAGCACCTAGGTTGATTCCATGTCTTTGCTATTGTGAATAGAACTGTGACGAACATGCGAGTACATGTATCCATTTGGTAGAATAATTCGTTTTTCTTTTGGATGTATGCCCAGTAATGAGATTGCTGGGTTGAGTGGTAGTTCTGTTTGAGAAATCTCCAAACTGCTTTCCACTGGGGATGAACTAATTTATATTCCCACTAACAGTGTATAAGTATTCCCTTTTCTCCACAGCTCACTAGTATCTATATTTTTTGATATTTTAATAATAGTCATTCTGACTGGTGTGGGATGGTGTATCATTGTGATTTTGATTCACATTCCTCTGATGATTAGTGATATGGTGCATTTTATCATGTTTATTGGCTGCTTATATGTCTTCTTTTGAAAAGTATCTCTTCATGTCTTCTGCCCATTTTTAAATAAAGTTGTTTTTGGCTTGTTGAGTTTTTTAAATTCCTTATAAATTCTGGATATTAGATCTTGGTCAGATGCTTAGTTTGTGAATGTTTTCTCCCATTCTGTAGGTTATCTGTTTATGCTGTTGATAGTTTCTTTTGTTGCACAGAAACTCTTTAATTAGGTCCCCCTTGTCAATTTTTGTTTTTGTTAGAATTGCTTTTGAGAACTTATAAATTATTTCCCAAGGCTTATGTACAGAATGGTGTTTCCTAGGTTTTCTTCTAGAATTCTTATATTTTAAAGTCTTACATTTACATATTAATGGATCTTGGAGTTAATTTTTGTATATGATGACAGGCCGGGGTCCAATTTTGTTCTTCTGCAAATGATTAGCCAAATATCCCAACACCATTTATTGAATAGGGAGTCCTTTCACCATTGCTTATTTTTTGTTGTCTTTGTTGAAGACCAGATGGCTATAGGTGTGCAGTTTTATTTCTGGGTTCTCTATTCTGTTCCATTGGTCTTTGTGTCTGTTTTTGTACCAGTACCATAATGTTTTGGTTACTGTAGCCTTATAGTATAGTTTTAAATAAGGTCATATTATGCCTCTGGCTTTGTTCTTTTTGTTTAGGATTTTGGATATTCAGGCTCTTTTATGGTTTTATATGAATTTTGGAATAGTATTTTTCTAGTTTTGTGAAAAATGACATTGGTAGTTTGATAATAATAGCATTGAATTTGCAGATTGCTTTGGGCAATATGGCCATTTTAATGATATTGAGTATTCGAATCCATGAGCATGGAATGCTTTTCCATTTGTTTGCATCACTTGTAATTTCTTTGAGCAGTGCTTGGTAGTCCTCCTTATAGAGATCTTTCACCTCGTTGGCTACATGTATTCCTAGGTATGTGTGTGCGTATTGTAAATGAGATTGCATTCTTGATTTGGCTCTCAGCTTGAACATTATTGGTGTATAGAAATGCTACTGATTTTTATTTTCGATTTTTTAAAATTTTTGTGAATACCTAGTATTTGATAGCACAACAGGGTGACTATAGTCAATAATAATTTAATTATACATTTAAAAATAACTAAAAGAATATAATTGGATTGCTTGTAACACAAAGGATAATTGCTTGAAAGGATGGATACCCAATTTTCCATGATGCAATTATTATGTTTTGCATGCTTGTATCAAAATATCATGTACCCCAGAAATGCTACTGATTTTTGTACACTGATTTTGTGTTTTGAAACTTTACTAAAGTTGATAAATTTTATTATTAGACAGATGGAGAAACAAAGACACAATGAATTCAATGTGTTCAACACAGATATTGGTCTGTTTGTATCTTTATATTTTCACGGACTCAACTGATTTAAACATCATCTTAAGAAGTCTTCTTGTTCAAGATTTTATTTCATCAAACTTATAGTATTATA
Source organism: Hylobates moloch (assembly GCF_009828535.3). Taxonomy (NCBI): domain Eukaryota; kingdom Metazoa; phylum Chordata; class Mammalia; order Primates; family Hylobatidae; genus Hylobates; species Hylobates moloch. The sequence continues at coordinate 87,951,082 of NW_026652285.1, read as the reverse complement.
CATTATGTGTTTATATGCATGTGTATATGTACAAATTATATATGTGTACAAATAAATTATCTCTCTCTACATATAAATCTACTATTCTTATCTGTGAACTATGCTAGAATATAAGTTCCGTGGATGCAATGATTTTTGTATCTTTAATAATTTATCGCAAGTGCCTAGATGAACTGGATCCATAATAGGTACCAAATAAAAATTTGTTGAAAAAGTAAATTAAGTCAAATTCTTTTTCAAATAAACGAGTGTGGCTTTGATAAGAATATTAATTATAAAAAAGTCTCTTCTCTTAAATGACAACTTTCGTATAATTTATTCTCATTGTGCAAAGGAGAGAACTGAAGCTCATTAAAACACAGAAATGAGGCAAGGCATGGTGGCTCATGCCTGTAATCCCAGCACTTTGGAAGGCTGAGGCAGGCAGATCACAAGGTCAGGCGTTCGAGACCAGCCTGACAAACATGGTGAAACCTCATCTCTACTAAAAATGCAAAAATAAGCCGGGCATGGTGGCGTGCACCTGTAATCCCAGCTACTCAGGAGGCTGAGACAGGAGAATCCCTTGAACCAGGGAGGTGGAGGTTGCAGTGAGCTGAGATCCTGTCACTTCACTACAGTCTGGGTGACAGAGCAAGGTTCTGTTTAAAAAAAACAAAAACAAAAACAAACAAAAAAACAGAAATGAGATGAATTCACCACGGCCACTCAATAGTTGGCATTTAATGTTACATTTGCATATAAATATAAATGATCCCTTCTACCTCCACCCTATTCGGTTAATAGATAATCACATATGTAGAAGTTTCTTTTTGCCCCTTATGCAGGATTCATGCTTTCATTGAGATCTAAGAGATAAAAGATACAGGTAGTCTGAGGGCCTAATTTTGACCAACAGTATAGGATGGGAATTTGTATTGACATTTACCACAGAATAGTAGGAACTCCCAAATGCTCAGGATTACCCCCACCTCCATTACTCCAGCATTTTTCCTCCATGCTAAACTGTTCAGATTCTTTTTTGAGAAATACTTGAAAGAGAACAGAGATAATTTGGCCACCTCTCATTTCTACCCTGCTTGTTTAGCTGAAATGAGACTCAATCTTAGACACTAATTCCTATTTCTCAGGAAGGACAGAATGAAATGCTCTGTTTGCCAACAGTGTCCACAGTGAATAATCTGTACTCATCTTGTGGTTATGTCTGGAGAAAAGCATGAAGCCATATTTGCATAATTGTTTACAAACTCATCCTACTCCTTGGTGGGTGTGTATTTACCCCACAAGCTGCACTCAGCTGAGGTTAATACTCTCCAGAGTAACAGAAGAAGAGCTGCAATCATTTTAGTAGAGCAATTGTGTTCCTTAAGGGGCATCAGGAAGACCTAACTCTTTCACTTGACTGCTCCCTTAGCAAAGATCATTGTTAAGGTGATTTGGTTGATGAAGAAAACTGACATTTATTGAATTCCTAAAGATTTAATAAATTCATTTTGCATTCAACAGCAACCAAGAAAAAAAGTAAAGCAATTATTACATGTCTTGTACTAGAGAGGAAGCTGTAGCTCAAGAAGGTTAAATGTTTGGTCAATATCAAACAGCTACTATGTGTTGAACCAAGACTTGAGTTCCGATCAAATTCTAAAATATTTTAGCTACATCCCAGTGCCTATCTATTGTGTGTGTGTGTGTGTGTGTGTGTGTGTGTGTGTTTTCTAAACCCATTCCTGCTTTCAAGGAAGGGAAGAGGGTCTCAAGGGGTTATTATGTGTAGTCTCTGCCTAAGGGTTTGTTTACAAAATAAATATTCAATAAACATAGGATTGAAACTTTTTATGAAGGAAGTTCAAATTTTGGGTTGGTAGGCACGTTTATTAAGTATTCAGTGTTTCTTCTATACATTTTCTACAATACACTAGCAGCAATTGTCATCTCTCCACGCTGTTTTGGGGAGTATTTGGGTTCTTTGGGATTGGAATACAAACAAACAAAATAAAACAAATACAAAAAGTATTTTTATTCTGTCTTAGATGCACCAAGCAGGGGAGAAATTAGTCAGCTGGAACTCAGCTGTTGATGCTTTGGCTAATAGTCTAGAAACATGCCAAAAATATTCTTCCTTTTCAGAAAATTCTTAGCTAAGATCATGCAAAAGCCTGTAAGAAAAGTCGAGAAATTTGTATAGTTCTCACTCTCAAGTCAAGCCTGGAAAATGGCTTGCCCCAGTGGTTGGAAGCCAGCGAGTGTGATTACGTTGGAATCAGAGATGAAGAGAGAAAGACATCTGAGCCCACATTTCTTTCATTAAACACACCAGTTCTGCCAGGATCATGGAGTTATTGGATTTGACCATGAGGAGGCATAACGAAACCCAAACCACAGGAAAGACCATTATTGAATAGCTACTTCACCACATCCTGTAATACAAATATAACCAACATCACCTATAACTATATTAACCCCCCACAACATCCACACCAATATGCATGTAAACAACAACAAAATAGTAAGACAGATAAATGAGGTTAATGAGAGTTCTTATGAAGAAAATTAAATAGAGTGATGCCACAGTAACTTAGGGTGGGGTAAAAGTTACTTTAGCTAGACTGGCCTTGGGAAAACCCTCTCCCTATATGTAATATATAAACTTGAATGATGAAAAGGAGCTATCCATCAAATATTCTGGGAAAAGAATATTCTACTAGAGCCTTTGTATGTGCAAAAATCCTGAGTTGAATATAAGTGCAGTATATGTGAGAAACAAAAGTAGGACCATTGTAATAAATGGAGAGAACGATAACAGGTAGGTGCTGAGAGGAAGGATCATGAAAGGTGTGGGAGGTTATGGTTCTTACTTTGAATGTACTTTAGGTACACTGGGATATTGTTAGATAGATTTAAACAAAGGAGTTATAGGACATAGTTTATACTTTAAAAATGCATTGCTGAATGGAAAATGTAGTAAAGTATATCAAGAGGAAAAATAGAGGACAACAGTGTCTATGAGCAGTAGAAAAAAAAACATTTAGGGGACTTAGACTGTCATGGGTAGGGGGAGAGTGAGGCTGTTGAGTAAACAAGAAGTGAAGGATTTACAGTTGTACTCCATGGAAGTAAAACATGTCAGAGGAACCTCTGGATTTCTTGATGCTATTACTTTTTATTACATGACATGAAACATTTGTGCCATGGCACAGCTGTGCCTTGAACCCAGGAATGAATTCACATGGAATTTTAATGGTTACACACTAATGTGGCTGGCAGTGTCTGTGACCATACACATGGAAAACAGGAGAGTGAGAGATGAAAAGAGTGAAGTAGGAGAAAATGTCAACAACTGCTTTTAGTATTGAAAGAGTTTTAGGATCAAGTATTGATGTGAAGTCCTTGGAGAGCCACAGAAAGATCAAAACCAAGACAAGATGGAAAGACAGAGAAGAAGGCATTAAAAAAGCAAAAATGGAAGACATGAGGATAGAAAGAGGGATTGAAGAAACAAGGAACAAAGATGTATGTGATAGGGGGCATGGTAGAGACCTAAAGCCATAAACAGAAATTCCTTTCCAAATCTAGAATAACATACTTCAGAGGAACACCAGACCTAAGAGTTTGGAACACTGATAATGAGAATCACTGTTTTCCACACACCTTGCATATGAAAGGCACTGTATTAATTGCTTTACGAGCTGCGTGGGGAAACAGACTTTGAGAGGTAATTCAACTTATCCAAACCCTACAACCGTTTATTTGCAAATTCAAGATTCCAATCCAAAGCTATAGAATCCCAAACCACTTATCTCACTATAAATTAGTTTTATTTATTTTTGAACTGTTCATAAATAGCATCATATAGCATGAATTTTTTTTGGTGCCCGGTATATTTCTTCAACATTTTGAGATTCATCAATGTTTTTGCATACTCCTTTTCATTGTTATAAAATATTTCATGACTATAACATAGCTTAGTGTTGATGAACACAAAAAATATTTCCAGTTTTTAAATTATTGTTACAGGCATTGAAGATAAGAACTCTCCTGCATACATCTTTTTTTCTTTTTTTTTTAAGACACATTCTCACTCTGTTGCCCAGGCTGGAGTGCAGTGACACAATCCTGGCTTACTGCAACCTCCGCCTCCCAGGTTCAAGCAATTCTCATGCCTTGGCCTCCTGAGTAGCTGGGATTACAGGCATGCACCACCACATCTGGGTAATTTTGTTGTATTTTTAGTAGACACAGGGTTTCACCATGTTGGACAAGCTGGCCTTGAACTCCTGACCTCAAGTGATCCGCCCTCCTCGGCCTCCCAAAGTGCTGGGATTACAAGCGTGAGCCACCGCGCCCGGCCGCATACATCTTTTAATACACACTTTCACTCATGTCTGTTGGTATATATTTAGTAGTGGAATTGCTTCATCATACGGTATACATATTTTCTGCTATTGGAGACAATGCCAAAGAATGTTCCAAAGTATTTGTACTAAATCCCTTTATTCATAGGAATGGAAAAAGGGAGGCTCTTGAGGGGGAGGAACTTGCCAAAGAAGAGGGAGCTGAGCCCGCCCTAGAACCCAGGCTGCCAGCTCTCCTAAGCCATGTGCCCCTCCCAGAACAATGGTCTACTTCCCTACCCTAAATCATTCACTTCATAACATTCCCATTCCTTTCTCTCATTGGTCTTCTATGTAAAATGTCTAAAATGTATTCATTCCTCTTCTCTGCATACCCAGGAGAAAATTTTTCTAAGTAGGATTAATTTAAAAATAACAAAACAAAACAAAACAGGGCAACCATTTGTGGAAATGCTGTCTGATGGGAAAACCAGACAGCTACATCCATGGATCTTCAGTGTACCTTTGAGTCAGCTGGGATTCCTTAGTGAGTTTTGTTGCAAAGCTGAGTCATTGGCTTTTGACCACATGTACAAACTAGCACCATTATATTTAAGAAAGAGCGGCAGCATTTTCCAAAAAATATATTTTCCCCTCACTCTCTTTTTCCTGGACATGATGATTTCTGAAATCACCTCAAAGTAAGAGAAGCCGCCATTTAACCAATTGCCATAACAAGCTAAACTTTTTAAAAACACATTATGATATAACAAATACGCATATTTCAAAGCTTTACAAAAAAGAACAGAGCACAGCAAACAATTTCACTTCCTAGTGTTTCATTAATTATGAAGCAAACAGATATGTGAGATCCAAAGGGTACATGTGTGGGTGTGTCCATTTTGGAAACCTATTAGGAGTTATTTACTATTAAAAATCCATATAAAGCATATTGGTTTCATGAACAGAGATCAGTTTTATAGAATCCTAACCCCTTCTCAGTGTCTGATGTTTTAATTTTTCTTTCTATTAATAAGTCCATGTGTTATTCAGCTTTGATTATAATCACTTAAAAACCTTATCAAGTTGCTTCCGCCCTCTCTACATCTCTAACAATCCATCCATCTCTTTTCTATCCAGGAAATTCTGTAATTCTTAGTTGGGAAAACTTATCTAATGCCTATTACATTTATTCTGTTGTGTCATTCATTCATTCAACAAACATTTGTTGAGTTCCTGCTTTGTGCCAAAGCCCTAGACTCACCACTAGCACTATTATATTGGAATCATATTTTTTGTGAGTTTCCTTCAAAAGAGAACATTGTTTAATAGAGACCCTACTCTCTGTGACTGCATAGTGAATGGCTTCTGAAATAATTCCCACGTGTGTTAACTAATCAGAGAACTGTATTAAGACAATTTTTTGAAGTAAGTTAGAGACTCAGTGAGAAAAATGGCCAAGATCGACTAGCATGTCTACTAAAGGTGCATGAGTAGATGAAATATGTATTTGCATTATTGTCTAACTGAATTCTTGTAAAGAATGACGCAAACAACATAGCAGATGGGGAGAGAAAAGTCATAATTGAGCAGTTTAGCAGGCAAGGGTCAGACTGCATGTGTCTGCGAATACAGAAAAATTCCCAGCATGTGAGGCTACTGAGTGGTATTTGGAAGGCTTTGGGACATGATCCCATCACTCTTCTAGTTCCCAAGAAAAAGACAACACTTTGGCAAACACCCTGTTAAGCAGCACATTGCAAAATACAAATGTATTAGAGTTAAACAAGGAAACAAAAAGACGAGACTTGAATGTCTGTCTGTCTGTCTGTGACACCTTGGACAAGTCATTCCTCACTTCCCTGGAATCTGTCTTCCCTTTTGCTAAAAGAGGGATAGGATCTTGATGAACTCTAAGGATGCACGGAAAAACTTGCCTGCTTCTTTCACACATCTTGCTAAATAATTGGAATGAGTGCTTTGCTTAAGATACCTTGAGAGCAAGCAGAATTCCCTCTTTCTAAGAGATAATCTGAAGAAGTCCATGTGGGCCCCTTTTGGGTGGAGTGGCCAGGCTAGTTCAGCAGATGGACACAGATTGCAGTCAGAGGCTGGTGAATCATCTGCAGCACACTTTAGTCATTCAGGTGCATTTGCATTGAACTCTGTGGCTGGGAATAGGCCCCAGACTCTGTGCTTGTTTATTTCCGTGGATGTCCCAGAGCTTGTTGTGAAATAAGAAATTTATAAATTGTTATGTTCTATTGCTGACAGCTTTCGCCCTTCTCTTGATGATCAGCAGCCTCTTCGTCCCTTCCTCCACTCTAGAGGGAGGGAATTTGTTTGCCTGAACAATGACTAGGTGTCCTGCCCTGAATTGGGAACTTAATATTGATTATCTTATTTTATCCTCATAAAAAACCTGTGAAATAGGTATGATGATCCTAGTATTTAGGTGTAAGAAGAGAGGCCAAGAAAGTGTAAAAAGATTGGCAAAGTTCCACGGTTAGGAAGACTCAAACAGAGGACTTTCTTTTTCAAAGCCATGTTCTATATTATACAGCTTATATCCTAGAAAAGAAGGTTCAGTCACACATTATTTCACTTGGATCATTTAGCTCCTCATAACAACCTTCTGAAATTGGGAAACAACATGGAGATATATCTGAAGTCTGGAGAAATTGCAATAAAAGTCAATATTCACGTTTCTTTTCATTCTGTCCCTTTTTGGGAAAGGAGAGCATATAAATTTATGTTTGTAACTTCAGGTCAAAAATTATAGTAGGGCTTCAAAACTTTTTGTGGAACTGAGCTAAATTAGTTTTGTTTATAAAAAGAAGATTATTTTAGAGTTTGTTTATATTGATTATTGTGGCAGATTTAAATTATGGTAATGTACAAAAGAGGATATTCTTAGATGATAATTCAGGGAAAAATGAAAAAAAGACATACAAAGTAATAATATCATTACTATAACAAAATTTTTGAAAAAAAAATCAGCAATCTTACTTTTCTAATTGCTTATAGGAATTAATTTAGATTGTGAAAGAAAAATAAAATCTCAGAACCCCAAACTCACTATGCCAAAGTGAAAAGTTCATCTTGGGAACTGATTCACTTGAAAAACGACAACAATGACAACAACAAAACTGACTTCGTTTTGTTCTCAGATAGCTATAATTTCACATGCTTTTTTTTTTTTTTATTTGAGACAGAGTCTCTCTGTGTCGTCGAGGCTGGAATGCAGTGGTGCGATCTCTGCTCACTGCAACCTCCGCCTCCTGGGTTCAAGTGATTCTCCAGCCTCAGCCTCCTGAGTAGCTGGGACTACAGGTACACACCTCCACTCCCAGCTAATTTTTTATATTTTTAGTAGAGACGGGGTTTCACCATATTGGCCAGGCTGGTCTCAAACTCCTGACCTCGTGATCTGTCTGCCTCGGCCTCCTATAGTTGTGGGATTACAGGCATGAGCCACTGCGCCCAGCCTGGCTTAATTTATCTTACATAAAATGTAGATTTCCTGAGCGCCAGATGAATGAATGAATAATTGACTTTTTCCCTCTCTTCCTCCCTTTTCACATATAAAATGTGGATTCAGTGAGACTAATCAAAGCCTCACAAAAATGTAACCATTTGCTTCATTGCCTACCCTCCCTCTTTTTTTCTTTCTTCTTTCCCCTCCTGCCCTCTTTTCCCCCTTTAAATATCGAAGTTCTCAAAATCTTCTTTGGAAAAAAGCACAGGCCACAGATCCAACTGAAACTTGTTTCTTTCTTTCTTTCTTTCTTTCTTTCTTTCTTTCTTTCTTTCTTTTTCCCAGGAGCGTCCTCAATCTTGGCAAAATAAACTTCTGACTTGACTGAGATCTGTCTCAGATTTTTTTTTCGTTTAAAAGATCTTAGGATAGTATGTGAGTTCTAAGTTCAATGGCAGCCTTAATAAGTTCTAGAAACCATGGTCCTCAGTAGCCTGAATCCTCTGAGAAATGGTAGTTTTTCGAGTCCATTATCTGCAGTTTTTCCAGGATCAATTGATTAGTCCTTCTATCTATTGATCTTGAATACATCTGCAACAGCACTGTCCAATCTTTTGGCTTCCCTGGGCCATACTGAAAGAAGAATTCTTGGGCTACACATAAAATATACTAACACTAATGATAACTGATAGGCTAAAAAAAAAAAATCACACAAAAAAATCTCATAATGTCTTAAGATAAGTTACAAATTTGTGTTGGGTCACATTCAAAGCCATGCTGGGCTGCATGAGGCCCACAGGCCGTGGTTGGACAAGCTTGATCTATAAGGTCCTGTAGTGCTGCTCCGAATTTAAAAAATAAACGAAAAGAAAAGGACAATTTGAGGACAGGCAGTACTAGAACAAGGTTATATGTATTTAAAACATGGAGAGTGAATTTGTGGCAGGAAACTGCTACTGAAGAGGCCCCTGAAGGGAAACAGATGTCTCCCTGTCCCTGGCTCACATGAGCTCAAAAGAAGTGCGCTGGTGAGGCAAAACATCAGCAACATTTGCATTCTGAAAAAAATGCCTTTAAAAAATAACACCTTCATAACAAGTCTTAATATCAAGTAGTGTTTGTTCCTCCTATTCATTTTTTTTTCAAAATTATTTTGTCTATTCTAGGCCCCATGCTTTTCCATATAAATTATAGAAGTAGTAAGTGAACTTCTACAGAAATCTCTTCTAGGCTTTTGATTGCATTTGCATTGAAGCTATAGATCCATTTTGGAGGAATTAGCATTCCAGTAATATTGAGCTAAAAAAATTGAGAGGCACCCCCTGTATATGTTCAAAGTTCTCTCTTTGTGCAACTAACTCCTCTCTGTTACTCTGTACTGAGAATTCTAGCCTCCTTGGTCCCCTAGGACTCATTACTGTCTCCTCAACTCAGGGAACCTTTTCTGTTCAGACTGCATTCCTTTTCTTGCTGCTAGGCCTGGAAACTCTCTCCAGGTGATAAGCTGTGGCAATTACAGTGTTCACCTTGTTTCCTGTCTCTCAGGGATCACTGCCCTTCATTGCCTGATGTCTTGAAAACCACTGGTTCATGTATTTTGTTTGTTGGTAGTTTCAGTGGAGTAAGAGGCTAAATACGATCCCTGTCACTCTTTTTTTGAGAAATCAAAGTTAGATATTTATTTTTTAATAAGTTTTAATAAAGAGAGTAAAAGCATTTTATTGTTATATACATATTTACAATTTCCAATTCTGTCCACTTCTTTGTGTAAGTGCTAAATTATTTCTGGTTATCTTCTATTTGAAAGATTTTTTTAAAGCATTTCTCCTAGAGCTGGTTGACCAAAGACAAGCTCTTTTGGCTTTCTTTTTGTCTGTAAAATTCTTTATTTTGCTTTAGCATTTTAAATATATTCATGTTGACAGAATATTCCAGATTGACTTGTTTTTAACTTTGTTTTTGTCTTTATTCAATATTTTACTAATGTTGCTTTACTTTCCTCTGAGTTCTATTTTTCCTGATGAGTATTCAGCATTACCTTTTATCCTCTGTGCATAATGCATTGTTTTTGTTTGTCTGATCACAACATTTTTTTTATCATTGGTTTAAGAAATTTTACTATAATGTGCCTTGTTGTAGTTTTCCTCATGTTTCTCCTGCTTGTTATTTGTGCTCCTGGGATATGTGAGTTTATAATTTTCCTTGAATGTGGAGAATTTTCAGTCATTATTTCTTTAAATACCATCTTGTTATTCTTTCTCTCTCTTCCCTCCTTTGGGGACTCCAATTACACATATATGTGGTTACTTCTAGTTGTCTCATAGCTCACAGATTTCTTGGTTATGGTGACGTCTGTCATGTTTCTGCATGCAAAATTTTAATTATTCTATTTGTAATTAGTAAGCATTATGTGTGGAGATAATTTGAAACTATTTAAATAGTATGCCTCTCATCATCCCTAATGGTAGTATACATTGATGCATACAATGATTATTACAATGGTGTTTTCCAAGTAGTAATTTTTATTTACATTATTCCTCTTACATTTATCAGTGTAATTCTATCTGACAGGCAGAATAATGGTCCTCCCCAAATGGCAACATCTTAAGCCCCAGAACTTGTGTATATACTATGTTTCATGGCAAGGAGGAAATCAGATTGTAGATGAAATTATAAAGGCTAATCAGCTGACCTTAAGAAAAGGAACTAGTTTGGATTACCCAGATGGTCCTACGTAACCACAAGGGTCCTTTAAGTGGAGGAGAGGTGGAAGAGTTGTGTCAGATCGATATGGGAAAAATTCTACTGATCATCCCTGACACCGATGATGGAAGGAACCACAACCCTAGGAATGCAGGAAGCCTGTTGAAGCTGGAAATGGGAAGAAAATGTATTCTCCCTTAGAGCTTTCTGTAAGAAATCTACTTCGGCTCACACTTGATTTTATCCCAGTGAGACCCATTTCAAACTTCTGACCTCCAAAACTATAATTTTTTAATTTAAGAATTAATTTGTTTTCTTTAATAAATTTGTAGTACAACATTACTCCAAAAACATCATTTTTGCCCAACATAATTTCATTGTAATAGTAATGAGAAAAAAAATTAAATTGATTTTTGGCTAGAGAGCCACATCCTTCCTATGTCTGAATGAGTTTTCTTCAGGTACTGGGGTTTCCCTTTACATTCTAAAGACATGCATGTCAGGTTCATTGATGTGTCTAAATTGTCTGAATGAGTGTGAGTGCATGTGTGTGCATGTGTTTGTATGTATGTATGTGTATGGGTGAGTGAGTGTGCTCTGCCATAGAATGGCATCCGGCCCAATATTGATTCCCACCTTGCTTCCTGAGTTGCCAGGATAGAGTCTAGCCCCTGGTGACCCTGAACTGGAATAATTGGGTAAATAATTATCTTACTTTTGTTTCAGTGTTTAATGTTAGCAATTTTTTAGTCTTTATTTTGAAGTTTGGTAATTTTTTTTGTGTGACCAGAAATATATGCTAGGAAATGAACTCTTGTTATATCAATTAGCCTATGGTAAAACTGATTTCCTGAACCAGTTGAAAAGTCAGAGTTTTCAAAAATCCATCCACTATGTAAAGTGAAGAGTCACCGTAATTTGTTACAGTAACAATAGGAAACTAATAGATTGTACCGTAAGAAAGGGTATCTTTTTCTCTCTATTTACTGACATTCATTCATTTATTCATTCACTTATTCCTTTGTTATATCAGCATAAATTTATGGATATTTATTTTATTTTATGACTTACATCATTCAATGTTTTTATTTTCTTTTTTTTTTTTTTTTTGCTTGACTCAACCCAGACTTAGCCATTCAGCTTTCTTCATATTGACTCCTCTGTCCTTTCTGCATGTCTCTGTTATATGATGAGCACTTTCTCACCCATCTCTGTTATATGATGAGAATTTTCTCACCCAGCAGTGCTTACACTCTTAACCCAATGCTACACTGACCTTCACGAATCATATTTCATATACTTAGTTGCTTCTCAGAATTGCTAGTGAACTTGATATATCAAAAAAACAATGTGGTCTGCAAAAGGAAAAAATATTAAAAGCCATATGAATACTCACATCTTTAAAAGCCTGATTAAAGATGTCCGCAACCATTCACCACTAACGTTTGAAATCGACATAAAGGAAACCATATCAGTTCTCAAAATGCCCTTGTTCCACAATTGAAATTGACATCTTGTGCTGCAATTTTGTTTCTTCATGCCTTCATGTCAGCATTTATTTATGCCCTTGTTTTAATCTAACAGGAAATCAGAATACAAGTTTCCAACATGGATAAAAGCTCATCATAACCAAAACTTAAACTTCCAAAACTAATGAATCAGTGATTATTACCAATATAATCCAAAGAGTTTTTGCTTCATTAATGCTTACCTTTAAAATATTAAGTTAAATATGTATTTACAGTTCGTTAATAACTTACTGTGCAGCAGAGGTATTTGAGACCACTAAAATTTGAAAATAATTCCATACAATTCATCATGATTACTCTATAGGTAATGAGAACATGAAATTTGATTTACAAATTACTTCTCAAAAATATAGGTGATATACAGAATAAGACTTACTTACAAATGAGATAAAATGTATATTGGTGCCCCATGGCAGAACTATGGGGAATGTGTAATTTTGTAGGCTGCCTCAATAGTCTTCATGCACTTGAATAATAATTTTTAGAGCATTGGGCTCTTTTTCTTTAAATATTTCCCTAATAAAATAAGTAGCCTTCTGGACTTTTCAAAATTCCAGCTCAAAAATCTAAATCAGCAGTGTTTTCGGTATTTAAATAAGAAATGACATCATTTACCTATAGAAGAACGCTCCAAGACAAACCAACAGTACTTCCTTGGTTAAAAAAAGAAAGACAGAGAAAACCAGTCTTTCAATAAGACGAGAAAGAGGCCAAGCAAGGAAAGCAGTCTCACATAACCACTCCGTTAGTAAGGGATAGCTCCTGAACGTAAATCCAGACTGGATGACGGCAAATTCAGTGTTTTTTAATTCATTACAGCTGGAGACAGACGCAGAAAAATATGGTGTATCTATGAGGAGATAGCACTTCAGGTGTATCTTAAAGGCTAGATATGGTTTAAGGGTAGGCATTATTGAAGAAAGAGCAGAGGCAGAAGGTTGGCATTCCACACAGAAAGTCAATCGGAAATAAAAGCACAGAACTAGAAACTTTGGGCAATTAATTCAGTCTGATAACAGTAACATACGAAGAGCCATAATGGGAAACTGGAATCAAGTTGGAGGTACATTGTGATGAGCCTTGAATGACACCCCTAGGTAAAGGACATCATATTTGCCTTCCAAGCATCCACTGCATCTCTCCACAATGGCTCATTTTGTTTGACTAGAAATTCCTTTAGTTCATGCTTCCACAGTTGGTCCTGATTCTCCTCAACTAACAGATTACGGCAGTCCCACAAATCTTCCCACAGGGTTCAACTCAGAGATGGGTTTTAAACCAAAACCTAAGGCAGTCAACTCCTGATATCGCTATAGATTCAACGATTGGTTCAGAGGTAGGTCCATATCTTAAGAAGAAGCCATTGAAAAAAATCCCTTGACTCTTGTTTGTCTCTCTGCCTCTAGATCGTGTGGACTGCAGATAGAACACCCATGACTGCTTTAAACATTTTTCCATTCATGAGAAAGGCTGGCTAAAGAATAAAGCTGACATTTGGAGGGGAACTAAGAGAATAACAGAGAAACAGATTACGCCTTTATATTAGTAAGTTTTCACACTGCTATAAAGAAATACCTGAGACTGGGTAATTTATAAAGGAAAGGGGTTTAATTGACTCACAGTTCCACATGGTTGGGGAGGCCTCGGGAAACTCACAATCATGGCCGAAGGGGAAACAACACCTGTTACATGGCAACTGGAGAAAGAGAAAGAGAGTGAAGCGGGAAGGGGCACCTTATAAAACCATCAGATCTCGGGAGAACTCACTCACTATCATGAGAACAGCATGAGGAAAACAGCCCACCAGGTTCTTCCTTAGACACAAGGGAATTATGGGGATTACAATTCAAATTGAAATTTGAGAAGGAACACAGATCAAAACCATATAAACCCTTATCAAATTGTGTCTATAGTGCAAATTACCTCTGGATTTCTCAGGAATATAAAACAATATATTCTCATTACCTTTTAAATTATTGTGAGTTTGTTATTGTTCTTTGCAATCAAAAGTATCCTGATAGATTTATTATTTAGAAAACAGGGAACATTTGAAGGTTTTCAAATGTGGATATAAAATGATCAGTTTGGTATTATTGAAAGATGCTTTTGATATCTTCGTGGAAGCTGGATTGGAGCAGGCCATTTGGAAACAGAGAGAAAGAAAAATGGGGATGATATTACACTCATTTAAATGGAAGATGAATCCTAACTTCAGATATGGCAGTGATATAGGAATGTGGATAAACTGAGAAACATGAGCAGGGTCAAACTGAAGAATATCTTTAGTGTTGACCACCAAGTGAGAAATAGTATTTGACTCATATTTTAGGCTCTGCTCATTCACCCCTCTCCCCATAAAGGGTAGAACATGCTAATGTGAATTTCCGAGTGAGTTATGTATGGGAACTGATCTTTGACATGGTTCTGGCATGGAAATAACAAACAGGACTCCATTACTTTAGATTTTCAATTGTCCAATTCCTGGAGCCCAATCATGATGGAGCATCGCTACAGAGTGAGAGGGCAAGAGAAAGAAAAGGACAGATGGAGGGGGAACAAGGGTAGAATGGGTAGAGCGGTGACCGAGTGTTGGATGGCTTCCAGAAAAATGTTGATCCCAAATAACTTGACTGAGGTGTTACATAATAAAATTATGTAACAATAATAATAATGATAATAATAATACTAGTCAAGTTATTATCATAATAGATATTAATTCTTATTGAGCAGTTACCACATTTCAGCCACTGTGCAAACAATTTATATGCTCTACCTTGCTCAAGTCTTAGAAAGAAACTTGCTCAAGACCAAACAGCTATGAAGATTTGGAGCTGGTATGGAACAGAGTATGCCTGACCACATGGTTGTAGAAACATAATTTTTAAAAATGATACCATCCAGGTCCTCGCCTCCCTAGTTGAATCTCTTACCAACTGATACTTCAGCTCTAGCCTGTAACAGTTTTCCTTTCTATTGGTAGCCTTTTCTCACACATTCTTCTTATTCAGCTTGAATATCACTTCTCCTGACATAACTTGCATGACTTTCTGGATCCGAAAAACACTCTCCCATGGTATATCACCCCATGATAGTGTTAAATGCTAAGTTGTCCACTTTCCATGATAAACCAGAGACTATACAGTCAGAGACTTGATTGTTTGGCTCTCTGATTGGCACACAATGATTATTCATTAACTGTGTTGAATAAATGAATGAGGTCAGAAAGGGAGTGTGTTGGGAAGAGAATGTTATTTGTAAGAAAAAATATGTGTGTCTATTTGTGTGTGTGCCTCGGGGTGGGGGGGGCTTGCTTTCAAAAATAAGATTTAAACAACAGCAAGAATATGCTTAGGCTTTTTTTTCCAGTGTCCCAGGGCCTGTCTGGGTGAGGAGGACTTCTGCATTGGGTAGCAAGGCATGGTTGTGTATGTCTATGCTTCCCACATCTCCTTTTAAATGGCTAGATTTAGCATGAAGATTTCAACTTCAAATAGTCTCCAAAGACATTGTTGGTGACCAGCATAATACTTTTGGAGGCAAAAGGAAAAAAACGAAAGTAATGCAAGAAATGGTCAAAGAGAAAAGAGGCCAGACAATTCAATCGCCTTCCACAAGCACTCAGGCAATTAAAATAAAAACAATTACTCATATACATAGAGCAGGTCAGCACTTTTATTTTATTATTGTTTTACAGAACAAGGGAAATGCGTAATTCCTAAGAGGCAGCTACATAAATATTTCAGCTGATAGTAAGTCCAGGACCAACAAGGTAAAATATACTAGATTTAAACAATCAATTTTACACAGAACTGCAAAAGATATTGTGAAATTCTGCAAAATTGCAGATCCAATTTCCCTAGAATATACTTCAGCCTACCAAAATCTTGACAATTATTCATGTTGGAGGACAAGGCATAAATGCAGACAATGGGAAAACAAACATTCAATCATCTGGTTTCAGAATGGCACAGAGTCCAAAAAATGCCTGTTTGTCTCTTCGTCCCTGAAACCTGGAGCTGGTCTCCCGATCTCTATACCTTCTAATACATACATTTCCAGTAACAATAAATATGGGTTCTTTGGGAAGAGGCTAGAAAGACTCACTAGTCACAGTAAGCTTTGGCCTTCCTCTTATTATGAAGAGGCTTTCTGCATTTTGAACTTCATACTTAGTTTTCCTTCGTATTTTCTTTGAGGAGAAATTACTATGTGCAGCCAGGCACAGTGGCTCACACCTATAATCCCTGCACTTTGGGCGACTGAGGTGAGTGGATAACTTTAGGCCAGGAGTTCAAGACCAGCCTGGCAAACATGGTGAAACCTTGTCTTTACTAAAAATACAAAAGTTAGCCTGATGTGGTGGCACACACCTGTAATCCTAGCTACTCAGGAAGCTGAGGCAGGAGAATCACTTGAACCCAAGAGGCGAAGGTTGCTGTGAGCCAAGATCATGCCACTGCACTTCAGCCTGGGTGACAGAGCGAGACTGTCTCAAAAAAAAAAATATATATTGTGTGGTAGACACATCATCATGCAAAGGTTTTTATTTTTAATAAAACCTTGTGTTATGACATTCTGAAGTTTTGTTTTTCTTTATCTACTGACCAACATTCAGATTATCAGTCTGAAATCACAGATCTGACTCTTATGCCACTGCTCATTTCCTTTCTGTGACCATTGATTGTCTTCAGGACAATCTCCAAACTCCTGAGCCTGGCACACAAAGTTCTCATGCTCTGTCTTTGCTTAAATCTTTAATCTCATTTCTCACTACTGCCTAATTTAAGTCCCACTCTTCACTCGTACAGAAGTGTGTGGTGATTCTCAGCTGGCTGGATTGTGGCACGCCTTCAGCACTGCTGTGCAGAATGATTTCCCACCTGTCACACCCAGTTCTACCACCTGTCTTCTCACTCCATCCTTGTCTATCTAGTGAATTTCTATATAACCTTTAAACTGAGCTCAATAATTACCTTCTTTGAGAAAACTTTTCTTATTCTCACAGGCAGATATTGGAATTCTGTATATAGTTAACTTCAGGGTGTTGAGACCTCCACTGACCACTTAGGATGCTCTATCATTTCTTTTTACTTACAAATCAATTTCTTCAACAAGGCTATGCCTCTTAGGGCAAAGACTGTGTATTATTTTTCTCTGAGTCCCATGGCTCAGGATCTTGCTTGATGCAAAATCAGTACTCAGAAAATAGTTGTTGGTTTCAGAGGCTGTAAATTTTTGTTCAGTTTTCATTCGTTCATTCATTCATTCATTCATTCAATAAACGTTCATTGAGTTTCCATCCTGGGCCAGCCTTCATACTAGGTACTGAGGATGTAATAGTGGGTAAAATAGATAATATCCCAGCTCTTATGAAGTATACTGACTGAAAGAGGAGTCAAAAATTATTCCCTGATCCCAGTGGTCAACATACAGCTACAAATTAACCCTAAATGAAAGGCTGTTATTATGATACTGTGATTGGTGGATTAGGGTAGGCTACACTGATGGAGTGACCATTACACTTGGATATGAGCAATAATCTGACATTAAGGGTTTAGAGGTGGGAAATGGAGATTATGTCACATAGAAGAACTGGAGTGTTTAGAAGTTCTGTAATGAGAAGAAGCACGGTTTATTTCAATGAAGACAATGCACAGAGAAGAAAGATTTAGGCCAGTAGTTCTCAACCAGGAGCAATTTTGATCCCCCAGGATACATTTGGCAATATGGAGACATTTTGATTGTCACACCTGGGGTATGGTGTGGGTATCTAGTGGGTGGAGACCAGAAATGCTGCTAAATATGTTATTGATGCTGAGGAAAGCCCCCAACATATCAATAATGCCAATGTTGAGAGGCCTTAATCAAATTTAGTTTTAAATGAGGCTTTAATACATTTTAAGTGTCAAAATGAAGCTTTTATTTATTTTGGGGTTTGGCTTTTTGTATGTGTGTATTTATTTATTTATGTTTAATTTTAGATTCAGAGGATACATGTGCATGTATGTTACATGGGTATACTGCGTGATGCTGATAATTTAATAATCAGCATCTTATTACATTATTATGTAATTATATATAATATAATAATAATTATATTATTAGGATATTAGATAATTGTTGTATTATTAGGATATTATTCTAATAATCATGCTATTCAAGTACCAACCAGAGTAACCAGTGGGTAGTTTTTCAACACTTATCTGCTTCCTTCCCTCTCCACTTTTGGAGTGGCCCATACCTATTGATACCATCTTTGTGTCCATGTGTACCCAGTGTTTAGCTTCCACTTATAAATGAGAATATGCGGTATTTGGTTTTCTGCTTCTGCCTTAATTCACTTAGGCTAATGGCCTCCAGCTGCATCCATGTTTCCATGTTGCTACAAAGAATGCAATTTCATTCTTTTTTTGGCTGCATAGTATTCCATGGTGCATATGTGCCATATTTTCTTTACGCAATCCACTGTTGATGGGCACCTAGGTTGATTCCATGTCTTTGCTATTGTGAATGGTGCTTCAATAAACATATTAATGCAGGAGTCCTTTTGGTAGAACAATTTATTTCCTTTGAGTACATATCCAGTAATGGCATTGCTGGGTCAAATAGTAATTCTATTTTTAATTCTTTGAGCAATCTCCAAACTACTTTTTACAAGGGTGAAAATGATTTGCATTCCCACCAGAAGTGTATAAGTGTTCCCCTTTCTCTGAATCCTCACTAGCATCTGTTATTTTTTTGACGTTTAAATAATGGCCATTCTTGCAGCAGTAAGGTGGTATCTCACTGTCGTTTTGATTTTTATTTCTTTGATGATTAGTGATGTTGAGCATAGTTTCATATGTTTGTTGGTCACTTATATGTCTTCTTTTGAGTAATGTCTATTCATGTACTTTGCCCACTTTTTAATTGAGATATTTGTTTCTATACTATTCATTTGTTTAAGTTCCATGTAGATTCTGGATATTAATCCTTTGTTAGATGAATAGTTGGCAAATATTTTCTCCTATTCTGTAGGTTGTCTGCTTCCTCTCTTGATAGTTTCTTTTGCTGTACATCAGCTCTTTTGTTTAATTAGATCCCATTTATCTATTTTTTATTTAGTTGCACTTGCTTTTGGAGTCTTCGTCGTAAATTATTTGCCTAGGTCAATGTTTAGATGAGAATTTCCTAGGTTTTCTACTAGGATTTTTATTGCGGTCTTACATTTAACCCTTTAACCCATCTGGAGTTAATTTTTGTATCTGGTTACAGGTAGGGGTCCAGTTTCATTCTTCTGCATATGGTTCGCCAGTTTTCCCAAAACCATTTGTTGAATAAAGTGTCTTTTCCCCCACTGTATATTTTTGTTAATTTTGTCAAAGATCAATTGGTTTTAGGTGTGTGGCTTCATTTCAGCATTTTCTATTCTATTCCATAGATCTATGCATCTATTTTTGTACCAGTATCATGCTGCTTTAGTTACCATAGCATTGTAGTATAGGTTGAAATTAGGTAATGTGATTCTTCTGAATTTATTCTTTTTACTTAAGAATGTCTTGGCCATCTGGGCTTTTTTGGTTCCATATAAATTTTAGAATAGTTTGTTCTAATTCTGTGAAAAAAAATGACATTAGCAATTTTATAGTAATAGCATAGAATCTGTAAATTGCTTTGGGCAGTATGGACATTTTAACAATATTGATTCTTTCAACCTATTTTAATTATTAAGGCCTTTTTTTTCTTTTGACCTAGGAAATTTCTCCAAATTCTGTTTCTTAATCATACTTGCTTCTTTATTACTGATAATGATATTACTGATAATGACCTCTCACTCCTGATGTAGCAGGCTGCCCCTGGTCGTCTCTCTCAACTTCATTGTCCAGATGATCACTATTTTCTGGAGGACATGTCATGCAAGACTCAGGCTTCAGTTCCCCTTCAGATTATGGCCTTTTCCCAGCTCCACATTTGGTTCTGGAAATTCCTGCAGAATTTAAGCACTGCCCTTGGCTTGTCAGGAATGGAAAACCAGACAAAAAGCTCACAAAGTTCTCAGTACAAAGCAGGTGCTCTAAAAATATCTGTAAGCCTACACTAACTTACCATTTACATTTGTTGTAGATACATACAAACCTACATTATGCTGTGTTCCTACATGATCCTGAGCAACCAGAATATCAAGGGCCATGTGATAATTAAAGTTCACATTCTGGAGGTCCTTGAACAATAGACTAAGTCACTCTGTGAATTTTGGAAACAGTGATGTATTCCTGGATTGCTTCTCAGTCAGATCTATAAAACAAAGTTATTTGTAGAAAATTTCAAAAGACATGTGCTCAAGCTCACTGAGATATGGTGAATGGAATATTCATGGGTGGGACTTAGACTTTTGTATAAGGAGAAATATCTTTAGGTCATGCTGATGGTAAGCCATGGCAGGAAACTACTAAACCAGAGTATCATTAAGGAATTTGCGACGGACACCTAAACATAAAGTCTAAAAAGTTTTAGAGTTGACTAATGAATGAAGCAAACACTCTCTTTCTCTTTTGTTTTGTTTTTGGAATAAAGCTTGTATTAGTCCATTCTCACCCTGCTATAAATACCTGAAACTGGATAATTTATAAAGAAAGGAAGTTTAATTGACTCATGATTCTGCAGGCTATACAGGAAGCATAGCTGAGGAGGCCTCAGGAACTTACAATCATGGTGGAAGTTGAAGTGGAAGGAGGCATGTCTTACATGGCAGAAGCAGGAGAAAGAGTGAAGGGGGATGTACTACCCATTTTTAAACAACCAGATTTTGTGAGAACTCTATTATGAGACAGCACTAAGGAGATGATGCTAACCATTAGAAACCACCCTCATGATCCAATGACCTCTCACCAGGCCACAACTGCAGCAGTGGGGATTATAATTCAATATGAGATTTGGGTGAGGATACAGAGCCAAACCATATCATCCCACCTCTGGACCCTCTCAAATCTCATATCCTTCTCACATTTCAAAACTAATCATGCCTTCCAAATAGTCCCCCAGATTTTTAACTCATTCCAGCGTTAACTCAAAAGTCCAAGTCCAAAGTCTCATCTGAGACAAGGCCAGCCTCGACTGCCTATGAACTTGAAAAATCAAAAACAAGTTAGTTGCGTCCAAGATACAATGCAGATACAGATATCACATAAATGCTCTTGTTCCAAGAGGGAGAACTTGGCCAAAACAAAGGGGCTACAGGTCCCATGCAAGTCTGAAACCCAGCAGGGCAGTCATTAAACCTCAAAGCTCCAAAATAATGTCCGTTGGCTCCATGTTTCAACCAAGCCACATTGATGCAAGGAGTGGGCTCCCAAGGCCTTGAGCAGCTTTGCCTCTGTGGTTCTGCACGGTGCAGCCCCTGTGGCTCCTTTCACAAGTGGGCATTGAGTGCCTCTGGCTTTTCCAGGTGCACAATGCAAGCTTTCACTGGATCTACCATTCTGGGATCTGGAAGATGGTGACCCTCTTCTCACAGCTTCATTAGGCAATGCCCCAGTGGGGACTCTCTTTGTGGGGCTCCAACCCCACATTTCCCCCTCTGCACTGCCTCAGTAGAGGCTTTCCATGAGGGCTCCACCCCTGCAGCAGACTTCTGCCTGGAGATCCAGGCATTTCTGTACATTTTCTGAAATCTAGGCAGAATCTCCCAATCCTGAACCCTTGCTGTCTGTGCACCCACAGGCTTAACACCACATGGAAGCTGCCAAGGCTTATAATCCATCTGGAGCAGCAGCCTGAGATGTATCTGGGGCCCTTTTAGCCAAAGTTGAAGCTGGAGTGGCTGAGACACAGGGAGCGGTGTCTCAAGGTTGCACAGGGAAGTGAGGCCCTGGGCCTGACCCACAAAACCTTTTTTCCCTCCTATGTCTCCAGCTCTGTGATGGAAGGAGCTACCAGGAAGGTCAAGGCATTTTCCTCATTGTCTTGGCTATTAACGTTTGGCTCCTTTTTACTTATGCAAATTTCTGTAGGCTGCTTGTATTCCTCCCCAGAAAATGGAATTTTCTTTTCTACCACATGACCAGGTTGCAAATTTTTCTTTTTCTTTTTCTTTTTTTTGATGGAGTCTTGCTCTTGTCACCCAGGTTGGAGTGTGAAATTGTGTGGTTTCAGCTCACTGCAACCTCTGCCTGCCAAGTTCAAGTGATTCTCCTGTCTCTGTCTCCCGAGTAGCTGGGATTACAGGCACATGCCACTAAGCCTGGCTAATTTTTGTATTCTTAGTAGAGATGGGGTTTCACCATGTTGGCCAGGCTGGTCTCAAACTCCTGATCCCAGGTGATCTGCCCACCTAAGCCTCCCAAAGTGCTAGAATTACAGGTGTGAGCCACCACACCTGGCCTGACTACAAACTTGTCAAGCTTTTACACCCTGCTTCCCTTTTAAATAGAAGATCCAGTTTCAGATAATCTCTTTGCTCACACATATGACCATATGCTTTTAGAAGCAGCCAGGCTACTTCTTGAATACTTTGCTGCTTAGAAATTTCTTCTGCCAGATACTTGAAATCATCACTCTCAAGTTCAGTTTCAACTAGAGCAGGGATACAATGCCTTCAGTCTCTTTGCTAAAGCATAGCAAGAGTGACCTTTACTCCATTTCTCAATAAGTTTCTCATCTCCATCTGAGACCACCTCATCCTGGATTTCACTGGCCATATCACTATCAGTATTTTGGTCAAAGCCATTCAACAAGTCTCTAGGAAGTTCCAAACTTTCTCTCATCTTCTTGTCTTCTTCTGAGCCCTCTGAACTGTTCTAACCTCTGCCTGTTACCCAGTTTCAAAGTTGCTTCCACATTTTTAGATATTTTTATAGCAATACCCAACTTATCCATTCTCACACGGCTATAGAAATACCTGAAACTGGGTAATTTATAAGGAAAAGAGGTTTAATTGGCTCATGGTTTTGCAGGTTGTACAGGAACCACGGCTGGAGAGGCCTCAGCAAACTTGAAATCATGGCAGAAGGTGAAGAGAAAGGAGGGACAGCTTACATGGCAAGAGGAAAAAAAGTGAAGGGAGAGGTGCTACACACTTTGAAACAACCAGATATCATGAGAACTCTATCATGAGACAGCACTAGGGGGATGATGCTAAACCATTAGAAACCACCACCATGATCCAATCACCTTTCACTAGGCCCCACCTCCAATATTGGGGATTACAATTCAACATGAGATTTGGGTGAGAACACAGAGCCGAACAATATCAAATCTTGAACTGGGCTGTTTGTCAGAATTCTTTCACTCAAATGTTAGGTACTTATTGTATATATGTGGCCCTTTAGAGATGGTAACTGTTCTAAAATTTTACACTGAGCCCAGACCTTCCAGAGAATGAAGAAGTGAGACTCTTCAAGAAACTGCTGTGTTAATGTGTCAATTATCTGCATACAGCTTAAATTACTAGTTTAAAATTCTATTTTTAATTGATTATCATTTTTATTTGCCTCTCAGCCACCTAACTGTGGTACTATTTTCTATAAGTTTCTCAGATTGATAAAAATTTTATGGAATAAAGAATGCTAAAAAAGTAAAATTATATAGTTAAGAATATAGACAAAATGCAGTTGAAAAATTACTGAACTCAAATTCCATTCAAATTCTGGATCCTGTGATTATTTGCTAAGTGCTTTGTGGAAAATCATATTACCTCTGTGGGCTTTAAATTTTCCATAGGTAAACGAGGTGTGATAACTTTTAAGTTCTTAACTAATGGGTGAGAAGAAAGGTATCCATCAATTTCATAAATGTTTTACGTGATTTTATGAATGTTGATGGGTACACTTGTCTCACATCAATACCATCTCCAGATAAGGTCTGCAGATAAAGCTCAATAAAATTAGTGTCTCGATGGAGACAATAACCAATAAGTAAATAAGTTAGATATCAGCAGATAAGTTATATGATCCCTTTGTCTATTTTATAGTTATATTGATCTATCTGACTGTTTATTTAAAAATTAAGTACTTTGGATTTGATACACATTGTAGATGTATAGTGCACAATGATGGAAATATTTGGAAATGATACAACATAGTTTTTCTGAGACATTAAATTATACAACTCAAACCAAAAGTCATCTCTGGTGCTTCGAATATTCTATATTTTTGTGCCTATCAGTTTGTCTCACACAACTATACTTTCATTCAGTTTCTATTGCATTTGCCAGAGTGGTGATAACAGACAAGATGTCAATTCAGTAATGGAGTGAAGAATGAATCAAAATAAAAATCTTCCTTTTCTTCAATAATCCCACATTAAATTTGAGACCATCCCAATTCTTGGGATAGCCTTAAAGATAGAAGGGATTACACATTGTTGCCTACTTCTAGAATGAGGGAATTTGGGGAATAGTTGAAGACAGAGAATATCAACATTGAAGTGACTAGTTTCTGACCCCAAACTACCAGATCAACAGGATTCTCCGCATTTTCCTTATTATAGCTTGTAATGTCTCTCAGAAAGGACACAGGTAGCATCCTTTTAGGAGGATTCCCTGTGTCACAGGCAGGAGAAGTAACTAGTTCCTGAAAACACCCAAACCTAGTTTTTAATTCTGATCAGACTCTCTTGGAAAGTCTAGCTCTGTCTTCCTAGAAGTATGCATTTACACAAGATATTTAACCTCCCTGATGTTCAATTTTTCTTTTTGATAAATAGAGGATAATGGTAGCTATCTCATATGGTGTTGAAAGGTTCATTTAGGGCAAAGTGTAAGTCTTTTCACAGATTTATCTTCAATACCAAGTGCGTCACCTTGCACGTAGCAAGCATTGAACAAGTGCTCCTTTCTGACTTGTTTCCTCATCCTCACTAATTGGTTGCCTTTAGAGGCCAATATCATCTTCAGCATGCCATAGGGTATCAACTGAGAGAATATGCACACGTGCAGTTTTAAAATTCCCTCCCTGAATTGCTTTTTCCTCCTGATTATCTCAATTGTGTTCTTCCCCTAGAGAATCCGTCGTCCCCATAGCCATTACCACTCCCCTCCCTCACATTGTCTTAGTACTTCCAGCTGTTTTTCCTCATTTCCTATTTGGCTTTCACATTCTCTATTGGACCTGAAGGAGTCTCCAATTAACTGGTCACAGAATTTCGCAGGTCATTAACTCCAGTCTGTGAAGGGTTTCCCACCTAATCTGGTTCTTTAAAACCTTCAGTTACCTTACCTGGGATGGGCCCCAAGTGTCTCCCACTAGACTCAGCCAGAAAGCTGGTGAAACAGAGGGAAAACGCTTGGATTTCTTGGCTCTTCCAGGACTGACCCCAGTGATCAGCCAACCAAACCACTTTCTAGCCACATAGTTGGAAACACAGAGTCAATTTCTCCCTAGGTATTAATAGAGTTTATCAATATTAAATCCATCATACCATATGCATATTTTTAATCATGAAACTCATAATGGACCAGTGATAGTGAGCAAAAGATCCTCTGTGTCTTTCCAAGAGAGAGAAAAATATCACCATGCTCCAAAACATCAGAACATGTTTATTTTTTTCTATCTTAGTTGGACCTGACCCTCTTTCTCTTTCTCTATATTAATTCATTCATTTTATCTTTTAGTTTGTTTCATTTATTTTCTCATTTAAAAAAAACTGAGAGAAAGGGAAACAGCTAGTTATACAGATACTTTACCAGACCCCAGACATTAAAAAAATAAGATGCAGTTTTTGTCTCCAAGGAAGACACAGTTAATGAGTAAAGACAGACATGCACACAAATAAATATCAGCACAATGTACTAAGTATAACACTAGAGGTGTTTACGCCATATTAAGATGGCATTAAAAAGTGGGTGACTATTTCTTACAGTAGACTATAAAGAAGAGATTCTAAGTTTAGTAATTTGACCCTTTTTTTGAAAACTCAACAGTCAAATAATGGAAGAAATGGTGCTAAAAGGGTCATCTGAGACATCATCATAAAGTAGGGCACAGTATAGAGTTTAGACTTGATCATCTAGATGATATACGGTATTGATAAAAATCAAACAGGAAAGAAGTCATTTAGAATGCTCACTTTGACAAAAAGTGAGGGACACAGATTTGGGGAAAAGATATAGGAGGCAAATATTATAGAGATGGGGTGACTGCCACAGTTTAGTTCAGGAACAATGGGTGTCTGAATAGGCGCATGGCAGTAGGAATAAAGAGAAGATGATGTGTTTCAAAGGCATGTAGGATGTATGATTGATAGGATACATTGACTAATATATATCATAGTTGAGGCAAGAAAAAATTGAGTGTGAATCCTGTATTTCTGATTTAAATGTGGTTCTTAAATATAAGCATGGCTCTGACAATGCTTTTTAAATCCTTTTACAATATTCACCAACAAGCAACGTAGTCTTTTGAGCTGTGACTATATACCTTGTCCTCCACTTCTAAGTGTTCTGCTTTGGTCATAAGTGATTTCTCTCCATCCCCCACTACACACACACACACACAAACACACACACACACAAATCCTTCTGTCCAGGTACTTCCATGTGTAAATCACCTCTTTGCTGCCGCATTGCTCTCAGAATTAAGCCCAGACTTCTTAACATGGATTAAAATGCTTAATGTGATCTCTGCCTGCCTTCCCAGCCTATTTATCCAGTGTTGCCCTGCTCCCATTCTTATTTCCATTTGCGTTATAATCCAACCATAGATAACTTCCCTTTTGTTAGACCTCTGTGTCTTTGCAAATATTTTTCTTTTGCTGGGACACACACACACACACACACACACACACATACACACACACAAATTGCCTAGCAAACCCCTATTATGCTCAAAGCACAGTTGAAATATATGATTTGTGTATCCTCCCCATTATCCCCAACCCCTCAAATGCAGAATCATGCCATATCTTCTCTGCCTAGGCTTTTTGTGCCTTCTCAATGGCAACACTTGCCATATTTATTACTGCTAACAAACTGTTATGAAGCCAAACACTATGCCAGGGGCTGAGGATACATTAATAAACAGCACCATCTAACTTGCTATTATTTTAGAACTTACTCCCTAGAAATAAAGACAAATATTAAACAATGACTAGTCACACTGGTTACTGAAAAAAGTACTTTGAACTTTGAGAGTACAGTTCTTGAGTTTAACTAAGCCAGGAGTCACTTGTGCTGAATTGTATTGTAATATAATTACAATCACAGAGTAAGGAGCATGGGTAAAAATTCATCCTATGGCATAGACCAATTAGAGTATAAGAAAATAATGGAATTTGGTGACTATACATATATCAAGATGTTGATTAAGACCCATTCATCTGAGATAGTGGTAGGACCTCTGGGAACCCGAAAGCTGGGTTGAAGTTTCTGAGATGATTGAGGTGTGACCCTAAAAAAAATAAAATCAGGTCTTGTGCGGTGGCTTATGCCTGTAATCCCAGCACTTTGGGAGGCCGAGGCGGGTGGATCACCTGAGGTCAGGAGTTCGAGACCAGCCTGGTCAACATGGTGAAACCCCATCTCTACTAAAAATACAAAAATTAACTGGGCATGGTGGTGGGTGCCTGTAATCCCAGCTACTCAGGACGCTGAGGCAGGAGAATCACTTGAACCCAGGAGGCAGAGGCTGCAGTAAGCCATTACACTCCAGCCTGGGTGATGAGAGCAAACTCTGTCTCAAAATAAAATAAATAAAATAAAATAAAATAAATAGAGGGCTTTGAGAAGAATTCATGGTTTGTCACCAATCTCTGCCTTAGAGTGCAGCACAGGCTAGGCTCTAGCACAAGAAGTTTCCATGAAGATTTGGTGTATGTGTATTTTAAATGAATGGGTACATGGATAAATGAGCAAGTAAATGAGTAAGCAAATACATGAATTAGAGAATCAAAGAATGAGACAACGATGAAAGATGATATAAGTAAGTGAATGCATAAATGAATGACCAAGTGAATGAGACTCGTGAATGAGTTAATGACTCACTCAATAAAATGTGAGTGAATTTGTACACAATGTGTGAAGGAATACATATGGGCATGGAAACAGAAGTGAATATGAGGGTGAATAAATAAGTGATTGGCCAAATGAATATTACAAGAATTTTTTTTAAATCTCTTTTTTAGAAGAAAAAATTTATATGCCAGTCCTACATTTTGTAGTAATTAGAGTTTACAGGAGGTGAGACACTTTAGCCTTTATCAATGTCATAAATTCTGAAGTGTGTTCCTATGCAGAAAGAGTTTAGTTCTGTGAGTATCTGAAATTTGACTGTCCTATAGTTTCTGAGACTGGGATTTTTGTGCTTCAGTGAGATGGCCTCAACTTATCCCAAACACCTCTTCCCCTACACGGCCCTGAAGAAATGAGAAAAAACAAGAAAGACGGCTGGGACTGTGGACTGAGTGTCACCAGGAGAGCCCAATCTGCTACCTCTTATCAAATATTAGATTCTCAGATATTAACTTCAATGTACCAAGGTCTTGTTCTTGGTTCTTTAATTCATGAAACCCGTTTCATCAATGTGAAGAGTTAACTTTTATAAAAATGAATGCACACTCTGTTTTCTGTTTTCTCAAATTCTCCTGAAATTGATATACAAACCAAGTGCCTTGGCATTAACTTGGTTGAAAAACAGAACAGCCAAGGGACTGTAATATTCTCAGGTAGGACAGTAATTCTCAAACATGTGGTCCTCAGGTCATCACTTCGTTATCTCTTGGGGTATGTGATAAAAATGCCCCTACCTCTCCCCTATTTAGTCAGTACATTTGGGAATATAATCTAGTGTTCTACATTTGAAAACCACAGTTGTAGGCAGATCTCTTTGGTTAGCTAAGTTTTAACTGGAAGATTTACATTATTTAACAGTTTTAAGAACTGGTCCTCAGCAAAGAGAGCTTGGAAGCTTCACTGTAGAGGATCTTTTCAGTGGGAGGTATGTTGACCAATATTTTATCTTCTTTGAACAGTTCTGGAATAGATAAGGTCCTCTCTCTAGGTGTCCATTGATAATTCACTTTTCTGTTGCCTTATCGATCCTTGCTCTAGCCTGGGAATTTTACTCCCCTGTTTTTTGTAGTTTTTGTTGTTTGCTTGTTTATTTGTTTTAGGACTTTTAACGTATGTACTCTAATATCTTTTTTCTAGCATTTTAGTGGTCATGCCAAAATATTACACATAATTAACAAAGTCGTCAGTTAATTAAAATATTTATCCTATGCTGAAGAATACATGAATTTCAAAATTCTTTTACACTTCTCACTCCTTCCAAATACATTTGCTATTGTTGTCTAATATTTAAGTTGCATCTTGGATTGTTTTTATTTTTTTAACCTCAAATTAGACACTATTATTGTTTGGTCAGAGGGTTAGTATTTGTTTGTTTACTGTTTCCTTGCATCATAGACCTTACTTCTGGGGTTATTCTTTATCCATAAACATATCCTTCAGAAATTTCTTTTATGATAATTTATCCATGATTCATTCAGTTCTTATTTGTCTAAAAATGTCTTTACTCCAGCCTCAGTCTTTAAAGGCAGTTTTCCTGGCTGTATAAGCCTACCAATGTTTTCAGCATTTTGAAAATATTTTTCTCATCTTTTTCAGTTACTCAAGCTCTAGTTAATTTCTATTTATTCTGTCGTTGTAATTTAGGTACTGTCATCCACACATTTCTTACTTTTTAAAAACATTTTAAAAATTTTGATTGAAGCAGCCTACCACATTGGATATGCTCAGGATTCGGAGAGTAAGAAAATCGGGTTTTGGGCTGGGTGTGGTGGCTCACGCCTGTAATGCCAGCACTTTGGGAGGCCGAGGCGGGTGGATCACAAGGTCAGGAGATCGAGATCATCCTGGCTAACACAGTGAAACCCCGTCTCTACTAAAAATACAAAAAAATTGACTGGGCGTGGTGGCGGGTGCCTGTAGTCCCAGCTACTTGGGAGGCTGAGGCAGGTGAACGGTGTGAACCAGGGGGCACAGCTTGCAGTGAGCCAAGATGGCGCCACTGCACTCCAGCCTGGGCGACAGAGTGAGACTCCATCTCAAAAAAGAAAAAAACAGAAAGAAAAAAAAAAGAAAACTGGGTTTTGATCTCTGCACTCCCATTCATCAATGGGTGGCTTTTGCATGGTGATATAATCTCTGTGATGCTGTTCCCTCTCTCTGCAAACTGAAGTTCTTAGTATCTCTTTGAAAGACGGTGAGAGTTAAATTAGGTGAGTTAGCTAAGTAAAATGAGGTTTCTTGGTAGTTCCTCAACAAAGTAATATTAATAGAGAACTTTGCATATCGCATTGTAATTATTTCAAGCAAGGTGTTCAATAAGCACTCAATAATTCAATATCCAAGGAATCCATAGCTAGTTAAAAAATATAAAACAATTTTAACTGTGAAGTGGCTGTACATTCCAGAACACTAACGTAAAGCAAGAGGCTGGGCAAGAATTGACTCTATATAATGTTCAAGCAGTGTAAAATCCAGTCTTCTTGAGTAAGGACATCTGTCAGCTATTGGCTAACCTTTGGCATGGAAAATTACCCAGGGTTCCTCTCAAAAACACTGCATGAATATATTAGGCCGTATTACAAATATTAGCTAAAGTAATCAAGCTGCTACTTTTCAAAGGCCTGTTTTATGCTTTCGTAAATTACAACATGCCTTTATTGTCTTTAAATTTAGTAAGGTAACACCCCTTGGCTTTGGATGATAATGATGCAATGGTAGTGATAATACTATAATTATAGCTTAAATTTCTACAATTTCTTACCCCTTAAAGAATTTCAAAACCTTGGCTTCCTATCATGTACAGATATTTTGCTCACTATCTACTTCAAATAACTATAAAGGTAGAAACCAGCTGCTAAAAACCATGCTTTAGTGGGGACCAAAACCAGAATAATCAACTTGACCCAAATGGAACTAGAAGCCAGAATTTTGCAGTCAATATTTACTACCTTTGCACCCCCAGCCACATGCTCAGGTTTTAAGAAGGTAATTCTCTGTGTTTGTAAACTATAGAAACGTGTGTATTTAAAGGTTGGAAAGGACCCTTAGAAATAATGCCATTCCATTTCTTCCTCTTACTAATGGGGAAACTGAGAACCAGTGAAGAGAAGGGACTTTTGAAAGCTTTATAACATTAGCGGCAAAGCTGAGAAATGCAGTTTAGGTTGACCTATTTTCTTCCCATCTATGGTTCTAGATAACTCTGGATCTTTACAGTGAGCACCACTCTTACTGACTTTGAAGGTTGGTGCAAGGAATTAGCAATGTTATTTATTCAGCTCAGACTGATTGACACTTGCAATACACATCAGAAACAATATGCATACCGGGAATCAGAGATTAACTGAACACAGGCTGTGCCCTGGAAAATTGAAATAAAAATAGCTAAAATGTATTGAGTGTTTCCTATATTGCTGAGTAGCATTCCAAGTGCTTTACATACACACATATACTCCTGTGTGTATATATATCTACTTAATACATATAAATATAATATTTATAAAATAATATGTACATACATATGATATATGTATGCATAGTTATACATCAATTTAATGTTTACATATATATGTGTATTCATTTAATATTTACAACTGCTGTGAAAAGGCCATGCACATGTTAAGTACTTATTGCATATTTTCAGAATTAAATAAAAATCTACCATTCTAATCAAACTTTTATTTCATAGTTGTAGACTTACATATACTAGTAAGAAATAATACAGGGAGATCCTGTGTACCCCTTATCTGGTTTCCCTCAATGATAATATCTTGCAATATCACAAAGAGGAATTCAACATTAATGCAATCCACCTACGTGTTCAAATTTTCAAAGTTTTAGATGTACTCGTTTGTATGTGTGCTGTGTGTATTTATTTCTATGTGATTTTATCACATGTGTAATGTATGTATCCACCACTACCAAGAAACAGAAGTGTTTAATATGACCACATGGATCCCTTATATTGTCCTTTTTAAAATTTTATTTCTCTATATTGTCCTTTAATAAATGCATCCACATTTCTTTCTCTACCACCATCCTCATCCCTAATTACTTGCAACCTCTAACCTGTTCTTCATGTCTTTAATTTTGTCATTTTGAGAATGTTATGTAAATTGAATCATACAGTACATAGCCTTCTGAGGTTAGCTCTTTTTCCTTTGAGATTCATTCAAGCTGTATTAATAGTGTATTTCTTTTTATTACTGAGTAATATTCCACAGTATGGATGTAACACAGTACGTTTCACCATTAGCCCCTAAAAGACACCTGAGTTGTTTTTAGTTTTCAGCTATTGCAAATAAAGCTGTTATGAACATTCATATACAACTTTTCATGAGAACATAAGCTTTCATTCTTAGAGATAAATGTCCAAAGTGCAATTGCTGAATCATAAGGCAATCACATGTTCAGTTTAATAAGAAAATTCTAAACTGTTTTCCAGAGTGGTTGTGCCATGTCATTTTTTTTTTATTACTATACTTTAGGTTTTAGGGTACATGTGCACAATGTGCAGGTTTGTTACATATGTATCCATGTGCCACGCTGTTTTGCTGCACCCATTAACTCCTCAATTAGCATTAGGTATATCTCCTAATGCTGTCCCTCCCTCCTGCCCCCACCCCACAACAGTCCCCGGAGTGTGATGTTCCCCTTCCTGTGTCCATGAGTTCTCATTGTTCAATTCCCACCTATGAGTGAGAACATGCGGTGTTTGGTTTTTTGTCCTTGTGATAGTTTACTGAGAATGATGTTTTCCAGTTTCATCCATGTCCCTACAAAGGACATGAACTCATCATTTTTTATGGCTGCATAATATTCCATGGTGTATATGTGCCACATTTTTTAATCTAGTCTATCATTGTTGGACATTTGGGTTGGTTCCAACTCTTTGATATTGTGAATAGTGCCACAATAAACATATGTGTGCATGTGTCTTTATAGCAGCATGATTTATAGTCCTTTGGGTATATACCCAGTAATGGGATGGCTGGGTCAAATGGTATTTCTAGTTCTAGATCCCTGAGGAATCCCCACACTGACTTCCACAATGGTTGAACTAGTTTACAGTCCCACCAACAGTGTAAAAGTGTTCCTATTTCTCCACATCCTCTCCAGCACCTGTTGTTTCCTGACTTTTTAATGATGGCCATTCTAACTGGTGTGAGATGGTATCACATTGTGGTTTTGATTTGCATTTCTCTGATGGCCAGTGATGATGAGCATTTTTTTATGTGTTTTTTGGCTGCATAAATGTCTTCTTTTGAGAAGTGTCTGTTCATGTCCTTTGCCCACTTTTTGATGGGGTTGTTTGTTTTTTTCTTGTAAATTTGTTTGAGTTCATTGTAGATTCTGGATATTAGCCATTTGTCAGATGAGTAGGTTGCAAAAATTTTCTCCCATTCTGTAGGTTGCCTGTTCACTCTGATGGTAGTTTCTTTTGCTGTGCAGAAGCTCTTTAGTTTAATTAGATCCCATTTGTCAATTTTGGCTTTTGTTGCCATTGCTTTTGGTGTTTTAGACATGAAGTCCTTGCCCATGCCTATGTCCTGAATGGTATTGCCTAGGTTTTCTTCTAGGGTTTTTATGGTTTTAGGTCTAACATGTAAGTCTTTAATCCATCTTGAATTAATTTTTGTATAAGGTGTAAGGAAGGGATCCACTTTCAGCTTTCTACATATGGCTAGCCAGTTTTCCCAGAACCATTTATTAAATAGGGAATCCTTTCCCCATTGCTTGTTTTTGTCAGGTTTGTCAAAGATCAGATAGTTGTAGATATGCAGCATTATTTCTGAGGGCTCTGTTCTGTTCCATTGATCTATGTCTCTGTTGTGGTACCAGTACCATGCTGTTTTGGTTACTGTAGCCTTGTAGTATAGTTTGAAGTCAGTTAGCGTGATACCTCCAGCTTTGTTCTTTTGGCTTAGGATTGACTTGGCAGTGATGCGGGCTCTTTTTTGGTTCCATATGAACTTTAAAGTAGTTTTTTCCAATTCTGTGAAGAAAGTCATTGGTACCTTGATGGGGATGGCATTGAATCTATAAATTACTTTGGGCAGTATGGCCATTTTCACGATATTGATTCTTCCAACCCATGAGCATGGAATGTCCTTCCATTTGTTTGCATCCTCTTTTATTTCATTGAGCAGTGGTTTGTAGTTCTCCTTGAAGATGTCCTTCACATCCCTTGTAAGTTGGATTCCTAGGTATTTGATTCTCTTTGAAGCAATTGTGAATGGGAGTTCACTCATGATTTGGCTCTCTGTTTGTCTGTGATTGGTGTACAAGAATGCTTGTGATTTTCGTACATTGATTTTGTATCCTGAGAATTTGCTGAAGTTGCTAATCAGCTTAAGGAGATTTTGGGCTGAGACAATGGGGTTTTCTAGATATACAATCATGTCATCTGCAAACAGGGACAATTTGACTTCCTCTTTTCCTAATTGAATACCCTTTATTTCCTTCTCCTGCCTCATTGCCCTTGCCAGAATTTCCAGCACTATGTTGAATAGGAGTGGTGAAAGAGGGCATCCCTGTCTTGTGCCAGTTTTCAAAGGGAATGCTTCCAGTTTTTGTCCATTCAGTATGATATTGGCTGTGGGTTTGTCATAGATAGCTCTTATTATTTTGAGATACGTCCCATCAATACCTAATTTATTGAGAGTTTTTAGCATGAAGCATTGTTGAATGTTGTCAAAGGCCTTTTCTGCATCTATTGAGATAATCATGTGGTTTTTGTCTTTGGTTCTGTTTATATGCTGGATTACATTTATTGATTTGCGTATGTTGAACCAGCCTTGCATCCCAGGGATGAAGCCCACTTCATCATGGTGGATAAGCTTTTGGATGTGCTGCTGGATTCGGTTTGCCAGTATTTTATTGAGGATTTTTGCATCAATGTTCATCAAGGATATTGGTCTAAAATTCTCTTTTTTGGTTATGTCTCTGCCAGGCTTTGGTATCAGGACGATGCTGGCCTCATAAAATGAGTTAGGGAAGATTCCCTCTTTTTCTTTCAATTGGAATAGTTTCAGAAGGAATGGTACCAGTTCCTCCTCATACCTCTGGTAGAATTCGGCTGTGAATCCATCAGGTCCTGGACTCTTTTTAGTTGGTAAGCTATTGATTATTGCCACAATTTCAGAGCCTGTTATTGGTCTATTCAGAGATTCAACTTCTTCCTGGTTTAGTCTTGGGAGGGTGTAATTGTCGAGGAATTTATCCATTTCTTCTAGATTTTCTAGTTTATTTGCGTAGAGGTGTTTGTGGTATTCTCTGATGGTAGATTGTATTTCTGTGGGATCAGTGGTGATATCCCCTTTTTCATTTTTTATTGCATCTGTTTGATTCTTCTCTCTTTTCTTCTTTATTAGTCTTGCTAGTGGTCTATCAATTTTGTTGATCTTTTCAAAAAACCAGCTCCTGGATTCATTAATTTTTTGAAGGGTTTTTTGTGACTCTATTTCCTTCAGTTCTGCTCTGATTTTAGTTATTTCTAGCCTTCTGCTAGCTTTTGAATGTGTTCGCTCTTGCTTTTCTAGTTATTTTAATTGTGATGTTAGGGTGTCAATTTTCGATCTTTCCTTTCTCTTGTGGGCATTTAGTGCTATAAATTTCCCTCTACACACTGCTTTGAATGTGTCCCAGAGATTCTGGTATGTTGTGCCTTTGTTCTCGTTGGTTTCAAAGAACATCTTTATTTCTGCCTTCATTTCATTATGTACCCAGTAGTCGTTCAGGAGCAGGTTGTTCAGTTTCCATGTAGTTGAGTGGTTTTGAGTGAGTTTCTTAATCCTGAGTTCTAGTTTGATTGCACTGTGGTCTGAGAGACAGTTTGTTATAATTTCTGTTCTTTTACATTTGCTGAGGAGAGCTTTACTTCCAACTATGTGGTCAATTTTGGAATAGGTGTGGTGTGGTGCTGAAAAAAATGTATATTCTGTTGATTTGGGGTGGAGAGTTCTGTAGATGTCTATTAGGTCCACTTGGTGCATAGCTGAGTTCAATTCCTGGATATCCTTGTTAACTTTCTGTCTCATTGATCTGTCTAATGTTGACAGTGGGGTGTTAAAATTTCCCATTATTATTGTGTGGGAGTTTAAGTCCCTTTGTAGGTCACTCAGGACTTGCTTTATAAATCTGGGTGCTCCTATGTTGGGTGCATTTATATTTAGGATAGTTAGCTCTTCTTGTTGAATTGATCCCTTTACCATTATGTAATGACCTTCTTTGTCTCTTTTGATCTTTGTTGGTTTAAAGTCTATTTTATCAGAGACTAGGATTGCAACCCCTGCCTTTTTTTGTTTTCCATTTGCTTGATAGATCTTCCTCCATCCCTTTATTTTGAGTCTATGTGTGTCTCTGCACATGAGATGAGTTTCCTGAATACAGCACACTGATGGGTCTTGACTCCTTATCCAGTTTGCCAGTCTGTGTCTTTTAATTGGAGCATTTAGCCCATTTACATTTAAAGTTAATATTGTTATGTGTGAATTTGATCCTCTCATTATGATGTTAGTTGGTTATTTTGCTCGTTAGTTGATGCAGTTTCTTCCTAGCCTCGATGGTCTTTACAATTTGGCATGTTTTTGCAGTGGCTGGTACTGGTTGTTCCTTTCCATGTTTAGTGCTTCCTTCAGGAGCTCTTTTAGGGCAGGCCTGGTGGTGACAAAGTCACTCAGCATTTGCTTGTCCGCAAAGTATTTTATTTCTTCTTCACTTATGAAGCTTAGTTTGGCTGGATATGAAATTCTGGGTTGAAAATTCTTTTCTTTAAGAATGTTGAATATCGGCCCTCACTCTCTTCTGGCTTGTAGAGTTTCTGCCGAGAGATCAGCTGTTAGTCTGATGGGCTTCACTTTGTGGGTAACCCGACCTTTCTTTCTGGCTGCCCTTAACATTTTTTCCTTCATTTTAACTTTAGTGAATCTGACAATGATGTGTCTTGGAGTTGCTCTTCTTGAGGAGTATCTTTGTGGCATTCTCTGTATTTCCTGAATCTGAATGTTGGCCTGCCTTGCTAGATTGGGGAAGTTCTCCTGGATAATATCTTGCAGAGTGTTTTCCAACTTGGTTCCATTCTCTCTGTCATTTTTAGGTACACCAATCAGACGTAGGTTTGGTCTTTTCACATAGTCCCAAGTTTCTTGGAGGCTTTGTTCATTTCTTTTTATTCTTTTTTCTCTAAACTTCCCTTCTCATTTCATTTCATTCGTTTCATCTTCCATCACTGATACCCTTTCTTCCAGTTGATCGCATCTGCTACTGAGGCTTCTGCAATCTTCGCGTAGTTCTTGATACTTGGCTTGCAGCTCCATCAGCTCCTTTAAGCCCTTCTCTCCTTTGGTTATTCTAATTATCCATTCATCTAATTTTTTTTCAAAGTTTTTAACTTCTTTGCTATTGTTTTGAATTTCCTCCCGTAGCTCGGAGTAGTTTGATCGTCTGAAGCCTTCTTCTCTCAACTCGTCAAAGTCATTCTCCGTCCAGCTTTGTTCCGTTGCTGGTGAGGGACTGCGTTCCTTTGGAGGAGGAAAGGTGCTCTGCTTTTTAGAGTTTCCAGTTTTTCTGCTCTGCTTTTTCCCCATCTTTGTGGTTTTATCTACTTTTGGTCTTTGATGATGCTGACGTACAGATGGGTTTTTGGTGTGGATGTCCTTTCTGTTTGTTAGTTTTCCTTCTACCAGACAGGACCCTCAGCTGCAGGTCTGTTGGAGTTTGCTAGAGGTCCACTCCAGACCCTGTTTGGCTGGGTGTCAGCTGTGGTGGCTGCAGAACAGCGGATTTTCGTGAGACCACAAATTCAGCTGTCTGATAGTTCCTCTGGAATTTTTGTCTCAGAGGAGTACCTGGCCGAATGAGGTGTCAGTCTGTCCCTACTGGGGGGTGCCTCCCCATTTAGGCTGCTTGGGGATCAGGGACCCACTTTAGGAGGCAGTCTTTCCGTTCTCAGATCTCCAGCTGCGTGCTGGGAGAACCACTACTCTCTTCCGCCATGTCATATTTTACCAGCAATGTGTGAGTAATCAATTTCTTTATATCCTCACTAGCATTTGATATTTATAATTTTTGATAATGTAACTGAGGCACAAGATGGTCAAGCAACTCCTATCAGTCACTCAATGAATAATGATTGAGCACCTAGTATATGCAAAGTACCATTCTATGTGGTAGAAATACAGCAGTAAATTAAAAAAAAATCTGGCCTGTGAAACATATTCTAGTGAGGAAGATAGGCAATTTATACAAGAATTGTATAAATTATTTTTACAGTGTAGTAAAAACTATACTATTTTACATAGTGATGAGTTCTAAAGAAAATAATTGAGTAGGAAATGTGGAAGTACAGGGTATTTAAATTTTAGAAAGGATTGCCTGTAAAGGTGACATTTCAGTAAAGACCAGAGGAGGTAAGGTCAACCTTATAAAAATCGGAAGGAAGCATGCTGGAGGCAAAGAAACAACCCAAATCCTAGAGCTCACCTCAGTGAGTCTGAGAGCTCTTAAGGAATGCCAGGAGGCTGGAGTGAGCTGATCTTGGATAGGAAGGTAACAGGTAGACAGGTCATGAAGGGCCATGTGGGTCTGGGGAATGATTTCGGCTTAACTCTGAATAACATTGATAGCCACCAGCAGGTCTTAAGGAAAACAATGAATTTGTATGAGTGTATTTTTAAGGTATCATTTTTGCCATCCTTACCCAAGTTTCCATAACTAATAATCAAAAGAGTCTGGAAAATCTCAGGCTCTAGTAGAGAAGGAAATAGTCTTAAATAACAATCTCATGTGGTAAGTGACGTTGCTGAGATGCTATGAACAAGTCAAAGGACAGAGGAACAAGACAGTATGCCTGCCTGGGAGAAGAGGAGAGGATGATTTCCTTTGCCTCTCTCCCATCTGCCTGCCTATCACCTTTCAGGTGGGCACCAAAACCAGAAAGGGGTCACCACTCCTCCTCTCTCTGCCTCCATCCACTTCTATCTCCATCCCACTTCTCTCTGCCTCTTCTCTCTCTCCTCTTCCCTTCTTCCCTTTCTTTCCTCTAGGTCCTTTTTTTTCTTTTTTTTCTTTTGAGGTGGAGTCTTGCTCTGTCGCCCAGGCCAGAGTGCAGTGGCACAATCTCAGCTCACTGCAACCTCTGCCTCCTGGGTTCAGGTGATTCTCCTGCCTCAGCCTTCCAAGTAGCTGGGATTACAGGCATGCACCACCACACTCAGCTAATTTTTTTTTTTTTTTGTATTTTTAGTAGAGATGGGGTTTCACCATGTTGGCCAGGCTGATCTCAAACTGCTGACCTCAAGTGATCTGCCCGCCTCGGCCTCCCAAAATGCTGGGATTACAGGCATGAGCCACCGTGCCCAACCTTCTTTAAGGAAATAGGGCTCAGGGAAATTTGTAAAGCTAAACTCTAAGAGTGTCTCTTTTGCTTTTCTCTCTTTGATAACTTTATTAAAATGTTAACATGTGTGAACTACTGGCTTCCCTCACTGGCATCTACAGGCTGAGATATCACCTCTTTAAGATCTGTTTTTCTTTATCAGTGTGAACTGTGATGACCCATTTGCAACCCATTCCGAGACTATTGTACTGTGAGATGGATCAAATCATAATGCCCGTCTCACCTACCTCATTATGGTGTACCTAAGATCAAAGGAGATGGCACGTATAAAAATATTAACAGATTGTTGCATATAAAATTAGTTTATCACTTTTTTAATTGACATGTAAAATTGTACATATTTATGGTGTACAAAATAATATTTTGAGATATATAACATATATACACACATATTGTGGAATGGCTAAATAAAGCTATTTAACATGCTTTGTCTCACGTACTTATCTTTATTTTTTGCAGTGAGAACACTTAAAATCTACCCTTTTGGCAATTTTCAAGTATACAATATGTCGTTATTAATTATATTGCATTTTTCAATGATTTTAAGCTTACAGAAAAGTTGTAAGAACAATATGAACTTCTGCATTTGTCTTGTGTGGTGTCTTAGTTTGCTAGGGCTACTGTAACAAAATACCAAAAACTAGATAACTTTTGTTTCACAGTTCTGGAGAGATGGAAATCTAGTCCAAAGTCTGAAAGCAAGGCATGGGCCAACTTGATTCCTTCTGAGGACTGTGAGGGAAGGACCTGTTTCAGGCCTCTATTCTTGGCTTGGAAATGGCTATCTTCTCTCTGTGTATCTTCTCATCATCTTTTCTCTGTTCATGTCTCGGTGTCCAAATTTCCTCTTCTTTTTTTTTAAAACCAGTATCTTTAAATCTCAAACTTTAAAGATCACACATGCCAGGACAGCCATAAAGAAATAATTGCTTCTTTTGTTTCATCTTATTTTGTCTTCCTGGCCTGAATAATCTACAAATTTGAAAGAGGAAAGGACTAAATTTCCCCTTCTCATGAGGACACCAGCCATATTGCATTAGGGTCCCCTCCAGTGGCCTCACATTAAGTCGATTACCACTCTAAAGAACCTCTCCAAGTTACATTCTGAGTTACTGGAAGTTAGGTTCATCAACATATTAATTTAGGAACAATAATTCAACCCATAACATATGGATTCCCCACATTTACTCTCTTCTCTGCTCTTCTCTTCCACCTCCCAATTGTCATTAATCTTTTTCCAAACCATTGAGATCAACAGCAGATATGCCTCCATGACTCCTCAATTCCCCACTGTGTATTTACCCCAGGCAAGGGCATTCTCTTCCATCGTCACTGTACAAGCCTCCAAATCAGAACATCAACCTTGATACAGTACAAGCATCCAATCCACATGCCCCATTCAAATTTATTCAGGAATGCGTGTTGCTTTTAGCTGTTCGATCTTATCAGTCTCCTTCAGCCTGAAACAGCATCTTAGCCATTCTTTGGCCTTCATGTTCTTGATCATTTTTAAGAGTATAATCCATTCATTTTGTAGACCAAACCTCAACCAGAGTCTTTCTAAAATTGGCCTGACACAGGCCTTGCCTTCTTTTTTAAAAAAATAAAACTTCTGTATTTTTTAAAGCAGTTTTAAGTTCATGACAAAATTGAGTGGAGAGTACAGAGAGTTTCCATATTCCTCCTGCCCCCTCAACATGCACAGTATCCCCCACTATCAGTAACTGGCATCAGTGGTACAGTTGTTGTAACTGATGAGCTTACATTGACACATCATGATCTCTCAGAATTTATAGTTTACATTAGGTTTACTCTTGGTATTGAACATTCTATGGGTTTGGACTAGTAAGTAATAACATGGATTCACAATTATAGTATCATACAGAACAGCTTTATTGCCCAAACAATTCTCTGGGCTCTGCCTATTCACCCCTCTCTTCCCCCAGCCTCTGACAACCACTCATCTTTTTACTATCCCCATAGTTTTGAATTTTCCAGAATGTCATATAATTGGATCATATAGTATATAGTCTTTATTGTTCTAAATAGTCTTATATGGTCTGATAGGAGTACCACAGAAGTAACACTGTGCTTTTTTCAACGAGTCCCATCAGGAAATGCATAATGTTGACTCATCCTTCTTGTGGTCATGTGAGACTTTATCACCTGGTCATATTGCTTTTGATCAGATTTCTCCACAATACAGTAATCATTTCTTCTTTATAATTGATGAGTAGTTTGCGGGGGTGGGTGGATACTCAGATACTACCTTAGTGTCTTACTTTTGTCAGAACTCCACCCACTTCCCTAACAGCCATCATGACTTCTGCCTAAATCAACCACAACTATGATGCTTGCCATGTGGTATTTTTTTCTATTTCCATTCTATATTTCCTTCTATATTTATTAGTTGGCATCTCAGTACAGGGAAGAAATTTCTCTTTTACCCCATTCATTGATATAATTAATGGCTTATTTGTTTATATTACTATGGACTTATGGATTTTAATTAATGTAATGGGTCATTATATGTTACTACCACTTTCTGATTTGATGCTCAAATCTTCCCATCTGTGGTGATTAGGAACCTTTTGAACTGGCTCTGAAATTCTTTTGACATGTTTCAGTATTCTTTGAGCATTTCTTTATTTTCTAGCAAAACAAGATATTCTATGCACCTCTCATACAATTTCAGTCCTGGATTCAGCCATTAATCCAAGGGCCTGTCATTCCTTTTAGTGGAAGAAGGTATGCAGAAGCTAAGTT
Organism: Hylobates moloch; assembly: GCF_009828535.3. Taxonomy (NCBI): domain Eukaryota; kingdom Metazoa; phylum Chordata; class Mammalia; order Primates; family Hylobatidae; genus Hylobates; species Hylobates moloch. The sequence continues at coordinate 87,908,895 of NW_026652285.1, read as the reverse complement.
TGTTTGACTATTCAGTGTGCTCATTGCCACTTCTCTGTCATGGCTTAAGGACTTCCCAATGGACAGAGGTAGAAAAAATATGTGTATATGTGTGTGTGTGTGTGTACGCACCTACATATGTATGTGTGCACGTGCATATCCATATATACATATACAAAATTGTGTGTACACATATATATGTGTGTGCAGGTGTATATCCATGTATACATACACAAAATTCTTATATTTATGTATATACAAATGTACCTAATAAACATAAAATTCATGACAATCCCTTTGGCTGCCCACAAATTTGTTTTCACTCTTCCCATTAATGGGTGACTTGATGTCATTTTTCCTTGAACCTGGACAAACTTGTGACTCATGTATAACCAACAGAGATGGGAGAAATGATGCCACATGTTTACTGAGACTCAGTTAGCAAAGGCATGCAGCTTTCACTTTGTTCACCAGAATGCACAAGTGTATGGAGCTAGCATGAAAAAAATTCAACTGCCCTAAGGACTCTGGATGATTCCAGTCCCCTGCAGTTGGGTCTGCCCAATTATGGAAGTCTTTCCAACTGAGGCCCCAGACGTCATGGAGCAGGCTGTCTGTGCCCCCTGTGCTCCCCTGGATCCCTGACCCACAGGATATGCAAACAGAAGAAGTTGTTGTTTTGTGCAACTAAATTTTGAGATGGTTTATCATATAGCAATAAAAAAACTGTAAAAACCTCTAATTGCAAATGAAATACCTTCGTGGTCTTCTAGATGTCTTCCTTTTTATATTTGTAAATTATTTTACTAGTAGTAAGAAAACCGGCTCTCATTATTCTTAAAATATTTACTCATTTGCTCAATCATTTGACTTATTTCCTTAATGTAAGCAATCTCCCAACCACACTGGCTTCATCTTCTTCCCTGCTTCTGCCTCCTTGGCCCCTGGCCACACCACTACATGCGTATATTCTCCTCACTGACCATATGAATCAGCACCTCTGGGCAGCCAGGTATACTGATGCCCCCACTCCCACCTCCACCCATTTTCCTTGGCAGCAGGACATGCTGATGCCTATGAATAGGAAATGGAAGGGAAGAAGGAAAGGAAAATAAGAAGGAAGGGAAACTGCTGTTATTTTTATTTTAGCTGAAAAAAATCTCAAGGGCTAGATTTGGACAGCAGTTGGCAAATTATAGCTATATGGTCATTGTTATAGTGTCTGCTCTGATCCAGTAGAGGATGCTTTGTTGCAAAACTTACCACAAGTGGGTTTCACTATATATTTCCTAAGCTGGGTCCTCCACCTTTGACCTTCAGCTCCTTGCCTATCCACGGGTCTGATTTTCATTGTATTCACATCCTGTCCCATTAAGGCTGCCTTTCATTGTCTCTAGGTTTTTTGTTGTTGTTTTTTCTTTTCTTTTTCAGTTTGCCCAGCTAGTTTCTAACTGAGGGCAGAGAAGGCTGGTCAGGAGAGCATAGTACACTTTTCCTGGATAACTTCCAGAAGTACCTGGACAAGACTCCATAAGGACTGGGGATTGCACAACAGTGGGTGGGAGTGAGAGCCAGAGGAATTCTTTTTATTATGCACAAAATGACCCTATTTTTACAACCTTAAGAGCAGCTTGTGTAATATATAACACACTTTGAAAAGGAATGCATTGTTTATCAGAAGTGTAGTCTTTCTTTTTAATGCAACAGAAACTGGGTTTCAATTTCTTAGTTTGCATTTATTATTTCTGTTGTCTTGGTCGAATCAATTTCTTAGCTTTGGCTTCCTTTTTAACAAAATGAGAACAGTAATTCTTATCTTACAGAATTGACCCACCTAAATAAAATTACAGGAGCGTTCTTACACCTTCTAGTGAGTTTCTTTACAAAGAAATGATCTTAAGCCATTTTTGTTATTGGGTCCCTGTGAGCTGTATGTTGTTTGGACTTTTAGTTTGTGTTCATGTGTACCTCCCACTGGATATCAAGTCTACTGATTTAGGTTCTATTTTTGCCTCTAGAATAAAGCCACATGTCTTCATCGTTGCCATATCACATCAGTTATTTGAATTTTCCACCAAATGTAAATAAAGACAATAATGAGGTAATACTTCCATCTAACATAATGCAACTATCCTGTGATTGTGATTTTCGGCATGTTAAACATTAGGGATTTTGATGTGTCAGGATTTCAACATTTGGGATTATGGCATTTAGGGTTTTGTCTTTGGGGGATTATGATCAAAACCCACATACATGAATCTGATAAAATTGCTTTAAGCCTCCATATTGGCCTGTGAAAGTTTAAAGTCCTTCCCTAAGTTTATAGGTGTACTTTATATTATTGAGTTTGCTTTAATGCACTTGGCATATATTACAAATTTTACAACTGTAAAAGATTGTAGCAACCCTGCATCAAGCAATTCTATCAGCTCCATTTTTCCAATAGCATGTGCTCACTTTGTGTCTCTGTGACATTTTAGTAATTCTCACAACATTTCCAATATTTTTCTTATTATTAGATTGTTATGGTGATCTATGATTAATGATCTTTGATGTTACTATTGTAATTGTTTCAGGGTGTCATGAACCATGCCTACATAACATAGTGAAATTAATTGATACATATGTGTGTTCTGACTGATCCACTGAGCAGCCATCCTCCATCTCTCTTTCTCTCCTCGGGCCTCCCTATCTCATAAGGCACAACAACATTAAAATTAGGCGAATTAATAACCTTAAAATGTTATGTAAGTGCTCAAGTGGAAGGAAGAGTTGCATGTCTCTCACTTTTAAATCAAGAACTAAAAATAATGCAGCTCAGCTCAGAAGAACATAGAAAGCTAAGCTAGGCTAAAAGCCATGCCTCTCGTCCAAATGGTTAACCAAATTGTGAATAGAAAGCAAAAGTTATTGAAGGAGTTGAAAGTTAAAAGTACCAGCGAACACACAAATGGTAAAAGAGTTAAATAGCCTTATTGCTAACATGGAGAAAATTTTGATCATCTGGGTAGAAGATCAAACCAGCTACAACATTCCCTTAAGCCAAAGCCTAATGCAGACCAATGTCCTAACTGTCTTCAATTCTATGGAGTCTAAGAGGAAGCTGCAGAAGAAAAATCTGAAGTTATCAGAGATTGGGTTCACAAAGTTGAAGCAAAGGAAGCCATCTCCATCACATAAAAGTGCAATGTGAAGCAGTAAGTCACATGGAAGGCCTAAGATCATTAATGAAGGTGGTTATGCTAAAGAATAGTTTTTCAATGTGGACAAAACCGCCTTCTATTGTAAGAAGATGCTGTTCTAGGTTTCATAGCTAGAGAAATGTCAATGCCTGGCTTCAACACTTCACATGACAGGCTGAGTTAGAGGCTAATGCAGCTGGTGCCCTTAAGTTGAAGCCACTGCTGATTTACCACTCCAAAAATCATAGGACCCTTAAAAATTATGTAAAATCTACCCTTCCTGTGCCTGATACATAAAACAACAAATCCTGGATGACAGCAATCTGTTTACAAAGTAGTTTACTGAATTTTTTTTTATTATTATTATACTTTAGGTTTTAGGGTACATGTGCACAATGTGCAGGTTTGTTACATATGTATCCATGTGCCACGCTGTTTTGCTGCACCCATTAACTCGTCATTTAGCATTAGGTATATCTCCTAATGCTGTCCCTCCCCCCTGCCCCCACCCCACAACTGTCCCCGGAGTGTGATGTTCCCCTTCCTGTGTCCATGAGTTCTCATTGTTCCATTCCCACCTATGAGTGAGAACATGGCGGTGTTTGGTTTTTTGTCCTTGCGATAGTTTACTGAGAATGATGATTTTCAGTCTCATCCATGTCCCTACAAAGGACATGAACTCATCGTTTTTTATGGATGCATAGTATTCCATGGTGTATATGTGCCACATTTTCTTAATCCAGTCTATCGTTGTTGGACATTTGGGTTGGTTCCAAGTCTTTGCTATTGTGAATAGTGCCACAACAAACATACGTGGGCATGTGTCTTTATAGCAGCATGATTTATAGTCCCTTGGGTATATACCCAGTAATGGGATGGCTGGGTCAAATGGTATTTCTAGTTCTAGATCCCTGAGGAATCGCCACACTGACTTCCACAATGGTTGAACTAGTTTACAGTCCCACCAACAGTGTAAAAGTGTTCCTATTTCTCCACATCCTCTCCAGCACCTGTTGTTTCCTGACTTTTTAATGATGGCCATTCTAACTGGTGTGAGATGGTATCTCACTGTGGTTTTGATTTGCATTTCTCTGATGGCCAGTGATGATGAGCATTTTTTTATGTGTTTTTTGGCTGCATAAATGTCTTCTTTTGAGAAGTGTCTGTTCATGTCCTGAATATTTTAAGCCTACTGTTGATATCTACTGATTAGAAAAAATTTCCTTTCAAAATATTACGTTAACAACCACCTAGTCACCCAAGAGTTCTGATAAACATGTAAAAGGAGATTAATGTTATTTCTATGACTGATAACACAACATCTATTCTGCAGCCCATGCATCAAGAAGCAATTTTAACTTTCTTTTTTATTTTATTTTATTTTTACATTTTTAGATTCAGGTAGTACATACGCAGGTTTGTTACATGGGGATATTGTATGATGCTGAGATTTGGGCTTCTAACAATCCCATTTCCCAAGCACTGCCACCAGGCAGGCAGTTTTTCAACTTTTCCCTTTCCCTTCCCCCTTCTGGAATCCCCAGTGACTGTTGATCATATCTTTGTGTTCATGCAGTTTATTTTCAACTTAAAAGTGAGAACATGTGGCATTGGGGATATTGAGTTTTCTGTTTGTGTATTAATTTGCTTAAGATAATGGTGTCCAACCTCATTCATGTTGCTAAAAAAGACATACTTTCATTCTTTTTATGGTAGTATTCCATAGCATATATGTACATTTTCCTTGTCCAATCTACTATCTTATTATTTAAGGAATACATTTTATAAGGCCATAGCTCCTATAATAGTGATTCCATTGATGGATTTGGGTAAAGTAAATTTAAAATTTTCTGAATAAGTTTCACCATTCTAACTGTCATTAGGAACATACATGATTCATGGAGGGAGGTAAAAATATTAACATTAACAGGAGTTTGGAAAACATTGATTCCAAATTTCATAGATGACTTTGAGGGCTCAAGATTTCCGTGGAGGAAGTAACTGCAGATGTGGTGGAAATAGCAAGAGAACAAGACTTAGAATTGGAGCCTGAAGATGTGACTGAATTGCTGCAATTTAATTTAATTTAATTTAATTTTTTTAGACAGAATATCACTTTGTCACCCAGGATGGAGTGCAGTGGCATGAACTCTGCTCACTGCAACCTCCGCTTCCTGGGTTCAAGCAATTCTCATGCCTCAGCCTGAGGAAGCTGGAATTACAGGTGCATGCCATCAGGCCTGGATAACTTTTTTTTTTGTGTGTGTGTATATATATATATATACACACACACACTATATATATACACACATATATGTGTGTACACATATATATATATATACAGATATATATGTGTGTGTATACATATGTCTTGATATCAAGTCCTGATACATATATATGCACACATATGTATATATGTGTGTGCGTGCATATATATATGTGTATAAAACAATGATTGCTAATATTAATTGAATGTCAACCTGGCACTTTCTATACAATATATTTAATCCTTGCAAGCATCTCTATGATTTTGGTCCAGAGAAGGAAACTAGGGCTCAGAGATATTAAGTGGCTGAGTCAGGGTTTGAATTCAGGCATGTTGTCATAAAACATAAAACATGAGCTCTTTCTACTATATCACATTCTTTTATAACTAATTAACAGAAAGGTCTAACATATTATATTTGCAACGACATTAACTAGTCTAAAAGAGGTGTCATTCATACACATAAGTATAATTCTAATTTAATGATAATTGTTTCTTTGTTTTCCATGGTTAAATATGTATACATAAACACACATATACATATATGCACACACACACATATATATGTATATATATATTAGTAGAGGCAAGGTTGCACCATGTTGTCCAGGCTGGTATTGAACTCCTAGCCTCAAGTGATCCACCTGCCTCTTGGCCTCCCAAAGTGCTGGGATTACAGGTGTGAACCACCACACCTGGCCTGAATTGCTGCAATTTTCTGATAAATCTTTAATGAATGGACTTTCTTCTTATAGGTGAGCAAATAAATGTATTTATTGAGATTGAATCTACTCCTGGTGAAGGTGGTATGAATATTGTTGAAATGACAGTAATGGATTTTACAATATTGAATAAACTTAGTTGATAAAGCAGATGACAGAGTTTGAAGATTGACTACTGTTTTGGAAGAAGTTCTAATGTGAGTCAAATGCTATCAAACGGCATCACATGCTACAGAGAAATAGTTTGTGAAAGAGGCAACATATGCACCAAACTTCATTTTTATCTTATTTTAAGAAATTACCACAGCCACCCAACCTTCGGCAACCACACCCTGATCAGTCAGCAGCGATCAACATCAAGTCATGACCTTCCACCAGCAAAATGATAACAACTTACTGAAGCCTCAGATGATTGTTAGCATTTTTTTTAAGCAATAGAGTTTTTGTTTGTTTGTTTGTTTATTTTCACCCTGGCTGGAG